>NW_026526821.1:37717489-38317489 GCF_024362965.1 Panthera pardus
ACTCTCCTGCCTCAAGTATTTGTCAATGGGCTACAGGTTATAAGGAAACCGAATTTTATCTGCCATTTCCTCCTGCCTTTGTTTCTCACATCACTATGGAAGGGAGGGAGATGTTGGGGCTCCAGGAAAGGAGTCTATAGGTTTCTGCAAACTAGGCTATTGATAAGATTGCCTTTTTCTTATAATTTACTAAGATATTTGTGAACTGATGGAGACTGTCAGTTTAACCATTTGTTTTCTTTCCTTTCCTTTGTCCTTGGGCAGCCAGGAGTGCCTGAGGAATGTCACACAGATCCCACCTGGGTGGATGGAGCGGGTGTTTTCAGGGTGTCAGCTTGCCTTATGCTCCCTCATCACTATCTCTAAGACTCAGTTTCTACATCTATAGCACGACACTATCACTTCTGCTTCACTGAGTTGTCAGAACTGCATGAGCTGAAACATGCAAATTGCTGGCATGTGTCAGGCACTCAAAATATGAGGGTTATTAATATTATGAGTTTCCACTTTCTCATTCTCCTTCCTTCTCAGTTGCATTCATCAGACATAGAAATAGCTTAATATATGGATACTATCTTGACCCAGTGGAACCACAACATGAAGCGTTATTCACCCCCTCTGTGGTTTCAGGTGCTATAGTATAGACTAGGGACAAAGAAATTCGTCAGACATAGCTGCTACCTTCAAGGAATTTAGAGATCAGTCAGTGAGTGAAAAATATAGCCAGATTATTGTGATATGGTATAAACTAGGCATTTTGCTACTAGAAACAGAATTTGAAGGGAAATTGACCAAGAGAAACATTTTGACTCTTAACTTTGAACAAAAGGGGCCAAACATTTCCCAGACCTCTGTCCCATGACCTCTTTTGAGAGCTCTTGGCATTCAAAGTCAAATCCAGGTGCATTCCCAAGGTTAGTGGGCAGTCCTGTGGTCTTTCTCTGGGTCACCTGAAAGTAAACGATGAAGCCAGATATCACAGAGTTTTTACCCTTAAGGCTTAATATCTCTGCCTGCTAAAAAATAAAGCCAAGGTCTGACCCCTCAGGGTTGTTACAATTTTGATTATTTTTGGACAGAGGCAGCACTATCATTACCTCATATCTCTCAATTATGCCTAGTATCTCTCAACT
Organism: Panthera pardus; assembly: GCF_024362965.1. Lineage (NCBI taxonomy): Eukaryota > Metazoa > Chordata > Mammalia > Carnivora > Felidae > Panthera > Panthera pardus. The sequence goes on from NW_026526821.1 coordinate 37,718,623, forward strand.
ATTCCAGAACCTTTCCTCTACAAAGCAAGAGATCTCCTGCTGAGGTTTTCACACATCTCTCTGGAGTCTTTTTGAATTTGGGCATTTCGAGGAAAATGCATTGAGTGTTCTTTCATATATTTGTACTTTCCTACTTCCCTTTGCCACCCTTACCCCCCTCCCCACCTTAAGACAGTTTCTCCTCTCCTTTATGAAATATGTATTATCAATTCTAAAGCCGGCAGCACATGAGTGCATACTTTCAAGAAGATGCCTCTTTAAGAAAAACTAATTAAGCACTCTCCATCTCCCCTTGCCTCTCCCTAGTATGCTGAACCCCTTCTGAAACAAAGGAGCCTCAGCTTGAATGGCATATCAGGTGTGCAGTCACCTTGGTCTCTCAGTCTGAGTGGTGCAGGACAGGTAGAATCTCCATTTATGCATACGTTTTCCCAGGGTTTTTTGTATTAGTTTTGAGCTCGTTGGTATTCAGGTATATCCTATTAAAATGAAAACACTCTGGAAAACGGTGCTACCTTCAGCAGTTCTCACTTCAGCCAGGAATTGTGAAGGGCTATTAAAAACTAGAAAGATTTCAGGGCTCAGAGATGGGGGAGGGAGAGGGACCGTATGAGAATAGAAAGAGCCTTGTAAGAGTCCACCTAGGAATTTCATCCCAATGCAGAATCTCCGGCCACCCCAGATCTGCTGAATCAGAATCTCTGGGAAAGGGGTCCAGAAAGCTGTGTTTCAGCAAGCCCCCCGGGTGGCCCTGATGTGCACTTAACTTTGGGAAGCACTGAACTAACCCGCTGGCTCAGATCCACTTTTCTTCAACTTCTCTGCATAAGTAGCAGTAGTGTGCTTTTATAAAATATTAGACTTCCTCCAGCATGAGAAGAATTTAATGATTGTGTACCCCATTAGCAACGACGATGTTTGTGCTGCAAACTTACATCGTGGAATGATGTCATTTCTCACTGGGCTGCACACCCCCCTTGTGTTTCTTCCCAGAAAAGAGCAACTTTTGATACAAATCTTATTAATGATAATTATAAATGATGCAGGAGATAATTTTTCACAATTTTCTTTGATCCAGAAGAAGTAAGAGAATCATGTGGACTCTTAAACCCCTCACAGGTTTGTGCATAGAGCTGAACACCTGTCTGAGTAGCAATACTGAATATGAAGAAAAAAAATATATGGCAGACTAAAAGGAGGAACAGCTATTGAATATCTGAGAATTCTATTTGCTTTTTTTATTTTTTTATTTTTTTGCTGCTAAGATAACAGGATAAGAGATTTTTACCGCTGGTGCCATATTTTTTGATGTGTTTGGGAACTGAGTAAAGCAAACTGCACTTTTGGAAAACCACTAGGGTAATGAAATTACTGGAGTAGGTGCCAGAACACTTGAACGCTTGTTCTGTTCTGTCCTGATGACTCACTAGCTATGAGAACTTGGATAAGTTGACCACTTCCTGAGCCTCTATGCTCTCCTCTGTAATATGGGGTGAAATAGTCTCCCTCTCTATTTTGAAGGTTATCGTGAGGATAAAATGAGAAAAAATATATAAAATCATACAAATAGGTACTCTTGGGTGGCTTACTTGGTTAAGCATCTGACTCTTGACTTTGGCTCAGGACATTATCTAACCGTTTGTGATTTCGAGCCCCATATCGGGCTCTGTGCTACCAGCACAGAGCCTGCTTGAGATTCTCCCTCTTTCTCTCTCTCCCTGTCTGTCTCCTCCTCCCCTGCTGGCTCTCTCTCTCTCAAAATAAATAAACTTAAAATAAAAAAGTCATACAAATATGCAGTATACAGGCATGATGATACCCTGGGGCATATATCAGAATTACTCTCTGGACCCCTACCCCTGTTGCTTCCTCTATGTAGAAAGAAAATAGTCTGAGAACTGGAAGGGAATATCTGAGGCCACACATGCTCCAGAACTTTCCAGGGAGCCAGTGGGAAGGAGAGCCCAGGACCCCACACAGAGGTGGCTGGCTCATTCTGGGAGGTCCACCTTGAAGTCCATAGATTTGCTGCTCTCTAGGGAGGCCCACCCAGCAGAAGCCTTGGAGGGAAGATGCACGTACATACTTGGAGCCTTTGGAGGTACTTTCTGGGCCTGTGACTCTGTCATTCTAGAGGAGAAGCCCCAGTGGGCTGAGCTGTTGCTGGTCCTTGTATGGGGAAAGGGTTGGCACTTGCACCTGGAATGCTCAGCCCTGGACTTCTCATTAACAAGCAATTTAGAGAAAACTAGGGTTCTATGATCCTATACCTAGCCAAAATATCAAATGTCAGGGCATCTATTCTCAGAGTTGCAAAGTCCCAGAGAGAAGTGTAGAGAGAGTATTTCTAGAAAATAAAACTTCATGAACCTTGAGGAAAATATTTAAGGACACAGTCTAACAAATAAGAATTGATTCACAACATGGATCTCAAGATAGGAAATATGCAAAGTACAGAATGACAAGACCAGCAAAGCCCCCTGCTTTTATGCATGTATAGTTATAGGGAAAAAGAAAACACAACAGAGGGCAAAAATAAAATAATCTGGACAAATATACTATTAATAATAAATTTACAAAAACTTATTTTTATAGATTCATTTTATTATTATATTATTATTTTAAATAGATTTATTTGTATTTATTATGTAAATAATAAATTTATAAATTTATAAAAATAAATTTAATAAAATAAATTTAAATCAGCCAAATTCCCCTTTCAGAGTGGAAAGATGATCAGATTGCACACGTTGAAAATAATCAACTACACGCTATTTAGGACTATTATACATAAAACCAAGTGATAATAAAATACGGATGATAAAGGGCTTACCAAAAATATCCAGGAAATCAATTCAAAATGATGCAAACGGGAGACTCTTAATGTTTAACAAAATGAAATACAAGGACAAAGCATCAAATAGGGAAAAGGAGAAAAACAGATAATGGTAAAAATTTTATTCAGCAAAGAAGATATGATAGCTGTAAAAATGTACCCATCAAGCGTCACATCTGCCAAATACAGAATGAAACAAAACAAAGTAGATATTTAAGGAAACTGTGACAAAGTACAATTAGAATGCAGATGTTGATAAGTGGCTTCTGTGTTTCAACTATCAAATAAACAAAAAGTAAGAAACAATGTGTTGAAGAACATAATCGTTAAACTGTAGTAGAAGCATGGTAGGATATGGACGCTACAAACAGTAACTATAGACCTTTTTCTTTGTGATCTAGAAACAGTATACCTTCCTCCCTATTTTGATAGAGCAACTAGTGTCAATCATGTATTCAGCCACAAAGAAAATCTTAATAAAATATCCTAAATAGACACTTTATAGACTATATTCACTGATTAGTTGCAATTAAGCTAGAAATCAGTACTAAAAAGGCCAGAAAACACATTAACTAAATTGAAGTTAAAACTATTCTTCTAAATAATTACTGGATCAATAAGGAAATTGAACTGAAATTACACACTATTTGAGGTATTTGGAAAATAATGTAAAAAGAACACTTGTACAAAAGAAAAAAAAAAACTATGGGATATAGTTAAAACTATATTAGGCAAAAATAGGTCTTTATTGCTTTTATTATTTACAAAGGATGACAAATAAGTGAACTTCATTTTCAAATTAAGAAATCTAAAGGACAAATAAAGTAAAAAAAAATAAGTGAAGAGGAAAGATGCAATTGATTTATTAAAGAAATAGAAAAAAATAATAGAAAGGAAACATCAAACAAAAAGCAATTTCACTGAAGAGATGAGTGAGATAGACTGGCAAGCATGAGTGGTGAGAAGAAAGGCAAAAATGTGCACTCTGTGGCACGAGGAAGGAGAGAAATCACTGATTTGTGAGAGATTTAAAAATGTATCGGAGAATATTATACATGAATATGTTGTAACAAATGTTATTGCTTGAAAAAGTATAATTGAATAAAATGGATTCAACAAGAATTAAAATATCTGGGTAGGCCAATAACCAGTAAATTGATGGTCAAATACTTAAGTATCTGACATTAAAAAAAAAATCACTAGGCCCAGATAGTTTTCTAGTAAATGTAAACTTAATCTAACTTCTAAAAATATGAAAATTTCTCTGTAATTTAAGTGATTAGAGACTGCAGTGAAGTGATAGAAAGCTATGCAGCTCAACTTATTAAATTTATGTAATCTTAATACCAAAATCTGATAAGGTTCAAAATAAAGCTCTTAATTAATTTACTCATGGGTATAGATGCAGATTTTCTGAAGCAAAGTGTTAATAAAGGGATTCCAATCAATAGTAGAATATTAATGCCACACCCAAATAGTATTTCTTCAAAGAATTCAGAGAGATTTCAAATTCTGAACTATATCAACCAAACTTTTTACCTCAAGAAATTAAAGAGAGGGAAAGCTATATGATTATAGCATATATACGATATAGCATATATACTGAAGGAGTATTTAAAATGTTCCAGCATCCATTCCTCTTAAAACTTCTAAGTAAAACTCGAACAGAAGGAAAGAAGTAGACATGATAAGGACTATTTACTTAATAGAAAACATGGGGGTGCCTGGGTGGCTCAGTCGGAGACTTCTGCTCAGGTCATGATCTCAGGGTTCCAGGGTTCCGGCCCTGCATTTGGACTCTGTGCTGACAGCTCAGAGCCTGGAGCCTGCTTTGGATTCTGTGTCTCCCTCTCTCTCAGCCCCTCCCCTGCTGGCACTCTGTCTCTCTCTCAAAAACATATAAATATTACAAGCAAATTAAAAAAAAAGAAATCATGGAAAAAAATGGTAAAACCCTGAAGCTAACTCCATTAAAATGTGGAAAAATTAGGGATAACTTCTATTACTATTAAAATTGAATAATGTTTGACAAATGCTAGTTGATGCAATAAAACTAGTAAATAAAAAAATCTGCATAAATACAGCATAGAAAGAGACTTAGTTATTGTATCCTTACCAAACTCAAAAGGTCTCAACTAAAATAACTACTAAAATAACTAAGATAACAGGGAAATTGAGATTGAGAGGGATAGGATGAATATACACGATCATTAGGTTTTCTCCATAACTGAAATATCAAGTTAGTAATAAGAAAGAACTATTATTCATAATAGTGACCAAAAAAGAAAATATTTATTAATGAATAAAATGAGAAAAAACATAGGTCAGATGGAAAAAAAACAATAACATCTTACCCAAGGATATAAAATAAGACAAAAATAAGTGAGGAAAATATCTTCCTGGATGTGAGGATGATTATAAAAATACTAATTCATTCCAATTTAATATATACAAATTTAATGCAATTTCAATCTGAATTGGACCTGGTCAAAATAATTAAATTCCGTTGGAAGACTAAATGATTAAGAAAACCAAGACAATTTTGGAGAAGAGTAATGTCTAGGAACTTGACTTAACATTTATTAAAAATGCAAAAATTACTATATTCATTTCCTGTATGGTGCCGTAACGAACTACTACAAACTTGGTGGGTTAAAACAACAGACATTTATTCTTTCACAATTCTGGAAGGCAGAAGTCTGAAATCATGATGTTATCAGGATCCTGCTCCCTCTGGAGGCTCAGGGGGGTGGGGGTGGGGTGCAGTGGGGCAGTGGTGGGGGTCAGAGTGCGGTGGGGAATCCTGTCCTTGCCTCTTTTAGCTTCTGCTGGCTGCCAGCAATCCTTGACTTGTGGCTGTACCATTCCTGTCTCTACCTTCCTGTTCACACTGCCTCCTTCCTCCTCTTCTGTCTTGGTAACTTCAGTCTCCTCTTATAAGAACACCTGTGATGGCATATAGGGTCCACAGTGAGAATCCAGGGTAATCTTCTCATCCCCCAATTTTTAACTGAATCATATCTGCAAAGACCCTTTTTCCAAAAAAAGAATATTAGCAAGTTCCAGGGATTAAAGTGTGGCTATTTCTGGAGGGCCATTTTTCAGCTCACTGTAATAATCAAAACCTGTTGGCTATGGGGCACCTGGGTGGCTCAGTGGGTTAAGTGTCCAAGTCTCGGTTTTGGCTCAGGTCATGATCTCACTGTTTCGTGAGTCAAAGCCCTGCATCGGGCTTTGTGCTGACAGTGCGGAGCCTGCTTGTGATTTTCTCTCTCTCCCTCTTTCTCGACTCCTCTCCCACTCACACTGTCTCTATTTCAAAATAAATAAATAAACTTCAAAAAATTAAAAAAAAAAAACTTGCTACTAGAGCAGACAAATAGATGAATGTACAAAATGGTGGAGAATTAGAACTATCTACTAATAGGAACTAGACATATGGCAAAGGTGGAATTTCAATTCACTAAGAAAAGATGCTTTATTTGATCATTGGTTATCTATAGAAGAAAATAAAACTACATCTATGTCTCACTGCCATATAAAAATAACTCCCAAATGCATCAAATATGCAAATGTAGAAGCAGAAAAGTCAGCAGAAATTCTAGGGGAATATCTATATATATTTGACCAGTAAGAGACCCACCTATATGACTAGATAAAAATAAAGTCTTTAATATGACACAAATGCCTTTCAAAAGGTGAGGAGTCTAAAGTTAAACAATGATTATCTTATTTTTTATATGTCCTATTTTTTTTTTAATTTTTTAATGTTTACTTATGTTGAGAGAGAGAGCCAGAGACAGAGACAGAGTGTGAGTGGGGAAGGGGCAGAGAGAGAAGGAGACACAGAATCTGAAGCAGACTCCTAGCTGTCAGCATGGAGCCCGAGGCGGGACCCGAACTCACAAACCATGAGATTATGACCTGAGCTGAAGTCGGACGCCTAACCGACTCACCCACCCAGGTGCCCCTGTCCTTCTATTTTGCATGAGTATCATTTAGTGAGCATTATTATGTATGTAATAAGAAAAATAAAATGAGTAATATTCAAAGGAGAAAAATACTACCTGTGTTTTGGAGCCACAATGATATGGGTTAGAGTCTTAGCTACTATTATTCCTTAATATTTCTGAACCTTACTTTCTCCGCCTGTGAAAGGAGTATAGCATCTACCTCCGTAGGTTGGCATGATTATGTGTTCACAATTTTTACATGGAGTTGTAGGTATAGCAAACTGTGGAGAAACGGGTGGGGTAAGGGCTAGCATGTATATCTGTGGTTGATTTGAAAAGCAGTTTACATACAAATCAGAAATCTGAGAATGTGTGTATCCAACAGTAGAATGGGAAGCCAGAGATGGGCCCAAAGCCCCACATCTACCCCAAATCTCACTTGCTGCTACTACTGGTGGCTTGGGCACAAAAATATTAATTGTATGTATTCCCAACTGACATGGTGATTAGAGTACACTTTTTGTCAAAATGTGTATTTCTAACTTTATCATCAAACTTCCTATCTCCTGTAAAGTCTTGAACATCTTTTCCCTTTACATTTCCTGTTCCCAGGTTCTGGATTTACCTTGCTGAAAGAGAGAGATTTTCTGAATTTCACCAGCAAGGCTATTATGGGAATTTCTTAAAGACATTAGGTTTGGGTGCCTTTGAATGACAAAAGTCACAATTTCCTAAACTAATATTCATCAGTTAAGACACATTCAAGTCTAGGAGATTATCACACACACACACGCGCACACACACACACACACACACACGCACACTTTTTCACAATTACATCACTTACTTGAATAATAAATTAAATCACTCTTAGAGAATAGAATTAAAGAGCTGAAGAATTCTTTAGTTTACTTCCTTTTATTTCAGAAAGGAAGGGTCCAAGGCCAAGAATGGATGAGTGGGCCCACAGATGTCACACAGCTTGTTCCTGCTGAGTGGGGATGAGACCTACACCTCCTAATCCCGGTCCAGTTTCCTTCCCACACACATGGCCCTGCCTAAGGAATATGTGGACAGGGTCTCCTCCAGTCTGCTAAAAACAATCTATTGTCTTTATCTCTTCGATCCTTGACTGGCTACTATTTCTTTCTTTGAAGGTGAATAGGAAGTGTCACCTCCAACACTCTGCTGTGATTCTTTCCATTCTGAATTCCACAGGCACCAAAGAGTTCCAGATACTTCCAAATACTAATGAAGGGTCTTAGATTGGAATCCACCAACTATCCTGATGGATGAAATGGGCACGTAGACCAGACAGGCTGGCTAATAGTGACAGAAATGGGAGAAAATGTCCTGACAGAGATATGCTATTTAAAAATTACTCTAAGAAGGGCTCCTGGCTGGCTCAGTTGGTAGAGCATTCAGCTCTTGATCTTGGGGTTGTGAGTCGGAGCCCTACGCTGGGTGTAGAGATTGCTTAAAATAACTAAATAAAATGTTTTTAAAAAGCAAAAAAATAAAAAATGAAAATTACTCCAAGAGGGCTAGGATGAACAATTGTCTTCCTGCTGGCATGCCATACCCCTGTTCTTGAGTAGGGTTAACACTATAGGGAAATGTTATTTTGGCCTACATAGTTGAGGAGAAATAATTTCCCTGATCTTTCTGAGTTTAATGTCAGACAACCAAACAGTCCCCCACTGTCTATAATTAGAAATTCAGTCTGGATTTCTCCCATTTTGTTCTATCACAGGAGCAGTTGATACTTCAGAGAGAGAGATCAGTGAGGGAGCCTCTTTTTTACTTTTCTTGAATCGCTGAGAGCTTTTATCAAGATCTAGGCAGCTAGGCTGGGGTCTAACCAAAATCAGATAACCAAAACCCTGTTTATGGTTATCTAAGTGTGGATTCCCCAAGAAGCAGACTCTGAGACTAAGATTGGAGTGAAAGTCAATTATATGGGTTGTGATTGCAGGATGTACCCTACAGGGCAGTGAAGTGTTGGTACAGGGAAGGGAAGGAAGCCCAGGATGTGTTAATGACAAATTACAGCCTGGGCAACCATGGCTCAATACCACTTGGGATCTCTAGGGGGCAGTGTAGAGCACATCAAAGATGTTCCACCTAAATGGTGAGAAGCTTGGGGTAGGTCTTCACCAATTCTCGTTCCTTATCTATTGATGCTGGTTTCTGGAGGTATTAACTTTCCAGCAATTCTGACCAACCCTGTGGGGGGTGGGGAGTGGGGAGCAAAGAGAAAGTCTTTACACAGGAAGCTGGTAGATGCTTGCAGCAGGTCACCATTATTGGAGCACCAATACCATCTGCTACAGCGACCTACTAAAAAGAGTTCACATCTTAATTTAACACACTTTATTTCATAAATAGGTTAAGACTCATAACTTGACCTCATAAAGATAATTTAGCCTATATTCTTAAGCAGAGTGAAAACAGTAAATTCATTCATTGATTAGCATTCTGTTTTTAGTTCTAATATGAAGGAAAATAATATTTTTAATTAAGATTCTAAATCTTTTTGCTATTACCTGAAAATATTGAGAGTGGCTGGCTAGGTCCTGACCAGGAAGTTAAAGACCCATGCAGTTCTCTCTAATTATGACATTTAAGCCCATAATATGTCATTGGAAGGAAATGAGGCTCCCACAAACATTTTGCCTTTCAAACTGACGAGCAATTAGAGCTGAAAAAGATGTATAAATTAGAATATTCAGTGCATTTGTATTAAGACTATAAATCACCATAGTTATCCTACTCACAAAATCCAACCAATAGGGACAGACAGAATCCCTTGAGTATGTACTTCTCTGGATTTTTCTCTGTCTGTGCTTACTTTTCCAAGGGTAGACCTAAGCATGGAGGCATTAAAATCAATCCTGTTTTGCTTATATGAGAATATTCCCTGGCAACGACAGTGCTTCTTTCTTAAGTCGTGATGATTTTCTTCAAATCTGGACTTGCTCTTATATTATTAAGGCTGGTACCATTACATGTTTGCTGTATTGCCATCTGAGGCTTGTCTTATTGCCGGCAGCTCTCAAATTCTAGCTTTCTGTCTAAGATATAAGGGTGGAAATGCTACTTATGGGTAATTACAAAATCACCTTGCTCCAATTGATTTATTGGAGAAATTTCAATCAAGGCTTAATGCTTATCCCAAGCAGACAACAATGCTGATAGTATTTAATGATTTATTGAATGCTGCCAACTCTAGCTCTTTCTCTCGTTTTTTTTTTTTTGTTTTGTTTTGTTATGTTTTTTTGTAGGTGGATTTGGGGACTGTTTCAGATGCACTCAGTGCTATGGAGATATTTGGTAGATCCTAAAACACAGCCCCTGGTCTCTTTCCTGTTCCTTATAGTTGATTTGATTGGGTGTGTTTCTGCTAGTGTGCACTGATAGGAAGGTCTGGGATGTCACCTAAGGTTCTCTAGCTACCAATTGTAGAATGTACTGTCAAGATGTTGGGATGTTTGTTTAGCCAGAAGTTACAAGGACACTCAGAAGGACTGAGTTAATGATGAACTGTTTAATAACACAAAGTGAACTTATTTGCATCAAGTGTATAAAATCCATCTGTGTCATGGAATATAGTTTCCAGATATGCCAATATTATGGTTTTGATTAAATCTTTTTTCATAATGGAGATATTGTTTGCAAGGAGTGAAATGCATGGATATTAATTTCATAGGTCAATGGATGTATATACATCCGTGTAACATACATCCCCATCAAGATACAAAACATTTGCATCACTCTAGAAACTCTCTCCTGTTTCCTGTCAGCTCCCCTCACCTTCAGTCAATCACTCCTCTTCATTCCATCATTACAGAATAGTTTTGTTTGTTCTTGAATTTCACTAGTTTCTTTCACCCAGTGTTACATTTGGTTTTCAAGATTAATTTGTAGAGTTGAGTAAATCAAGTTTGTTCCTTTTTAAAAAAAATTTTTTTTAATGTTTTATTTATTTTTGAGAGAGACAGACAGAGTGCGAGCAGGGGAGGGACAGAGAGAGAGGGAGTCACAGAATCCAAAGCAGGCTCCAGGCTCCATGCTGTCAGCACAGAGCCTGATGCAGGGCTCGAACTCACAAACTGTGAGTTTATGACCTGAGCTGAAGTTGGACGCTTAACCAACGGAGCCACCCAGGCACCCTAAGTTTGTTTCTTTTTATTGTTGAATAGTATTCTATTGTATGATTATATAGTAGTGTCTTTCTCAAATCTCTTGCTGATGGATATTTGGAGTGTTCTCCATTTTTGGCCAGTATGAATAAAGCTGCCATAAATATTCTTGTATAAGACTTTTGGTGGGGTTTTCTGTTTTCATTTCTATGGAATAAAACCTGAGAGTGGAATTGCTGAATCATAGGAAAGGTCTGTGGGTAAATTTACATTATATATATGGTTTAGAAATGTTGGCTTAGGGTTGGTCACATGATGAAATGTAATAGACTTCCAAATAGACCACTCCTAAAATTAAAAGTGAATTTTTACCAATATATAGTATCCCAGACATTCCTACCTATATAAAAGGTGTTGTTTGCTTTATTGGCATGTGAGGGTGTGGCCTACAGGCCATTTGGAGGAGTGCATTCAGCTTGGATGTCCCCAAAATGCTGTTACCCTCTTGAGCAAGAGAGGAGCCCATGACATCAATGACTGCTTACTGTACTATCTTGATTGCATATTCAGGTCTGTCCCTAGAAGAGAGCACTCCTGGGACTGGGTCCTGCAGGAGCTGGAAAATATGATGACTTCTCTGACCACTCACAGATGGTGTGTGTGAAGGGGTGCAGGTTAGATACCTCAACAACAAAGGAAAACGTGAAGTCAAAAAAAGCTTTTGGAGGAGCAACTAAGACCAGAATCAGGATTACGTTATAGACAATGATGATTTTAAGAACTGTATAAATTGCTCATTTGTTGTCAATTTGCTTTGTTGTCCTCTCTCTGTTTTCCCTGCAGCAATTTGTAAGAAGTTCAGTAAATAAATAAGCCTCCTGATGGGGTGGGAGTGGGAGTCTTCTGCATTCTAGGGGCTGAAAAGACACTCTATAGGGCAGGGTAGATTGCCACAGACAGGGAACCAGACATGGAAATCCAGTCTGTGTGACCTTACAAATTCATGGTTGACAGGCTGCTGTTGGGATGTGCTTTTCAGTTCCTGGAGGCTCACGCCTTTGGGGTTTGGTAAAACCCACTCATTACCATGAACTGACCAACTTCTAGCCTTGTGCTGGTCCAAGTAGTCTGGGCAGCTGTATGTCTCACTGTTATGTCATTGTGTGACCTTGCCAAATCCACATGACATGGCACTTTAGTAGGTCCCCTTGGGCAGTTTTGCTTGATTAGGGCCATGCTAGAGTTTTTCGCTATAATCCAGGCAAAGGTGATGTAACTCCTTAATTAAATGACTGGATTTCAGTCCTTGTTCTCTTTTAGCCTATGAATTTCCTACATGAAAGATCACCTAATTTGATGATGTAGGAATTTTGTTGCTTGGCCTGAGCTCTTGTTGGCAACTCAATATGATAAAAATGTCTGGAGAGCATCTTGAAGTAGAGCAGCCTTTGGTGCCCCATTGTCATCAGATCCTTGAGTGGACATCTGTGTCTCCTGGCTCTCTCTCTCTCTCTCTCAAACTGTATATCGTTTATGCAAATCTGGCCAGGTGAGAATGCAGCCTCACAGAAGATATGGGGAGGTTAATTAAGGCTTTAGGTATTTTGAGACTGAAGGGTTGTAACTCTCCACTTGCACAAGTGCCAAAGTGTGGCATTTACTGGAAGTAGGTTGCTCAAAGAACAGATCCCCATGTTCTGAAAAAGTATTAGATGTCAAGCCCCCCTTCCCTCCAATGGTTGGAATTGCAGTTTTTAAAAATTCAATGTTGGATTCTCAGTTTTTCCAACATTTTTTGGAACCCCAAATTGGACTGAATATATTTGATTACTCTTTTGTCACCATATGCCCCTGGTCACCTGGTGAGAAGGGAAGCAGCAGGCAATTTAATTTCTTCACAGTATAATCTCAAGTCCCTTTGAGTAAGAGCTTTTAGCAGCTCTGTTCCCTAATTGTGGAATTTACTACCAAATTCTAGTCCCTGTGCCCTGTCTCTGCTTAAACAAATGAAAGCTTTCTGCATTCCCAGAAGTGTTTGAAACCCTCAGCTGGGGGCAGGAGGGGGCCGGAAAGAGGTTGGGAGAAATGTTTATTGCTCTGGGTTTAGGTTCTCCTCTGGAAAAAAGCGTGTACCAATTCACACTCGTGTTACTCTTATTTCTGTTTCAGGAGTCTGAATAAAGAAAATAAGAGTAATGATGATAAAATCAAGGGAAACATTTGAGGAGACGCATGGAGAAATATGAGAGGGAAAAAATAGAGGGGAGAGCAAAGATCTTGGAAGAGCTGAGGAGGGAATAAATCAACCTATTCTCTCCTGTCCTTTCCTCCTACTTCTCTGTGACTGCAGTGAATTTAGTGGCTTTCTTAATTCAGTGACATTCACATATATCACAGGGCAGTTCTATTCACTGAAATATTTATTTGCCTTGAGTTGGACTGTATGAAACGTTAACCATGGACATAGTAACTGACATACACTACGTTCCTTTGCTTTGCTGGAAGATTTTGCCCAGGGGATCAAGACCCCAGGGAGGGGTCCTGCACCCTGCCCACCCGCAAAGCTGTGGCAGCCACACCCCAGAGTTTGGCAGTAACAAGCACAAGTAATTTCTATGACCATTTCACCTTTTGGTCTGCAATGTGCTCTGAAGTCCAGCATTTTTCCTTTTGTTACTTATTCATTTAATATATGAACCATAAGACAGAGAGAGCACATTTACAAGAATCCTGGTAAAAGCAAAGTGGTAGAAAGAGTGAACAGATTTATGAATATGGTTTCATTATAAGCTTCCCAGGGATGTCGGAACTCCTTTCCCATTGCTATACAATGAGGCTATAGAAAGACTCATTGGAAATAGATGTCATAGCATTGGGTGCAAAAAATTTTGTGAATCCCGAGACTCTTGATATCCTGTGTTGGGGATATAAAATGACACGATGAGTAAATATTTCAGCTTTCAAGGATATGGTTGATAGCACTTAAATACACCCCCACACAGACACAATCTTGACATGAAAGGGTTAACAGCCACTGTCCTTTCACAGTGAGAAGAGATTTTTATTCAGGAGGCCAAGTAGGTACCTGGGGTTCTGAGACTCTTTACCCAGCCTTTCATGGAATCTGATTATTTATGAGGCTTTAGGGATTAAGGACAGCATCTCTGCTCACAGCCAAGCTTAGCTCTTGCCCCCGTTATAATGTGTGAAGAAAATCTAACATAGAGCTCTCTACTTTGTGCAGAGATCCACAGTGTGTCCATGGTGAAGGAGTTTCCTCATTTATATTTAAGGCCAAGAAGGAGATTAGTGTGTGCTTTCTATGAGAAAGGAATGACTTTCATGCTGAGAAAACTTAACCCTCCATCTTTCTTAGGTGTCAGCATCATTTTGACATAGGAGATGGGCCAGGCAGGGTGGGGAGGGGTCAGTGAACTAGACAGATTTGAGGGTAGGATGGTCACAGGGGTATGTGGAAAATGGGGTCATCAAGGTTTGCATCAGGAGAAGCAGAGAACCAGGCATGAGTTCTAATCTAATGTGCCTAGATTCTGGGTATGTGTCCAAAAGAATTGGAATCAGGATCTTGAAGAGATATCTGATTCCCCATGTTCACTACAGTCTTAGTCACAATAGTCTAGATACGGAAACAACCTAAATGTCCATTGATGGATGAATGGATAAAGAAAATGTGATATATCCATACAATGGAATATTATTCAGCCTTTTAAGAAAAGGAAGTCCTACCATATGTAACAACATGGATGAACATTAAGGACCTTATGTTAAGTGAAATAAGCAGGCCACAGAAGGAAAAATACTGCATGATTTCACTTGTTTACAGAATCTAGAATAGTGAAACTCATAGAAACAGAATAGAATGGTGGTTTTCAGATGCTACAGCAGGGAATGAAGAGTTGCTGTCCAGTGGGTGAAAATGAATAAGTTCTTGAGGTCTGCTATACAACATAATGCCTAGAATTCACAATACTATATTGTGCACTTAAAATTTTGTTAACAGGATAGAGCTCATGTTAAGTGTTCTTACCACAATTTAAGAAAGAAAGAATTAGCTGGGAGGCCTGCTTGATATTGAATGTCTCGTCCTCAGGTCAATGGCCTTTACATTCGTGCTGATTAGACATAGGGCTGTTATCTGGGCCTGGGATGGAGCAATCTCTAGCACAGGGACAAAAGGCCCCAGCTAAACAGATCTGAAAAGTGTAGGAGCCAGTTTTCTTTGACTCAACTGGCTCCAGGAAAACTCATATTGTAGGGCCATGTTTAAGAATGCAGGCAAGTGGGGGACCTGTGTGGCTCAGGCGGTTGAGCGTCTGACTTTTGATTTGGGCTCAAGTCATGATCTCATGGTTGTGGGATTGAGGTTTTTTTTTTTTTTTAAGTTTATTTATTTATTTTGAGAGAGAGAGAGAGAGAGAGAGAGAGAGAGAGAGAGAGAGAGACTGAGCCGGGGGAGGGACAGAGAGAAGGAAAAGGGCAGAGGGAGGGAGAGGGGCAGAGAGAGGGGGACAGAGGATCTGAAGCAGGCTCTGTGCTGACAGTAGAGAGCCTGATGTGGGACTTCAACTCAGCAGCCATGATATCATGACCTGAACCGAAATCAAGAGTGGGATGCTTAACTGACTAAACCATCCAGGCCTAAATAAAAATAAATTAAATCTTAAAAAAAAAAGAGTGCAGGCAGGAAAGGAGATTTAATGTTGCTGTTCATGCTTTACGTGGGGTGTATGTGAGAATATGTGTTTGTGTCTGTGTTTAAGAGAGAATTTCAGGTAGAGGGAGTATACAGAATGAGAAATTAGAGAAACACAGAGATATGGAGAGAGTGTGAGATAGAGAGATACAGAGGTATACAGACAGAAAGAGAACAAGAAAATTGAAGGTATAGAAAGAGTCAAGGATAGGCCTAGTGGAATTTCTTCCTCCCCTCCTCCCCCAATTAATCATATGGTTGGAATGACTGAGAATGGGGTCGTTTTTATTTTAATTGAAACTCTAGGGGTATACTTCTTTTGGATCTTAGGAAGATTAGAGAAATTGAGATTTAAAAAAGAAGAAAATTCCCCTCAAAACAGAGAAAAGGTACTCTTTACAAAAGAGAGTCCTGTCACTTATGATGACAAAATTAAGTTTGGAAACACAGAAAGTGCATCAAGATGGACCCTAGTCCTCCAGGATGTAAGCTGGGTCCAGATGTTGTTGGACTTCACTGGCAAGCCATTGTGCTGGATATTTTGGTTCTGAGCATTCTGCCGAGATTCCCCCATATATCTATATCCATGTAGATCCCTGACACGATGATGACTGAAAAAATATTTATGAATCAAAACATTAATAAGCAGATGCCCTTTTCATTGCTCTTACTCATATCCAGGTGAACTCCAGGCCAGTTTTCTTCCTGGCACCTCTGCCCCACCTATCATGTAAACAGAAGTAATTATAAATTATACCGCAGGCTAGTCAACAGGAAATCTTCCAAGCCTGGGCTTTAATTCATTTTGGGTGATAGTTCATCTGACACACAGCCCCACCAGACAGGAATAACTTACTTTAATTGGCTATCATTCGTGAACTGGAGCGTGGTCTACTTTAGAAATGACACTGCCACTTTATTGTAACTGTATTTCTCTGACTCATGGTTATCTAACTGAAGGGAGTAGATCAATTTTTCATAAATCATAAAAGTATGTAGAAAAATAAAGTCGATTTCTTTCCCCAGCCCTTTCTAGCTGTCTACACAATGACAAAAAATAAAAAAAAACCACCACATTCAGTGACCATACAGCTATTCTTGGAATTCTCCCCAAAGAAGATGGGCTTAGGTAGCAAAAGACAATGGTCACAATCCAAGGTTGGGAAAGGGAACAAGATAAGCCATTCTCTAAGGGTCTTTGGCATTTTGTTAACTAGGTTGATGTAATCAAGACTCTTATAGCCCTAATGATAGCAATTGCTTCAATCAATAGAGTCTTTGTTCTTTATTAGAGAGTTGTTCCTAGAGACTGAGATGGTTATATATGTAATCGCATTAGGACTCCCCTACCTTTCAAATGCCAGGGAGGTAGCAAAAATATGCCCAAGAGTGTGGATGAAAGGGTGGCTTGGGGCAATGAATTCCTGCAACTCATCAGAGGCCTCTGTGGCCACATTGCTTGTGGATGGAAGACCTTGCCATGAACCTCAGTGTCATTTTCTTTCTCTCCTTTTAACCAAGGCCTTTTTTTTGAAGAGGTTGGAAAGGCATGAAAAGAAGCCATACTCATTCCATCTTCATAAAGACAAGATCTCAATGAACAGGTTAATCCAATAGAGGCAATGATATCATGTTAGTTCAACCCATGGTCACTCTGAGTGCCTGCATGATGGGTGAGGGCTGGGCTTTGGTGGCTCCTTTGCTGTCCTTTTCCTGGGGTCTCTCTACAAATAATTCTGTGGCACTGGTTTAGAAATCCATACCCTTTCCCCATGGAAGACAGCCAGTTTTGGTTCCACTAAAGTATTTTGGTCATATGCTTCTAGATTACAGGAGAAGTCCCGTGGGTAGTTAAGAAGGATTTTCTTTTCAACTGCAGAGTATGGATTTCAAGAAAAAAGAGGAACACAATGTAAAAAAGATGTAGGTGCACATGTGGATGTGGATATGTGTACAAATAGTTTCTATTCTATCCAGAATCTAAATTATAAATATTTAAAAGATAAAATTTTAAACAATGCCCAAGAGCCATTAAGTATCTATTCATACACATGGTTTGGAAAAATGCATGTTCATGCATAAAGTGTATTTGGAGGCATTGAATCTCTTTTTGGAAGCATTCATGCTTCCATTTCCTTTCCTGTAGCTTTTCAGAGTGAGTGAAAATCCCTGCTGTCTTCCTAGTAAACTCAAGGTTCTTACTACATCAACTCCCATACATTAAGAAATAAATGAAAGCCACCATGTAAGTTTAGGTTTGGTGGCAAAGTTTGTTGTACATTGGGGCACATTTTCACATGTTTGCATAAAGCAAACTCATGTGTGTGTATGTACATGTACATTCTTACACATGTATGTATTTTGGGTTTTTTAAAAAGTATAATTAAGGCATAGTGTAACTGTCATCTGTAAAATATTCAGGAATAACCATCTTTATGTGAAACTGGTATATTTGGAAGACTTTAGAAGGCAAAATTTTCTGACAAATCACTGATTTGGAAATATTTTTACTTGATCCATTCCTGCAATATATTTCAGTATAAAGTACATTTATTTTTCCCATTTTATTCCTAATAAATGGTGCAATTTAGTAATGGATAATTGACTCATTGAAGCATAGAGGGGTAAGGGGACTCTTAACTCTAGTTTTGTAAAGAGTAGTTTTGGCTGTTTGCCATAGTGTCCCAGTTCTAGAACTTGCTAATTTAGTATTCCAGAATGATTTGTTTGGTTGCCTTCCCTGTTAACACACCTCTGGCCGCATCTGTAAATAAAATGAGTTTGAGTCAATTTTGCTGTGTCTATCTTTCAGTGTTTCAATTTAATTTTCAAAGACTTCTCTGTGAGCATACCTTTAAAAAATGGGTTGCCGATAGACAGACATAATAGAAAGACAGAATTACCCAGTTAAGAATGCCAGGAGACATCTCTGAGCAGTTATGGAGATGGAGATGTCTGGAAAGTTTATTGCCCTTAATTTGCTCAGCATTTCCTCCCCTGCCCTCCCCTCCCCCATCTGTAGGTGTTAGATCTTTAAGGGAGCCTGACATTTAGCTTTGAAATGAACACACTTTTTTTTGGTTCCACTTAACAACCAGGGTAAGTTTTCATAGGTAATTTAGCAAATGTCAAACTTTTCTAATAATGTAGATTTGATTTATACAGCCAAGCTTGTTATTCTCACTACCCAGAAGCCTTAGAACTTTGGTGGCTTTCAAACCAAGGCACCCCTGTCTCCACTCACCTTCAAATGCCATAGCCTCCCGGGAAGACCTGTGCCTCCCTCACTGTCCTCAGCATTCTGGCTGGTCTCTTTTTCACCTATTCTGAATTCACTCTAGCTCCACCAATCAGCGTGCTAATGGGCAAAAATATCAACTGTTTCTTCTTCTTTCTGATTCCTCCTTATCACATAAACAAAAGTAACTTCTCTGGATAATAATACATTTTCTTGTCTTTTAATGATGAGAGCAAATTGGACAATTTTGGCTTACCACCAGGCAGTCAAGATGTATTTGTCCAATGCCCACTGCATACACAGGCCTCATCACACAAAATTCTTATTTGTTTACCCTATATCGATTTCTTTCTCACCCCCCACCCCCACCCAATCCCCCGATAATCCCTCTTTTTTCTTGGTGTATGTCATTTGGTTGGCATCAGTGTGTTCCCAGTATGAAACAGGCTTGGCTCCCATTTCCCTGTCACATGATCTATCCCTGCCAATTGGAGCCTAGCATACCCACCCCTACCCCACCTCCGTGATTGGTTAAAGATAGGCATGTGACCTGATGAGCACCAATCAGTGCTGAGAAAGACCAAGAATAAGGATGTCTTTTCCCACTGGGATGGGTGAAAAGTAAATTGTAGGCATAGAACTGTGAGTGTCAGTCTATGGGGATAGTCTGTGTGAGAATTAAGATATCTCAGGGAAAATCAGTCATGAAACAGAGAAAGAAGCACATTTGGTTTCCTGTGTCACCACATCTAAAGGCAGAATCTACCATTGGCCTTTTCTTAATTTTTCCTAAGCTGATATGAGTTTTCTGTCATTTGCAACAGAATGAGACATAGTCCTCTTTCCCTATAGCTAGAGTGAGGAGACAATAATACCAGGTCGTGTTTGGTATATGGAATGATAGAGATACATGTAGGATAGGAGATATCAGATGAGTAAGGACCATGTGTGAAGGCTTCACATTTTGGAGGACATAAAGTTTCAGCTAGGCCTTGAAAGATGAAGGGGATTTGGAGACCTAAGGAAGATCCTTGTATGAGTGTTTGTTCTTCCTTCTACTCTGCCTCCATGACATATCTTGGGTCTCTGTTGGGTGTCTCCTCTCTCCATTGGTTCTTTAATAATCCTTTTTCTCAGGATTCTCTTCTTGGATGACTGCCCATCATATTCTCTAGCTCTAGGTTCAATCAACAGCATAGTTTTTGATTACCATTTCTGTGTGCAAATGATTCCCAAATCCATTTTTCCTACCAAGACATTAGTTTTAAATTCTAGCCCACATTTACAACTGGGAACAATTACCACCTTTAAATCTCAAAGGCCTATCACAATATACTAAACATAAGCTCCTTACCTTCCACACTCCTACCTCTTTCTTTTCTTCCAGGTTTTAGCCCCAGTGTTGGCTAATGACACTATGACACTGCATTATCCCCCCTAGGTCATCCCAGATTTCTCCCTCTTTGAACTTAAAAATCATCAGATTTGATTTATTCTACTCCCTCAATATCTTGGAAACATGTATTCTCCTCTCCACTCCCCTGCCCTTAGTCAAATATCTCTGCAGATTTTTTTTCAAGAGTCTCCCCTTGGTTGAACTTACAACATATGCCTTTCAAGTGTCAGTAAAGTGTTTTGTTTTGTTTTTCAAATATGTTTTTATTATGTCACACCCATATCTTGGATTTCTTTGGTCTAATAAGATTACACCCAAATTCTTTAGCATGGTGTATAACACTCCTCATGATCTGGTCCCTGAATTCCTTTTCTTACATAATTTTTAACAAATCACCAGTGTATTCCTAGCCATATTGAGCAAATTGTAGTTTCCCAAACTCATTGTGTTCTGTACACAACCACTGAATTGGCAAATGATATTTGTTGGCTTTGATGGGCAGAGATAACAAGCACTGGTGCTGTTTGGGGGAAATCAAGGATACAGAAAGAAGTCAAACACAGTCAGCACTCAAGGCAGAGGGACTAGCCACCTTCTTCAAGGTGGATGGAAGTGCAATCTTATTGGCTACAAAAGCCTCACCAAAGAGATGCATGGCAGAGGATAATAATGTATGAATAAATGATCTTCATGGTAGACCTTTGTGGGGCCTAACTTGCAGACCCAGTCTTACTGAAAACTGGGTAAGTTCTTCCTTTAAGTTTAGGTAGAAATATGTCAGGAATCACATCACTTGGGCTAGGTGCTTCACTTAAGTCTTGGGTTAAACAATGTGAATTCCAGAACAATCAGGCATGAACACAAATCTCATGTATCACTCTTGTGATTAGGATAATGCTACCCAGCCCAAAATCACTCCTAGTCTTGTGTTGGTTACCTAGTCTTCTCTGGGGTCATGCTAACCAGATTCTTAGACCACTGTAAGGACCATGCCACAAGGTACGATTCCCACCTTTGAGCCTTTTCATATTCCCTATACCTAATTTACCTTTCCTTGCCTTCTCTATCTGGTGAACTGCTTATTCACCTCTCAAAACTTACTATGGATGTCATGAACTTTGTAAAAATGTCTCTGCCTTTTCATTGTTGTTAAGAAAAACAGCTCTTTATTCTGGTTGCACTTTATTCACCCCCTCTTCCAGAGCTCAGTGTGTTGTGACTATCTTTCCTTTGACCATGTTCTATTTATTCCAGCATCCAGTACATGGATAATGTCTGGCACATAGCAGGTGTTCACAAATGACTTTTGAATAAATGATTGAATGAGATGAGGGATGGAATGAGCAAAGGTAACAACACTGGTGAGTCAAATATACACAACTTGCTGTGAGATCTTGTTGAGGATGTAGTGGAAAATACATTGCAGAAATTGATTGTCAAGGTCAATCAATTTGTTTTAATAGTGAAACTCTGCTTTAAATTCACAATACTGTGAATTTGATAAAGTAAAATGTGAAATATGTAAACAATGAATTACAGGTTCCCATTAGCATGATGTAGAAATAGATTAATTGATAAAAACTGTTCAATTTAAACATCAATTTAATGTATTGATGTAGGACAATGACACATGAGGTTGACTCTGGGAATAAATTAGATATACCAGTCAGTGCAGGTTAGCTGCTATAACAAATTTAACAAGTACTCCTCAAATCCAGTGTCTTGACTGAATGGAAATTTAATTGTCATTCATGTGCAAAATGCAATGAGGATATTTTTGGTTGAGTAGCTGTGCTCCAAGCAGTGAATCAGGGACCAAGTTTTTCTATCTTGTGACTGTACTAGGTTATGACAAGATTATGGACCAGAATTCAGTTTTGTGGTCCTGCCGAGGCTCAGGGGGGCTAAGAAATGTGACCTTCCTGTATGTCTAGGAGGAAAATGAAGTGGCTTCATAACCACAGAACACTGTCCCTTCCGCACCAGAAAATTTAAAAAAAGAAGAGTACACCTTTAAAGCAAACTGTACTTCAATGGAAATAATATTTACAGTTATATTTTGTCTATCATAAGATGTCTACCTTAAAAAGACCTGTAAAAAATTACAAAAGGCATGGGACATTATTTTTCAACTCTGAAAATGGTTGCTTTGTACTCATTTAAGTAGACAGGATAATTTAACAGCAGTGATTCTATCAGCATCATCATCACCATCATCATCATCATTATTACATCTTTATTGAAAGCCTAATATGATATATAGGTCAGTGCACTAGGTAATGGAGTTTCAAGGAGGCATAAAGGCCTTGAGGATTTTATAATCAAGTTGGGAAGTCAGAGTAGCTACATTTATAAGGTAAATCATAATGCAAGACTGCATGTGCTTAGTGCTAAATGAGTGGCAGTGATATTACGGAGAAACAGGTCTCCTCGAGATAGGTGTAATGGACTCTAAGAAATATGGGTATTGACTGTATCAGAGAATCATATACTGTAAAAACCATAGACTATAAAAACCTTTAGGAGTGTAAGCCACTTCCTTCATCTTGCAAGTGAGTGTACCAACTTGTTTCTAAAGATTTCTTCCAACTCCCAATCTTATACAATCCCACTCTTATTTCTTAAGGTTGGGCTGACGTCATGACTTGCTTTTTACCCAGAGAATGTGACAGAAATGGCATTGTGCCAGTTGCAGGCCTAAGCCTTAACAAGACCTGGCAGCTTCTGCTTTGGTCTCTTAAATGCATACTCTGGGGGAAGTGAGCCACTATGTGAGAGGTCCAACACTCTGAGACAACCATACTATAAGGAAGCTCAAGCTAGCCATGTGGAGAGGCAATATGGAGAGAGAGATGCCCAGCTAGCCATGAGCCATTCCAGTTCAGATGCCAGGCATGTGAATACGACAGTCATCTTAGACTTCCAGTTGAGCCAATCATTCAGGTGACTCCTGCCTGGTTACTGCCTGGTTCAAGCACACAAGAGACCCCAAGTGAAAATTTGCCAGCTGGGTCCACTCAACTCATTAAACAATTGTTGCTTTCACACAGCAGTAGATAATCAGAACAATGAAGAAACTGAGGTCACAGAGGCTAAATGAGCACCCCCCCAAGGGCAAACACAATTCATGACAGAGCCACATTCTTAGATTGACTGGTAATCCAGTGTATTTGAGACTTGGGACTTCTTGAACTTTAGTGAACATCAGAATCACCTGGGGAAGTTGCTAAGCCTCAGATTCCTGGGCTCACTCCTTGGATACTGTGATTCATTGGGTCTGAGGATTTGCATTTCTAATGAGCTCCCAGGTGACATTGATGCTACAATGTCCACACTTTGAGTAGCCCGCCTTAGACCAGGCCAGAGGTGACCAGCTCAGTTTAGGCAAACAGCATCTGTTGATTTACCATTGTGCTTCCTCACAATTACCTGCTTGCTGTGTTTCCAGGTAAGTAATTGAAAAGTGCAAAGTGACAGGCCTTGTTCAGGAAGTGCCCAGTTGCAGCTGAGCCCTATTTTAGCTTTTTCAGCTGTAGGCTGAAGAAATCCATATGGTCTGTGAGAATAGACCCACTTATCTGAGTTCTGCTTTCCCTAGGTATGACAGCCCAAGTTTCATAACCTTGTTACCAGAAGCAATTAGGGGCATCATCCAGATTTTCAGATCCATTTCCCATGGAGACACACGTTAGGAATCTCCCACAGTGAATTTAATTAGCAGAAAATGTGGCTCAGCCAGCGACCTGCAGTGCAGATAACAGTCATGGCTGCCCAGCGATAGCAGCTCCTTTTTCTTAAAAAATGACAAGTTTCCCAAAAGGTGGTGATGAGTCTCAGCCAGACATCAGGTGGGACTCTGTGCAGCCTGATTTCATGTAATCAAGCAACTCACACATCTTGCTTCTATTCAATTTAAAGGACTCACCGAGGCAGAGATGCTAGGGAGAAAAGATAATGGCTTGCAAATGACAATGTTAGGCATTTCCTTCGTGTACCTGGGCCTATGCTGGCCACTGGTATATCTCTGCAGATGTTTTGGATGTGATACTGTAATCATATTTACTTCTGGAATCGTTATTGAAGAAAATCTAATGAGTATTTATATCCTACATTAATGGTGGGTTTGCTATGAATTTGCTTTAGATATCTCTGCATAAAAAGCCATAGGATTATAGTCTTTCATTGTGTGCTGGTGTTTAAACATGACCTTGTTACGCATTAATGAAAGTCATGGGCAAACATTTGTCAAGCATCAGTGGGTGAATAGACCCCTCCTATGCAGAATATTTATGCTATTACAACACCTATTAGATACGATGTGAGAAATTGATTGAATATGCTCCTTGTAATATAATCCTACATGAGGATTAATGAATATATTATGTACCAGATGGTATAATTTGGCATTGACTAGTTATTGGTAAACTGAGAATTTTTAATATCCCTAGTGTTTCTGGTTTGGACTAATTGATTGATGGTCAAAATTTAGCCAGCGCTTTTGCATTAATGGGGTTCTGTAGCTTAGAGTGGGTGGTCACAGTTGTGTGTAACTCTGACTTTTAAGGGGAGGATTTATTTACGGAAAGGGAGCTGTTGGGTCAGCTAGTAAGTGACTTTTATTTTCCGTTGTGATACCAATTCACACGTCAATGAGCCACAACAGCTGAAGAAGTTCTCCCATTTTTCTTCAACATTTCCAAGATAGAACAGTATTATTTAAAAAAAAAAAAAAATCTCAGTCAATCCTAGTCACCCTTAATTTGTTTTTATTTGGTCATTCCTGAAATGGACACATTTTTGTCTTATGTTTATTGGATATTTGCTTCTTTCTCTCTCTTTCTGATCTATTCATCAACACGAACCTTTTTTCCATTGGTATTTTTGCCATTTTTTGTTATTCATTGGAAAGATTTCATTTACAAAAGTTTGTTGAGCCTTGAACAATGTTGGTCCTTGAATGATGTCAGTAGCATGGGTATTGAGGGCACTGAGGAGCGTACATGAGCTGTGTGGCCAGGTTAAGTTGGTTATATAATGGTGCTCAGAAGCAAAGGTGGGTTTCTGTGAACCACACCTAAGTGCTTGCATACAGAGTAAATGAAGAATATTTGTAAAACTGGGACTAGCAGGCAGCTCTCTAAAGAAGTTGAAGTTTTGGGTAATGTATTGCTGTAATTTACATTCACTTTACAGTCTGTGCACATGAGAATTATTTGGAAGAGGTTTAATTTTACTAGCTGCTGAAAGCAGTAAGGTCGCTAGCAACAGAGCAGAAAGAGCTGGGCTGTTTGTTAATGCACTTGGGCCATACTGTAACCACACAAGGCAGGGCTAACGGGGGTGGAGTCAATAAACATGCAGTTCTCTGACTTTGAGGGTTATTTGTTTACTGAGCCAATATGTTTTTGCTAGTTAACATTTTCTGTAGCGTTCTGTTTCCCTATGCTGGAAGGGCTTGTAAATACAGTTTGAAGGTGTGTGGAAGGACAAAGTATTGCCAACCTCATCTTGGTGGCTAAAACTCACTAGGTCCACTTCTTTCCCCATGAAACCCAAACATGCTGAGCTTGCATGTCTTTTGAAATATGACAGAATTGAACTTGAAACCTGGACTTTGTCATCTTCAGTAGCCCCCCAGAAAACTCTTAAAATGGCCAGAAAAATCTAATTTAGTTTTATCATGACCCATCCCAATTTTGTCACATTTATTGCTTGGAGTGATATGAATGTTTGGACATTTTAATCAGTGAAAAAAACTCTCTTTGGTTGAAGATTTAGTTTGTTACTACTGGGAAATTTGATTTATCTGTTTTAAGCAACCATCTGGAATAAGTTTATTTGTATTGCGTGTCATGAATATATTTATGCTGCAAGATCAAAATCCTTAAATTGCATCCTTTTGAAATTTTATATATTATATAATGACAATTGCCAACACCACAATGAAGTGATTACATGACTTTCAAAAATGGAAACATTGTGCAACAAAAAGATTACAATGTATAATGAACAAGTTCATTTACTCGAATATAAATGTGGTAAATAATGAAATGCATACACTATGAGCTGAGATGAATCTTCTGTCATTAGAAATACAATTACAGTGTATTGAAATTTCCAAGGTCTAACAAAAGTAAATAGATATATTGTCATCCAGCCAAAAATAGATCCAATTCATTTGTGAAAGTTTTCTTTAATTATGTCATAAATATATAAGTCAACTTATATAAGTCAACTAACTTATAGTTAATAAAAACTGCAAGATATTGATAATGTGTATGTGTATGCATGTATGCATATGTGTATTTTTTTCAATCAAAGAGAAGTGTTTATCTAGGTCTGTTTTGTGTATAAGTTGACGTCTTCCCAGGTAGTTTTCAAGTGTTCTGCGATTGTCCCTTTACCCCATACTCTCTCATCTGTCTGAGAGCACCATTGCCTCTCCTTATACCTTAAATACTCCTGAGAAAAATCATTCCACAGGAAAAGATCTGAGGAACACAGTCATACAAAAGGATGAGCTAATGGAACACCTAATTTTCATGTATGTAACATGGTGGCTCCCTCCTGACCTTGGAGTCATACCAACTTGGTTTGGAATACCAAAATTGCCACTTCCTACTTGACCATCATTAGTTACTTCACCTTTCTGAATTTTCTTTTATAAAGTAGAATATCCATTATACCCTTATAGGGTTTTGGTGAGGATTGAATGGTGAATTTCATATATGACTCTTGATAGAGTGCTACTCATGATGAGTTAATAATATTACTTCCTGGAGTGGCTAGGTGGCTCAGTCAGTTAAGCGTCTGACTTCGGCTCAGGTCATGATCTCATGGTTCATGGGTTCATGCCCTGCATTGGGCTCTGTGCTAACAGAGGCTCAGAGCCTGGAGCCTGCTTCGGACTCTGTGTCTCCCTCTCTCTCTGTCCCTTCCCCACTCATGCTTGCTCTCTCTCTCTCTCTCAAAAATAAATAAACATTAAACAATTTATAAATAATAATACTTCCTTTCCTCTGCTGTAATGTTTTTTTCTTTTGTTAATTGCAATGTGGTCTTTTTGGCCAAGGCAATTAGCTTCTCATGTCCTCTTCTTTGTTGTATTAGGTAGGATGTTTCAGCTACAAATAACATAATACCTATCCCAAAGTAGCTTAGACAATGAAAATGTTTATTATATCACATAGCAGCAAGCATAGCAATAGGTAGTTCCTGGGGTGAGAGAGCAACTCAGTGGTGTCATCAAGGACCCCTGTCTCTGCTTCCTATCATTGCCATATTGAATTGGTCCTTTAACTCTCTCTCCTCAAGGTTGCACGATGGCTACTACTGTTCCAAGCATCGCATGTAACCATGACAATATCCAGCTGAAGAAGAATGGTGTTTCTTCCTTGCATCTCTTTTTGCTGAGGTGAAAATGTTTTGCTATCTCTTATCCCTCCCCAAGAAGATTTCCCTTCAGGTCCCACTGGCCAAAACTGTGATATACTCTCATGTCTTAGTTTCAAGAATGGGTGGGGAAAGTAGTATTTTGGGGAGCTCTTTTTTGAGGGCTAGGACCAGGAAAATTGGTAAGGCTCCCAGGAGCATTTCCCCATCCCTAAATCATGTAAAGTACTTATTTTTGATGAGGTAGTATAGAGATTAAATAGGTATGTGGCAGATATGTATATATGTTTATCAATAATGGATCATTTTAAGGAAACCTAAGGGAATGTTTCTCAGAGACTGAAGTTACATGTATCCAATATGTGACTCATGGGGCAGAAATTGATTTGAACAGAAGAGAATGCCCTCCAAATTGTTCTTCTGTTGCACCAGATAAGTGGAAATCACCTTGATCAAGACCTTTGTGGGAGAGTTTTGAGGGTTATAGAATACCCTGATACTTCATTCTGCCTTAGTTATGAGTAAGAAACAACAATCTGGAGGACCAGAGTGGTGGACCAGTGAGGGATAAGGAGCTATGGAGAAGATGATGAGTGGCAATGCTTCTGTTCCACTCAGAGACCCAACAGTGAGATTTTCAGGGTTGGGGAAAGCACCAGCCACTTCCAGAAGGTCCAGCCCCAAATATTTATATTCTGTTCATTTATTATACAAATAATTCATCGAGTATCTTTTTAAGTAGGCATTGGGCTCGGTGCTGGGGGTTTAATGGAAAATAAGACAGTCCTTGTCTTTGGGAAGCTCCTGGACAAAATGACAAAGGCAGCTATGCATGCAGACAACTTTACTTGGTTCCGTTTATTGGGTTATTTCAGTCATATATTCTAGGTGTGCTAATGGTGAGCATGGGGCTTGTGTGGAAGAGGGGTTATCAGGAAGTGTCCACATTGATAGGTGTCAGGGTTTCAGTTAATGAAGGAGGAAGAGGGCATAAGCCCATACTGAGTCATGAAATAGTAATAAATTCCACCATCGACACTGTATTCCATGTGTTATATATATCCTTACAGTCTTTACAAGAGCCAGGCGAGGAGGATCATGTTTCACATCCTTTCCTACATTTTATAGTTGAGTTCTCTGAGGCGTGGGAAGGTGAAGTGCCCTGTCCAAAGTTGCACAGTAAGTGGCAGAGTTGGCATGTCAGGCTTGGGGTGGGGGGGAAGTGTATATTCTTTTTGGCCAATTATACTGCCTTCCTATTGCCCCCAGAAACACCCAGCTCTGAGAATCAGGGGTCAAGAAGGTGACATGGGAGACACATTGTCAGGTTGCATAGAGAAGTGCTATATCTCACTGCTTGGTATTTCTTACAACGTAAGCTTTCTGCAGAGTGATATTGCAAGCTGGTAGCCCTCACATTCCTCATTGGGGAGGGCACCCCAAGAGCTTCACTTGAAAGGAAGGGTTGGAGAAAGAATATAGACCCTGAAAATCTTACATGAAGAGTCCAGAGAAACCCCCTTTAGCCTAGCATTTTGTCTAGCATTTATATTTGATCATGGTATGAATCAATTCAGAATCCTGTGTATTGTGATACTCTTTGTATTAGAACACTGGCTTGTCTCACTGATATTCCACTGCATACCTCTATTTTTTTTTTTTTCATTTTTGTATCACTCAGTTTCTGTATTTAGCAAATAAGTTTTTTGATTCAGGCCTTTATTTTATTTATTTTAGATTTTTTAAATGTGTATTTAATTTTGAGAGAGAGAGAGCAGAGAGAGACAGAGGGTGAGCAGGGGAGGGGCAAAGAGAGAGGGAGACACAGAATCTGAAGCAGGCTCCAAGCTCTGGGCTGTCAGCACAGAGCCTGATATGGGGCTTGAACTCATGAGCTGCAAGATCATGACCCAAGCTGAAGTCCGTCGCTTAACTGACTGAGCCACCCAGGCGCCTCTCGATTCAGTAAATTCCTGGTGCCACAACTTGCTGATTTTGGAATTGCTAATTTGGAATCCTGTCTATGTTAAACTCTCAAAGCCTCAATTTTTATTATTGGTTAAAGGGTTCTACAGATAGCATGTTCTCAGGGTTATTCATGGAGTCTAATGAGCTAACATTTGTAATGTGTTTGGCACAGCCATCTACCTTTCTTCCTTCTTTATACCTTTAAGCCACTTGCAAATTTTCAGCCAGGGAAGCTTGACATTTCTGAGTCTGTTGGTTTGGCCAGGGCATTAGGCTGCAACCCAAGCTACATATTAGAATTATCTGGGGAAATTTAAAAAATACTAGTGCCCAGGACTCACTGTGGACTAGTTAAATAAGAATTTTTGGGCCACATTAGTGCTTTTTTTTTTTTTAATGTGCGTAAAGTTTTTATTTTTTTAAAGTTTTTTTATATTAAATATAATTTATTGTCAAATTGGTTTCCACACAACACCCAGTGCTCATACCAACAGGTGCCCTCCTCAATGCCCATCACCCACCATTAGTGCTTTTATAATTTCTTTTTTAACCTTTATTTATTGTTGAGAGACAGAGACAGGCAGAGCATAAGCAGGGGAGGAACAGAGAGAGAGGGAGGCACAGAATCCGAAGCAGGCTCCAGGCTCTGAGCTGTCAGCACAGAGCCCAACGTGGGGCTTAAACCCACAAAGTGTGAGATCCTGACCTCAGCCGAAGTTGGACACTCAACCGACTAAGCCACCCAGGTGCCTCTCATTAGTGCTTTTATAATACTTTCCCAGGTGCCTCTAACATGCAGTCTGGACTGATACCAACCAAACTATAGATAATGCTTCTCGAACTTTAATGAACATACAGATCTCCTGGGTTCTAGATTTTGATTCAGGAGGTCTGGGGTGAAGCCTGAGATTGCATTTCTAACAAGTTTCCAGGTGATGCTGATACTGCTGGCCCATGGACTGCACTTTGAGTAGCAGGAGGAGCTAGGTAACAAGATTACCCTGCAGACAGGAATCCTGTTTGCAGTCAAACAGGGGCCGCTAATGTCCCAAGCTCATGGGCCACCTCTTTTCTGGAATAAACATTTAGGCAAGTGGACTGCATTCAAATGGCCCATGTATTTTGCCTCCTCTGTTTCTTCATATCACAGAGCCATAGCAGTGAGAAGCCTCAGAGAGAGAATTTAGAATTGCAAGCATGGAAGATCCTCGAGACTGTTGGATGAACTGAGATTCTTGCTGGAGGACTAATGTGAACCTCCTGAGGTGCTGCTGTAGGCTCAGGAAGCAGAGGATGTTGAGGCTTATATCTGGAGGATACCTTCAACCTTTAGTGGGGCTCAATACAGAGGGACCACTTAAGTTTCTAAAGACAATGCATCTCTTACTTAACATGCATGGATTAGGAGTAGGGGTGGGTGGTTGTTCAGATTCCTACTCCTCACTTTTCTGATCGATGGATTTGAGTGGGGTCCTGAAAATTTGCATCCTAACCTGCCCCCAGGTGATGCTGCTGGTTTTGACCACACTTTCGGAAGAACTTTTTTAAAAGCCAGCAAGGGAACATTTGACTGGGAACGTCTCCATAGATTGCATAGATTCCTTCACAACAAAAATTCTTATAGATCATTTCTCTGGGCCAGAAACAATCTTCTGGGAAAAAGTGCAAGGATGGAACAGTCATAGGGAGGAGGGCGTCATTTCTTCCCCATTCAGCCCCTAGAGATGAAATGAAGAGCCAGAATTCAGGGTGATGCTACAGGTATTGGGGTGCAGGTGTGAGTCCAGAGAAGGGCTTTCTGAACATCTTCTGCCATGTGAAGGATGGAGGGTTTCTAAGCTGCAAGGCTATTCCCTGTTCATATCAGTACTGCCTCATACCCCCTTGCTGGAGGGCTGATTAGACTACCCTGATGGCACAGTTACCAACACTGAGCATTCTTGCCTCAAAAGGGGATGCCTTTACTAGAAAGTAGAGATATGAAAAAACAGCAATTTCTAAGGAGGAAATCTTGGAGGCTCTTGAAGCTGTTGTGATCTGTGATGTGGACACATAGGACAGATATGCAGGAGCACTAATCCTGATTTTATCCTGAGCTAGGTTCAGAGGATACACATCTAGAATGAGAGGAAGGGATCTAGTACATGCTATTTTAGTCATCACTGCCTTTTCTAGGGGACTGCCTCCACCTCCATGTCACATCAACTCTGGCTACTGGATGTGCTCTGCTATCCACTGCTCCTGTCTGTGGTCCTGGGCCATGGCTTCCAGTTGGAATGTCTACCTTCTTTGCTGGTTGGGGTTCCAGTTCATTCTCTCAGAGCTTTCTGGATCTCCCTGTGCTGTGGGTAGGGAGAGTGGAGGTAGGTCCACTCTCATGGTCTTTTTGCCTAAACAGGGCCTGCCTGCCACCCACGAGGCTGCCCTACAAACTGTGGGGTCTCCTGGGAGATTCTCCTCCCAGAGTTCCAAAAGGGAACCCAGGCACCTCTCTTCTGCTGACAGATTCCCTCTGGGTCCTCCCAACTAGCTCCAGCCCAGGAAGGCTTATTTCAGCTTTTGTGGTTCAGGAAATGCCCTAAGTCACACCCTGTCCTGAATCCTCCCTCCTTTTTGGCTTTTGGTTAGCAAAACAAACAAAAGTAAAAATACTCCTTTTTCTCCTTTGAACCCTCCAGATTTGTTTTTTCTTTTCTTTTTCTTTTTCTTTTTTTTTTTTTAAGTTTATTTATTTTTGAGAGACAGAGAGAGACCGAGCATGAGCAGGGGCCGGACAGAGAGAGACGGAGACACATAATCTGAAGCAGGCTGCAGGCTCTGAACAAGCTGCCAGCACAGAGCCTGATGTAAGGCTTGAACCCACAAAACGTAAGATCATGACCTGAGCCGAAGTCGGATGCTCAACCAACTGAGCCAACCAGGTGCCCCCCCTTTTTTTTTCTTTTACGTTTCTCCTTTTGCAATGGAAGCTTTGGATTGAACACTTACTCCTTTCTCTCCCTGAAATGGGCTTCCAGAGGCAAATTTGGAATTAAGATCCAGCTCTGAATGTTTTCTTCTCACCAAGCTCCACCCCCAAGCATCGGATGCCTCAGCTTGAGTGGGAGGGAGGTGGGTGGGAAGGGCAGTGAGAATCACCAGGAATGAAAACATATTGGGTAATATTTCAGACTGTCACACCACTGTGCTCTCAGGGGCTAAGAAGCTTCGAACTAGCCCCTACACAGGCCTCCTTTGCTCTCTTCCTCCAGTTATTCGCCTTTTTTCTCCCCTCTTTCTCCTCTTCTTCCTTACCTTCCTCTGTTTTCGGTTCCCTGAGGTATTACAGGTCAGACTGCAGGGGCAATGGGATTGAGCAAGATAAATAAAGTCAAAGATATTTCACCTTTTCTTGCCTGAATTCAAAGAAATTGCCTTCTCAGAGAATCCATATGCCTTTTATTCTCAATAGCATTAAAAAGTTTCTCTTCTTTTCCTTTTAATTTTTTTTTTTGTAAGCTACAGCAAAAGTAAAATGTAAGAGAGTTTGCATTTCCTGCAAAATATTTCTCTTATACATGGTTTGAATGTCAAGCTTGGGAGAATATTATTGTGACTTTAATGGAGTCTTTTTATGTTTAAAGCTACTGTGTGATAGTAAGGAAGGTGTACATACATTGAGAACCATTCTCTGGAACTCAGCATATAGGTATGTTTAAAAGATAATGATGCGACCAGAAAGGAAGCTCTATTTCAGTGAACTGGATGCCATTTCCAAATGCACGCAGGCCTGTCTGCATTGAAAATCCTTTTACCACCAGCCAGGGGAAAGTGCTGCAAATCTGAGAAGCAAACTGTAAAAATGAAAGCAGCACAGTAAGGCTCAGGACAGGGACCTCCTGAAGCCAACAGTGGTAGTGGGCTTATAAAGAAATGAGTTTTATTTTGAAGTAGATAGCATTTGGATTTCTTCTCGGTGGCTGAGTTAGTGTGGACATAATAGTTTCCTAAAAATTAGCTTTGTGGAATGTTTTAATGTTGAGATTATTTATCTCGATCCATATTTTTATTTTTCCCATCCAGAAGGCTTTTTATTCAATTGGCTTCTTTTTTTCTAATTTAGTTCTTATTGTTGTTTTAATTAGAAGCAAAACCTCTATGTTAACAGTTTCCTGTATGTACTTATCTGGTAATACTCTCTAAGTGTATAAAAGAAAACATAATGATCTGAGACTCAGGTGGTAAAGTTCTAGTCCTTGATTTGGATGCTGATTGCACAGGTTACCATCCAACCTGGAATTTTAATTTGTCATTTTTCTATTTGAATATCTTTTTTTTTTCAATAAAGAGCTTATCTTGGAAATTCAGAAAAATAGAGACACATCTACAAAATCCCTTTTATATAGTTCGCACATAAAAGTTCATTTTATAATTAATTTAAGGATAGGAAAGTCTCAGGGCAATTGATAAAGGTATATGGTGTATAAAATATTTAAGATAAAAGGGATTTAAGAATATTATAACTCATCCCCTCCATTTTACCAGTGGAGAGGAAAACCAGAGTCAAGTGACTTAATAAATGCTAGCTATGGAACGCCTGGGTGGCTCAGTCGGTTGAGCTTCCATCTTTTGATTTTGGCTCAGGTCATGATCCAGAGTCGTGGGATGGAGCCCAGCATCAGGCTCCATGCTGAGTGTGGAGCCTGCTTAAGATTCTCTCTCTCTCTTTCTCTCTCTCTCTCTCTCTCTCTGCTCCTCTCCCATTCTCATGCTCACTCTCTCTCTCTCTCTCTCAAAGAAAAGGAAAAAAAATGCTAGCTAATAAGCAGTAAAGGCAGAATTTGAATCTGGGGCTGTATTTTCCACTATGTGTCTGTATAGCAACATATGGAACCTGTACTAGATAGTAACAAGGGTTTCTTGTTCATTGAAAACTAAACACTATGTATACATCATCTCGTTTAAACCATAAAACACCTCTGTTGGGAGATAGGATCTCAACTCTCATTTTTTAGATCAGGAGACTGAGGCTTCTCAAGATAAGTGACTTAGTCAAAGTCACATAGCGAGTGTCAGAGTTGGGATTGGAACCCAGGTCTCTCTGACTCCTGACCTCAACTTCCTAACAGCCTGCTTTTGTCATTTTCCACACCTAAATTTTTTTGCTTTGATTTTGATCATTTCTGGACCTTTTGAAAATTTCTGGACATGTTACCTTTTCTTTTTGGTGTGGAACATTGAATAGGGTAGGATAAAGGACAAGGTTCTGTGGCAAAGAAAGTAATGGCCAAAGTTTGTCTACTAGTATGTATAAATTTTTGTATACATTAAACACATATAGTTCAACTATTTATTTCCCTAGGTATTAGAGCCAGCATTCTATCTACTTAAATGAGAATGTTGCCAACCTTGATGTGTTTGACTATGATATTAAGCCAGTGAGGGCAGAGGCTGCTAGAAAGAATCTATTCACTGAACAAAGACCACTTCAGCCCTTGAAATGGAACTGCAAGTTTCTGTGGTGAAACAAAAATAAACTGGGGGTGGCTTCTTACCCCAAGGATATGTCCTTTATCCACATCAGTTGAGGGAAGCAGATAGTCTGCCCGAGGATGCCAGCCCCTGCATTGCATATAAGCCAGACACCTTCACTCGAGAATTATGAGCCCAGCTCAGTGCTCTGTGAAAATAGGTACTTTTCTGGATGATTTTGTGATTGCTTTGATGATGGGGTAACACTAAATGCTGTCATTACTGAGCTATAATGGCCGGAAGTAATTTTCTCCCAGCATCAGGGACCATAGAGAACTTGTTCTGTGCTTGTTATTAGTCTACGTTGGAGAGAAATTCATTTGCTGGAGGAAAGTTATTAAAACACTCTAATTCAATATTTGTGTGAGAAATAATAAAATTGATAAATTACAGGTGAGCAAGAACAGTGAGCTACGTTGTTTCTTTCTTCTGGGACCCACTGCAAATTTCTGATGTTTCCTGTGTTGTAGCTTCTTAGACAAATGATTTGTCTTTTTGAGCATGAGATTAAAGACACATGTTCTTGCTTTAAGAGCCAAATGCAGCGAAAAGACCTGCCACTCTGCTAGAATATTGTCATCCATAGTTCTACCATTATCCAGAGGAGACCAAAGCCCTATTTTGTATAGAACAGTCTTGGTTTGTCCATGATGAATAGATTATTCTTGGAGCCACTGACACTAACTTTTACCTTATCCCTAACAGGTCCCATCACTCAGAGTTTAACAATTTGTCAGGGAGCCTAAAATGAGTGCACAAGTAATTTTATTTTACCTTGATTTTCACATTAAAATGCATCATAGTTTTTCTCACGCTCCTTTGAGAGTCCCTCTATGGTGGATGTTTTGTTTTGTTTTCCCTGCTTTTCAGCTCCTTCAGCTCCTCACTTCTTTTCTTTGAGGTGTATACTTTCTCCTTCCCTCATCTCATCTACTCTCTATCCCAGTGCTTCTCAAGTTTGGGGCACATAGAATCATCTGGAGAGTTTGCTAAAATACAGAAGACTGTCAGCCCCATTTCAGAGATCCTGACTAAAAAGGGCTAGGGTGGAGCTCAACATGGTGCATTTCTAATCTTTTCCCAGATGATGCTACTGTTATCTAGGTCATATCTGAAGTGGCACTGCTCTGGAAGTCAGATGATTGTATCTAATAGATGACACTGTGTTCTAGGTCTTTCTTAAGAACTTGAAACTGATTTTTCAAACTTCCTGCTGGAGGGCTTTCCTGGCTCATATGTAGACTGCCCTCAGCATTACCACACCATCTTCTTACCTTCCTGTGTGTACTAACGATGTCTCCTGTTGAAGCACTGTACTGTACACATGAAACTAATATAACATCGTATGCTAACTATACTGGAATTAAAATAAAATTAAATAAAATTAACAACAACCACCCGTCTCTTCTTTACTCCAGGTGGCCAAGCTTGAGGGCTCAAAGTGCATTTGTTCAACTTTCTCATCTTTTTAACTTTTGTTCCATTGGGTACCAAGTGCAGCATTTAATCAATGATCCTCCTGGTTACTCCAGGCCACACACCCTTCTGTATCTCTGGAAGTCTTTCCCACAGTGACCCCACTTATGCCTCTGATTCAGCTATAGCCATACCAAGCACTTAAATGCTTTTCTGTCTTTAACAGCACTGAGTCCTCAGCCTATAATAACTGTTTCCTTCTATTTCACTTACAACCTGGCTTCAACTCATGGGCCATGAGTGGATGAAGAACAGGTTTACCTTACTTTAAAGACTTGGACAATTTAGATTCACAAGGGAGACCTGAAATAATCCAGTTCAATCTAGATAGGAGATTCTTGGGATAAAGTGGAGTAAGGATGTATTTCTTCCTCTGTTTTGTTGTTGTTGTTGTTGTTGTTGTTGTTGTTTTGTTTTGTTTTTGGCTCTACCCAACTGCCTTTGAGATCTGTGTGTCATCCACATAGACGGAGTGAAAATGGAACCACATCCTACTTGATGATCTCAGTCTATCTTATGTGCACCCCTTGCTCTCCTCCCCACCTCCCTTGAGTAATAAGCTAGTCATAATAATTATGGTCACCCTATCTTCCAAGTAAAAATATTAAGGTCTAATCGGAAGTCTGGGACGTTTGAGGAACATTCCTTTAGTTTATGAGGACCTGGGTCAGAGTACCTGAAGTGGAAACAGACCCATGGAATCAAGGCAATTAAGCATCCATGAATATTGTAGGTTTTCAAAGCTTTTTCCTTTTAAAACATGACCAATTTAAAAGAGGTTAGAGTGGGAGAGAGCCAAAGCATAAGAGACTCTTAAAAACTAAGAACAAACTGAGGGTTGATGGGGGGTGGGAGGGAGGGGAGGGTGGGTGATGGGTATTGAGGAGGGCACCTTTTGGGATGAGCACTGGGTGTTGTATGGAAACCAATTTGACTATAAATTTCATATATTGAAAAAAATAAAAAATAAAAAAAATAAAACATGACCAATTTTTGGAATGTTTGCCGGAAGTCTTTCAGAAACACATTACACATTTCTCTGCCTTATTGAACAAAGATTCACAACCAGACTTGTCTTTTCTTGGTTCACAATAGTCATAGCAAATGCCACTTTTTGTGTCATGCAGTGTTTTCTGTCTTTTCTCCAGTTTCAAGTTGTGGCTTCATAGGTGGCTAGCTGACCTCCTGCAGTTCTCCTGCCATAACAAAATGCTGATTTTAATCTGCTGGAGCTGGCAAGTTAGGTAACCAAGTATGCAACAAGTATTTGCAAAGTACCTCAAAAGGCTCAGGAGCTGAACTGAGGGCCTATTTGTTAAACCATGACCCTCAGCTTTTGTGCTTTATCACAGCCATTTCAACAAACCAGACTGACTCTTTCTCTCCTTCCTCTGTTCCCTCCCTTTTTCCATCCTTGCCTCCCTCTTTCCTTTCTTTTCTCCCTACCTTCCCTCCCTCCCTCCCTCCCTCCTTCCTTCTTTCCTTCCTTCCTTTCCTCTTTCCTTCCTTCCTCCCTCCCTCCCTCTCTCTCTCCTTCTCTCTCTTTCTTTCTTCCTGCCATTCCTTTCTTTCCTTTCTCTTTCTCCTCTTTCTTCCTTTCTTTTATTTCCATCCTCTCTTTCATTCTTTTCTCCATCCCTTCCTTTCTTCCTTCTTTTCTTTTTCTTTCTTTCTGCTCTTTTCTCTTTCTCTCTTTCTCCCCCCTTTCTTCCTTCCTTCTTTCCTTCTCTCTCCTTCTCCCTTCTTCCTCCTCCTCTCTCTCTCTTTTTGGCAAACTGACTTTGGATTGCTCAGCTCTGTCTGCTGTTTTCTTGAGTAGGGTTTCCTAGTAGAAGACTGCCCTTCAGATAAGTACAACTCAGTTACACTTTACTCTGTCGCTAGTGTAACATGTCTTCATTTCTGAGAAATACATTTAAGTCCAAGGTAAGGATGCTTATTGGAAGTTAATCTTCATAATTTAAAATTTGTGGCATGAAAATTCTGGGAGAGAATTTAAAGCCTCCTTTATATACATTGACTACATCTGTATATTTTGTGTCTTGCAACATATAAGTTGAAATTGTAGATCATCTTGCATAATGTGCCCTTAGAGAAATGGTTTTTATGGTAGTGGTATAAATTGTGCTAATTACAAAAGATTTTTTAATTTAATTGGAAAAGAGAAAGGAGAGGTATTATAATATAGGAATAAAACTGTACTATTAATTACCAATCTCTATTGCTGTTTACATGCTGTATTGACACACTTAACTTGCTGAGGGCTAAAAATTGATCTGTCCAGACTCATTTCCATTATAGTTAAAGTCATTATGTGAAACAACAGTAGCATTTGCAAAGGGGAAACAATGTATCTATCTTCACAATTAACTAGGAAACTTGTCAACTGGGCATTTCAGTCTATTGGGTCCTTCTTGTATGGAATATAATTGTTAAAGATGTGATATTCTGAGCTGGCAAGTCCCAAGCACTTAGTTACCTGTGTGCTCTGACAGTAAGGTTAGATCTTGTGTACCCCTGCACTATGAGACCTAAGTGTAACTCTAGCCTTTTTCTTTTTAGCTCAGCAGATAGTATGTATCTTAGAACCAGGCACTAAATTATAAGAAAGGTACAGTCCCTAATGAGGACCTACTATTTTGTTAGAGAGACAAGACAAATGAGTAAAACACGTAGTGAAGGCAAGTGTGGTGCATAAAGACAACACATAGGGATTTCTTTCAGGGCTAAATTGCATGGGTAGATGCTAAGTGAAGAAGGAGGTTAAAGAGATCAGTGTGGGTTGGAGTTGGGGGAGGCAGTAAGGCTGGATTGTGACCTTGAGTACTTTCTTAAAAGGAGTGGAGCCAGAGGCAGGGACAGTTCCTTGGAGCCCTGGCCGAGATGGAGGCCATGCGGGATACATGAAGTCAGAGTGAAGGTTGGTAGAAAAAGACCTGGAAGGATGCAAAGGGTACTGGTGGAGCAGCAACAATACCCGTGATCGGAGAAGATGGCAAAGAGTGAGCATCTGTGGGTAACATCTCACGGGAAGAGGGACGGCTCTTCCTCAGAGCCAGCCGAAGGGAGGAAGGGACAGACAGAGATGTTGACAGGACTTGAGCTAGAGACCTTCAGGAAAGCAGATATTCTTAGGCTGGGTTCCCTGGAAGCAGAGCCTGAGATAGGGATTCTGGTGCAGCTGATTTATGGAGGGAGAACTCTTTGGAAAAGGAGGGAGGGAAGCAGGAGAGGGCAAGGGAAGAAGTCATCAAAAACAGGCTTTCTGCTAAAGTTGAGGCTCAGCTTTATCCTATGGGGAGTTCTAGAGTGTCAGAGGCACCAGAGGGCTGTTCTGCCTGAAGAAAAGAGCCCAGGGTTTCCTACTGTGTGCCCATCGGTCATCAGCCAGTGGCAAGTTGCCTCCAGGTCAGGTGTGGGAGGGCACAACCTCCCAGGGATTTCCAGGCAGGTAGCTTCTGTCTGCTACAGACCATTTTCTGGCAAAGGGACCAGGTAGTGGGCCATTGGCAGGCGACATCTATACACCTGGGAAAGAGTTACACCTGCCCAGGAAAGAGGATTTGGACAGGGCACCAAGGAATCTACCACAAAGATCTTCTTACTGTCCAATAAAAGTTCTTTTTCAAGTTTCTCCTCCCAGTGGATCACTTACTCTCACAAACCCACCCTCTGACAGATAATTAGAATATAAAAGCAGTGTAACCCCCTGTGAAAATCCCTCCCCCAATCCCCACTCCCTACTGCTGTCTGATCCCTTTTGTGTCTGGTTGTGCCCGATTCCTAGCCTAAATTAAATATTAAATTGCAAAGGGGTTTAGGTCTGTTATAGCCAGCATCCACAGGGATGGAGGTGCCTTTGGGACCCTGAATATTTACTTTTGGGACAGAAATCACTTCTTATTGCCTGGACAAACTGGTGGACATTTAGAGGATCACTTTGCATGTAGGAAAATAGATTCATGTGCATCTTCTCAGTGATGCAAGTGCAAAAGCAAACACATTTTAGTGTTATCCAGACCTAAAACAACAAATGCCTCACCCACCTAGAATTTTAATATTTGGAGAGATGGGGGCAAGGAGGTAGGAGATTTTTCTAGTCAGGAAGTTTTAACACTGGTTACACATTAGAAATCTGGGGAACTTAAAAAAAATACAACAGTATCTTTGTGGATTAAACAAAATCTTGGTGTGGGGAGAAAATTGGTAGGCATTGCTATATTTTACAATTCCCAAGAGACTATAATGTACAGCCAGGATCTGTTCTCTGTCAGATAGCTGTTATTATTCAACAATCTGCCCAAAGCTCAGTGGATTAAAATAACAAGCATTTGTCCTTATTCTTGAGTCTGAGGGCCAGCTGACAGTATTTCTGGTCTAGGCTGGGCATACTCATGCATCTGGGGTCAGCTGTGTCTGGGATAGATGGTTCTGCCAATCTTGGTCAGGGTCTCACATTGTTGGGGATCATCTGGCTGGTAACTGGTTTAAGGTGGCCATAACTGGGACAACTGGGTTCTGCTCCCTGTGGTCTCTCATCCTGCAGGGTAGCCCAGCATGTTCAGATGGTGGCCTGGCTGGACTCCAAGATTTAGAGCAGAAACACAGAGAATTTCTTATGTTCTAGGCTCAGAGATGGTATGTCTTCCCTCTATTCCATCTTGTTGGCCAGAGCAAGTCCCAAGGCTGGCTCAGAGTCAGAGCAGGAAGGGATTCCAAAGTTAGAGGGCATGTGTATGGACAGAGGCAGGTCAATAGCTGAGGCCAACAATATGTTGAATCTACCACCTAGACCTAAATCCCTAACTTTACAGTGGTACAACTGACTTCTCAGAGCAGTTAATTTAAGGCTTAGTTCGGTATTTCATTCACACATCTGTTCATTGTCTCTACCTTCATCCCTCCCCATTCACACCGCTTCATTATGGGCAATATTTGAACTTTGACCTATAGCTATGGCATTGACATTTTGGCATACAATATGCACCTATTCTCTACTTGTAAAAGCCTAATTTGCTTTAATTCTATTTGTGCTCTGGACTCCATTTACAGAGAGTAGATCCACAGATAGACGGACAAGTGAAAGCACATAGTTAAAATTCATCTTCTAAAGTATTAACTATGGAGCATTCATTGTAAAGTATTAACAACTGGAGTGTAAGCTAAGAAAGTAATCATGGAATTTAATCTCTCACATTTTGACAGTTCATAGCCTTGTGGGTTTCCTTACCTGAAGAACTATTGTTTTGAAGGGAGCGGAAGGTTCATGGAAGAATGAGTCTTGAGGTATACCTTCACTCTGGTCAGAAACATGTCGAAATAGATTATACACCTGCAGATGATCTGTCATTCACTTTCCAGCCATTGTTCAAAGTGAATATTAAATATATTGTTTTATCTTTGGGTTTTTCCATAATTGGTGCCTTTGCCATCTGGTCCTACCTTTCCTACTTAAACTCACACCCTTGGGCCTAAAATCTGACTGGACTGAAATAATTCCTGGCCCCTTATTCATGCTCATGTTGTTTCTCCCACTTACTCCACCTCCCTGGGATGCTATCCTCCTTCTCTCCTCCCTGCTCTTTCAAATCTTACCATATTCTCAAGAAGCTACTCACACTGTCTTTGGGGGTTTCTGGAGACTATTTTGGCCACACCGATCCTTTAATCCATTGACTAGCCATGTAACTTATTACCTGAAACTACTGACACCATTCTGTCTTGAATAGCTTTGTGACTGGTTTAATATGTAATCACATCTCATCTGATTGGCCTGCCAGCCCTGGTCAAGCCAGGTCAACTTCTTTTTTTTTTTTTTTTTTATTTATTTTTGGGACAGAGAGAGACAGAGCATGAACGGGGGAGGGGCAGAGAGAGAGGGAGACACAGAATCGGAAACAGGCTCCAGGCTCCGAGCCATCAGCCCAGAGCCTGACGCGGGGCTCGAACTCACGGACCGCGAGATCGTGACCTGGCTGAAGTCGGACGCTTAACCGACTGCGCCACCCAGGCGCCCCCAGGTCAACTTCTTTGACTGCTTAGTGATAGCTGGGCAGTCATAGGAATGTCAGCTCCATGAGACCAGATCTGTCCATCTGCTGTGCTCATTACTATATCCATGGCATTTAGCACATAGAAGATACTCAATCACATCTATTGAATGAGTGAAGAAGAAGAAGAGGCTTAATATATTGGTATTTAAGCAACAAGAAACAACAAAAATGTTAACATTTTGAGTGTGTGTGGTATCCAGCATTTGTCCATTTATCTATTGAAAATGAGCCCCTCTTATGAGAGGCAATTTGCTAGATCCTGAGGGTGGAGGGGTCAGGCATAAACAAGACCCACCCGTGAAAGATCTTACAGGCTTGTAGGGGGAGGCCATCATTATTAAGTGATTTTTTTTAAGTTTATTTATTTTTAGGGCAGTGGGGAGAGCAAGTGGGGGAGGGGCAGAGAGAGAGAGCAGGAGAGAGAGAATCCCAAGCAGGCTCAGCACTGTCAGAGCAGAGCCTGATGTGGGGCTTGAACTCACAAACTGTGAGATCATGACCTGAGCTGAAATCAAGAGTTGGACGCTTAACCAACCAAGCCATCCAGGCGCCCCAATTGAGTGACTTTTGTATATGCCAGGTGCTAATGCTGGTGATGTTGGAATGACTGACTTATGTATCGGCCACTGAAGTAAATAGTGTTAAGGGTCCTAAACTCTAGGATGTATGATTATTGGTCCTCAAACAGCTAAGAACTTTGCAAAAGAATCTTAACTGTTCTGGGCCTTAGGGTTCTCATCTTTGAGATGAGAAGAACATCTTGAAGAAACCCTTTAGTTCTCACTTTCTTTGACCAAATTCTCTTAAGAAATGCTTAACATCCCTCTGATGGAATGACATGATTTTAAATCTATGTGAACAAATTAAAAATCAAAAAGTGTGCCATGAGGGCACCTGGGTGGCTCAGTCGGTTTAGCATCTGACTTCGGCTCAGGTCATGATCTTGCAGTTTGTGAGTTTGAGCCCCACATTAGACTCATTGCTGTCAGTGTGGAGCCTGCTTCTGATCCTCTGTCTCCCTTTCTCTGCCCCTCCCCCACTGGCGCTCTCACAAAAGTAAATAAGCACTTAAAAAAAAAACTGTGCCGGTGTTCTTCTATTTGCTTGGTCTACCCCTCATTGCAAGTACCACCCTCCTCTATCTCTCCATGAGAACATTAAGGTTCTCAAAGCAGCCGTGGAAGACATTTACCCGAACATTATTCAGCATAGCGCCATCCTATCTATGATCCTGTTTGTTAACGCAAAACAAAACAGCAAGAACAGAAGTGTTTATTTCTTCCTGACTGGGTGTAATCTAATGGGTATTTTGCTGGATCCTATTGCTCATCCACCTACCCAAATGTTCCCTTTGAATCTGCCCAGGAACATAATGTAACATTTAGAAATTTGTCACTGTTACTAGTTCCCTCAAACTGAGCGAATGACTAATAGAATGTTTGCTCCCTCTAGTCCTAGACCTCAGTCCAGAATCCTTGTCCCCAGAGGCAGTCAGACATGACCCTAATCCATTTGTGACTCAGGAGCAGTGACCTGTTTCCCTCCAGACTCATCTTAGGTGCCATTATCCTGGGGCTTCACCTCACCCCATTTTTCGTC
Source organism: Panthera pardus (assembly GCF_024362965.1). Classification (NCBI taxonomy): domain Eukaryota; kingdom Metazoa; phylum Chordata; class Mammalia; order Carnivora; family Felidae; genus Panthera; species Panthera pardus. Next base: position 37,762,901 of record NW_026526821.1, read on the forward strand.
TAGCTTTACAAATGCCCAGATTGAGGAAATTTTATAAATATGGCCCCAAATGGGGACAGATACTGCACGTCATCACATTGGTGCATTAGCCTGTTTAAAACCTTAGCAAGGACGGATTATTTTAATGCTTGTCTTCCTGAGCCTCCCTTGAAAAACACTTTGTTTCCAGGATTGCGTTTGCCTGTCCTCCCACACGACCAAGCAAATGTCTCCATGACAGACGGGCCACACTGCAGCCCTCAAAGTCAGCAAACTAGAGGCTTATTAAGCCAGAGGGAAAACAAAGTCTAGAAGCCTCTGTGGAAAGTACCCTTTTCTTACCCCATTTGGGCATTTGTGGGTCTAAGTTGGCTGAAACCTATATAAGCATGGATATTGAAGTCTCCCTGTAACTGGAGGCAGTGGCTGGGCCAACATTCCTTGGGGCTTCCTTGGGGGATATTCTCTTGGCAAATATTAAAATTTTGGTGTCAGGAAACAGGCTGGTCAGATTAGCCTGTGTGAGTTTGTCATCATAAATGTAAAACTGTGGGAAGTAGAAGGAGATCTCCCTCTCTTGGAAAAAGATCTCTGCTCAAGGGGGGTTAAGGAGATGTGTGCCTGTTAGAAGCTGTCTTCTTGATGACACCCAGGACCCAGAGAGGGACCAGCATTTACTTGTTAGTTCAGTAGCTTGCTGAATGGAGTGAAAGGCAAAGGATATGCAATAATCTGTAAACCTTGGAGGGTCTGGCTTGCCTCCTCTCCTCCAACTGCCTCCTAATCCAACTGCAATGCCATCCTCACTTGCTTTGGTTACCTGGCCCTCTTCCTTCTCCAAAATAGAGTGGTTAGAAACAACAGAAACAATTTATTTTGCTCACAACTCTGCACTTTGACCAGGGATCAGCGGAGAAGGCTCATTGCTGCTGCACATAGTATCAGCTGACAGAGGACAACAAGGGGCTGGAGAAACTGCTTCCAAGACCAGTCATTCATGTGGCTGCTGGCCATCATTGGAAGCTCAGCTTTAGTCCCTCATAATGTGGGCTTCTGTATGGCCTGTGCTTCTTCACAACGTGGTGGTTGAGTTCCCAGGGTAAGCATCCCAAGAAATAGAGCCAAGCAGAAGCTGTACTCCCTTTCATGAACTTGCCTGGAAGTTACCCTGTGTCATTTCTATCATACTTGACAGACTCTACAAGTCAGGGCAGTCACAAAGCCCTGTCAAGTTTCAGGGGGAGGAGGTATAGACTCCACCTCTTGACAGAGAGCAGGATGGCAAGGCTCTGGAAGGTCATATGGGATGGGAAATATTGTGGTGGCCATGTTTGGGGAATATAAAATCAGGAACCATCCCTTCATTACACCAGGCATGCTCTCTTTCAGGGCTTGGCCTTTGCTTTCTCTTTGTTTAGAAAGCTCTTCTCTTAAATATGCATGTGGCTCACTTCCTTGATAACTTTGGTTGTTTACCGAAACATTTTCTTCTCTTCAAAGTTTTCCCTGGGTGGCCTGTGCAAAATGAAAACCCACCCCACTTCCTAATTCCCTCCCTGCTTGCTTTTTCTCCATAGAACTTGGCACAATCTCCATACTGTATATTTTACTTACTTATTCTGCTTTTTTTAATTTTACAATTCCCTTCATTAAATTGTAAGCTTCCATTAAGGAAAGGGATTTTAGTGTTTTATTCATTGCTGTTTCCCCAGAGCTAGAAGAGTGCCTGGCACATAGTTGTGGACTCAATAAATATTTGTTTGAGTAAATTAATGAACATCTGCCATCATAGGACACAAGAAATGGCAGTGACCATTTGTTCTCATTTACTTTGATCTGTAGGTCCCGAGTGCAGTGCCAGGCCTATAGACACTCTCTGATGATTTCATTAATGAACTAGTTAAATAAATATAGTGGTTTTAAACTGTTTCTCAGTTTGAAAAAATATCAACGATAAACCATCAGCTTCCCATCTACAGTCATGTCTTCACGATGCATACCCCCTTCTCATCTGCAAAGTCATGGCACCAGCAAATGTGGATATTAAATTCTGCTCTAACAGTGCCACTCCAGCTTCCAGTTAGAGCCAGGAAGTTATAAGAATGGCAAGAGAGAAAATCACAGGGGATGACCAGAAGAATAGACACAGCTCTGGCAGTGAACCTCTAGGTGTCTGCTTGATATTGCCTCCATTGTCTGTTATCTAAGGGGTTGACCTGTAAGTCAGTCAGAAGGTGGCTTTCCCCCAATCTGGTCCAATGTCCACAGTTTAGATGTCCTAGAAAATGGGACATCTAAATTTGAAGTCATTGTTCAAATGTTATCACAGTTGTCATCACACAGTTTGCCATCCTTGAGGAATGGCCTCTCTTGTTTCTGCGTGGCTCTTTAAACAGTTATTCCCTGCTTGTGCTTATTAGCATGTTCTCCGGATGTGTTTGGAGTAAAGGAATGACATTTCAAAATGGATTAATAAAGAATCCTTTAAATTACATGTGCTCTTGAGTTTCTCTTAAGTAGTAGTCAGTAAAGTTGGAATCAGACTGGAATGCCCTGGACCCACTGTCAGGTATATTTTCCAGAAGTTGAAAAAGACTCTGTTATGAGATAGGCTTACAATGACGTTTCAGTGTATGTAGCATTGGACAATTGTTCCCCTTGCCAAAGTAGAAAGAAACAAGAGTCATGGGCCCAGACATCTTCAATATGGTGGACAGGACCGTAATGGTGACCTAAGTGTGCCACCTGAGTCAGCTCAGCAGCATACAGGGTCTCCATTACTCCCTGTTGCATCAAGACCCTGAATCTGGGAGTGTCTAGAAGAGAGGCAAATGGTAGCCTGTTCTCCATGTCTTGTGGGTGGTGTGGGGCAAGGGGGTTCCCAGGGCTCTTCTAGGGCTTCTTCCTCCTCAAGCAGAGGTTACAAGAAAGAAGGAACAGACATGCTTTGAGTTCTTTCTGAGACTAGGTAAGGAGAATATAAACTATTAATGTAATTTATGGACAGAAGCATTTTGAATATAAATGAAGCAACCAATGGTCCTTTTGATTGGCATTTATATCTCCTTTTATAGAGATCACATAGAGTAGTGTTATAATTCTTGACAGTTTTGATTGTAAAATATATAGGACTTTAAGCTCTCTGGAAGAAAGCAAAGATGATTAATATTAATAATGGACAACTAAATACATAACAGACATGAGTAATATGTTTTCTAGTTATAGAGATATTGTTTTAACTCATTGGAAAACACTGTATGCTTTATTGTCAGGAATGCAGTAATAATAAGACACTATATTATTTAGGTCACATAAAAGAAGACATTCAAGCTAATCCCTAAATCCTTTTAATTTCCTTACTCACGTTACAGAAAAAAACAATAGCCATTTGACTCTACTACTATTCAAACTAATGCATTCAAGGCAAGGTGCCTGATTAAAGATGTAGATCAAAATTCAAATAAGTTTCTTCGAATGCAGTCAGTCTCAGAGTCATTTGGAAGTGTCAAGGAAGACTGTGGATCTCTAAAAAAAATAAATAAGAGAGACTGGGCAAATCAAAGTATATTAATATCACAGTGATGAGCATGTTTTGTGTTTGCTTTTTTTTTTTTCTTTCCTTCTTCTACTACATGCAGAATGCTGAATGAAGTAACTTGGCTTTGTCAGCAAAAATACGGTTCTAATAAGAGTGTGTATTGTTATGGGGGAAACTATTTCAATAGAAAATGCACATCTCTTAGATTATATCTAGCACTGGGTAAATTGCAAAATGTTTTACCACTTTTATTTCCCACTTCCTCCTCCCTTCCCATGACTCTGGGTGGCCATGTGGAAAAAGGTAGAAGGTGATAACAAGGAAGAATGGACATTGTGACTTGCCTATAGGTCAAAATAGAACAAATGAACAAGTGAATGTTGCATATATCATATATTCATTCAAAAACTATTTAGAATGCTATCAGGACAAATATAATAGGTAAAAGGTGAAAAAGCAGTAGAATAGAAGTAAAAATTTGTATATTATGTGGAAAATGTGATCCCCCAATAAATAAATGACCAGTACATGCATTGCATCTGAAAAATCCTAGTCACATGTTAGAGGCAGGATGTAAATATGGATCTGAATTAAAAAAAAAAAATTTAATGTTTATTTTGGAGAGAGAGAGAGAGAGAGAGAGAGCGAGCAGGGGAGGGGCAGAGAGAGAGGGAGACAGAATCTGAAGTAAGATCCAGGCTCTTAGCTATCAGCACAGAGGCCGATGCAGGGCTCGAACTCAGGAACTGTGAGAGCATGACCTGAGCCAAAGTTGGACTCTAAACCAACTGAGCCACCCAGATGCCCCTGAATTTGTTTAAACCAAAGAAGACAACATGGACAATTACATAATTTATGTACATATAACTACTCTTCTTAGACAAATACACCCGTTTTTTTTTCCCCTAAGATTTGAAAGAAGCTATTATTTGGATTTTATCTTATATTGTTTTTTGTTGTTTATTTTGTCTTCTCTCCTATATAGGCTTTAAAATAAGATCCTGATAATAGAGACAGAAATAAATTCTCCCATCCTATTCCCTTTGCAATTAGCTGTGGTGTAGAAAGCCCATCTTATACAAGGTATTGTTATGACTCCCCACTGCACTATTTTCCTCTGACATTGGGTACCTTCTTTTTAGTGATGCACCCATTAGCCTTTGCTGCATAGACAAGCTATCCCAAAATTTTGTGGCTTGCACTAACATTTATTTGCTCACCATTATGTAAGTTGGCAATTTGGACTGGGATAGGGGGGCCAGTCCTTAGCTGGTTTTGCCTAAGCTCACTCTTGTAACAGCTGCATCTGACAACTCAGCTGGAACTAGATAGGAGAGGATGACCTCGTTTACATGTTTGGTGGTTGGACAGCTGGAGTGCTTTATCTTTCCTCCACGTGGCCTTTCCAGTAGGCTAGCTTGGGCTCCTTCAAATTACTACTTCAGAGTTCCAAGTACAGCAGAAAAAGAGCAAGCCTTAATTGAGTGCAAGCACGGTTCAACCCCCTCTTGGCATTACATTTGCTGATGTCCTATTGGCCAAAGCAAGTCACATGGTCAAGCCCAGATTCAGTGAGTGGAGAAATAGATTTCACTCTTAAAGGCAAGACCTGCAATGAATTTAAATTTTGAATTTTAAATTTGTGGACTTTTTTTTTCTTTTCTTTTCTCTTCTTTTCTTTTCTTTCTATTTTTTTTTTTTTTTTTTTTTTGGTGCATATTCTACTGCAAGTTCAATTTTGCTGCTGCCACTTGAGGGAAGGGACCACCTTTCCCCTTGCTTACACTGTAGCTTAAAGAAAAGAACTATAGCTTCTACTCCTTGTTTAAAATCCTGTGTTCCATAGGGAGGTCAATTGTGGGGCCTCTGAGATGCTCTTTCAGAAAGAGGAATTCACCTCGGCCATTGATACAGCAGGAAATGAGAAACCACATGATGTCAGAGTTGTGGGGAGAGCAAAGATAGAAATGAGTAGAAAAAATGCAGGTGAAAATTGTGTGTGTGAATGTGTGGGCATGCATACATGGGAGGTGAGGGATGAATGAACTTGTATTTCAACATTAACCAGCTTTATTCTTTTGAGGGCAAAGGAGAATCATTGAACAATTTTAGACTTTTGTAAATCATTTCCCAAGTGCATACCAGGTTGTGGGGTAAGATAGAGTCAAAAACATTATCACAAAGCATTCTTTCTTTGGCAGGACCTTTCAAGGTGCCTTCTTTTATATCTGGAAGTCCCCAGAGGCATCTCAAATGTTCTCACAAATATAATCTTCTTAGCTGCCATGTGGTGTCTACCATTTTTCTCTGCTTCAGTCCCCTGTAGGGATGTCAGCTGCTAAGGCCGCTGATGCTGGCAAATGCCCTTTGAAGATTCTGGGGATACTTAGGTGCTGATGCAGGCTTTGTCTCCCACCAGGGATGAAAGTGCTAGCATCAGCATTGTTGGGTCTGCAGGTGCCCCATTGTATTCTTATAGCCTTATAAAGGTTGTCCTACAATGGCCACCTATGGATTTTACTGGTTGTTATAGTTGGGTTTTTGAATCAGTTGGATGAATTCTCTTGGAGTAGTGTTTTAGTTCCTCATGCAAATAGAGCTATGATGGGTCTGCTTCACAGGTCCTTCATATAACCCTTGCATCAGTTACCTGTGGCCATGAGATGCAGTGTAGCAAACAACCAGAAAGCCTCAGAAGTCTATGGGTCATCTAAGTGGCCATGGCTTGCGCATCAAACTGTGGTCAGCTGTGGGTAGTCAGGAGGTTTTGTTGATCTTGACCATGCTCTCTGACCTATCTGGGAGGGCATTTAGCTTAGGAGATGAGGCTCCATGCCACATCATCTCTCATCTCCCAGCAGGCTAACCCAAGTTTGTTCTCATGGCAGAGGCAAGCTTCTAAGAAAGAGAGGAAGCACTCAAAATCTCTTGAGGATTAGGTTCAGAATCTCCACAATGTGACTTCTACTCAGAGCAAGTAACTCACTAGACCAGATTGAAGGGGTAGAGAAATAGACTTTATCTCTTGGTGGGAGGAGCTGCAAAATTACATTACAAGGTACATTGACATGGGAAAGGGCAGAGAATTGGAGCTATCTTTGCTACCAATCTGCCACACACCCAAATCACCTCTGAGTCCTGAGGTGAGCACAGGTTGGCAACCCAGACAATGTTAAATGCATTTGAGAAAGATTAATTTGGTAATCCTTCTAAAAAGGTAGAAGATAAATTGATTTAGGTAGTGGTAGGGGAGGTTGGTGTAACCAGCAAAATGGCTTTTGCCTTAATAAAAGTGATAAATCAGGAGTGTCTAGAACAGGGATAGCAAATAGGTTGCATGCTGTGTGATTGATTTATAGTAAATGCCTGGAGTGGGGTGTTGAGGAGAATTATGTGGGCACTTTCCTGGGTGAGCTGAACACAGAGCCTTGATGAATTGGCTATGTTTGCCATGGTCATTGATGGGACGAATGACAGCACAGTACCAGGTACTTGCCATTTTTGTTCTACCAAGAGCAGTGAAGTGAGGTTAAAGAGTCTTTTGAAATTAATTAGGAGGCAGAATTAAAAAGTGTTGCCGATCTACTGCCAATGAAGGAAAACTATCTTTCTAGGATAATCCTAGATTTTGGATTTGGGTACTAGATAAATGATAATGTCATTTCTTGAAGTGGGTCATATTATGCAAGGTGTATATTTGAGTCTGTATTATATAAGCCAATCTTATATCATATTGCATAAGGAGTATTTTTTTTTTCTCTCTCTCATGTCTCAGTACATAACCAACCCAAAGCTTACAAGTTGTGATGGTTAGTTTTATATGTCAACTTGACTGGTTAGGTCAATATTAAGTCAAACATTATTCCAGGTGTTTCTGTGAGGGTATTTTGGATGAGATTAACATCTTTGCTGATAGTCTGAGTTAAGAAGATTGCCCTCCCTAATGTGAATGAGACTCATCCCATCCCATCAACTGAAAGCCTTAAAGGAACAAACAGGCTGACTCTCCTTGAGTCAGAGAGAATTCCTTCTGCCTGACAGCCTTTGAACTGAGATGTCAGCTTTTTATTGGCTTCATACTCAAACTGAAGCATCAGCTGTTTCTGGGTCTTGCGTTTTCTCATTTTAGACTAGAACTACATCATCTGTTTTGTTGGTTCTCAGGCCTTTGGACATAGACTAGAACTACACCATTGGCCTTCCTGGGTCTCCAACTTGCCAGCTTACCTTGCAGATCTTGGGATGTGTAGGTGTCTATAATCACATAAGCCAATTCCTTACAGCAAGCAAACAAACATATACATATAAATACACACACACATACACATCTGACTGCTTCTGTTTCTCTGGAGAACCTTGCCTAATGGAGAAGCTTAAACAACAATTATTTTAAATCTCAGAATCTGTAGGTCAGACATTTGACAGGATGGAGTGGGGATGCTCTGTGATATTTGGGGCCTCAATGCTCCTACCCTTGGCCTCTCCTTCTCAATGTGGTCTCATCACAAAGAAATCAAGTCTGAGCTACTTTAGAGTTTGGCTGATGTCCCCTGGAGCAAGCATTCCAAATAGACAAGCACTTCTTAAGCCTCTGCTTCCATTAGGTTTGATATTGTCCCATTGGCCAAAGCAAGAGTCAGTGTGACAAGGGACTACACAAGGGCATGAATGCCTGGAGATGTAGTTCATTGGAGCTATCAAAGTTAGTCTGTCACTCTGGGAGGTTTGATGTTCCATCTTAGGCATATTGATTCTGATGTGTCTATGTGATACCTAAGTGGGAAAAGTCAGGTGCAATATGGGTCTGAGGCTAGGAAAAGGTGATTTAGCTGGACAGATTCATATGGAAATCATGGATACATAGGGGTAATATGAAAATTTTCCATACTCAGTATAACATGGATGCTAACCAGTCAGAACAGTTACTGGCTGTAGCCTTGAAGCAGGATTCAGAGAGTCCTTGGTTATGCCGGGCATTTTCCCTTTTTGGATCACTGGGAGGTTGCAGGAGTCCCAGGAAAAGAGGTAGGATAGACAGGGTCATGAGATGGCACTGGTCAGAGGAGGGCACTGGTTGCAACCATTTACCAACTGGTGGGAAATATTACAATATTTTGACAACTGAGTATCAGTTACTGTATACAGGTGATGGCTGAAGCCATGGGTAGTGTGGTCCACAGTGTACTGAGATAGGGCATTAGATTAAACAGGATGATGTGACCAATATTTAACCACTTTTGGCCTGCAGAAAGCACAATTTCATATGCTTCAACCTAAGCCACAATGAGACAAAAATAATTCTAAAATGGATACCAAAATTTAACAGGCAGATGAACAAGAGGAGCCCCCGAAGGAAAGTGAAAGGGAAGATTCCATGGAAGGAAAGGAGGAGCACATGAAGAAACGGAGCCAACGGAGGTCTTGAAAACCACATAGCACAGTTCAGGTAAGATGAGGACTGCCTATCTTTTGTATTTGGCCTCTGAGAGCAGACTTTGGTGAGTTCCATTTCAGGGAAATGATCAGGGCAGAACTCATGTTTCAGAAGCTTATGAAGTACATGGAAAGTGAGAAGTTAATCAAGACGAGTTTGGAGTATCTCCCTTTGCCTGATAGTGAGGGGAGAAAAGGTAATTGATTGAAAGTAGAGTTAGGGGAAGGTTATATTTTTTAAGATGACAAAGGCCTGCCCAAGTTTACATGAGAAATGGAAAGATAATATTTAAAGATCCTTCAGTGTGATGTTGTAAGATGATCTGTTGAAAAGGTAAGGTGGTAAGTGGAAAGAACAAAGTCTACAGTTAGAAGCATGGGGTTCCTGTCCAGGCTTTTCTGGTCTTGAGGGCCAGGCTGGCCACTTTGTAGCAAATCTGTCTCAGTAAACAGGGGTTCTCATCTTGATTGTATAGCAGGATGACCTGGAGGAACTTACAATTTTCCATGCTCAGGTCTCACCTCAGACTCATGACATCAGAATCTCTGGGGTATGCCCAGGCTGCAGTGTCTTTTTAAAGCTCCTAATTTATTCCATATGCACTTCGGATTGAGCAAAAACTGCTTTAGAATATTAGTTATTTATCTCCCCTTGCCTCAGTTTTGGTGCTTAGTGACCAAAACATTCACTACTCTCAGTACCAGTGGCTTCCCATGACAATGTGGCTGTTGTAGACCTTCTCCCAGGGAAGAGCTGTTCAGCCTCAGCTGTGTATTATAACCTCCTGGGGGCAGTTACAAAATGCTGATGTCTGGGCCTCACTGAAGAGATTCTGATGTAATTGGTCTGGGATGTTGTTATGAGTTGAACTGTGCCCCTCCCTGCCCCCATCCCCGCCCCTGTCCCCTGCAAAGATTTGTAGAAGTCACAACCCCCAGTACCTCAGAATGTGACCTTATTTGTTTTTTTTTTTTATTTTTTTTATTTGTTTTTTTTTTTTAATATATGAAATTTATTGTCAAATTGGTTTCCATACAACACCCAGTGCTCATCCCAAAAGGTGCCCTCCTCAATACCCATCACCCACCCTCCCCTCCCTCCCACCCCCCATCAACCCTCAGTTTGTTCTCAGTTTTTAACAGTCTCTTATGCTTTGGCTCTCTCCCACTCTAACCTCTTTTTTTTTTTTTTTTTTCCTTCCCCTCCCCCATGGGTTTCTGTTAAGTTTCTCAGGATCCACATAAGAGTGAAACCATATGGTATCTGTCTTTCTCTGTATGGTTTATTTCACTTAGCATCCCACTCTCCAGTTCCATCCACGTTGCTACAAAAGGCCATATTTCATTCTTTCTCATTGCCACGTAGTATTCCATTGTGTATATAAACCACAATTTCTTTATCCATTCATCAGTTGATGGACATTTAGGCTCTTTCCATAATTTGGCTATTGTTGAGAGTGCTGCTATAAACATTGGGGTACAAGTGCCCCTATGCATCAGTACTCCTGTATCCCTTGGATAAATTCCTAGCAGTGCTATTGCTGGGTCATAGGGTAGGTCTATTTTTAATTTTCTGAGGAACCTCCACACTGCTTTCCAGAGCGGCTGCACCAATTTGCATTCCCAGCAACAGTGCAAGAGGGTTCCTGTTTCTCCACATCCTCTCCAGCATCTATAGTCTCCTGATTTGTTCATTTTGGCCAGAATGTGACCTTATTTGGAAGTAGGATCTGTAAAGAGGTGATCAAGTTAAATTAAAGCCATTATCATGAATCCCAATCTAATCGACTAGTGTTCTTATAAAAAGGGGAAATTCAAATACAAAGAATCGCACAGAGAGATGACGTGGGGAGAAATAAAGGAAACGCCATGGTAAGATTAGATTAAAGTTATGCTGCCTTAAGATGAGCTCCAGGCGACCAGCAGCTGGAGGAGGCATGGAGGGATCCTTTTATCCAGGTTTCGGGGGGAGCATGGCTGATCCCCAGATTTTGGACTTCTAGTTTCTGGAACTGTGAGACAATACATTTCTGTTGTGATAAGCCATCCAGGCTGTGGTACTTTGTTACAGCACCTCTAGGAGATTAACATAGATGGTCTTGGATAGCAGTTTTAAAAGTGGCCCAGATGATTCTAATGTGCCAGGATTGGTATTCATAACTATTAAGGGAAATAAATGTATCGCAGGTATAACCTGAGTAGAAAATGTCAAAACCAGTTTAGAAGCCATGCAAACATAAGTATCACAAGTATAATATTTAAAATATAGTAATCTGAAGAGTAATTTTAATGCTTAGTTATATATTTCTTCCTAACTTGGGGCTTTGCATTATAAAAGAGACATTTGCTGCCTTGCTCCTCCGCAATTTCTTGCCTGGATGCTCATTTTTAGTATATCTCACCTTGAGTGATGAGATTCTGGATTTCCACTTCATGTGTGCTTTACAGGTCTCCTCATGGCACATCTTTTATTTTTCATGCCTAAGGGCACTGACTTGTACCTATCCCTACTGGACTTTATTCTGTTCATTTATAATGTAGCATTTCTTCAATTTGTCACAGTTACTTAGAATTCTGATCCTGCAGTCCAACATTCTAATTTCTATTACTCAAGGAGAGTCCCCAGGACAATTGAATTAAGAATTATATGAACAGTAGGAGGAATCAATTTCGAGAAGATCAGATAATGGAAGGTTTATTATATTATGTACTGCATTAAAGCGTAAAGATGTATGAAAGATAAATGGTCAATGCACGAATTATACAAAGAGTTTCTTAAACGAGCCTGTGAGATCAGTCCCTGTCCAGGCATAGTGTGAGATGTAGAATCTTGTCACTGTCATTCAAAATGTACACAGACCAGCAGCATCAGCATCATGTGGAGCTGGTTAGCAATGCAGCACTCTCAGACTCCATCCCAGAACTACTGAATTTGAATCTGCATTTTTACCTGGTCTCCAGGTGAAGCACATGCATATTAAACTTTCAGTCACACTGGCATAGACATGTTTCCTGTCTTAAAGAACTCCCACCAACTAGGCTGGTTGAGGAGCTAAGATACAAACATGGTAGATCAGTGCTTCCCAAAGCTTGGTCTGGAGGATCATCTGTATCTGAGTGACCTTTGATGCTTGCTAAAAGGAAAGATACATTTGGCCCTTTCATAGACCCACTCAGTATTCAAGCCTTTGGAGGTGGGACTCAGGAATTTGAAATTTTGTAAGCTCCCTAGATGAATTGGATGCACATTAAAGTTGCAGAGAAACTGTCTGAGAACAATAGAAATTAATTTGGCTTCAACACATCTGAGGAATAGGGCACCTTTCCATTAATAACAGCTGTGCATAATGGCAGGGTCACAGAGATGGCAGCTGTTCTTTCCTAGAGCAGTGTTTTCAAAGGATGGTCCACAGATCAATAGCACAGATATCCCATGGGAGCTTGTTAGAAATGCAGAATTTCAGACTTAACCCTGTATCTACTATTATGGGCTGAATTGTGTTTCCCCCAAATTCATATTTGAAGTGCTAATCCCCAGTGCCTCAGGAATGTAACCATATTTGAAAATAAGGAATTTAAAGAGGTAATGAAGTTAAAATGAGATTTTTAGGGCGGGCCCTAATCCAACATGACTGGCGTCCTTATGGGAAGAGGAAATTTGGACACATGTGTGTGTGCATAGAGGAAAGGCCATGTGAAAATGGAGGGATATGACATCCATAAGCCAAGGAGAGAGGCCTCATACACCTTGATCTTGGACTTTTAGCTTCTGTAACAGTGAGAAAATAAATTTCTGTTGTCTGAGTCGTTCAGTCTGTGGTACTTTGTATGACAGTCCTAGCAGACTAACAGGCCAATTAAATGAGAATCTGATTTTTTTTTTAAAAAAGATTTTATTTTTTAGGGGCACCTGGGTGGCTCAGTCGGTTGAGCATCCGACTTCAGCTCAGGTCATGGTCTTGTAGTTCGTGAGTTCAAGCCCCGTGTCGGGCTCTGTGCTAACAAACAGCTCAGAGCCTGGAGCCTGCTTCAGATTCTGTATCTCTCTCTCTCCCCCTCCCCTGCTCATGCTCTGCCTCTCTCTGTCTCTCAAATAAATGTTAAAAAAAAAATTACTATAAGATTTTATTTTTTTTATTAAAAAAATTTTTTAAATGTTTATTTATTTTTGAGACAGAGACAGAGCATGAATGGGGGAGGGTCAGAGAGAGAGAGAGACACAGAATCCGAAGCTGGCTCCAGGCTCTGAGCTGTCAGCACAGAGCCCGACGCGGGGCTCAAACTCATGAACTGTGAGATCATGACCTGAGCCGAAGTTGGAGTCTCAACCAACTGAGCCACCCAGGTGCCTCAAAAAGATTTTTATTTTTTAAGTAATCTCTATACCTAATGTGGAGCTCAAACTCATGACCTTGAGATCAAGAGTGTCATGCTCTACTAAGCCAGCCAAGTGTCCCTAGAATCTGAATTTTTAACAAGTGTATAAGGAGATTTGAGAAAGTACTAGTCTAGGAGAGGGGTTCTCAAACTTTACGGTGCATCAGAGTTACCTTGAGAGCTTGTTAAAATACAGATTGCTGTGACCTATTATAGAGACTGATCTGGTTGTCCTGGGGTGGGGCCAGAACAGTCTGCTTCTCTAAAAAGCTCACAGGTGATGCCAAGGCTATTGGTTTGCTGGCTACACTTGAGTGGTACCATTGGGACCAGCAGGATCAGCTTCACCTCGTAATTATTAGGAAAGCAAATTTGGAGGCCCCACCCAAGACTCAAATTAGAGATTTGAGGGCTGGGACCAGCAGGGTGACTTTAAAGCTTAGGTTTGAGAATTGGTGGTTGAGAGCTCAACAAAATCTGGACAAAAGGGCCATGGGTAGTTTGAAACACTTCTTACCTCCAGGTGATTATTTTGATGTTTTTCTAGAAGGCATGCTTTCATTCTTCCAATTAAGAATCATTGCCAGGAAATGATTCTCTCAATAGCCAAGGCAGTGGTTCTTGAACTTGAAAGTGCATCAAATCACCTCATTATTGGGCCCAACCTCCAATTTATGATTCACTTGGTTTAGGGTAGTGTCCCAGAACTTGTGTTTCTTAACAAATGCCCCCTTGATGCTTATGCTGCTTATTCAGGGACCACATTTTGACAAACATTAAACTAAGGGCTTGCAAAATACTGTGATGTGGGTCAGATCTTGGTATCACTCATATGGTAGACACTATTGTTTGGCCAACCAAATACTCATTCAGGACCCATTTTTCCCATGGCTTTATTCAATACAGAATCTAAGAAAAGGTAAGTTCACTTTGTCAGACTAGTCTACGGCTAGGAGTGAGCATGTGATATTCTGACAAAATTCTAGCCATTGGGACCTAAGCAGAAGTCTGCAAGGGGTGTGGGACAATTCTGGAAGAGTTACTGCTCTACTCTAATGGCACTGCATTTTCCCTTGTCTGGCTTGGAACACAGATAGGATGCCTGGAAATGAAGAAGCCTTGTTGAGACCACAAGCATACATACAAAAAGGCCATGGGCTGACAAAATAAAGATGGCAAAGTAGCCAGTTAGAAACACAGAACCAGTGCTAAAAACCTCTACCTTCAAAGGCTGCATTATGTGGGACAATAGTCGATTGTTTAAGCCACAGAGAATTGAATTTTCTGTTACTTATAGCCAAAACCACTTCTAATTGATAAGAAACCATCTGTGTAATTAAAAAAAATTAACAAGTGGCCTAAGCTTTTCAGACTTTATTCTCTTAAGAACATAAAAACAAAACAAAAGAAAACAAAAAAGCCCCAGGAACATAAGAAAACTACAAAACTGCCATTTAACACCATCATCATGGTGAATAATAAAGGGCATTTTAACCTACCCAAAAAAGGTAGAAAAATTTAATTGACTAAATCTAGCTTTTGAAAACATCGTTATTCTTCATTTTGATGAAGATAAGTGAAAAGTTGCCAGCGATCTCCAGACATCTCCAGACCAACATTTGGTAGCTGCTAGCAGATACCTTAGTTGTCTCCTTGATGAACTATAGTCCAAGCAACTGAAGATACTCATTTGTTGAATAGTCTCTGTTTAGCTTATATCAGTAATCATTAACAAATGAAGCTCATTTAGCATTTCATGAGTATGTTTGAACTTGACTATCTTTCTGGCTCACACAAGGACTCTCAGTCAACACCTTCCTATAGAAGTTCCTTTGATCTGTTCATAAATTGCTCTCACCTGCTGCATCCTGATACATGTGTCTGTATAGAAGCACACATATGCACATTTAACCATCAGCAATAAAAAATTAAACAAAGGTAGAGTCAACCGAAAGACTCAAAAATGGCATGTGTATCTTACAATAATCCTTTACAGATGTGCTCATTGCTGAGAAACTGCTTTGCTCAAACCTAAATACAGCCTGTTTTTGTTGTTGTTGTTGTTGTTGTTGTTGTTGTTGTTTTAACAAAATAATTAGTCTCTGAGTCAGCTTTTAATCTTATGTTAATGAGACCCCCTACAGTCTTGGCTCATACCTTCAAATTAGAGATTGATCTATAATTAATAAGGTTTATAATGCCAGTACCTGAGACGGAAGAGATCTCTGGGCGGCTGGGAAGAGAGAGCAGAGAAGCGTATAAGGGCATTTATGGTTGTGTTCCTACCGCATACCAACTTGGCTCCCGGTGACAGAAAGAAGCAGGTGTCTCTGGGTAAGAAGTCTGATGGCTCAAGCTCCTCCCACAAGAGAAGCAGCTAACTTGCCCCTAGGTGGGACCATAGGTGGGAGGACTATGGGTGCTGCATCTAGTTTCCATCCTTAGCAAGAGCATTCCTGCTCAAGTGCCCCGGTCCACCCCCCATGGGGTTTCCACCCTTGTTTGAGAAACATGCTTTGGACTATCTACAACTTCTGAGAAAAGCACCAGGGCAAGGACCCATTTGTTTTTTCCAGCTATTTTTGGAGCCATGTGACTTCTCTACACTGTAGCTTGCAGCCTCAAAAGTCCCAGTGATTGGAGGAGAGGAACACTTGCTGATTAATTAAAATCTAATTTTCTATTCTATCATAATTGCAGCAGCAGAGAAAAAAAAAAGTAAGACTTATTATTCCAAAAATGAAAATGATCCCTGGATAGTTTGGGCTTATTATGAGCTCCATGTTACAATTTGTTTTAAATTGAATCAATAGAATAAACATGGAAATGAGCTCTGTGAAATCATTTATTTTTAAAGGATTTAAATGAAAGCTTGCATCATTTTAGTTAAAATTTTTTGGACTCCACTGGGATAGACTTCTTGATAAAGACAAAGGAAAGAAGAGGGCTTTAGGTTTTGTGGTAGATCTGGGACAACCCTCTGAGACTGGCTGTACATGGTTTTATGACCATGATTTCTAACCGTGTTTAAGACACTACAGTGGATCCCTTGTTAACTCCAGAGATGATGTGAAATTGTCCCCTGACACACAGAAATCTCAAAAACCAATTGATTTCAGTTCACTTCTAATTTTTAGACTCCATGTAACACTGGAGAGTTGAGGCAGCTGCCTGAAACGTACAGAAAAGTGTGAGAGAGGCTGGCTGGGTGGCTCTGTCCCCTGACTTGGTTCTGTCATGTGGGCTGGGGTGTGAAGGGCATCAATGCGAGAGGTGGTGACCTGGTGCCTGGGGATTAGAGCTGGCTCTCCCAATGTAATTACCTGGTTCACTGGTTCTAATGGGAAGGAGGAGCTGATTTTTACCTCTTCACTTTCTGCTGAGTCTTCACGTAATCTGCAAAGTTGTATTGCTTCTAGCTTGGGGTGGGGGCTGGAAAGGGGAGTGATTAGTGGACACTTGGAGAATTTAAAATTTGCACCCCATAAATGTCCTGTATATCTGGGTGAAGTACAATATAGTGCCAAATGTAAAAAAGTAGGTGACACAATTGTGTATATATGCTTATATTTATATAAAATTTGGTTATACTTATATTATATATTTATATATTCTGTGTATTTATATCTTAATAGTATATATTTGTACTTGTATGTATATATTCATATTTTTTATATAAAATATCATTTATCTATAATATAAACATACTTTTATGTATGTGTAATATGTGCATATATGTACATTTGTGTTCTGAAAGGTTTTAAAAATATATGTATATGGGCAGTCAGTTAAGAGTCCAACTTCAGCTCGGGTCATGAGCTCACAGTTCGTGAGTTCAAGTCCCATGTCAGCCTCTGTGCTGACAGCTCAGAGCCTGGAGCCTGCATCAGATTCTGTGTCTCCCTCTCTCTCTGCCCCTCCCCTGCTCGCTCTCTCTCTCTCTCTCTCTCAAAAATAAATAAACATTAAATATATATATGTATACATTGCATATATGCATGTCATATATGGTATCAGTATATATGCATCTGTAATATATATGATAAATGTCTATGCATATTTATATTTTATATAAGCATGTATAAATATGGGTATATATGTATATTGATATTTATAAAAGATGTGTCACAAACACAGCAGTGTGTGTATGTCCCTATCTAGACAGGATACAGAATATACACCAAAATATCAAATGGATAAAATGGCATATCCAGTAAGTAGGATTGTGGGTAACTTTTATTTTCTTTGTGTCTGTCTATACTTTCTAAATACTCTATGACTATAAAGTATTGCTTTTGGAATCACAGGAAAGTCAATAAAAGGAGAGAGAGAGAGAAGCTTTCCTGCATGTTGTATAAATCCTCAAGATAAGTATTTACTGCTGTGATGAGTGAAGGTTCCTGGTTCCCCTAATCATGGGTCCCTTTGTTTATCTCAGATTGTTCTCTGTGTCCTCTGGGACCAAGGAGCATAGTCTTGGGTTTGGATGGCTCTAGGTTTTGGCCCTCTCCTCCTTCCCTTCCCCCTGGCATGCATAAGCTCACTCATCTGATATGATCACAGAGAATTTCCGGGGTCCCTCAAACATTCCTGTTCTTTGTGTTCACTGATGCTAGAATGATTTATCATATACATGTCTTTCTTCCCTCCATCTTTCATGGCAGGCAAGGGGGAAATGAAGCTGTACCAAGTGTACACATGCTAGCACAAGCTTTAGACCAGTATTCTCATGAGTATGAGAGCTAGGAGGGCTTGTTAAAACACTGTATTCTGATTCAGTAGGTCTTGGGTCTGAGGGACTGCATTTCTAGCAAACCCCTATCAATGCCCAGGCTGCTGGGCCCAGGTCCAGTCCCTGGACCACACCTCAAGGTGTAGACCCCACACCAGCAGCATCAGCAGCACCAGTGAATTTGTTAGAATCACAGGCTTTCAGAATCCATCCCAGAGGTGTTGAGTCAAGATTTGCGTTTTTTTTTAATGTTTTTATTTATTTCTGGGAGACAGAGAGACAGAGCATGAGTTGGGGAGGGGCAGAGAGAGAGGGAGACACAGAATCTGAAGCAGGCTCCAGGCTCTGAGCTGTCAGTACAGAGCCCAATGCAGGGCTTGAACTCACAAACCGCAAATTAATGGCCTGAGCCAAAGTAGGATGCTTAACTGACTGAGCCACCCAGGTGCTCCAGGATTTGCATTTTTAAAAAGGTTCCTGGGTTATTCAAGTGTTCATGAGAGGGAGACACCAGGATAGACACCAACAAGAAAGACAGGTGCTTTTGAAGGCAATTAAGAGGCACATTGAGCTGAGAGGGCCTGGCTATTGTCCTCTCCAGGGTACCTGGCCAAAGTTACCATGTCCTAAGCACCAGAGGGAAAGGATGCATTTCTCAGGAGTGCAGAAGCAAGTTGCTAGGTCTGAGGCATAAAATCAGAAAAATAAAAAATGGTGAGAGATGTGGCACAGGGACACCTCCCTAAGATGGCAGGTGACATGGGAAATCCAGTCAGATTCAGCAGATGCACAGGTGAGCAAAAGCCAGGCCCAGTAATTAGGGACAAGGTTCTGGGGTTCAAGGGCTCCAGTAATGATGACCTTTGGCATGCAGGGAAAGTTCCAGGGCATCCTCTTTCCTGCTGTTTGCCAGAATAGGAACAGGCATGTCTTTGCTCTCTGACTCTGTTATTCTTATTTCCGGGACTGAATAAACCCACTTCCAATCAAAACATTCTTTAGACAGGTGGATACTTCAGTTAGGTCACCCATTATGCCTTTTTAAAAATGACTTTATATATTTCTGCTCTGACTCCTTGTTTGTTTCAATATTGAACTATTACTGGACAATCCTATTTCCTTTAATCCAAAGTTCCTTGGATTTACCACAGGGCAGGCTTTGTGTGATCCTCACAGATTGCTCAGTGATGTTTGATGCGATTCAGGTTGTTTTTTTCCCCTCACTGAAAACAAACCTATAAAATATAAATTATTATCCCCACTTTTCAAAAAAAATTGAAGCCAGAGGAGTCGTTGTGGGATGAATTGTGTCCCCTAAAATGATATTTTGACATTGACATTCTAAACCTCGAGTACTTGTGCATGTGACCTTATTTGGGACTCGGGTCTTTGCAGATATAAGAAAGTTATAATGAGGTCACTAGAGTGGGCCCTTACTTCAATATGACTGCTGTCCTCATAAACAGGAAAATGCCAGGTGAAGACAGAGACATATAGGGAGGAGCCCATGTGAGGACAGTGGCAGAGACTGGGGTGGTACTGTAAGCCAAAGGATGTCAAGGATTGAAGTCCACACCAAAAGTTAAGATGTGTCAGGGAAGGATTCTACCCAGAGGCATAGAGGGAGCATGGCCCTGCTGACACTTGGATTTTCGTGACACATTGATGACTCCAGAACTGTGAGAGAGTTTGTTTTTGTAAAAGCCATCTGGTGTGTGGTATTTTGTTAGGTCAGCTATAGGAAAATAATACAGAGGATTTTTTTTTTTTTTTGTATTGTACTCAAAGTTATCCAAGTTGGTGGTACAGGCAGACACTGGCAGGACCCCTGCCAGATCCCCTCAGTCGTTGCCATTTTAGCATGCACTGTTCACAGGTCATGTCAGTCAGCAGACACCTGCACCGCTCCACCTAAGCGCCTTCTCTGGCCCATGAAGCAGGCAGGTTGGATATGCTAAGAAGTTAACACCTCCAGAAGCTGCCTTTGGCCAACAGTGGAGGGGAACTGGAAGATCAATGCACAGCTTCTCCCCTAGGCAGGGCTACCGTGAGGTATTCTACACTCTGTCCCAGAGGTCCCCAGTGGAGCTGAGCCCCTGTTACCCACAGTGGTGACCTGCTTATCCACTCACTCTGCTTCAGTCCCCTCCCCTTGCTATTCTCACCCTCCCTTCCTTAAAAGTGCTTCCCAGGCTCACCTGCAAATACCTGTACCTTCCATCAAGGAAGCCTCTGGTGAAGGCCAACCTCAAGCAGATTTAGACTGAATCCTTCCTGTCTGTGTTCCTTAGAGTCCAGCACTTTTAAGAAACAGGCAATGATATTTTTCTTCTTTGGTTTTCCCCAAACACTGAGCATAAAATTGGCAAAATACTTAAGATATTTTAAAATGCATTAGTCCGTGCTCTCTTAGATTTTGTCATAATACCCTCCAGGAGCTGGGAGAGGCATGGGTAATGCTGTGAATCACAGGGTGAAGTTACACGGATGGTGTCTGATACCTGTCAGGCCCATGCTGAGTGCCTTACACACATTATGTTGTGAAATTTCTACTTTGGCTTTGTGTGAGATTTATTCTTGCACAGGTTGGCCTTTGACATGCAGCCAAAGCTCTTTGAGGTCAAGCACCATGTCTAACAAACTAAAAAGACTGAGGAAATTCCCACCCACAGGATATTCTTCAGGGAAGAAGCAAGGGGCAGGAGGATGGCAGTGCCTTCAAGATGCTGTCTGCTTTCCTTAAACGCTCATGATGCTTTGTGCTTCCTAAGTGCTCAAAGAATGTGTGATAGAAGGACTGAGTGATTGGCAAATAGGAAAAAGTCAATCTTGTGAGGCCTAAATGTAATAAATGTGGAGGATCCTTGTTATTGCAGTAAAATATACATAAGATAAAATTTACTATTTTAGCCATTTAAATGTACAATTCATTGGCATTGAAAACATTCACAATACTGAGTAACCATGGCTACCTGTGATGGTTCATTTTCTGTGTCAGCTAGATTGGGCTAAGGGATGCCCAGACAGGTGGTACAGCATTATTTCTAGGTGTGTCTGTGAGAGTGTTTCTGGAAGAGATTAGCCTTTGATTTGGTAGACTGAGATCTGCTGTCACCAATGTGGGTGGGCGTTATCCAATTCTTTTGGGTCTGAATGGAACAAAAAGGCAAAGGAAGGGGAAATTCTTTCTTATTGAGCTGGGACATCCATCTTCTGCTGCCTTCAGACATCAGAGCTCCTGGTTGTTGAGCCTTCAGACTCTGGACTTCCACCAGTGGCTGCCTGGCTCTTGGGCCCCTTCGGACTTGAACTAATTATACCACCAGCTTTCCTGGTTCTCCAGCTTGTAGACAGCAGATTGTGGGACTTGGCCTTCATGACTGTGTGAGCCAATTCCTATAATAAATCTTCTCTTATATATATCTATATATATCCTATTGGTTCTGTTTCTCTGGAGAACTTTATACACTATCTATTTCCAGAAATTTTTCATCACACCAGACATTCCTTTTAAAGTTAAGAATTTCAAAAATTTTACCTTTACATATTTTACAAGTAAAACATTCTGCTACCTTCAGTATATGGTGATGTCTGCCCTCTTGTTCACAAGATGGCGACATCAGCATCTATCGTGTGAGCATATTGCCAAGCCTTCTTTCTCAGAACCTTTGCAGTGAGGAGTCTTGGAGCTTAAGGTTCATTAGCTTCATGATAAACCCATCTCTGTGTTTACATCTAAAAACAGCTACTTTTTTTATTTGCTGAAAATTGCTGAAGTTTTGATCTTACAAATAAAGTTAAAGAAATGGAAGTTATTTTTGGTATTCCTGGGACAAACATATTGGTTGGGTCTTTGCATTTCAGCCCATCCTCCTGTCATGTTTGGGTTAACATCATCTATTAATAGACTTAAACCCAGTCAGGAGGGGCCCTTGCTCTAAGCCCTGTACTTTGGAAGGGCCCATGCCTGCTGTGATCCAGAGAGTAACCAACCAAGCCTTTTTGTCTAGATTACTCTTCAGGTACCTAGAGCCCTAAAATTTCTTTCCAAAGGGCCATGAAAATTTGCTTTCAGGGCTCCCATGTGCCTCTTCCTGAGGTCCACCTTTCCAAAAGTGCACATACTGTCAGGCCCAAGGTATGGCCAAGATGGCTGTTTGAAGTGTGGGAGAATGTGGATGAAAATTAAACTTGCAAGCAAGTGTCCAAAGATGTTCTCTCAAGACACCTTACAGGTAGGATAGGGCTAGAGAAAGAGAAAGGAAGAGGGCTGACCCATGGGTCTGGGACTGGAGTTGGCTCTCTTTGCACCACTATGTCCCAAGATGATGCTCCAAAAGGAGTCTAAATACTCAAAATTACAATTTGGCTTTTCATATTATTATGGTGTAATATTTTCCAAGGTATAAGGACAGAACATACTTTATGTAGTAGCAGTTTGTAGCTTAACTTACTATTTTTAAGTACTTGGACATATGGGCCATTGTTACTATCCTGCCCTAGTCTCATAAGTGATAGGAATGGTCCTGCTCTTTTCTCAGTTTGCTAAACACCGACTCATTAGGCTAAATACCTGGATAAATATGAATTAAACTCATGAAGAGACTATTGCTTACTTAATAAGAATCTTGTTGTCAGGCAGTCTCAGGGTTGGTTGAGCAACTTGGACAGCATCAAAGACTCAGGCCATTTCCTTCCTCAGAACAGAGATGTCTGTCCTCATATTCACAGGATGGCTGCCTCAGCTCTAAATATCACATTGTCCCATGACAGTGCCCTGAGTGAGAAGCAAGGAGGCATCAAGCAGGTTTTCTTCTCCTAATATCTCCTATTCAGTATGAAAAGTCTTACCCACATGCCCCAGCAGAATGCTCCATCTGTCATATTGACTAAAACTTGTTACATCATCTACTTCTAGACAAATTATAGATGAAGCAGAATGGGTTCTTTGATTGGCTTAGACCAAATCAGATTTGTCCTCTGGGGGTTTGGCACATTACTACCTGAAAACAAAAATTCAGGTTACTCTCAGCAAAAAGGAAGACAGAACTTGCTTTAGGCTGGTAAACCATAACAACGGATAGAGAGAATAGTTACTTTTCACAGAATTAGAAAGGGAGATTAGTGACTCGGAAGTCAAGAAGGAAAGGAGATTTGTCCCAGGATAGAAAAGGCAGCCACAGTTGAGCTTGTAATAAGCAGATTGGGAGAAGAGAATGTTCAGATGAAGTTCTGTGGGCCTTCCTTATAAATGGTGAATGATTAATGACATTGAATTTCCTTAAATTTATGGCTTGTATTTGTTACATAACACATTGCTAATAAATAACATCTGATGGATTAATATTGCTGTTCTCCATCAATATTTTCATGATGTTGTTTTACCAGAATTAACTGTTGCCAGGAGAAAAATCAACTCTAAACCCTTCATTGCTCACGAAATAAAATGACTTAATCAGCTCCTCCTAGAATAAATGAAAAAGAATCTCGAGTCACCATTTAAAATCCTGATGAAGCATTCAACCGCTGACATTCCAAGAAGAAGAGGCATCTGGCTTTGACTTCCCTTTGTCTTATCTGGGGGCCAAAGCACAGATGTATGTAGGGAAAGTGTATAGAAGCCAATGAAGTGCCATATATTCAAAGGCTGGTCAAGTGCTTGTCTGACCCCAAGTTATGTCTTATGTTGACCTGTCACTTGTCTGCCATTTAAAGTTTACATCCCAGTGGTGGCAGTCTTATGGTGTCCTTTTCCTATGCAAAGAATAAGGCATGTATATGGATCATAAATATTTTGACTTATAGATACCACATATATAGCAAATGGCCTGGGAGGTTAGAATTACATCTCAGTAGCTACATTTCTACACTGTCATGCTAAGTGGCATTTTGGGTTAGAAAGGGGCTATAGATCAATGATAGACGTCATCTCTGGTTTTGGAAGTGATATGTGGCAGGAGACTGCAATGTGGGGCTGACCTCTATGTGGTAGAACATTCACTGTGTGCTGATTAGGCTTTTTCACAGAATGGTGGCCCAGTTCCAAGAGTAAGCATGCCCCCTCAGACACAGAAGTAGAAGCTGCCAGTTCCTTAAGACCAGGGCTGGGGAATTGGCATCGTGTTCCCTCTGCTTTATTCTGTTTGTCCAGCAGAGAGCCTGGATTCAAGGGAAAGGGATAGGGACATGGAAGGACTCCACTTCTCAATGGAAGGAGTACCAAGAATTAGGGGGACACATTTTAAAATGACCACATCATCTTGAATGTCATCTCCTCCAAGAGGTCCTTCCTGGGCCTCCTCTCCCCAGAATCACTGTTTGTCACAACACCTCTCGGATTTTTTTCATAGGACAATTATCTAGACTTTCTCTGTGAATGCATGAATTTAATTGCATAATTAGTCACTCCCTGCCAAATATGCACTTTCCAGGAGAGCAAGAATATTAGGCATGGTGTTCACAGCTACATTCCCCCTACATAGCATAGTAGGTGCTCCATAAACAGAGTTGGTACACAATAAGTATTTGTTGAGTATATGAAATTTTTATCACCTGATTCTGCCAACAGGTCAGAACAGGCATCTATATAACACCTGCCATTAATACTTGTCCCCTGGCTTTCTTTTAGAATCTGGGGCTCTTATGAATATGGCCACTCCCAGATCTGAGGATCCAGCTAATCATCACAGACTTAACCTGTGAAGCTGTAACTGGAAGCTGCCGAGAATCAGCATGAGTGTGGCTAATTGTAGCCTTATGGAAATGCACTAGAAACCCTGTCACACAAATTCCCAGCTCTGACATGAAAAAATTGGATTAGAAAATAGCTAAAGAAGAGATATTCATGAAGGGGTAGCTTTCTGAGGTGCAGACAAGAAAATGTCTCTGCATATTTGTTACTGTCCGTGATTATAGTTACTGGGAAGCAAACAGTAACGGCACAGCCATAATTCTCAGAAAATGGGCTGAGTGACTTATTGCCTGTTGGTTCAGAGCCTGCAATTCTGTTTTCCAAAGTGCAGGCAGGATAAAGCTACAGAATAACATGTAGCTTTTTACCTTCTCCCAGGGCCTTTATTCCGTTATTGCCTGTTGGTTCAGAGCCTGCAATTCTGTTTTCCAAAGTGCAGGCAGGATAAAGCTACAGAATAACATGTAGCTTTTTACCTTCTCCCAGGGCCTTTATTCCGTCCCGGGAGGAGGAAGCTGAGTGGGGAGGGGAGTAAGAGAAGCTCACGCACCAGATTCTGTGTATTGCAGGCTCCGGGAGCTGAAAGATGGATATTCACCAGCCTTCAGTTTTAATCTTAAATTAGTGGTGCATCTCCATTAATGAGGGCAGACCTCACATGATTGTGCATCTCTGTTTCTTTTTGGAAGAAAATAAAGTCAATTAAAATCATTGCCTTTCGAGGGGAAGCAATTCACACAGTCTTTTATTAGTAGCACAATGCTGTTGTTTTCCTTTGTTACCAAGACAGCAATTAACAGGTTTCTAATGGCACAAAGGTGAGTGACAAGTAAAACAGGCTATTAGGAAGGTGGCTGCTTTCAGACCTCAAAAACAGAGTGAAGGGCTTGAAGGATTTAAAAATAAAATAAAATAGATGCTCTATGCGTTGGTTCTCTTCACATGAATTTGTAGACCTGCTTCCAGTCACAGGCCTTCTGTTGTTTGGTTGAGTGGTATTTTCCTGGTGCATCTCAAGTATTAAAATAATATGAAGTAAACCTTTTAAGTCATTTCTGGAAAGTAAGGAATGGTTTTAGAAGATTTGATAGCTGTAGGATTCCAAGTGGGAGTTTTGGTGGTGATGTTTATACATTGTATGTTTTAATTCTTATTGTTTTTATTTTTGATTCTATGCATGTATTATAATTTTGTTTTGTTTTGTTTATAAAGTAGCAAGTTTGGCTTCAGGAGAAAATTAAAAGAAATACCCTGTTGGAAGTTGGTGACATTTTCCTCAAGAAGTCCCCTTGAGACTAAAGAAAGTAGAAATCAAAGAGGTGACATAGCATGTGACCAAGATCAGTGAGAAAAATGGAAAAGGATCCCAGGTCTTCTGATATATATGCAACATAGCAGGGAGAAAAGTCAGGACAGACACCTAATATGATCAACACAGAACTCATCTTTCTTTTCACCCTAAAATTGCTTTTCTTTCAACTCCCTCCAGCCTGCTCCCAAAATGTCACCATTCTTCTGGTTTACCAGGCTGGAATATTCTACTTTTGATTCTTTCTATTTCTTTGTATTTTATCTTCTCATCCTTCCCTAAGATGAGACCTCCAGATGTGCAATTTCTTTCTTTCTTGTTTTCCTCATATTCATTCTTTTCTGTTGTTGCTTTAAATGTTTGCATTTCCAGTTTGGAGGGAATGTTTGATTTAGTTGTGGATATACTGAGCTTGTATATAACATCCTGAATGGAATTCAAAGTATGGGGTTGGAATTCAGGAGAAATCTCAGAGAAATCCAAATTTGAAACCCACTATGAAAAAACATAGTGGTGAGTTTCAAGACACTGAACTGGATGGAGATAGAGACAGATTAGGTTCAAGAGCCTGTTCTTGAGGCTAATGGGAGCAGGAAAGAGAGCCAGAGGAGGAATGCTTGGAAAGGAAGGGAAAGAACATGGTCAGTGCAGTACTCTGGGGAGCTAAGGAGACCTGAGCTTAAAGCATTTACCAAGTCATCACTGTCAAATATTGTAAAGAGGTTCCAGAAGGATTGAAAGTGAGAGCAGCTAGTTGAGTGTGACATCCAGGAGGGGACTTTCCAGTATTAATAAAGTCTTACAAAACCAATTGGAATAGGAGCAAAGAGTGATTTGTAGTGATGCAGTTTAAATGGGGACCAACATCTTCAAAATGGGTCTGAAAGCTTCTCAAGTCATACTCACCTCTTCTGTTGTCTTGGCTTGGGTTTCCCTGTCCTCTTCCCTAGATAGAGCCCAAGGGAAGGGCTTGAGTGCAGGGAATTTATTGTGGAAAGTGATCCCAAGGAACAGGAGTAGGGTCTGGGAAAGAGGGAGACAGAAGGTAAGAAGGTGGTAAGAGGCTGTGTTACAGCACCCATCAACCCACAGTTGGACCTCAGGGCCAGAAGGTGGAGTAAATGTTAGACTGTAGCAGGATTCTCACACAGAGTCATGACACTGAGGCTTTTCTTTCCTGGAAGCAAACTTATTCCTGCCAACTCCACTCATTTGGGTTTGTACCTGAAGAGCTGAGCCCCGAATGTCCTGTGACAGTTTTTTTTTAATACATTTTCTATTTCTTTGTCTCCCATATGTGGTAACACACACAAACATGTAGTCTGATTAAGTAGTCTCAGTTTACAAGGTCATGAGGGATGTTGTCACATAGGTACATAGCCAGGTTACCTTGAAGTTTCTTTTCTCTCTTTTTTTCTCTCCTTAGGGAGGGGACCCTACCACAAGGCTAGCTCTATACTTCTCCTTATCTCTTCCAAAACCAAACATTTTTGGAGCTCTTGCTTCAGTGTTGTTGGAGAAACATCTGAATCCCCTCTACTCACCCTGATAACCTGATAGGAAATCCCCACCCAACTCTAATCAAGATTTCAGCTCCCAAATGCTTGCTCACCCACTCACCTCTCTACTCTCCAGATCTTACAGAGTATCTTTCATTTGCCTCATCAGGAAAGGAAGGCTCCCTGCCTCTTGAGGTCACTTGGTTTATTACTTCCAACACCCTCCCCCTCATTAGATTTAGGTCTTTGGAAACAAAAGCCAAGATGTCTTTCAAACAATATTTTTATATTTTTCACCTAAAACAGTGCCCCCCCCCCCACCAAATGCAGACACACATGCGCATACTCACACACACACACACACACACACACACACACACACACACTAACCTATGAAGCTGGTGGATAAACACTCCCCTGTTCCCTGTTTCTGAGGACAGTCAGAGATGTTTCTGTGTCTCATGAGGTCCCTAGCAGGATAGAGATATACACCTTGATAACATGTCCTTGGACTGGCCTCCCCTCCTTCTCTATCTTACTCTGGGAGTGCTTGAATGAAGAACAGAGGGGAAACATAAATTGGAGAAAACCATAAATGAGGATCTCCAAGTAATTATATTCAACTCTTAATATCTTCAAATGAATACATGCTTGAATGGGAGAAAGGAGGACATAAAATGAGAGAAAACTGTAAGCTAATATTTTCAAATACCACCCAGCTACAAGTTTTTTTCTTGGCTTGACTGTAATGAGCTATACATTCATTGAGATTAGGCACTATATACTACCTATATTTTATCCCCTTTTATTGCCTAATATGATGCTGGGCATATGGTCACAGCTGTAGTTTTTACACTTTGGTTATATCTTTGACTGAAACATTGCTAAATCTGAGGAATATAGAGGTCTTGCATGTTAAAATATCTACTAAAGCAGGTGAGTATCTTTATTCTGGTTGGGGAGAGACACTGCATCTGTAAGGATTCATTAGGCAATCACCAGCCACAAGATCAAAATGGAGTAATTGCCTGGGTGTGGGACAAATTGCCTGGGTGTGGGACAATTGCCTGTCCTGCCACTGGGCTTAAACACAGTTCTTTGTGTGACCTCTGAGGTGCAAGGAGGTCATTGGTGTTTGTGCTCTGGTCTTGTTTTTGTTTTCCAACCCCCTAAGTCTACCAACTTTAATTTTTCCATCTCAGCCTAATGATGAAATTTCTCATCTCAGCCTAATCTCGCTATTGCTCTACCAGAGTAAAACCTTTGTTTTGATCTTTGTTTCCTTCGTAGCCTTTGCATGATAGATACTCCTAGTCTGATCAGTTTTTGCTGTTTGTGCTATAAATTCTTTCCTGCTGTCCTCATGGGATTCATTTAATGTGTAGGAAATACCAGGACACACACACACACACACACACACACACACACACACACACACACACTTCTCAATGCCTTCTTTTTATTCTCCCAAAGTTAGGATCACTCGTTAGTATTCTCAGAAAGTCTTTCTGATTTAACCTGTGTTATTCACCATTTCATAGATTTGTGTGAAATGAACAATTCTCTGTTACATTCTAACTGGGGCAGACTGAACACTCTTGGTTATTTCCGCTTTGTCTTCATTTCCAGAGATTAATGTCACTGAACTGGACATTGAGCAATGGTTTAGTCCAACCCTCTGTTCCTATTTGGACAGTAGGTAAAGCACTCACACTTAACAGTTTTCATTTTTAGTAGCAGGGAAATAGTTCAGCTATGTAGTTCATGTATAGTATAAGAAAAAAAGTGTTCCCAACTAATCTCAAATCTGGACAGACATTGAAAGAGGACTCTATGTAGTGGAGATCTTTCATGACATATTTTTAAAATTAATTAATTAATTTATTTATTTATTTTTAATTTACATCCAAGTTAGCATATAGTGCAATAATGTTTTCAGGAGTAGATTCCAGTGATTCATCCCCTACATATAACACCCAGTGCTCATGCCAACAAGTGTCCTCCCTAATGCCCCTTACCCATTTAGCCCATCACCCCACTGACAGACAGCCCCTCCAGCAACCCTCAGTTTGTTCTCTGTGTTTAAGAGTCTCTTATGTTTTTTCACCCTCCCTGTTTTTATATTCTTTTTGCCTCCCTTCCCTTATGTTCATCTGTTTTGTTTCTTAAATTCCTCATATGAGTGAAGTCATATGATATTTGTCTTTCTCTGACTAACTTATTTTTCTTAGTATAATACCTTCTAGTTCCATCCACATTGTTGCAAATGGCAAGATTTTATTCTTTTTGATTGCTGGGTAATACTCCATTGTATATACATATACCACATCTTCTTTATCCATTCATCTGTCGATGGACATTTGGGCTCTTTCAATACTTTGACTAATGTCGATAGCATTGATACAAACTTTGGGGTGCATGTGCCCATTCAAAACAGCACAGCTGTATTCCTTGGATAAATACCTAATAGTTCAGTTGCTAGGTCATAGGGTATTTCTATTTTTAACTTTTTGAGGAAACTCCCCACTGTTTTCCAGAGTGGCTGCACCAGCTTGCATTCCCCCCAGCAGTGCAAAAGAGATTCTCTCTCTCTGCATCCTTGCCAACATCTGTTGTTGCCTGAGTTGTTAATTTTAGCCATTCTGACAGGTGTGAAGTGGTATCTCATTGTCATTCAAATTTGTGTTTCCCTGATGATGAATGATGTTGAGCATCTTTTCATGTGTCCATTAGCCATCTGATGTCTTCTTTGGAAAAGTGTCTATTCATGTCTTTTGCTCATTTCTTCACTGAATTATTTGTTTTTTGGATGTTGAGTTTGATAAGTTCTTTACAGATTTTGGATGCTAACCCTTTTCTGATATGTCACTTTTTCATGCCATATTTTTGACAGAACCTACTAGTAGCCCCACATAAAAGTTCTACAGGCTGTTCTTGGGAATGAAAGAAGGAGGAAGAAAATGTAGTCCATTTCCCCCACCCTGTGTTTGCTGAAGATGCAGGAGAGATTTAGAAGTAACTGGACATTTTACTTCCTAAGAAAGGGCACAGCTACTCCTCAATGCATTATCTAGGAGCTTTGTATCAAGATGTGATATGAATGAAAATTTGTTAAACTGTTATTCTCTTGGTTCTGCTAGTAACAAATTCCCTGGCTCAAGGTCTCAGATAGACTTATCTTTTGCCCACTTTTCCCTAAGGGCAGGGGGGTCTTATTTATGGCATGACCTCTGAGTATTTACTGGGAAACTGTTTCTTGTAAGATGATACTCAACCTCATTGAGCTGATGGGAATTGTCTAGGCAAAAATATCTTTCCCTGAAAATCTCTGGTGTTCCCAAAGAATATTCTCACGTAATATATGACATAACAAAGAACATTCCCACATAATATATGATAAAACAACTTCTGATATAGCCATGGAAATGGTCCCTATCACTGTAAGCAAACATTAATTAATAATGCATCTTTGTAGTATGGTTTTATGTTTCCTTCTCAGACTCCTAACAGTAGGCTAGATCATATTGTGGGTGTTAGGACAAGGGAGCCATGATGTTGCTGGAGTTCTCCATCCAAGCCACTGAGAGAGACTTTGTCCTGGCTGATGATATCAACAGGTTCTAGAATCCCTTGAGGAAAAAAAAAATTAATGTTAAAAATTATATCCTTTTGTAATTCCTAGAATGATATTTTTCATGTAGATACCTATTAAGTATCTCTAGGAATGATAGGGTGAATTCAGAAGAATAATAAAATATACAAGGGTTGCTGGCCATATTAATTAGAAACTTCTTATGTTAGTCAAGACTTTGTGGCTGGAAGTGATAGAAAGTGAACTCAAGTTAGGAATTTATTAGTTCACTCACATAGGAAATCAAGGGGAAGGACTGGCCTTAAGAACTTCTGGATAGACCCAACAGAGATTCTCATGCACTGCAGGGAGAGATGCAAAATGGTACGGCCATTTTGGAAAACAGCTTTACAGTTTCTTATGCAGTTAAATATATCTTTACCATATGAACAAGAAATCCAACTCCTAAATATTTACCCAAACTGGATGAAATCCTATGTATGCAGACATTTTTAGAAGCTTTTTCATAATTGCCCCAAACTGGAAACAAATGTTTCTCAAATGGGGAAAGGTTTATCCATGCAATGGAATACTAGTCAGCAATAGAAATGAACTGACTACTGATAAGATTAGTGTCAGTATTTGTATGGACACTTGAATGGAAAAATCTCAAATGCATTGTACTAAGTGAAGGAAATGAGACCCCAAGTACCACATACTATATGATTCCATTTATATGACAGTTTTGCAAAGGGCAAACTACAGGGCCAAAGGAACATCCATGGCTGCCAGGATGTAGGAGGAGTGATGACTGCAGACAGACACATGGGAAGTTTTTTAGGTGGTGAACTATTCCACGTACTGACTGTGATGGACACATAGAACTGCATACACTTGCCAACTCACAGAACTCTCCACTACAATAAAAGTAAACTAAATAAAATTAATTTTTAAAAAAGTCCTCTGCCACCTTCTCTCTCTCTTTCTTTCTCGCCCAGGATGTGAATAATCTGCTAGCTCTCTCTGTCTCTCTTTCTTATGATTCCTAGTGCGTTCATTCTCCTGACACATATGGTTTCCTCTATGTGTAGGTGCATTACACTCAGGTACAGGCTCATGTCCATTTAGCTTAGAAACTTCAGAGAAAAAGGGCCACTTCTTGTCTCTAAGTATATGCATATAAAATCCCAGGAAAGGACTCCTTTGGCCCATTTTGGGTCAAGTGAACATTTCTTGGCTAATCAGTTTAACCAGACTGATGGGTGCTATTTTTGGAAACCATGTATTCATTCCTGTGGCCATGGAGATGGGATGCAGTGATGAACAGATCCCTTACTTAGTATCACACGGAATGGAGGGTGGGCCTGTCCCCCACATTGGGAGGTGGTCTCACTAGAAAGGGGAGGGAAATGCTGGGCATACCAAAAAAGTAGAGACCACTCTTTTACAGGTCATCCATTTGCAGGGTGCGGGGAGGCCAATAATTGGGGACTTTAATGCAGTCAGTCACCACGGGCTTTATAGTGAGGCATCAAAATCTATCATGTTAACCACATAAAGTCACTGAGGACCTTGAGACAGAGAGGTTTCTGATTGCTCAGAACCGTTATGTTCTTGTTTTTCCTGGTGCTATTATTGTACCTGTGATATATATATATTTTCATTTTATGGATCACAAATTCTTCTGAGAATCTAATGAGAGCTTTATATCAACTCCCTTGGAAAATGTAGGGGCATGAGGTCACATACACACTCCCCCCACATGCCCCCCAGTTCATGGATTTCAAGAAAGGATCATTGATGTAGAGCAGTGATTCTCTAACATTAGCCTCTACAATATTCCCCCAGAGGGCTTGTAAAAGATTACTGTGTCCTGCCCCAGAGTTTCTGATTCAGTAGAGCTGGGATGGGACCTGAGATTCTGAATTTTTAACAAGATAACATGTTCCCAAGTAATGTGGACACTGCTGGTGCAGGGACCAGACATGGAAAGCCACTGTTCTCAACCTTAGACTGATGGTTCTGTCACTAGTTCTGCTATATCACGCGTCTCCAACTCTACAGTATTTTCCAGAGTGAGACTTAACCACTTAAAGAGTCTCAATTTGTGTTTATTATAAGAGCTACACTCTTGATGCCTCTGTTAGGACACCATTGGGATCAAAACAGCAATGTTAAATAGTTCTTCATGTATTGATTCATATCTTGCAACTGAACTATTTAAAATATGAACAATGTTCTTTCAGGGAATTGAAGGATATAAGAAATTGGCCTTTAAAATTACTTTAAAATGTTAACATTTATTGTAAAAAGAGGCTGCCTTTTTAAAAGAGTCATTTGCATGCTTTTAGTTCTCCCACTGAAAAACCAAAACTTAATAATGCATATTCATATATTTTTACATGGTAAAGACCAGACTGTATAAATAATTTTATTCCTGTTTTTGCTTAGTATCATATTCTTTATACCACTCCAAGTCCTTTAAAAACAGGATTTCTTATTGGAGGCACAACTCTGTCACATGGATATGTCAGAAGTTGCAAAAATTGTGCATGTTTTTCTGTGATCACTGAAATTTCTGATTTCCTAAGTTGAGCATTATAAATAATGGTTTGCTCATGCCTTCAGAAATAAACTGATGGTTACTCTCAAGTATATACTGCTATTCCTGCCATTCCTGCTATTGCAATGAATGGGTCAAGTGTTCTGAATTGTTAAGGCTTTTCTTCATTCTTCACAAATGCCAAGCCAAGTTAGACTGATTATCCAGGCAACCTGGCCCATTCTTAGGACATTCGTGTAGGGTTTTATGTTCTGAATGAATGTAGACAGTACAGGCAAATTGTCGATATGTGGTCACTCCTCAGCCTCTTTAACCATATCTTGCCCTGCCTTCCAGTTTCTAGACATTTTGCTTTTTAATTAAAACCTAAAAGGCAACTCATTAGTCAAGCACACAGAAATGTAGAGGACCTGGAAATTATTGGGTGACCTGAGGATGAAAATTCCCTAATGCCGTTTCCTGTGCAGCCTGGGTAGGCCACATATGGATTTACAAGGCATTTGTGGCTCCTGGTGAGAGGCTGGAAGGTGTTCTGGTCCTTAAGGATCTAACTTACTGCAATTCTGCTGTCTGTTACAATCCAGACTTCACTCTAACGGAGAGCCATTCTCCCCCAACTTTCTGCTTCTGCTTCTTCTTCTTCTCCTTCTTCTCCTCCTCCTTCTTCTATTTGAGAGAGACAGAGACAGAGACAGAGACAGAGACAGAGATAGTAGGGGCAAGAGGCAGTGGGAAAGAGAGAGAGAATCTTAAGCAGGCTCCACACTCAGGGCAGAGCCCGATGTGAGGCTCAATCCCATGACCCTGGGATCATGACTTGAGCAAAAATCAAGAGTTGCACACTCAATGGAGTGAGCCACCCAGGTGCCCCTCCCCAATTTTCTTCTAATTCCATGGCCCTAGAGGTCATTTTTCTGTCTTTTTCACCCCTATCATAGATCCATTTCTGAAGGAAGCTGATTTTGAGACTCCGAGATTTCCATGTAGGAATTCTTTTGGGAAGTTCTCTTGGGATCCCAGGTGGGAGGGTGAAAGAGGCAGGTTGGACCCCGGGGAGAATTTAGCTGTGATTTAGTTGTCATAGAATATTCATCTGACCTAAGGGGTGCTCTGGAGCTGGGGTAGCCCTGTGTCTCAAATTGCGTTTGAGCCTTCATACTCTGAATGGCATTCATTGCATGCAGGCTGTTCCCTGGGTGGGATGTGACCTTGGCAAGGACATTTCTCAGGGAAAGGCTCAGTTCTGCACCAATAGCAGCTGACAATGTTGAAAGCTAAGAGCATGAGAGCCTGGCTCCTGAGAGGCTTTGTGTGATCTGCTTTGGCATCCATTGTAGCCCATGTTGTTGCAGGCACAAAGCTCCATTGCTTGGCCAGTTTCCATAAGAAATCTATCCAAACAAAGTATTTAGTAAGTATAATTTAACTAGGCTTTGGAGATTGTGGGGAGTGGTCTTCACACCATTTCCTTGGCTCAGTTCCTTCTTTCTCCACTTCCTCTGTTCTGTCCTCATTTTTCTGCTCAGAATCCCCTTCTTCCCTCCTTCCATTATGCAAAGCAGAATGTGGCCCTTTCTAACCCAGAGGCCAAACACTAGTCTGAAAGGGGATATAGCATGAGGGCTTGTCCCCTTCCGGTAAACTGGTCTACCTCATCCCTCCAAGTTGCCTGGTAAATTCAGGTCCCCCCATTGTCATTGTTCAGTAAGGCTTTCTTCTTTGCTTGCATCATTTTCCTGTTACATTGAAGCACCTACCTCCTTTTGACCCAAGCATTCAAGCCCTTGCCCTCTGAAGGATCTCCTTTAGCTCATTTCTAGCCACACTTTCCCCCAAGGACAGGGGTCTACAGGGTTAAGGAGTGTGCCTACTCAGAGCCCTTACACCTCCTTTGAAACCAAGCAGCAGGTACCCAGATGTATTCATTGCCTATTGTTACTGTGCCAAATTACAACAAACTTAGTGGTTTTAAACCAACTCAAATTTATTGTCTCACAGCCTGAGAATCAGAAGTCTGAGATGGGTCTCACTGGACCCAAACCAGTGTGTTGGCAGGGCTGGGTTCCTTTCTAGGGACTCTAGTGGAGAATGTATTTCCTTGCTTTTTTCCAGCTTCTAGAGGCCACATGTATTCTTCATATCCCTTCTATTTTCAAAGCCAGAGTGGCTAGTCCAGGCTTTCTCACGTTGAAATACTCTGACTCTTACACTTTTCCCTCCCTTGTGATTATATTGGGCCCACCTAGATAATCCAGGCTAGTCTTAGTTTAAGGTTGGTTGATTAACAACCTTAATTCCATCTGCAACCTTACTTCTCCCTTGTCAGGTAACGTAACATATTCACAGGTTCTGGGTATTTGAATGCGGGCATCTTTGAGAGGCCATTATTCTGCCCACCACACCAGGACTCCAGGATCTTTCTCTTAAGCAGACCTAAGCCTATCTCATCCATCCTATGAATGCAGACCCATTACCAGTGAAAGCTCCCCAGGGCTGAGGAGGAAGAGAGATCATGCTGTGGTTACCTTGGTGTCCTGAAAATTTGAATCATTATGAAAAACAAACCCATTAGGTTTATTCTGATGTTGCTTTTCCAGGGTAATAAGAACATATCTGTGGTAAGCCAGGTACTTGTTCTGAGTTATAAAACCTTGTAGCAAACCTCAGTGATTCTCAATCTTGCCAACCTGAAGAGCCACACAATGAATTTCTCTAAACTGACAAGCATTCAGGTAGCCAAAGCATGACACAAATTGATTTTGGTGTTAAATGATTGGAAGAAGGGGGGACTCCAGGCAATCTCCAGAGTCTCAGCATCTACATTGTGTGGCTTTAAGAATTTGGCACCTTTCTTATTCTGAAGATTAGTTACAAGTTTGTTTCTTGGGTCTTCCCTTTTCTATCCTCGAAACTGTCCTGCTGTGCCTCTTGTAACTTTGCAAGGCTAACTGAGATATGGGTGAAGCCGCTAAGCCCGGGTATTCACCATCCCGTCTTTACTTCATTTCATTAGCTTTTCTCTCCTGTGATTCTTTATGATTGGGCCAAATAGCTCCCAGAGTGAAATCTTAACCTTTTTGACCCTTAATCCCCTCTCTTCCCCTGAGGAAGCACTTGTTCCTTGTACTTCAATATTCGTGGGATGCTTAAAATAAAACACTCTTGGCAGCTGACTTTGTACGAGGGAAAGAGCCGCGGTCTCAGAGCATTTTGCTGGGAGTGCTGCTGAGGTACCTCTCATGCAACACTCTCAAGGGTAGCAATTGGTTGATTAATTGGGAAAAAAATTACTGAAAGCAAGGGGTCATAAAAAATGATTCATACAGGCCTTAAACATTTTTATTTTAACTTAAAACATATAAGTTGACATTCATTTGCCAATCTTTGATGTAAAGCTAAGGCCTTTTCTCTTAATTGGCATGATGTGTGGTCTCTCATCATAAATCACGCTCTTAATGCATCCCCTAAGATCCTCAACTTTGGTTTCTTTACATTCAAGCGAGAACTGAAGTGACTTGCAAAGCAATCTGATTGAATAATCTTCCTCGATTGTTATAATCGCTCCCTGAGCCCTTCTCAGATTTCTCAGCCCCACCTAATTCAACAGTTTGTATAAATTTTTATTGGCTTGCTTGCATCAAACTATTCTGAAGAACTCAACTGATTTTTCATGAAAACATCTCTTCTTGTGCACTCATATTTCATGGATTCTATACACTTAATTTACGTAAAATTAATTTGCTTACATAAAACAATACAATTAGAACTCTAAAATCTTTGGTAATAAACTCAGCTGACTCTTGGAAAGCACTGGTAAGTTTTCAAGTCAGAGTAGAAGGGCAATGGTTTAGTAGGGAGAAGTCTTTGAGTGAAGGGTGTGGATGTTCAGGGCTCTGTGGCAGGTGTTGGCTGTCCCCTTCTTTGGTGCCTTGACCCACTTTGGATGTCACCTGTAGCTTTGGGGACTTCCTCCCTCTAGTGACTAAGGAGAGTCTGGAAGTGCTGGGGAGCTAGCATCTCAAGGAGCCACCCTCAATGAATGCGATTCATGATAGATAGAAATTGATGGATGAACACTCTGGCTGTCTTGTGCTTTGGTGGGTTCTGAGACAGATTCTACTCTGTCCCCAGGTGCAGATGGAGATCACCTGCTCATTGATATCCCCTTTATTGGCTTCTGTTCCTTCAGGGGTCTTTCCCATATCACCTCCCAAATTTGCACCCAAATTCTCAACTCCAGGTGTTCTTTGGAGGGAACCTACATTAAGAAGCACCTGGTGATATGCTGTGTCAAGAGAACTGAGGGTATGGATATGTCCAGTGGATTGAATGCCACAGAAGAAACCTTCCACTATTCTAGGAAACCTCCTTTGGTCTCTGCCTCTTCAGACCTGTAAGCAATTTCCATCTTCATTTTCTACACACATGGTGCCAGCCAACATTTCGCTTTTCTTGTTGCAAACCCTAGGAAGACACATTTTGGGGAATATGTTACAAGCTTCTGGCTGGGGTAAGAGTTTGGTGTCTTATCGCAAGCCTCCTCCCTGAATTAATAATTCTCTATGACTGTCAGTTTGCCTTGAACATTACCACCTGGCTGTTCTGGGCCTACAGCCTCATCTGTGTCCCAGTATCTGTTTCCCACCCTGATTCTTGCCTCTGCTTCACCCAGCCTTCAATGTGCCTGTGGTTCTAGGCCCCTGACTATAGAAATCCATCACTTAATTGAGACTCCTGTCTTGGTTTTATGCTTTGAAACTTCCAGTCCCACTTCCAATTCTCTCTCTCTCTTTTACTCTACTCTTCCTCTTACCTGTACCATGGTCATGGCCTCAGGCCCTTCTTTCACCGGTGAACTCTAGGCAGTATTTCTAGTGCATGTCGTTATAAGTATTTTCCTGTAAAACTTACCTTCCCATCACTTAAAGCCATCTAAATGTTTTTCTTCAAAGATAC
This sequence comes from Panthera pardus, assembly GCF_024362965.1. Taxonomy (NCBI): domain Eukaryota; kingdom Metazoa; phylum Chordata; class Mammalia; order Carnivora; family Felidae; genus Panthera; species Panthera pardus. Next base: position 37,801,549 of record NW_026526821.1, read on the forward strand.
ACAATATTGAATTAATGCTCTTTCAGAAACAGAACAAAACCATTGTATTCTGTCTCCCCCATTCTTAAGAACAAATGTTTAGATTGTAAAGTGATTGAACCACACTCCATTCTCTCTTATTAATGGAAAATTGGCCATAAATTGCCGAGGCGTGACTAGCTCATTTCCCAACACAGCCGCAAATGCTTTCTGCTGGGATCACTTTCGATTTCTCAGAATGAAAGGAGAAACCTCTGTAGAACTGACACCTCTCTAAACGGTACCCCGTGTCACTCCCTACTGGGAATAACTGTTCTGAAGGGAGAACTGACTGAAGGTAGCGCCACCTTCAGCTAAGGCTGTTTTCCTGGACCTCTTGTCTGTTTTCGTGCCATGTGGTGGATTCAGCTGCAAACTGAGAGAAGGTAGGCATTAAAACATTTTCTCTTTCTCTCTCTCTCTCTTTTTTTGTTTTTCATTTAAAAAACTAATCGAAAATGCATATATGCCTGAGAAGTGCTGTGTATTTAATGCACAATAATTCATAATAACACCTTAATATAAATTTTGAAAGCACATTACATTTTTCAAAGCGTCCTTACCCATAAATTATCTATTTTAATCCTCAAACATCCTGGTGAAATATATTTTAGTGTTCCCATTTTGTAGATGAAGAAGATGTTCAGAGAGATTTATTGATGTACTCAAGGACAGGATACATTAAAAAAAAAAAAAAAGACACTTGAGCTTCAATCTTCTGACACCACATCTAGCATCCCTGTGGATAGCCATCTTTTCTCTCCCCACCCCCAAATCTTTGCTCCTGGGGCCAGCCTTTGCTTTGGGAAACTATTGCTTCCCCAATTTCACAGGTCAGAGAGTGGCTGCCAAACACTGTGCCCTGCTGACATCTCTTTCACAGGGGTTGCAATCAGTGCAATCAAGAGAGCAATTTTTTTTCTAGTAAGAACCAGGGAAGAAGGTTCCTCCCTCTCATATGATAAAGCTTAAGGCTGTTCACTGTCATGTATCCAGTCTCATGAGAAAGGCAGCCCAATCCATGAGAATGAAGTTGACACTGGAATAGAAAGAGACATGAGAGATGGTGGCAGGGAACTGTCATGCCACTCCATGTGGCCACCTGATCCCTGGCCCTATACATCATTTTTACCCTGGGCCCGTGGACTTGGGGTCTTTCACTTGCATTGAAAAGACACAGGTTTCCTTCCCAGTGCATTAACTCACTTGAGCCTCAGATAAACCCCATGATTTAGGCATCTTAGTTATTATAATTCCCATAATGGAATTTAACTACCTGAGACTCTTCATTTGATGTTGATTTATAGACATACAAATTAGTAAGTGACCAGGCTGTGATTAGAACTTCCCTCTCTCTCTCTTTTTTTAATTTTTATATCAAGTCCAACACTTTTCTTCCTCACACACAGTTAACCTGCTGCTGACAGACATGAAGGTAAAATCAGACAGAATCTTGAGACTTGATTTTCCATTTTCTTGAAATAAACTCCATGTTCTATTAACTCAGATGTCCCTGCTTGGAGAATAATAACTATTTCCTCTTCCCATTCTTTCCATCTCAAATAAATTGCTATTTTGTTTCATATTCAGTTTAGTCATTGATTACCTAACATTGAGTATTTCACCTATGGACTGATATTAGTGCTGGAGATTTTAACCCATGTAACAGATATCATCCCTAAATCATCCCTGCCATGAGTATTGGCTGTTACTGGCTCACAGCAGCCCCCTTCTCCTGAGAGGATTGCTGTAGGCTTCCAGGAGCCATACCATCCAGAAACGCATGTAGGTTGTGCCCTTTATTGAGGCAGCCTTCAGACAATGACAGACTGATCCCGGTGCCATTCACATCTTCCAACTCCCTGGGGGGTCAAACTGAGACTAGACTTCACCGGAAGCTTTATATTTGCTTACCTTCTCTCTTTGTACTACCCTGCTTTTCTCGCTCCCTGACAGGTGTCTCCCGAGAACACTCCATCACTTGTCAAGGATCTCCATCTCAGATTCTGCTTCTAGGGAAACTGGCCTAAAACATTATCTTTCTGGGGTTTTCATTCTTTCACTTACATCTTTACATTTGTCCATTCTAACAGCTCTTGTGCCCACCTGATCACACTCTTGCTATGTTGGTAAACTGAGGTAGAAAGAGCAGCCTGGTGTTGTAGGGTTTGCTGCCTAACCTACATACTACATATTGAGTAATTGCTACTCAACTGGTTAAGCTGGTGGGTCTGAGGAGCAAGGGGTGTCCTGCATTTCCTAAAATAGTAGAGCAGCAACTATACTAATTTTAGCTGAGGACATAAAGTGCCTGGGGATGTAAAGATGTGATATATTTTTTTCCCCTTAAAAGATCAGATTGTGTAGAAAAGCTTGCAGGAAACACAGGATAAGTTGAGAATGTTGTGATTTTCACTGGAAGGGAAGTAAAGCCAGGAGCTGGGGGATTGATGTCAGGCACTCTTCTCCAATGTTGATATCCCTGGCTAATGGCATCCAGAGACTACAGACTAGTGGAATGTGGGGTCTCTCATATCTATGGTTACCATGTATTGAGTTAGGAGTGAATGCCAGAATCTGTGCTCTGAGGAAATGTATAAAGGATAAACTAGAAAAACATGTCAATAATTGGTATTTTATCAAGGAGGTGGGATTACCACTGAGTAGTAAGGACAGAGTCAGTCATGGGACGAGAACAGAGAAAGTAGGGGTGTCTGGGTTGTTCAGTCGGTTAAGCATCTGAGTCTTGGCTTCGACTCAGGTCATGATCTCATGGTTTCATGGGTTCAAGCCCCACATCAGGCTCTGTGCTGACAGTGTGGAGCCTGCTTAGGATTCTCCGTCTCCCTCTCTCTGGCCCTCTCCACTCGTGCGGGCTCTGTCTCTCTCAAAATAAATAAATAAACTTGAAAAAAGAAAAAAATAACAGAGAAAGTATAGTTGGGGTGGAAAGAGCTGAGTGAGCACTGGATATGGTGCTTATTGACATCACTTATGTATTCCAGAAAAACTTTACTTAGCAAATGTGACCAGAGGGCAGATCATATTATGAGACAGGCAAAAGTGCCTCACATTTAGCAATTCCATAAAGTGTGTACAATGATGGTCACATATTATAGACTTGAAGTTAGGTGACTTGTCTGAGATCACACAGCTATCAAGGGATTGGGTGAGGGGTAGCGAGGACTCAGACGCATCTAATTCTGAAGCATCCATTACAAGCTGTGGTGCCTCCCATGTCAACTATTTCTCTGCTCTATAACCTCAAAATGCCCCTTTGAAGTGCAGGCATTTTCTCCATTTTACAGAGCAGGAAATCTGAGACACAGTAGTGTCAGTGACATCACACAGCTAATTTTAGATCTATTTTTTCTACCACAATGGTTGTTAAGGTAATGTTAAATAATGCATTCTGAACACCTTTTTCCTTTGCATGATGTAAAGTTGAGCTTCTCTTTGCTTGTTCTCTATTATTCCCCCCCTCCTTTTGTAAGATTTGGAGGTTACTTTTTAGCCACAATGAGCAGGAATTAGAGGACATGTCCAGGTCCAGTGACTCGGGAGCAATCATGATTTGGCAGGTTTTGTCATGATTCTTATCAGTTTCCACTTTCCCCCTGAGAGTGCAGACATTTCTTACGTGTGTTCTTATTTGGCTCCTTTTTCTTTCCTTTCATTGAGTAGGTTGCCCATCTTTCAATCTTACTTAGGTCTAAGGTAAAAGCACAATTACACCAAAACCCTCCTGACCTCCTTTGATCATTGTTCTTGGCCTTAACCAACTGCTCCTCATTACCTCTCATAGCAGTAACCGAGTAAAGATCACTTACTGACTTACTGGAACACTCACTCACTGATCTCTCCATATCCTGTTGGGTGTAACACCATTATCTCTCTAGATGTGTGCAGCATATGTGACTGTGTATCAATATATCATCTTTACCCATGTGTATACATAGCATATGATTTTAAGTTTGTTTCTTGATAGATAGATAGATAGATAGATAGAACAGGGGATCAGCAGAGAGAGAGGGAGAGAGAGAATCCCAAGTAGGCTCCACATTGTCAGTACAGAGCCCTATGTGGGGCTCAAGCTCATGAACTCTGAGCTGATGACCTGAGCCAAAATTAAGAGTCAGACACTTAACAGACTGAGTCACCCAAGTGCCCCAAGCCTATTATTTTCTAATAGGAAAACTAGGAAACATTCCCTGGAGGTCATCAATCCCCCCACACTCCAGTTTGCAGATGAAGCACTGAAGTCCACAGCTGTGACTTTGCCTAGGTTCACAAAATTACATGCTAGAAAAGCTGGAACCAGAACCCATCATCATCATTACCAACAAAGTTTCTTCCCCAAACTCCACAATTATCAGAAATACTAGGATAATTCAAATCATGCACCATGACATATTTTCAGTCATTCATGTTGGCATGGAGGTTGAAGCAGATCCTACAATGAGAATTGGAATGAAAGTGATTCATTTAAAATGTGTTCCCAGGAGAAACCAATGAGGGTACAGAAGAAGCAGGTCAAGGAAGAAGAGAAAGCCAAGCAAGGATGTGATTTCAAGGCAAAGGTTCAGCCTCAGCCAGATCCCATGAGGGTCTCAGGGGTGAAAATTACACTGCAGAGACTTCCCATCCCTCACTCAGGGCCACAGAACTAAGCTTTCATGCCTGTATCCTTCTTCAGCTCCGCTCAGGAAACACAGACTTTTGATTTTTTTGTTTAAAGTGGCTCAAAAGTTGCCCAAGAGAAGGCCTCTGAACAAAGCTGCAGGTACACAATATTAGACGTAAAGCATGCAGGAAACTGGTGTTGGCATCTGGGCAGATTACCAATAATGTGCACTACAGAGATAAGGTTATGGAAGCAGTGTAGCTTCACAAACCTTCCACAACCATCTTGGTCTTCTATGTCTGTGTGACGCTCCTCCCCTGTATCTACACATGGCTGCCTCCTTCATCCTTCATGCCTTTGTATGCCCTCAAAGAGGCCTTCTATGACCACCCTATCTAATGTAGGTCCCAACTCTTCCCAATGTTCTCTATCTCATTGCCCTCCATTATTTTCTTTTGTACTCTTATTACTCCCCAGATGTACTTGTTTCAAAGTTTAATATCTCTCTGCCCAACATAAGTCCCAGGAGGCCTGAGATTTAATCTTTCTTTTTAGCATTTTTGTTTTTAATCATGGAAGAAGACTTGGCACACAGTAGGTATTTAATGTATTTTTGTTGAATAGTAATGAGTGGATGGATGTAAAAAAAAAAACTCATCACAAAGTATCTGTAGAGAAATGTGGAACTGTTTGGAAGTTCTGGCAGTATGCATTATGGAACACAGAATTTGCTTTCTTTCTCACCCTATCAGTATGCAAGGGAATATATATGAGGGATTATACTGAAGTTCAATCTATAGTTTTCCAAATTATTGTAGATAGCTTTGGTCTTAATGGGTATATTTTAAAGTGGTGAAATGCTTCCAGAAATATTTTGGAGAAAATTATGGTATTGAAGGGAGCTTTTAGTTCCTTGATACATTATGTTTCTCAATGGAATATAATAGCTTCTCTTTTTCCCTCAGAAGATGTGTGCATTTCATTATATGTCATTATCTGATATATGTTTGGCATAAAAGGCACTTACCCCTTTTTCTTTTTTTGCATGGGACACATATAGTAGAAAATTTCCATGAGTTGATGTCATATTCTGTTCTACAATGTATCTTATTTGGGATTAGCCCAGGCTCTTTCTTTTCTGTGGTGGTATGGGGAATATATTGATTCATTACATAATTTGTATTCTGTTCTTCAGATCAGACATTGGCCTAGGCATTGAGACTGCACAAATCTCTCCCCCTGCACCAATATTTTTTTTTCCTTTAGCCAAATGCCATTTCCCTGAGCAGCAATTTAGTCATTACCCCATGATATAAAAGAAATGTGAAATCTGTCACAAGGAAGATGATGTTGTGACACAGAGAGGGATCCTCTGGGAGGTTTAACCAGGTTTTCCACAAGATTGAAATGAATGTGACACTATGTTCAGATTCATAATTAAATTTATTCTTTTTTATGTGTGTGTGTGTTCTTCTTTACTATGGAGAAAATGAGAATGGGGCTCTGGCTATAGACTAAGGACAGGAATCAATCTTAACTTAAAAATAGCAGCTTAAATATATGGGTTGTACTTCAAGTTCTAAGGCACTCAATGCAAAAGCATTGAACTATAGCTGTGACTTCAGGTATGGGCTAATAATAGATGGCTAATGTAATCCCTGGGAGAACTGTAATTACCTTTTAAATGCCTTTCTTCTGTGCTAGGCAAGAGAATAGCAGCGTGGCTAGTCTCTACACTGCCATGCTGGCACATGTAGATATGTAATGAATGTTTGTTGAAACTGGAAATAGAAAGAGATGTGGTTAAGAAGAGAAGGGGAGAGAGAGGGATAGGTGGAATGGTTTCATAAGAGCAAGGGATATTCATCCCTTATGAGACATGGTTTAAGATTTATTTAGGAAAGCATCGTTCCACCACATGTATTGAAGAGTCCATTGGCCCTGGGGGCTAATGGTCACCAAATCCTTTGGAGGAGATAGGCATGGTCAACTTTGGAGAACTTCCTGACACAAGGCATGAGGAGGGGTGGTGGGACTATGCTGGGGACCAGCTGCAGGGAGTTCACAGGGTAAAAGAAGGACTCTGCCACACCCATTGCCTTCAGGTGCTATATACCTCCAGAGGTCCCAGGATCAGAATACAAATGGCTGAGTGCTGCTCAAGCCTGAGGGTAGCTGTTCACTTTTGCTAGCCAGGAGCCCTGATCTTGTCCTATGTCTTGTGTGAGTGAGATTCACCCACTGACTTTAGCAAGTCAGCACAGCTTTGGCAGCCCAAATTCATGCAATCACAAATTGCAAATTCATGCAGTTGTTGCTAGTATTCTTTATGGCAAATCCAGCAATGTTACCCTACACTTAAGTTGGATATTATAATGACATCTGTGTTACACACACACATACGCACACACACACACACACACACACACACACACCCTAGTCAGAATAATTGATAATCCAATGAGTCTTTGGTAGAATGATTCCCATTGATCATATTCCCCTAATTTTATCTGAAAGTCTAATTCTGAAGGGGGCACTGCCATTTTATTTTAATTAATTAATTAATTAACTTTTGGAGTCACCCCAATTTAGTCAAGTTTTATTCTGTTTTTCAGAAAGTCTGATTTCTTTCAATGTCTATTTTAATTTTGAGAGAGAGAGAGAGAGAGAGAGAGAGAGAGAGAGAGAATGTGATCAGGGGAGGGGCAGAGAGGAGAGGAAATCCCAAACTGACAGTGCAGAGTGCTATGAGGCGCTCAAACTCACAAACCGTGAGATCATGACCTGAGCTGAAATCAAGAGTCGGATGCTTAACTGACTGAGCTACTCAGGCACCCTCAGAAAGTCTAATTTTTAAAAATCTTAAAATGGTTTCAACTCTTGTTAATTCATGCGGAGGCAATGAAATGTACAACATGCAAAGGAATGGATGGCCAAAAAGCATGTGAAAATACGGTCATGCCCACTAGTAATTATGGAGGTAAACTCTTAGCAAGGTATAGTTACATAATCGTCTTATTGGCAAAAGCATTTAAGTCTTTAATATCAAGTGTTAGGAAGATGTGGGAAACTATCATTGATGGGAATGTAAATTGGTTCAACTACTTTGGGAAAATATTTAGCAATATCAAGTGTATCTGTTATGTTGTACAACAATAATACTGCATATCAAGCCATTTCAGAGCTTATTTCAGCATGTCTTAAAACAAGAACCATTTATTACTGTTGGTGGGCCCACTCATGCATCTGTGGTCAGCTGTAGGTCAGCTAGATACATCAAACAAGTGTAGACAAGTCGCATTGTTGATTTTGGCTGAAGGCTGGTCTAAGATGGCCAATGAGATGCCTGGGCTCTTCTTCATTTTTCTTTAATATATGTGTCTGTTATATTCCTTCAGCAGACTAGGGACAATCTCCTGGCAGTCTCAGAAAAGCAAGTGTGACATGTTTAATCACGCAAGGATGCAAGCAGAAACACACAATCACTTATTAAGCCTGTTTGCATCACATTTGCTACCATCCAATTGACCAAAGCAAATCACAAACCCAAGCTCAAGGTTGCACTATTATAGGAAGCAGTGTGGAGAAAGGGATGCAATTAACTGACACCATTCACCCAATCTATCTAACTCATTTAGTGCCATGAAAGATTCACATATCCTATGTGACCTATGTGACCTAACAATTCCCTTCATAAAATCTCTGACCCATATGTACAAGAAGACATGTATAGGTACATTGATTACGGTAGTGTTTGTAGTTATTTAAAAAAAAATGGAAAGACCCTTCACTAAGAGAAAAGTTAAAGTTTTGATAGAGTCATACGACACATCCCATGACAGAGTGAAAATGAGTAAACTAGATGTAGCTAGCACTTGACATGAATCCTCAAAACAAAATATTAAGTAAAAGAAAGCAAGTTGAGGTAAGAATTATAGAGAATGATATTATTTATGAAAATTAAAACAAAGAAAACACACACACATTTGCACATGCAATTATGTGTGTATGGTTAACTCACTCTTTCTTCGGTGGATCTACTTCATGGGGTTGTTCTGAAATATAGGAATAGGGGAAAGAAATGAAACCCTCAGAACCCAACTGACCAGTGTTATTCCAAGGATGGTCCATGAACCAAGAGCGTCAGCATCACCTGGGAACTTGAGAGAAATACAAATTCTTGGACCCTGCCCCTCAACTTTGAATCAAGATACTCAGGCTGGAGCTCAGCAGTCTGTTTTAACTAGCTGCTGTACACCCAGCTTTGAAAAACTGTCATAACTTCTTTTCAAATGGTGAATGGTTAAATGTATCTAAGCAATGCCCACATTCACCAAATAGCAGTCACATGTGTTTACTCCAATCTCCATGAGAAATGCATATAGGAGGTTTCCAGAAGACTACAATGAGAAATGTGGGTATCTAAAGTAGGGATTTCAGTTCTTGGTGTAACTAAATATATTTATTATTATACTAGCTATCTTAGTACAATACTAAACAAAATTGGGAAGTAAAGAACTAAGAATGGAACTGAAAATATATTTATTCACACTTTTTATTTTCCATGCTTTGAACATTTTTGTACCTTGTATATTGCTTTTTGATTTAAAAAATTATGTAACTTTTTTTGATCTATATATCACTGTCCATTCCACAGAGATTTTTAATAGAAAGATGAGGAACTGTTCAGCTTCAAATTATATTATTTTTATTTGCCTTGATGAAATAAAATGCCTGCAGAATTTAATGGAATATGCTACATAAAAGTAATTTAATTTTTATTCAAGTGGCTCTATCTATAAAAGAGCAATTTTCAATGAAGGTTGACATTCTGTAAAATTTAATCACCAACTATCTAGAAAATAACTATGAAATATGTTATAGTTTTCATTCATGTGTCCATTTGTATCTTAGAGCCTTAACTTTTTTGTAAGAGCATATTCTTTGTTAAAACACTTTTTTGTGGGGTGCCTGATGTGGCTCAGTCGGTTGAGCGTCCGACTTTGGCTCAGATCATGATCTCATGGTTCACGAGTTCGAGCCCCACATCAGGCTCTATGCTGACAGCTCAGAGCCTGGAGCCTGCTTCAGATTCTGTGTCTCCCTCTCTCTGCCGCTCCCCTGCTCCTGCTCTGTCTATCTCTGTCTCTCAAAAATAAATAAATGTTAAAAAAAATGAAAAAAAACCCACTTTTTTTGTTCTTTTATGTTACTATTGGTAGTCATATTTTGGTTTAAAAAGTATATATTGAACACTAAGTATGCACCAGGCACTATTCTAAGTATGTACTATTTTAGTAACCAAATCAGATTATAGCCTGAGTCAGTGTTGAGGAGATAGACAAAAAATAAATAATTTTATAGTATGTCACATGTCAATAAATGGTGAAAGTAAGATTGAAGCAAGGTGGGGGTATAGAGTATCAGAGGAGTGCTTTTAATTAGGTGGTCAAGAAACTCTCTGATAGGATGACTCTGAGGGAAGTGACGAAGTGAATGGTGGGCATACAGGACATCTCAAGAGAGGGAATCCAGAGTGCAAAGGACCTGAGACAGGAGCATGCTGGGCTTTTAGAGAAATAGCAATTAAGCCAATTTGGCTGAAGCTGAGGGAGAGGACAGTGGCTGAGGTAAATTCCATAAGCCTGTTTGATTTGGCAGTTTGAGAGTGATCAGGTCTTTTTATGCCAAAAGAGATTTTTAGATTATTATCCTATGTCAATCAACTTTATTCCCTATGCTATATGCAAATTATATAGCTGATCCCAAAATGCCATTAAGAGAACAATTTGCACTCCTGTCAGTAGCAGTGAACTCTTTACATGCTATCTGGAATATAACTGACTGCACAATTGGGCAGGCCAGAAAGAAAATGCATGGGCTGTTAAATGCTGCCTTCTTTCTCATTTTCAGGAGAGTGCTCTTGTCTCTCTCAACATGTTTCTGCCTGGACCAAAGCTCCGTGGCAGGGAGTGGGGTTGCTTGTTGAAATGAACTATATGCTCCTTTACTTTTTTTTAATGTTTATTTATTTCTAAGAGAGAGAGAGAGAGGGAGAGAGAGAGAGTGCACGTGCCTGAGAGGGGGACGGCCAGAGAGACGGGGGACAGAGGACCCAAAGCGGTCTCTACGCTAACAGAAGTGAGCCCGTTGTGCAGCTCAAACTCAGGTCAGGAACCATGAGAGCATTACCTGAGTTGAAGTCAGCCACTCAACTGATTGAGCCACCCAGGTGCCTGACTCCTTTACGTTTTAACCTGGGGCAATCCTTTGCATTTTGGTGAAATCTCTCTTACTTCATATATTGAACTCCTAGAGAGTGCTTTTCAACACAAGGTAACATGTTAGAAATACTTTGGATAGTAGTAACTCAGAGAAGGCAAGTTTGTGTCACATGTGTCTGTAACGTGCCTATAGTTATCAAAAATCTTGGGAGGGCCGTGACTTCCTTCAGCCCAGCCTTCTTTCAGCCCCTAGAATCTAAGTTCCCTCCTGCCACAAGGCCTTTACACATACTGTGTTGTTGTTTTTTTTTTTCCTGTTTGGATGTACACTGGGGTGACCTGGGGATGCCCAGACCATACCTCCCATACACCGAATCAGGATCTCTGGGGTAAAATTTCCCAGGGTATTTCAATTTGCAACCACTGTGTAAGCAATAATCTGTCAGCCCACCTTTCAATCTTTGGCTTCCTTGCTTAATAGTACGTCCTTGGAGACACATTCCCTGATCTTCCCCTGTCCCAACCTAAGTCATATCCCCCTGTTGAAAGTGCTTCTCCCTCTGGAAACTCTTATCACAGTAGTTATTTTACATTTCTTTGTGACATTATTTGTTTAATGTTTTTCTTCTCCCAACTCTTTTTTAAAGTGATCTGTAAAAGACTTGTTTACTATGACAGCCAACACTTGCAATCTTGGTGTCTTAGTGCCAAGAATGATGACTGGGTCTATGGTGAATTCTTATCCTTTTTTTTTTTCCTGAATTAATCAAATGACCTCTATAAGCACACCATCCTCGTGCTGATCAAGGTCATTTCAGGCAAATTTATCTTCCCACACAGGCCTTTGTGGTTCAAACTAAAGTAACTGAGAGGGCACCCTGAAATATGAGAGGCAGCACAAACATCTAAGTATTAAGAAGTGCTTATTTTCTGCCAATTTTTGTAAAAAGAAACCTAGCTGTATGTGCAGAAAAAACATACGGTGTTCAAAAAAACACGTGTTATCTCCTACTCTTAACTGTGAGCTCCATGAGGGAAGTGACTGTCTGATTTTGTTTACCTTTAAATAAATCCCTAGGGCCAACCACCTGGCACCCAGTAAACATTCAATAACTATTTGTTGAATTGGTGAACTGGAAAGATGAAACTATTGTAGGGGGTTTATTTTTTAGCTAGTTCCAGTTCTGTTATGGGGTGGGGGGAAGCAGTGAGTTTTTAAATTCCTGACTGAATATTAGCATTGCCTAGGATAAGGTATTGAAAAATGCCCATGCCTGGACCCCAACCCAGATCAACCAAAAAAAACCTAGAATTTTGGAGGTTGAAGCATTGATGTATTAGTTTTCTATTACATTTAAGACATTACCTGCTTAATTGCCAGATTACCTTAGCAGCTTAAAACAACACAAATTAATTTTCTCACAGTCTCCATATGTCAGAAGTTCGGGCACATGGTGACTGGATTCTCATCAAGCTGAAATCAATTTTTTGGCTAGTTCCCTCTGGGGTTCTTGATTCTCTTCCAAGTTCACTACTGTTGGCAGAATTCATTTCCTTGTGGTTCTAGGACTGAGGTCCCTGTTGTCTTCCTACCTTTTGGCTGGGGATCACTCTCAGTTTCAGGAGGTCAGTCTGAGGTCCTTGTCACCTGGCCCTCTCCATCTCAGCAGTGGAGAACCTCCGTGGTGTCAAAGCCATGCTTCAAATCTCTGATTTCTCTCCGGTGACCAGCCGGACAAGATTCTTTGCTTCTGAATGGCTGGAGTGATTAGGTCAGGCCTATTCAGATAATCTCCCTTTCTTCCTTCCCTTTTTTTTTTTTTTTGGCTTTTCAATTTTTTTCTTGAGATATAATTGGCATATAACATTGTGTAAGTTTAAGGTATATAACATTGACCTGATACATTTATATTGCAATATGATTGGCATTGTTGTGTTAGCTAACAGATAATCTCCCTTTCTAAAAGTCAGCTACATGGTATACAACAGCACTTAATTACAGAAATGTAAGCTATCAAACCCACAGTCCTGGGTATTAAGCAGGGTGTAGAAACTGGGAATGGGGATGCAGGAAATCTTGGGGCTGTCTTAGAATTCGGCCTACCACAATTGGTATTAAACAACTCCCCTGATGGTGAGAACCACTGGACCGATCGTATCAAATATTTCAAAGGGCAAGTTATGAAGCCATCTTTAAACATGGTAATTTTTTTAAAGAAATACATCTTCTAGTCATCTAAAACAATCTCACCAATCTGAGGACATCAATAGAATTTCTAGCTCTGAGGTGGCAGAGCTTTACTTAGGGCCCAATGTGACTCTCAGTAGAAATACCATCCTTCCTTTGGGGTTTGAAGCACTTCCTTTGGGATTTGAACTATGCCATTTCTGAAATCTAGTGTACGTGTCAGGGTTTCAACCACAAACAGAGCTCACCCTGGTGACAAGAGACTCTGGTGACAAGACTAATTACAGACAAGTGGTCGGGGCTATGGGAACAATCTGGGGATGGAGACCAGCAGTAATGGGAGGTCATTACCACCTTTGGGAGGAATTGTTGTCATTGGAGTCCATGGAGAGCTGGGAGTGTGGAGGAAGCTCTAGATGGGTAGACACACACAGTCAGAGACTAGGGAGGGAAGCAGGGAGCAAGTAGGGAGAAATCCTCTGACTTTTCTCATTTCCCATCCTGTGATCTTCTGTCATTACTGCCTAGTGGCCGGACCCGAGTGGAAGACAGATAGCAAAGGATCTAGTAGAGGCTGTGCAGAAGAACCACATTATCTGGAAAATGATAGACTTTTTTTTCAGATTGAGGAAATATACTTTAAAAATTAACAAGTGGTATAAATGGGAATTCTTTATACCTTATAAAATAATTTACTAGAGTGGTTTCCTATGTAGTAAATTGGGCATTGCCAATTAAATCAATTACCCATCAGTCCTGGGCACTGGGTTGTTCCTTGTTTTATTTTTAACTTTTCTAGGTCCATATAGAGTAGCCAGTGATGTTGGCACTGGGTTAGGAGGCAGGGAAAGGGAAATTGAAGATGTATGTTTTTATTTTCAAGAGCAATAACATACATTCCTTTAAATTAGTATAAGCATGAAGTTATAATGTTAATAGAATGAGTAATTTTATTGATAAGTTAGGACATTCCTTGGTGATATAGGTCACACAAGATATGCATAATCTATTTGATATCTATGAGTAAAATGAATAAAATAGTATTGCTAGCAGTCATGGACCTTTTAAAAGTTTGTTAATTTCTGGGGGCACCTGGGTGGCTCAGTCAGTTAAATGTCCAACTGTTGAGTTTGGATCAGGTTATGATCTTATGGTTCATGAGTTCAACCCCAGAATCGGGCTCTGTGCTAACAGGGTGGAGCCTGCTAGGGATTATGTTTCCCTCTCTCTCTGCCCCTCCCTGCTCATTCTCTATCTCTCTCTCAAAATAAATTAAAAAATAAAATAAAATAAAATAAAATAAAATAAAATAAAATAAAATAAGATAAAATATTTGTTAATTTCTGATTTATGGTAAGATTTATAGCATAGGCAAATTTTAAATCTTATTCCAGCATATTTATGATTCTTTTTCTTTAAAAGCAGAAAACTCCCTAGGCAGCTGTCTGGATATTTTTATACCTTTTCTCTCTTGTTCTCACTCTCCTTTCTCCCTACCTACATGTGTGTTTTTGTGTTTGTATCTCTCAGGTGTTGTAAAAATAATCTTGATTATACTCTACTATCACTTTAAATCCCCTAGTTGCATGTTATTGATATAACATTAATAAGTAATAAACAATATTCAAATTAAAAATGTAATATTTAAATTCAATAACCATGACGGAATAAATCTTTTAGTCCTATCCATTCCTGAAAAAAAAAAAAAAAGGACAAACACCTCATAAAATAAAAATAAAAATAAAAAAAAACAAAGCTACACAAAAAGTAAAACATTGAAAGACAGGAAAGAATTAAAACAGGAGAAGGGACTATCAGTGGAACAAAGATGCTTACAAATTTCTGGAAGGTAGAATCATGCCAATAGGTGGGTGATTTGAATGAGCTCAGGAAAAGTTGGTAGCCCAGTGTGGAGTTCATGCTGTGGCCAGTGAAATCAGCTGATCTGGAGAGCAGAACTGACGGTAGGGACAAAAAGTAGGCGCCTGACTGATTTCTTTGCTAAATGGCTTGTAGAATAGCCTCTTCCACCCTCCTTCATCATCCCTTGAGTGCAGCTGCAGAACTCACTTTCAGTACAAGGCCAGAGAGATTCTTTCAAAAGAGAAAGAAGTTCTGGGCAGAACATGGGCATCCAGAACAGGAGTTAGCGCTCTAGATTAAGACCCCTCTTACTATTATGCCATTTGGAGGAGGGCACAGGTTCTTTTGTGCTCTCTTATCAGGGAGTGAAAGAGAACTGCCAGTTGACACCCTCTCATAAGTCACACAGATCTCATAGCAAGTCTTCTTCTTTAGTGTAGAATTTGGTAAGGGCTGAGCACACCCAAGCCAGCTACTGATGTTATTAATCTCGTCCTTTGACAATAAATCACTGGACAACGAACATTGCCAGGTATTTGAAGACAATTGGCAATGCAAAGGACAAACAACAAGATAAACAAAAAGACAGCAGACTCAAGGGGATGCATAGGTAACTGAGGGGAAGAGGTACTAATTTAAGCTTAAGATCCTCAGAGGTATTTGAAATGGTATTGTACTATAAAGAGAGAAAAATCCTCAAACTGAATCCATAGTTGAGTAAATTAAATCTGTTAGCACAATATGTAAAGAAGAAGAAAAAGCTCTTCAATCAATGATAACTTCTCCAGAAAATTCCTCTCAATATAAAGGAAAGAATACATATTTTATACAAACTCTTCCAAAGAATAGGGCGAGGAAACCTTCTGCAACTCACTTATTAGGGTAGCGTAACTTTGATAACAGAACCTGGTAATTATATTCCAAGCATAATGAGTCAATACCTTACATGGAAATAGATGAAAAAATGTTTTAAAAATTAACAAAAAGTATATATCAATATATAAAATGGGTCATGATCAAGTTAAGTTTATTTCAGGAATACAAGATTGGTTAAACACTTAAAAAATTCAATGTATTTTATCTCATTAACAGAATATAGGAGAAAAATTAATCAATAGATGCAGAAGAGTAGTTTATAAAATTTGTTCATTTTGTCATTTATCATAAAAACATCCTTAGCAAACTAGGAGTGAAAGGATGCTTTTCTCTCTCTCTCTCTCTCTCTCTCTCTCTCTCTCTTTTTTTATTGTAGAGAGAGAGAGAGAATGCGTACATGAGTGGGGGAGGGGCAGAGAGGGAGAGACACAGAATCTCAGGCAGGCTCCGTGCTCAGAGCAGAGCTTGATCCCATGACCCAGGGATCATGACCTGAGTTGAAATCAAGAGTTGGATGCCCAACTGACTGAGCCACCCAGGTGCCCCAAAAGGAAGCTTTCTGAACATCTAGGGAGAAAACCCAAGTTTGGGACTAAGATAAGAATGTCTGTTTAGCATATATTTTCAATTTTGTATGAGGTTCTACCCACTGCAATGAAGCAGAAATAAACAAATATTGTTAATATTGGAAAAGAAAAAATAAAACTCATTACCTAGAGACAACTCAACTTGATTTGTTCATGTATAAAATCTAGAGGAATCTTCAGGAATAACATTTGATCAGTGATATAAGGAGATCATTAAAATCATTATGTCACGTGTAACAGCAGCAAATATTTGCAATTTGTAGAAATTAAAATACATGATACTACCTAACAATAACATCAAAAATATCAAATACATACAATAAGTCTAGTAAAAAATGTATAGGATCTTTACATAGGAAACTATAATGCATTATTGCTAGAAAATAAGAAAATCAAAATACATAATGATATATACCATTTTCATGAACAGGAAAAGATAATATTATTAAGATGTCAATTCTCCTCAAATATATCCATATATTCAATAAATGTTCAGTCAAAATCATAGCAGGTGATTTTGTAGAAATTATCAAATTAATACTAAAATTTATGTGGAAATGTTATGGGCCAAGAATAATGAAAATTATCTCTTTTTTAATGCTTGTTAATTTGTTTTGAGAGACGGGGAGCACGCATGCGCAGAGGGGGGCAGAAGGAGAGGGAGAGAGAGAGAATCCCAAGCAGGCTCTGCGCTGCCGGCACAGAGCCTGACGCAGGGCTTGATCTCACAAATGGTGAGATCATGACCTAAGCTGAAATTAGGAGTTGGATGCTTAACCGTCTGAGCCACCTAGGCACTCCAAGCAAAGCTGTCTTTAAAGATAAGGAGTTAGAGAACATACACTACCAAATCTACCTGCACTTTCAGTGTAAAGCTACCATAAATTAATAATGGGTGGCATGGTGCCAGGATTTACTGATGGAACAATGGAACATACTGGAGTCCAGAAAAGACATTGCTGGTAAGACTGATATTGTTACAAATGCTTTGGAAAGTGTTTTGATAGTATCTTCTAAAGCTTAATATAATCATACTCTATGAGCCCAGATGGCATAAAATAGAACATATTAGAAATGCAAATGTATGTGCACCGAAAAAAATTTTTATAATTTATTTTTAACATCCAAAGACTAGAAACAAATACATATAGACATTTAAAAATATAAGTTTTTATAAATTCATAAAATGGAACAATTCACAAATTGGAATGATTGGATCATTTCTGTAAGCAACAATGTGGATAAATCTCACAAACCTAATGTCAAGGGGGCTTGTCACAAAAGAATATGTAGTATTTTGTTTCTATTTATATAAATTTCAAAAACAGTCAAAACTATTAAGCTATTAGGAATCAGTAAAATGATGTCTTATGGGAAGAAGGGGATAGTACTTGAAAATGGGACTCAAAGAGGGCTTCCGAGGCATAGTGTTTTATCTCTAACTTATGTGATCATTTTTGAGATGATTCATCAAGCTATAATTTGTCCACTTTTATGTATGCACATTATACCTAATTAAAACTTTTAAAATAAACATAACTACATTGCATACTAAGATTAAGAATTGGATTGGCATTAAAATTCTCACATCAGCAACCTTGTATCTTAAAAGATGGTATAATTATGCCTTCAAAATTCTAAGAAGAAAGAAAAACAGGGGCTAGAATTCTAGGAAATAAAAGATATATTCATTCATGTAAGGACTCATTAAATTCACCTCTTATACGCATTTCTAAAAGAATCCAAGAGAAATTCAAAGGCCTTAGGAAACAATAGAACTAACCCAGGAGAACAATAAAAAGAAATAAGAAGAAGACAGCTGTGCTTATGGCCTAGAAGCATTTTATATCATCCAACAAGTAGCATGATAAGGCAAGTTGATGCTTTAAAGAATGTGATAAAATATGAATACTTTCTCGCTGACAGGAAAAACAAAGGGAATGCAATAAAATTCTCCAACAGATTTATAAAAGTTTTATAAGAAAATCATGTTATAAATTTGAAGCAAACTCAAGTGTGTCATAATATCGAACAAGTGATGGAATGTCATAAAATACATTTGACCTTGATGTTTGAAATATTCTCCTTCAAGTGACTCCAGTTAAGAGACACAGGATTACCTTTTTGTGAGTTCAATCACATCCCTGATTTCTGCATAATCATCGTATTTTTAATATTGTTTCTTGGTTCATGATTTTCAGAACCGGACTGTGAATGCAAAACTTTATTATAAATGGAAGTCAGAATATAAATGCTACACAACATTGTCAAAGCAATGCGATGCCTGGCAGATTCTGACAAGTGGTAGAGGGGTGGGCTGTGGGAGCCAAGAGGAAAGATGTCAGAACATTAAGTACCTCATCTGGTACAGTGAGAAATTGAGAGCCAGAGCTTGGAGCTGATGGGTCTAAAATACAGGTCTTAGTATATGATTTAAAACTTAAAAAAAAATGTAATCAACAAACATAGAAGGAGGAAGAGAAAGTAGATGGAAGAGATATAGAGAAAATAAACTAAATATTTCTTGTGTCCACATAAAGCCTGAATAGATACTGCTTAGTATTGATAAATGTAAACATAAAGGCACACACATTTTATTCAGTATTATCTCCAAAGGCCTGAAGGAAGAACTATACAAAATGGTCTATGAGGAGTGAGTGTGGAGAGGGGAGGGAATGAAAAAGATGTGAGGGACAGTCTTTCTTTCCATTTTGTACCTCTTTCTTTTCCTTGTATTTTTTTTTTTTTCTGTGTGCTTGCCTTACATCTATTAAGATAACAACTAATAAAAAATTCTCAATTAAGACAAAAATAATTGTTAGAGAAAGTACCCGGAAGTAGTAGAAAAGTTTAAATAGCAGTACATGTACAAAACTCATGATTGGAAGCCCCATGCTAAAGACCTTATTTTGGTACCACTAAGACATCTTGTCTTTTGCTTTCTGTGGTAGATTGCAAAATTAGCTATGTACGTTGCAACTTCTTCCCTCTGTAGCTGGAGTATTCCCTCCTAGAGAATCTTGCTGGCCCTGTGAATTTCTTTGGCTAATGGAATGGTAGCAAATGTGATATAAAAAGCTTGAAAAGTGTTTGTAATTGGCGCTTACCCTCTCTTGCTACTCTTGAATCCTGAGATTCATTGGTTCCCAACTCTGTGAATATATTTAAGCCCACTGAATTTTGTACTTTAAATGTATGAATTGCATGCTATATAAATTATATCTCAATGAAACTATTATGTTTTTAAAATTATGTTAGAGGACCCATTTGACCTAATGAAGATAAATTACTTAAACTATAAGATCTTTTGCCAAATAAAACTGGATTTGAGGGATTTTGATCTTTTTTTAAAATAATTTTATTTTACTTTTCTAAGTAATCCTCACACCCAACATGGGACTTGAACTTATGACCCCAAGATCAAGAGTCACATGTTCACGGGGCGCCTGGGTGGCTCAGTCGGTTAAGCGTCCGACTTCAGCTCAGGTCACGATCTCACGATCCGGGAGTTCAAGCCCCGCGTCGGGCTCTGGGCTGATGGCTCAGAGCCTGGAGCCTGCTTCCGATTCTGTGTCTCCCTCTCTCTCTGCCCCTCCCCCGTTCATGCTCTGTCTCTCTCTGTCTCAAAAATAAATAAACGTTAAAAACAATTAAAAAAAAAAAAAAAGAGTCACATGTTCTATCAATTGAGCCAGGCAGGTACCCCTTGAGGGATTTTGATCTTTAAGAGACCCTAAAGGGATCCTTAATTTTGAGTCTTGTTTTCAAAAGAGCTAGGTATATGAAGCTCTAATTTGTGAACTCAGGACAAACTTCCTGAATACTAAGAGAAGAAAGTATTTGATATTCCTTCCTTGTCAAAAATACAGTTATACTGTTCTAAGTCGGACTTTTGAAATATTCTGTATCTGTCCAAGCTATTATTTAGAAGAAGCATCAAGATAAGTTTTGAGGGTTTAAAAAATATCAGATAGAAGTGAAAACAAAAGAAAAAGTTGTGTTTTTTTGAAGTCTCCCCTCCACATATTCATGTGAAAATACATGCTAATATTTCATCGTTGTTTCTTCATTCAGCTTGCCAAAGAAACAGGCAAGGTGTGATATTTTAATCATCTATGTTGCTTTAATATTCTAGTGACATTTTTTTTTTGCTCTGAGTTCTGCACAGAGTCATTTCTCAAGCAGACGCTATGAGAAGAAATGAGAAACTTTTATCTTGTTTTGCGTGAGAAACTCATCAGACGAATTGATAAATACTTAATAAAAACAGTTTATGGAAAAGGGGTAGGGAGTGGGTGGTAAGGAGAGAGAATTGAAGTCAAATTACTCATTATTTTTAGAGGAGAATAAGATTGATTTAAAAACATAATCAGTTACCAGATTGGACTCAAACTACTATTATGTATTTAGGTTAACTTCTAATTTATGTTTGTTAACTATTTTCCCCTCCTCTCTTGTAGACTTCCCAAATTCAAGTGAGAAATAACTAGTTTCTTACCCCAATTATGAGCAAAATACACAGAGTGCATAGAAATGGTGTTTGACTCCTGCATTAGATGAAGCACCCTTATTTGGTTTTCAAAGCATTGTCAGGGGTAGGGGTATATTACTATTTTTACCTACAGATGAAAAAATGGAGTCTCCTACAGATCAAATTATTCATTATATTATTATGTATTATATTTTATATATTATATTTTATATATTATAAAAATAATACATTATTTGTGTAATAATAATATTATTATGTATTATATTTTATATATTATATTTTATATATTATAAAAAATAATACATTATTTGTGTAAATTAAATGTATAGTGAGGACTCAAATCTAAGTCACTATACTAGTGACTGGCATATGTCTCCATGGACCTGCTTCCAGCTCTTTCAAAACACTGGAAACTGGTGTTGAACAGATAAAGGTAGTTTTGTGGGGTAACTGAATGTCTCCAATGGATTCTAAGCACATCCAGTCAGGTATGCAAGTTCCAACTGTTACCCTCGTCACCACCCTGGAGCCTTAGCCTTATGATAGAACAGAACATTTCCCTAGAACTTTCCTTCTCCTGGATTCTGCTCCATCCATCTCTACCTTACAGCCAGCCTGTCCTATTTTCTGAAGAAAACACTTTCTTTTTTATGAACCCAAATTTCTCTGTTACTTCCTCTCAGCCCTCCATACAATCTGCAGAGCTCCAAAAACCACATCTGTTCCCTCTCTCTCACAAGTAAATGTTTAAAGAAAATTTTGGGGATGCTCCTTTAGACAGTGTCTTTTTAGCCTAATTAGAGTGTTTGTTTTTTCCCAAGAAGTTTTGAGAAATTGTGCAATAGGCAAGTGCCATCCTTGTGAGTCTTGCACTCATTCTTCTTCCTGATGCGAGACCATACTGGGGTAACTATTCTTGTTCCAGTTTCATCTTATGTATTTGGATGGTATTGACTCTACCACCAGATTCATCTTTCTCAGCCTGGCTGAAGCCATGAATTGCTTCCCCCTAGCTGTAGGGATGGGATTGTAATCCAAGTCAGGCCAATACAAACTAATTCTAGGACTCATGTTGCAATTTCTAGGATAAAAGAAGTTATGTTACAGCTGGTGTTGCCAAGCAAAGATGGTGAGATGTAATTTCAGAGATACTAGGAATTAGCACCTGTAGTGGGACTGTCTGAGTGAAGCCCACACACAGGAAAGGTGTACTGAGAGATAGAGAGACAGAGAGAGATCAAGGACGTCGCATGTATGCCTAGACCATGCCCTACCTAAAGCCAGGAACACCTTGACTTTTCATATATATGGGCCAACAAAGTTCTTTTTCTTAGAATAAAATAATTTTATTTGTATTCTGTGAACTGCCTCAAAATAATCCTTTCTAAAAACCCAAATTTCTAGTTTCTTAACCATCTTTGTCACTTAAACCATCTTTGTCATTAAGACCCTTGGCTAGGGTAATGTGAATGAATGATGTGTCCATCTAATATCCACATTATTAGATGATAATATTAAGTGATTAGAGGTGGGGATTTTGCTAGGGAATGACAATGGATAAGTGTTTTAGAGGAAGTAGACTTTGAAGACCTTGCTAAAGATTTTAGCTTGCTAAAGACCTTGCCATGCTAAAGATTTTAGACTTTATTTTATACACAAAGGATCCCATTAAAGTTTTTTGAAAAGGGAGTGACATGATACAGCTTCTTCTTAAATCAAAGTCTCTGGAAGCAGAGGGGGAGCTGTTCTGAAGAACAACAGGCTTGAAGTCAAGAGAGAAGTTATTCAGATAATGAAGCAGAGGAGCTGAAAAAAGACGAATTGGGTCTGTAGCACTTTAAAGGAAGAAATAATGGAAATACTGGTGAAAGTTGCAGAATTTCACAACTGGTTAGTCATGGGAATAATCAAATAAAAAATATAGCTTTGAGCCGGAGTCTTTTTCAAGATTTCCTTTTGTTTGTATTACATTATTCCACTCATTGGTACTCTCCAAAACTTCAACTTATTCATATTTAAGGAAACTATAGAGCCTAGTCTCATGTTCCTCACTGAATTACTTTTCAAGGCACTATTGTTAAAATAAGTTTAGATTTTGTATTATATCTGTGCTTTAGTTTTTAGCTATATTTATGGGTAATCTGAATTTTTTATTGAATTATATGGTAATTTTCTTTTGGCATGATATTATGATGAATTACCTTCCAGGAACTATTGCTAAATAAAAAACCACCCCAAACAAGGGGTTATTCACCAACTACCATTTTATTATGTTCATGGATTTCCTCAGTCAGGAATTCAAACAGAACATAGCAAGAACGGCTTGTCTATGCTTCATGATGTCTGGGGCCTCAGCTAGGAAGACTGTGGCTTAGATGACTTGAATACCTGGAGATTTATCTTTATCTGGGGGCTTTTGGAGCTTAGGCAGGGATGCGTTGAAGCTAGGATAGGGTGACTTGTAGGCTGGGCTTAGCTTTGATTGTCAGCCTGAGTACTTACACTTAACCTCTCCAAATGGTTTGGACTGCTTCACAACATGGCAGCTGGGTTCTGAGATGTAGTACCCAAAGAGAAGCATTTAGAGAGTGAGCATTCCAATAGACACAGGTGGAAGCTGCATGGCCTTTAATGGCCTACCACCAGAAATTACACAGCATCACTTCTGCTCCCTCTGTTATTTAAAGCAGTCCCAGGGCCACCCAAATTCAAATTGAGTTTACGTAGACTCTACCTCAATGTGAAGAGTACAAATGGATGTGTATCCATTTTTGAAGACTGTCACAACATCCGTAGACTTTCTTTGAGTACTTGCGAATTAGTTGTGCTTTCCAACCATAGTAAGCAAAATCAGCAACCATTTACAATCTCTGTATACAACTTCTTGTGATGATATGCTCCATATTTTCAATTGTAAGATTAATATGATAAAATAAGTCTATTATTATTGCTATAATTTTATAGGTGATTTAAATTCTTTTTAATGTAATTTACTACTCATCTTTGCTATTAAATATTCAGTTATAAATATTGATTATCTTTACATTCATTCATTCAATACCTACTACATGCCAAGAATTCTTTGAGAACAGTAGTCTGTGAACTGTGACCCATAGGCCAAATTTTGCTTGCTCTCTGCTTCTGTTTGGCTTGTGACCTAAAAATGTTTTTGCCATGTTTAAGTGCTTGAAAAAGAAGCTGAGAGAAGAATAATATTCACGATGCTTGAAAGTTATATTAAATGTAATTTGTGTCCATAAATATTTACTAGACTGCAGCCATGCTCGTGTATTTGTTTATGTATTGTCCATGACTATTTTTGTACCTCAGTGACACAACAGAGTCAATGTAACAGAGACCATATGGCCCATAAAGCCTAAAGTATTTACTATTTGGCCCATTACAGAAAACATTTACCAACTATTATAGGGTATACAGTATTGATAAAACATATAGAAATTCTCACTTTGGGGGGTTTATATTTTGGTGAGGAAATTGGACAATACACACATATCATATACAAATAAAATCTATAGTGTGTTAAATAGGGCTAAGAAGGAAAAGGATCAGGGAAGGGGGATATGTAACTTAAGACATGGGCCTGAAATTTTGGCCAACATAGTGTCACTGTGATGATGAATTTTCCATGAAGACTTGAAGGAGGTGATGTGGGAAAGAGCTTTCCAGGCAGATGGAACAGCCAGTGCAAAGGTTTCCTATGTGGCTGAGAGTAAAAGAAAGGGTAAATTATAGGAGATGAAGTCAGACAGATAAAGTCAGGAGATTTAAGCTCTTGTGGGTCATAGAAAATAAACATGCTTTTATTTTTGAGGTCCAGGGTTTTGAGCACAGAAGTGATCTCATCTGAATGATGTTTTAACAGGATCATTCTGTGAGAAAAAATATGAACCCTTTGAACTGCAATGTATTATCATCTCTTTTTGTTTCTTTATATTTGAGGTGGATTGATTCATATTTGCCTATGTCTTTACTTTTAGTATTACTTTATCTTTTCGCTCTAAGTATATCTAAGGATATCTCTTGTAAGCTATTATTGATTTTTAAATAAATTTGAGGCATGTTGGAGGTCAATATAAACTTTACATGTATTGTTATGTTATAATTGTTGCTCTTGGTCTAACTTTTCATCATTTTTCCTTAAAAATAAGTATTCTATTTGTGATTTCTTTTCAAATGTATGTTTATCCAATTCATGGGGAGGAAAAACACTGGCAGGTAAGGATTTTTTTTTTCTTTTGGGGTTTTAAGTATGCTTGAATTCTCTCTTCCCCTTCATCGAAGATTGCATTGTTGTTACCAGTTATTTGGTGTTTTTTCTGGAGAGAGTAGAGAGTGTTGTTCCCTCCCACATTGCTGTAAGGTCAGTCAGGTGATGTTCATCAGTACTGAGTGGAAGATCTAAGAGCCTCTGTCATGGGGCTGGACATTCCAGATTAGAGGGTCTCTTTCAGCTTGGATCCTACAGTGAAGAACCAAGGTTTGACCCACAGTGTTCTTCCTCAGAGCCTCCAAAAGGGAACAGGTATTGTCGATCCCTTGATTTCAAACTTCTAGTCTTCAGAAGTGTGAGATAATAACTTTTTGTTGTTTTACGGCACTGAAATTGTTTTACTTTGTTATAGCAGCCTGAAGAAACTAATACACTTAGGTATCATTTAGATTTTTAAGACCAGAGAAAGGTACATTGGGACTTCAAATTATGTAAATCATTCCCATCTATAACATTAGATTTGGGAAGTCTCTCATCTTCTAGATCATCTACAAAATCTGATATTTAAAAGATAAAGATATGGAGGTACAAAAAGTGGGGTTGGCTTGTGCATATGAAATCTTGTTCCATCTTCCCCAACACAAAGCCTCTAGCCCAGACAATCATCTGTAGAAAGGTAGTGGTAACTATTGCTAAACTGTCAATTTTCACTTGTAATTAGACATGATGAAACAGCATCAAATGAAGATTTGCAGTGAGTTCACATTTTAATGGAGCTTGGCAGGTTACCAAATGCTAAAATAAATATATAAAGTAGCACTGTGAGCATGTAGAGATGAGAATGACAAAAGTAATGACTAATTAAAATCTGCTTCTGTCCACATTTCGTCTGAAATTAAAAAGATATTTATTATAACTTTTTATAATGTTAAATGGATATGGTTCATTCATTTATTTGTACATTGGTAATGACTTCTGAGAAAAATCAAAGTGTGAGAAATAGGAAAAGAATCTGGAAGAAACAAATATGAAGAATAAAAACAATCTTCACATAGACTATCCTCTCCTAATTCATCATCTTGGAGAAATAAAATATTTTTACGCATCTAAATCCAATTTGTCACCCATTCTCCAATGCTTAGAAAGTTATTGCATTTTGTTCTCCTATAAAAGAGGAAATGACACAGAGACAAGAGATATAAGATCTAAGAAGGAGAGGTCATGACACACAAGAGTAGTGAATGGGAGCCCCAGAGTGAAGGAAAGACAAGAGTCAGGATGACAGACCTAGAGAAAAGATATCTGGATTGGAGTAAGAAGACCTGGGACAAAGGTCTCCATGGGGGAAAATATGTAATTATTAAATGATCTATTACAATATGCCATTTAGAGTAAGGAAAACCCAAGTGGTACATGGTAGATCTGATGAAATATTTGAAAAATTAATGAGGATAGATATATAGATAACTATGTGTCCTGCAGAATAATGCCAGTTATTAATTCCAGTAAAAACAAAATGTTGTAGAAGGAAGGACATGTGATTATAATACAATAGCTGGCTTAGTGAATAACATCCATATAACTATAATGAAATAAACAGATGTCATTGATTAACTGAAAATGTCAGGTAGCTATATTGGAAGTATGGGGAAAATGGTTTTTGGTTTTTTTTCAAACTTTTTAGATGTTTATTTAGTTTTGAGAGAAACAGAGAGACAGAGCGTGAGTAGGGGAGGGGCAGAGAGAGAGGGAGACACAGAATCCAAAGCAGGCTCCAGGTTCCAGGCTCCAGGCTGTCAGCACAGAGCCTGATGCAGGGCTCAAACTCATGAACTGTGAGAAGATGACCTGAGCTGAAGTCTGACATTTAACTGACTGAGCCACCCAGATGCCCCAATTTTAAAGTACTTTATAAGTTATTTATTACTTCATAAGAAATTACCCCCAAACTTTGTGGTGTTAAACAGTAAACATTTATTCTTCTCACATTTCCTGTGGATCACGAACTTAGGAGCAGCTTAGTTGGATGGCTCTGGCTCAGGGTGTCTCATGAAGTTATAGTCCAGATGTTGGCTGGGTCTGCAGTCATCAGAAGACTTGGCTGGGGCAGGAAGAGCTGCTTCCAAACTCAGTCAATGGCAGCTGGCAGGAAACCTTGGTTCCTCAACGGACATTGGACAGGTGCCTCAGTTCCTCACAACATGGCAGCTAGCTTCATCCCGTGCAAGTGGTCTGAGAGAAAGAGAGGAGGGACCATGATGGAAGCCACAGTGCTTTCTTATGACCTGATCACCAAAGTCAAACACCATCACTTCTGTTCGATTTGTCAGAAGCAAGTTACAAATTTCAGCCCACACTCAACAAGAGGAGGATTAAGCCCAGCAGAGTATCACGAATCTATGGACATATTTTTTAAATCCACATAAGAATTTTGATCAATTATAAACTGTCAAAAGGTAAACTAAATCTGATTAATCAAAGAAACAGTATAAGCATCTTATTTTTAAATATGAAAGTAAGTACTATTAAAAATAGCTAAAAGAGGCAAAAGTGGTTGTATTTGGGGAGAAGTGAAGAGGTGAGGAGGGAGAGGTAGGGGGCTATTTTTTTGTATTGTTCTTACAGTCCTTTCATAACTATTTTATGAAAACATTTTTTAACTCAAGGCAAAGAAATAAAGAGAGAAAATGGAAAACGGAAAACGTTCTCACTATGTATTTAAGCATTATTTACCATCTAAAGCTTCTTCATAGAACACTAATATTGTTCCATGCTTTGAGAATCACAGACCTGAGGAAAGAAAGAAAAGTATTAATGAGATTCTTCTTATTTTCCTGAAAGGAAGGGAAGGGAATCGAAGGAAGCAATAAATAAGAGAAGAGGAGAAGGGAAGGGACAGGAAAAGGAAAGAAAGTAGTTCCGTTCTGCTTCAAAGTCACCATATCTGACAACCCTTTAGTATCCTAGAAGTACAGGAGCACTAATTAAATTTAAAAAGAATCATTATAGGGGCGCCTGGGTGGCTTGGTCAGTTAAGCGTCCGACTTCGGCTCAGGTCATGATCTCATAGTCCGTGAGTTCGAGCCCCGCGTCGGGCTCTGTGCTGACAGCTCAGAGCCTGGAGCCTGTTTCAGATTCTGTGTCTCCCTCTCTCTCTGCCCCTCCCCTGTTCATGCTCTGTCTCTCTCTGTCTCAAAAATAAATAAATGTTAAAAAAAAAAATTAAAAAAAAAAGAATCATTATAAATCAGTTATCAAGGAGCTTGATTAATATTTCTTGAATGGGTTAATGATTTTCCCAAAGACCTTAACCCATAAATGCTGTCAGTTCTCCAATATATGGATTTTCCCACAATGATACTAGATGAAAGCAGTTCTTATATTCCTAGGGAAAAATCTTAACCTGTAGTCTGTCTCATTTTAATTTCTATTTTGTGTACAATTTTTTTCTTTCTCTCCATGGCACCAAATAGTGCTTTAGGTACATAATTTTTGAGAATGCGTCTATCCATGCTTGGCTGTGCTCTAAAGTAGGCCGCCATCATTCCTGCTCTCAAGTGGATCAGGTGGGCTTATGTCTTCTAGCCTCGGATCCTTGTTCTATTTAGTGCTCTCCCTTCTCTCAGGCACCTAGAGTGACCCAGGGAATACACCTGGAAACATATTTTCCTGTTTCTCTTTCCTATGTGGCTGCACAGTGGTAAATACGTTAATTGAATTTCTCACACCATGACATGTCCCCCCAACACACACACACACACACAAATTTGTATTAGTGAGAATGTACACTCAACACTAAGTGGCAGAAATGACCTACAGTGGGTTAGACAAGTAAGGAGTTTTATTTTTTTTTCATGTAAAAAGTGTTCAGGGAATAGGCTTTATCTGTCTTGTGTTTCCTCTCCATTTAGTCATTTTAGGATGTGGCTTCCAAGCTGGTCATCATTGCCTCAAGGTTTCAGAACGGCGGCTCCACCTCCAGCATTGCTTCGCATTCCTTCCAGGAAATAGGGGAAGATTCAAGGTGAAATATATAAGGCAGCTAAGTCTCTTTACCATCCAGGAGATTTGTTAGAAGTTTCACTTCTCTATCTTGACCCGAATTGTGTTATCTGACCACCCCTCAATGTAAGAAAAGCCAGAAATTATGTCCCTCCTTTTTTCCAGTTACACAATGTGACTTTGAAAGTCCTCCCACTAAGAGGTGAGGTCTCTTTCCCCACTCCTTAAGTCTGGGCTTGCCTTAGAAATTGTTTTGGCTAGGGGAGCCTGGGTGGCTCAGTCTGTTAAGCAGCCACCTCTTGATTTCCGCGCAGGTCATGATATCAGTCCTGGGACTGGATGGGCTCTGCACTCACAGCTTTGAGCCTGCTTAAGATCCTGTCTCTCACTCTCTGCCACCCCCGCCACTCGTGCTTGTGCACTCTCTCACTCAAAAATAAATAGATGTTGCGGCACCTGGGTGGCTCAGTCGGTTAAGCATCTGACTTCACCTCAGGTTATGATCTCACAGTTCGTGTGTTCAAGCCCCACATCAGGCTCTGTGCTGACAGCTCAGAGCCTGGAGCCTGCTTCGGATTCTGTGTCTCCCTCTCTCTTCTTGCTCTTCCCCCACTCATGCTCTGTCTCTTTCTCCTTCAAAACTAATTAAAACATTAAAAATTTTTAATAAAAAATAAATAGATGTCAAAAAAAATTTTTTAAAAAGAAATTGTTTTGGCCAATAGAATGAGTGGAAGGGATGTTGTGCCAGTTCCTAACCCAGGCCGCAAAGCAATATGCATGCTTTGTCTTGCTCTTTCAGAGCTGTATTGATCCACTGTGTGAATAAGCCCTGGCTCTCCTCCTGGATGGTGACATTCACATGGCTCAGTCACCTCTGTCACCCCAGCCAATAGCTAGCCAATCCTTAGATCTCAGACATAGGAATGAAATGCACCAAGACCAAAAGAAACTCCAGCTGAACCAAGCCCATATTGTTGACTGATTGAACCATAAATGGTGATTGTTTTAAGACACTATATTGTGGAATAGATTCTAAGCATCAAAAGCTAACTGATACGGTTGCACGAAATAAAATTATGGCTATATTTGTAAAGGAGAAGGTAAGAAAGGGTAATAATTAGGCAGCTAACTGTGTCTGTCATGGGGTGGACCAGTAACTCCATGGTATTTTGGGGGGCTCAAAGAAACTGATGTGTCTTTTAATTTATTACTTTCAAAAATTCAATACATAGGATAATTATTTAATGATTATTTCTACACAAGGCTGAGAGATTCGGGATGTATATCGAGTAGGCATGTACTACAATTAGTGGGCAGCAGATGAGCACGTGGGGGCCGTGTGACTCCTTCAGTTTCTTACCCAGGGTACCACCACCAGCCATCATTGTGGTTTGGTTCCAGTGTTTTTATTTTGAGTCATATATTGTTTAGTTCATGTCCAGGTGGGACTGATGGTTAGGTGGGAGGGCAAAGAAATGCTGGTGTGGAAAACACATTAAGAGACACATCAAAATCCCATTAAGATTGTCTTCACTGGATCTGCGGGCTACAATCATATTATCTGTTTCTCAAATAGCTTGGAAACTTTCCATGGCACTTCAGGAGCCAGTGCTAAAAAGGAAAAAATAAAGCAATGATTGTTATTTATTTCTAAGTTGGCATATCATTTCTTGAAATAAGGATTAGCCATACTTACACAGTGATGTACAAAGAAATATTTCTAAAATGAGTCAGAATCCTTCTCTCACATTTATTCACTTAGAAACACAACAGAAAAATTATAAAAAGGAACTATTTTTATTTTTTATGAAAAATGCAAGAGTCCCCAATAGCTGTTCATAAAAAAATAGTATTTTGTGGTATTTACATTGAATACTATGGTATGAAATTATGTTTCAAACTATAGTTTTGTATATATTCATTACCAAAAAACTAATCATGACCTATGTTTGATAATTAACCTAAGCCAGTATGTCTCTTACTAAATGAGGATACTTAAAAGTATAACTTTATATGTGGTATGTAATCATTAAATAGTTTATTTTTGTTTTATTTATTTGTTTCGAGAGATAGAGAGAGGTAGAGAGAGAGAGACAGAGAGAGGAAGTGAGTGAGGGGCAGAGAGAGAGGGAGAGAGAGAATCCCAAGCAGGATCTGCACTGACACGTGGAGCTTGATCTCAGGAACTATGAGATCATGACCTGACCCGAAATCAAGATTCGGATGCTTAACTGACTGAGCCACCCAGGCACCCCAATCATTAAATACTTTAAATGAAATATATATGTATATATGTATGTTTATATGTATATTATATATATATATATATATATATATATATATATATATACACACACACACACATATGTATATCATAGTTACTTAATTTGTATTTTACTTAATGTTGCTTCTTTAACATAAATTTCTGAGGATAAATAATGTCTCCATGGGTAACAAAGGGTATTGTTAATGGGATAAAAAAGATGTAACTAATGAAAAGAATCCTGCCATGGAGATGTGTTGTTTCAAGGTCTTGGGTGTTTTCTTTTAAAAAGTTTTTTTAACGTTTTATTTATTTTTGAGACAGGGAGAGACAGAGCATGAACAGGGGAGGGTCAGAGAGAGGGAGACACAGAATCTGAAACAGGCTCCAGGCTCTGAGCTGTCAGCATAGAGCCCGACGCGGGGCTCAAACTCACGGACCACGAGATCATGACCCGAGCTGAAGTCGGCCGCTTAACTGACTGAGCCACCCAGGCACCCTGAGGTCCTGGGTGTTTTCTCAGACTCCGCACTGCTTATCTCATTCATAACTTGTTTCTGCATTAGCCCCTTGCCCTTGACAGAGGATGAGGTATTTGCCGAGTTAAAAACATGGTGGCCTCACCCTCATGTATCTTGGTTTCCTTTGACTGGGAATCCTATTTGCTCCCCATGTTGTACAGCAATGTGTTTCTTCTTTGTTTACAAATGACCTTAAGTGAGCAAATCCTTTTCATCTTAAGGACTCTTTAGGAGTTGAGGGTGAAATTAATTTGGCAGGCATAATTCTTACTAGAATTCAATTCTGAAAAACCAGCATCTGGTGAAGAGGGACCTGTGCACTGGAGAAGTGTTGAAACTTTCAGAGGCTACACAGGATAAAAAGTAATGAAGGCCATTGTCTCGATTTTTCCAAAAGGATGATGGAAATCTGGAGCATGAATCTATTTTGACGTTCTCAGCCAAGGGACCATTTAAAATGAATCAATATAAAACAATGATGCTCTGTACAGATGCAGAAGAGCCTTCAAATAAGGAACTCCACATGTTTCAGAACTCAGTGCTGTCCTAATTCATGATGGCTCTGCCCTGTGAATGTCCCTATGTGTAGCAGGCCTGGTTTCCATTTTTAGTATCAGGGACTAGAACAGAGGGGAGTCACATTGGCTTCCCCAGCTTCCCACAAAGTTGAAAAGAATAATGAATGAAGGGCCAACACTAGAATCTATTTTCAACTCACTTTGACATAACTGTGTTTTCTGGATACATAGCTGAGATTTTTAAATGACAATAAAGGTACATTCTTCAGGTTTTTACTCCGACCTAGTAAACTTCTAAATGAGTACAGGTAAGGCTCTTCTCAGGGAGACCAGGCTTTAATGTATAAAAACAACATTGTACAGTTCTTAATTTTTTATACAATTCTCCTTTCTGAATTGGATTTTATATGTGTCGAAGTCCTAGACTGTATTTTTGTCTTCATTCTGACCTCAAATTTATTAAAAATTGTTTTAATGTTTATTTATTTATTTATTTATTTTTTTTTTGAGAGAGAGAGAGACAGAGCACAAGTTGGTGAGGGGCAGATTGAGAGGGAAACACAGAATCTGAGGCAGGCTTCAGGCTCTGAGCTGTCAGCACAGAGCCCAAAACAGGGCTCAAACTCATGAAACTTGAGATCATGACCGGAGCCGAAGTCAGATGCTTAACCAAATGAGCCACCCAAGTGCCCCATTCTGACCCTAAATTTATATTGGGAACATACATATTTATCTAGATATCAGGGGCATACAAAAATGTATTGATGGGAATATTAGAGGACAGGGCTTCTGATATGTGTGCCTTAGAGGCATCTGGTAAGAATTCCAGAAGAATGCAGACTATAGGTAAAAGTCTTGACAGGTGTATGACTGAGGTTGTTTTAGGTGCCGGTCACAATAGAAGCAGATACTTAGGATTAAGGTGAAGACAAGTATGTGAGAAAATATGAGGGAGACAAGAAGGAATGGCAGAAGGGTTGGAAAATGTTAAAACACAAGTTCTAGGTGTGGTGAGACATCTTCATTGCACTGGCAGTATTTTGGACATTGCATGATGTAATCCATGCAGAGCCCTTAGCACAATGCCCAATGCACAGCAAACACTCAGGAATATTTATTGAGGGTGTCCTTTGGGGCAGGCTTTTTATGAAACTCATTTACTTTTCAGAATAACATTACAAGAGAGATGGTACTATTATCATCATATAGATGAGGCAACTGAAAACTGAAAAATTAAGTTACTTGTTCAAGGTCACATAACAACTAGTCAGAAGCCAATCATTTAGCTGCTAGGCTATTCTGCTTCTTTGTTAGCCATTATCATTAGTTAATGCTAATTGGCTGTTGTTACTATTATTTGTTAATAATAATACTCCATGCTATGAATAATCCACATTATTATTCTTTACCATCTCCAAGTGCTCACTATTATTCTTAATAGTAGAGTCTTAGTATTATTGCATAGTTTTTAAGGGTCTAGGACCTGGAATTCAGCCTGCCAGGATTCAGACACTCTTTTCTTCCACATCCAATGAGTTTAAGCCAGTTTCTAAAGCTTTCTCAACTGGTAATATCATCTAGAAAATGGGTATCACACCTGTATTTTTATCATTAGGGCCTATCACTGACATTTTTAAAAAAGTCTTTCCTTTTG
Organism: Panthera pardus; assembly: GCF_024362965.1. Lineage (NCBI taxonomy): Eukaryota > Metazoa > Chordata > Mammalia > Carnivora > Felidae > Panthera > Panthera pardus. Next base: position 37,835,613 of record NW_026526821.1, read on the forward strand.
GGCACATTAGAGGATTGCACTTTCCCATGCCATCTGAAGGAAGGTATGGCCATGTGACATGCATTTCACCAAGGAAATATGAGCAGAAGTAACTAGATGTTTTAAAAGCCAGGAAACCACTTGCCATGTCCCCTGTTCCCTGCATTGGCAATCACAATAGCGGACTGTCACTTGAGTCCCTGAGTGACTGTGTGAGTAGACTCCTCAGATAGCCCACGTTGGGCAAATAGCATGAGTGACAAGTAAATCTTAGTTGGTTTAAGCACTTGAGATTTTTAATTATTTGCTTTTACACCATAATTAGCCTATCCTGATCTAGCTGGACACAACTCGGTCACCCAGTCAGGATTAGTTAAATTATGCTTCATATACACCCAGTCTCATAAAGACATTATGTAGCTCATGCTGCATGAACATCATGGGTTGATTGGATACTCTTCTCTATGTCATCCTCATTCAGGCACCCAGGCTGCACACCAGGCATCCTAAAACTTTCTGGTTGTCATGGCATAAGCAAAAGAGAGCATGGCAAACCATGTGTTGGTTCATCAAACTTCTGCCTGCAAACAATTCACAGCACTTTTGCTCATATTTTGAGGGCTCCAGCTAATTGCAACAGTGTAGGGAACAGCAATCCTGCCTCTACTTTAGAAAGCAATAAGTACTATAATATATTAATGAGAAACACTAATCTTACATCATAGAAATCTCCCATATTTTCTCCATGTACACATTGTTTCACATGTATATTGCCAATTTTAAATGTTATGTCTTTATATGTAAGTATGTATTCTGGGTACAGAAAGTGATTCATAAGAAATTGACAGCTTAGTCCTAGGCTTAAAAAAGATATTTGATCAGATCTCTCTAGTGAAATTTTCTTTTGGATCTGCACAACTTTTTTAACTTGTATAGAATGTATTCCTTGGGAAAGAAGAAAGGATGGTGGCCTCTATCTTCTGGTATATTTAGTTATCAGGGCCCTTTTTGAAAATATTAATCAGTGGGCCCTCTTTACTTTAGTTCAGGGGCACTTAAAGGGATCTCAATACAACTTCTCTCCAGATTTCACTTTCCTTTATCCTAGTTTATAAAAAAAATGCACATTGTTTTAATGAAGTTATAATCACGTATATATTGCCTACTATAGGTATCTCATTACCACTCTGCAAAGAAATATCTATAAAAATTATTAAATTTGCAAGACTGACTTAATTGAAGCTTGGCTTGATTTCAAATCTAACCTTTTTTCTGTGTGCTCACACTCATTAGTTGGCTATGTAAGTCACATTGGCTACTAATTTGATTTTTTAAAAGATAGAAGGAAAATAGAGGGAATACTTGTCCCTTATACCATAGCCATGATTTTTCTCATTCTGATGATGAATCCATCCAGTGTTTGAATGAATTCCCATGGGCAGCCATTCATCTGGAACTTTCAATAACGTGAATGTGATGTCTACACACAGACCTCCAAACCAGCTAAAGACCTACCAGCTTGCCTGCATAGAAAATTGAATTCTGCTTCCTCGAAGATAGCAGGGACAAGCAGAATGTAAGGATCGATGAAGATTAATGGCATACTGCTTGATGCAAATTAGAGTGGACAGAGGAAATGTAGTCTCTTGGGGCTAATCAGGGGCTTATCAGGGGCCAGACTTTTTTTCTAAAACCCAACTCCAATACTTTTGCTCTGAGATATGGATGCTGCTTCTGCAGCCCCTGCCACTGGCAGTGAGAATGGCACATTTGAGATGGAGTTATGTGGCTTTGGAGTTCACAAAAGGGAAAATAATCTGTCATACCAGTATTTCTCAAGGTCTCATAATGTTTACCTTACATTAATGACAGGAAAACCTTTGAATATCTCCAAAAAATCTTGTGGCTAGCATTTACAAATGACAGAATGTGTTTCCTTCTTGACTTTGTTGCCGGGAAGCTCAGAATTAAATCTGTAACACAGTTTAAACACTGTTGCAGAAAAGAAAACATTTTGGGGGTACTGCCCAGCCTTTGCTTTGCTTTATCTGACCTCATATACTATCTTCTGTTAATTATTTTAAGACTTTTTATGGAACCATGCAGGAAATGAATGGATGCATGACTTAATTCATTGACATTCTTATGGCTAACTACCAGTGTTTAAAGTTACAAGTGATAAGGAGTGCCTGGGTGGCTCAGTTGGATAAGCGACCGACTCTTGATCTCAGCTCGGGTCTTGATCTCAGGATTGTGAGTTCGAGCCTCACTTGGACTCCATTCTGCATGTGGAGCCTACTTAAAAAAGAAGTTACAGTGATGATACAAAAACTTACCAGAAGCCAGAATATTTCATAAGCCAGAGGATACATAAACCTATAGCTATCGGGGAGGTTGTTGACATATAATCTCTTTGGATTGACTGGTGGTCAATCTCAGGGCTATTTTGAGCCAGAAATGCATTCGTTGCTCAAGGAGATAGTAGGAAATATGGTCAAGCTTTAGAGAGAAAACAAGAGGCCAGGCCACTTACAGGTTGGGATGTAAGTGGGAAAATTTCATGAGCATCAGGATTCAAAGGGGAAGCCAATGCTTCATTTTGAGGAGAAATGGAGAGTTGTTATCAACATTAATCAACTCCTTTTATGTCTTGGGTAGCCCACAACTGCTGGGGTCCTGGTGCAGCATTACTACCTTGCTTACCAAATTCATTGGGACAGAAGACAGAGGTTGTGTTTGGGTGGGGGGAGGGAGGTCTGTTCTCATCTCATATAAGGTGCATTGAGGCAGGAAAACAGGCTGTTATCCACAGCAACTATGGCAGTAGAGTTAAGCTCTTGGGGCTGGTATTCCACTTGCCTATTAGTCTATTGGTGGCTGATGGTGAATCCGTAAAGGTATCCAAAGGCACTTCGTAGACTGCTCCTTAGAGACAGGAAATGGACCAGAGGATATGACTGGGGACCAGTATCTGGGTTTGTTGACAAGGAAAATATTTTTTTTTAATTTTTTTAATGTTTATTTATTTTTGAAGGAGAGAGACAGAGCCTGAGCTGGGGAGGGGCAGAGAGAGAGAGGGAGACACAGAAGCAGAAGCAGGCTCCAGGCTCTGAGCTCTCAGCACAGAGCCCAACACGGGACTTGAACTCACAAGCCGTGAGAGATCATGCCCTGAGCCAAAGTCAGACACTTAACTGACTGAACCACCGAGGCACCCTGACAAGGAAAATATTTTTAATAGACTAAGTGGCCATGGCTGGAACAAAGGGTGTGTGTGTGTGTGTGTGTGTGTGTGTGTGTGTGTAACTCACTTAACTTGTTTTTAGCTCTGCACTAGAGATGCTATTATTTTACCCATTATACAGAAGAAGAAATTGAGACATTGAAACTATATAATTTTCCCACAGTCACTCAACTTCTCAGGCTCGTAACTGGGATTCAGACCCAGGCAATGGGACTTCAGGCTTAGCCACCACACCACTTCTGCTCTGTTACTCTGAATCCCTGCTTGGAATGGCATTGGTGCCCTGTGCCACAGTGACCAGGATGAACTCAGGAGTGGTAGAGTTAGGAGGATCCCTCACCAGCAACCTCACACTCCAATCAGCCCTTCTTCCCCTCTCCATCACCTAACACCATGGCTTCTTTTTTGAGTTTGACTCTCAAACACAGAATGGATTCTCTTTTCTGAAAAACAGATTCATTGGTTGAGACTTGTTGCCCTCAACTTCCAAATAGCTTGTCTATGTGGAACTGATTCCCCTATCTGTCCCTCAAAGAACAGACTGGGTCTTGGCCTTTTCTCTTTTTTAAGTTGATGTATTTCCTCTGCAGTGGCCATCTTGGCAAAAAGCATTGCATCTTTTGCCAAGCTTCTAAAAAAAATAGTAAATTCCCTTTCATCCTGCTTCCAGGAAAAATGAGTCTTGTACTGGTCCTTGAAATATATAATGCAGGAAAGAGCTCAAGAGAACCTCTGCAGGACAAAGTAAGTCTGTCTCTATCAGTTCAAATAAAATTCAACAAAAAGCTGTACCCACTTCATAGTTAGGCTCACAGAAATTGGCCTCATTAGAGTCCCTAAGTACCGACACCACCACCAATTATCTTATGACTCGTAGAGCCTTACTTTTGTCACAGATCATGACCAGACAATGGTCTACTTGGCAGGGGGACAGCCCTCTGTAATAACTGGCCATAAAGACCATTACTGGTGTCACTCCTTCTGCCTGTGATCTGCCATATGCTCCAATTACCATTGACAAGGTATCAGAAGATAATCTACGGTCAGGCAGGAATATTGAGTGCTTCAGCTCTGCTGTTTGACAAGGGTAGAGGACAAGAACAGTTGATTTTACCCAATAAGTTGTTTCTTCTTTCAATTAAACAGTTGAGGTACAAGTGTGAGAAGAGAGTAAAAAAGAAGAAAATAACATGGCAGTGCCCCTAGTCATTGTTTCCCAGATTCTCTCTCCCTTTCTCTCAAAGCACTTGAGATCTCTTTCCCTATGTTTACTTTAAATTGTCTTTATCATTCTGAGGATTCAAGATAACAATTAACACCTATAACAAAAATTTAAGGGTTGCCAGTTACCCAGGAATTCTAATAGCAATTAAAATGTTATCAGGAAAAATTTAAATTCTAGCTGAAGAAAAAGAAAAACAATATCATTAAAAATCTTCAGTGACATTTTAATGCTGGAAACAAAACTCTTCCCAGATCTCATGGGTAATGCTTTGTGTGTAGAGAGACCTTTTAAATAAATGTCACCTAGGACAGGGAGGGCCCACCTGCTTAGAGCTGGTCAGGCAGGTTTTCAGAGGCTCTGGGCCACAGTGCTGGACTGTCAAGAAGGGTGAAGATTTACATATGGTTGGGTCATGCCTGGAGAACTGTATCAGTCAGGGTTTGGCTAAGAAAACAGACCCACTGTGAGTAATACGAAGTGATGGCTTTATTATAGGAATTAGACCTCATGCGACTGTGGCAAGAACTGGGAAAGCGCAGATCCAGAAGAGGAATGTGCGAGTCAGAGAATCAGCTGCTGACTAGTCTGGCTGGAGCTCTGGTGTGGTTGATGTCAGAGCTTGAGGGAACATTCTGGAAACAAGGGCATCAGGCCATCAGGGTGGGATCCCCAAAGGAAGAAGCCAACGAGGGGTCTATGGGAAGCCCTTGCTTCTGTCTAGGGCTTACCTCCCTGGGTCCACTTCAAAACGTTCATGCGTGAACTTCGAAAACATGATACTAAGTGATAAATGCCTAGCACTGTAAGGGTTAAATTGTAGTGTAGGGCTAACCTGTAGCCTTAAGAAATAACAGCTTTGTTTTAACACTATAGGTTAAGAGATGACAGCCTTATCCTATCCACCAAGGGATGTGATTAGTGTTTGATTGGATTGGGGCAAGGGCCTGTTTGAACCGTTTCCACCTGGGAACTATTCCTTTGTTTTGTTCCCAGGTGATGATAAGACGATGTGGTCGGCTGTAAAAACTCTTTATCCCTGCTGTTCGGGACCCCTCTCTGCTCAAGAGTGTCGGTGCTGATCGATCGGTTGGCCTTGCCTCTCATTGCAATAAACTTGGTTGAGACTGTCACTGGTGCCCGTAGCATTCCGTTTCAGGAGTCGTGTGGATGCAACAGCACCTGGGCAGGGCTGCAGCCTCACCTGTGGGGAAGAGGAGCCGACAAAGGGCCAAGGAGATGGGGGTAAGCGGGCCTGCCAGACAAGTCCACCCCAACCTCACACCATGCCTCACCACTAGTACAGTAGAGTGCCTTTGGAGAGTAGAGTAACTTCTGTTCCACTTCCTCCTTCGGAGTCCCACGCAGTTTCTTCCTTTGGTCATCTCTAACAGGGGTCAAACAGAGAAGGGAATTCTTGGAAACACAGTTCCTGACATTAGCCAAGTTGACATAGCTCAGCACTCCATCTACATAATAGCTCCTTCACCTCAAGCTCTCTGGCATTTTGTTATTCCAATAAACACTTACTGAGTACTCATCACTATTCTAAGCATTAACATATCCCCCAAAAATGGCTTTTTTAAATCTTTCAGGAGCTGATAGTCTAGTTAGCAGAGAGAGATGTGAATGAAAACATTCAATGAATTCAATGTGATAAATGCAGTATTTCACGTATGAACAAAAATGATTTAAAAACACCAAAGAAGAGATTCTTTCTAAGGTAACCAAAGAAAGCTTTTGTTAGATATGAAATGGTAGTTAATACAACCCAGCAATTCAGCTCCTATTAGAGAGAAATTAAAACATGTACAAAGACTTACGTATAACAGCATCAATAAAAGTAATACTAAACTGGAAACGTTTCAAATTCCATCATATGCAGCAATCAAAAAGAGCAAACTAGGGGTGCCTGCGTGGCTCAGTCGGTTAAGCGTCTGACTTTTGCTTAGGTCATGATCTCACAGTGCGTGAGTTCGAGTCATGCATCGGGTGAGCTCCAGCCCCACTTTGGGTAAAACACAATCCCTGCTTTGATTGAGCTCTACTTCTCTCTCTCTTTCTCTCTCTGCCCCTCGTGGGACTCTCTCTCTCTCTCTCCCTCTTTCACTTGCACTCTCTTTCTCTCAAAAAAGGAATAAACTACTGATAATGTAATGCGGGTGAACTTCAAAAAACATACTAAGTGATAAATGCCAGAAATACTAAAAGCAGATTTGTACTTGCCTGGTGCTGGGGTTGGGATCGTGGACTGATTGCATATAGGAATGAGAGAATTGGGGGTTTGATAGAATATTCTACATAACTGTATACATTTACTAAAACCCATAGAACTATACACTTAACAATGAGTTAATTATATGATATGTGATTTAAACCTTGATAAAGCTATTAAAAAATATGGCTGCTTTCTTGCTTGATGGGCCATGGCAGTAACCCTAAGATGACAAATACTTTTGTTTATGAATTCTTTGAAAGTCTGGTTTTGTTAGTGAATGCCAGTGGTTGTAACAGATAAATTCCAACATCTCAGCAATTTAAAATGATAGAAATTTATTTTTTGTTCATGTAAGTTCACAAAGGGTATTCCTAATTGGCAGGCAGCTCTCCTTCAGATGCTTTTTTAAGGACCCTAAGCCTTCCCACCTTGTGATTCTTCTATTTCCAGTTGTAGATTTGAAGATGGTGTTATTCATCTGTGTCAAGCCAAGGGAAGATGAAGAGGGCTTGGAGGAACATGTGCAGTGGTAGTGGGGGGGGAGGGGTGGCTTCTGGGCCAGACCCAGATGGGAAACGCTTCAACGTCACTTACTTTCCAATGGCTGAGACTATCATAAAGCCACACCTAAAGGCAAGAAGGTTGGAGAAGTGGTGTAGCTGTGTGCCCAGGACAAAGAGGAAACAGGTTCGATGGAATGTTCGCTGAATTCAACCACATCAGTTAGCCACGCTTCCTTTCTCAGCTCTTTTCACTTGCTCGTTTGAGGTTTGCAACAGATATAGACAAACACACTGGGAAGACTCTAGAATGCTATCCCCAGTGATTGACTAATTCTAAACAGGGAGTCCTTCCTGATACTACCAGCCGTGATCATGGCAATGCTGATCAGACAATATCTTTTCTTGCTGCATCATTAGGCACAGCCCTTACCTTGATCTGGAATTGGCAGCAGAAATTGAGGAGCAAGATTGCACTGATACCTGAACTTCTCTGTATTATAAAATGGGTTGTGGCAGAAATTATGAGCATCATGCCTCTATGACCCTTTTTCTTTCTTTCTTTCTTTTTTTTTTTAGGGACTCAGGATTTAGTGTTAGGCCTGGAACTCTAACAACCAGTGGAAATGAGTTACCTTAGCCTTCAAAGGAGCCTGTTTCCAGTGATGGAGCAGGTTCGATGATGTCAGAACTGAACAAAGTCCCTGTTTGAGCAAAGAGATGGCTGCTATTTAGAGAGCAGATCGATGCAACCACATATGTTATCAATATCCCAGCTAATTAGAGTTTTCCACCCAGGGACCACTGGTAGAAGTCATAAAAACAATGGTGCCCTCTTTGTTGACAGACCCTAACCTATTTCATGCTCAGCTCTACTAATTCCCTGCCTCATAAAGAAATTATCTAAGAGGGTTTATTAAAGCTTTCAGGATCATCATAAAACAGTCTTAGTATGGCAGGAAGAAGATATTGATGGATTGTCCATTATCAGCTGTGCGTGGGATCTTGAAAAAGAGCTGGAAGCTTGTTGTTTCTTCATGATGAGAGAGCAGAGGTGCTTAATTACACCAAAGCACTATTATCCCAGCAGCACTTCTGTTATTTCCATAAACACTTGAAATCTTTAGGATGAACTGCTCTGACTTGATAGTGGTAATTGAGTGGAAAGGAACATTTAAAACTGACTCTGCTTGTACATTTGCATTTATCTTAGGACCTCAAGTGTTCCTGCCTGAAACCTTCTGATACCATCCCTCCACATTTGTAATAACATCCTTCCTCAGCCTTGCGTGATCCAGCCTCGCCTACCTCCCCAGTCTCACCCCCACCTGCCTCTCACTCAACACGTCCCCACTGCCCTGGTCTTTTCTATTTTTCTCCAACAAAACCAAGGGTACTCTGCCCCAGTGCATCCTGTACTTGCTGTTCCTTCAACCTGGCGTCTCTTCCTGAGCAATTCGTGAGTCTGGCTTTTCCTGATCTCTTAGTCTTCAGTTTAAATATCGCCTCCTTGAGGAGGCTGTTCTTCACGTTCTAGTACATTAGCCACCCCCATTTCATCATCCTTATTTCCTCCATAGTAGTTTATCATCATAATGCTTGCTTAATTTCTCTCATCGCTTGTCTCTTCCAAAGGAAAGCTAGTCCCATAAGGGCAGAGATCTTTTCCTGATCTGCTCCCTGTTATTTCCAGTGCCTGTAATAGTGTTGGGTACATGGGGTAGTATGGGGAAAAAGAGATATTTTCTCTTCTACATGAGAATAAGAAAAGGGTATTTATTCAGAGCTTGTTATAGCAAGGGAGTCAGACTCCATCACCTGTATTTGGCAGAGACTCAAAGCTTGGCAGAGGAGTGGGAAAGCTTTATAATGGAAAAAAGCAGAAAGGCTTCACAGATGCCCTCATTGGCATGGGAAACTGGAGGTGGGCTACTGGGAAGCAGAGCATCCTATGTAATTGGTTAGCCAGCCATATTGGCTTTCTCCAGTTGGTCCCAAGCTGGAAGTAGGGACAAAAATTAGAGAAGCTGTCAGTTATTGATCTTGTCCTGGGGGATGTTTGGGGCTGATTGCCACAGAGGTTGTGGTTTGACTTCCTGAGCTAGTTGCTGTGGGTTGTGGGACAGGGTTCTATTTTTATATGCAGTCTGGCATTGTCTCTTGTATATTCTGTCTCTCAGAAGCAACTCAAGGCATATTTATTACTTTCAGGTCTTTCCCTGCATCTTTTGAAGCTTTGATTTTGTATCTAGGATTTTTCTTACTCATTCTCATACCTTTTTTTCCCTTGCTTTTCAAAAAAGCCTTCTGTCCCTACAGAATCACCTCAAGGTTAAGACTGTTTGTTTATCTCAAAGGCAATCTATTTTTTGGGCTCCCACAACCACCATGCTTACACTTCCTGTGAAGATCGTCCTATTATTCTCTGAATGGGGCATATACCCAGGCACTAGTCCATTCCTAGACTTCATATTCCCAGTCCTTCCTGATTGCAAATCCAAGATTTCCTTCTCAAGATCTGTCCTCTTTTTATTGCTTTTCCATTTTATACCACCCTCTCTACCAAATGCTTACCTCCCTACCATGCATGGAACTTCTTTATTTCTTTCTTTGTTTGGACTACACTCCATTTTGGGTCTTTTCTGTAATGTCCAGACCACACCATTGCATTAGTCTCTCCTACAATGCAATCTCTTGACTCCATTTTTTGTTTCCATCTTGGCAATTATGACTGAGAATCTCTAGATCATGGGTAACTCATAGCGCCAATGTGTTTTCTTTCCTGGTCCTCTCTTACAACCAAAAATAAAGCTGTCTCATAAGGGTTAGAGATGGAAGTCTGCATACTTCCCACTAAATTTATTTTAATTCTTGAGATTCTATGATTCTCCATCAGATGTTAGTTAGCACAGCCAAAGGCCTCCTTGCCACTCATCAAAGACTTCCTGACTCAGAGATCTTCCATTTCATAGCTGAGTTGAAGCAGACCTGAGTAAAAGAATCTCTATACTGTAAGAAGGTAAAGGCTTTAAAAAAGAAAGAAAAGAAAAGGAGAAAGGGAAATAAAACCTGTTCAAGGAGAACATAGGGCTCCTCATAGCACTGCTTAGCTCCCAGGTTTGAATGGCTTTTTTGCTGTGTTTGGCCAATTAGCTAGGCTTTGCTTAGCCATAATTATCTTGATGAAAACTGTGTAGATGCTCCCCCTTTTCCTCTGTAGAGTGTGAGAACTTGGAGGACAGGAATGAAGTCTGACATCGTTTATTTATGGAGCCAAGTCAGGGCTGGCTCACCACAGGCACTTAAATGCTATTGATAAATCATGCACACAATGGGGCTCTGGTTTGGAATTGAATTAAACCTTGAGTTCAAACAGGTTCTCCCTCTGGTTATATCTGCTTCATATCTAGCAAAACGCATGAGTGAAGCTGGATGGAAGTGACTAGAGGAAAGGAAAACAAGCCCCAGAGAAATAAAGTTTGTGTATTCTGAGCTATCAAGAGCCCTTGCCCTACAAACATAAGTTTTCAGCTTGATACAAGGCTTTTTGGCAGGTGCAACATTTGTCTTCTTCCAGATGAATTGGAAATGCAAGGAAGGCTTCATAGGACGGGCTGATTATTGCATTCTGGGTGCTGTGTGTGCAATTTTTTAGCTGGCAATTCAGATAGAAAGATGTGTTAGATAGACTCTCTAGAAGATGTGGTAATCCCTACCCTCAATGAGCTTATAGGTTATTACATGCCAGGTTCCAAGAACCTTAAAAAAAGAACTCTATAGCCTGCTTTAACTTGCCTTTTACTGCCTTATCTCGTATCTCTAGCTTACCATAGATGGTCTAACAATGCCACCACATGTGAAATACTACTTCTTGCCTCCCTGTCTTCGTTTATATCATCATTTCTACCAGGCATGCTCTGCCTCTTTTCACTCTTTCTCTGAGTGACTCCTGCTCAGACTTTAAGATCCAGGTTGGATATAGCATCCCCCAGGAAGACCTAGACTGGGTCAGATACATCTCTTTATGTTCCCTTATTGCTCTGCGAATGGGACCAATGTGAGCCTTAGCTCACTGTACTGCATGAAAGAATTTCAATCTGAAATGGAACTGGAGGATGTAAGATGGACAATCTCGCACATGTGTCCTCAGGAAAACAAAACTTCAGGACTGAGGGACTGAGTTCTCATAAATGCCTGATTTACAGAAAACTGATAATATTAGGGTTTTCGTAAGTATTAAGCAGTTGGTCAGGAGTTATCTCATCTCAACCTGGGGAAATTTTTGCTTACGGTTTCCAGAGACACGACCAAGAAATGATCCACATTGGGCTGGTCTCACAAAATAAGCTGAATTGAGCTTCATTTATAGGACTGCACTAGTTTCATCTGCTTGGGGCATTTTCAAAGCTGGTTTCCATTTATTTTTAATTTTAACAGACTTTAACGAAACTCCCCATTCTTTACATTCCCTTCTCAGAAGAAGAGCCCACCCCAAACCCTCAGTGGACCTACCTGGAACTTGCTGCGTGGCCTTAATTGCAATTCCTCTGCTATTCTCAGATAAACTCATCTTTTTGACAATTTTGAGCTTGTCTTAGTCTACCTCTTTTTTTTAGGTCAACATCTGCTACCATTATTTGTTGTTTGTCTTCTCTGGCCTGTGAGATACTCAGGGGCAAGGACTTTGTGTTTTTCATCTTTTGGCACCCAGAACCTGATGAGGTACCTATAGTCATTGGAGGTTTAACAAAACTTTGATGAAAGAATGAACTACTGGTTCTGGTGGTTGCTTTAATAAGGGTCCACATACTCTTGTGGGTCCACATACCTACAAGATATTTTACTTTAATGTCAGAATTACCTGGGATAATACTATATTCATTGTCAATTTGGTTACTATTGGGAGAAGTTAGTCACTGATGGTGTTTAAGAAGATAATCAGAATTTTGCTTTTAGATAATCTTGTGGAATATAACATTGACTTAGGTGAGGAAAGACCGGAATTGGGAGAATCAATGAGAGATGATAGGGTTTTTTGAACATTTTTATCTTCTGCAACATTTGTTTATATCTTCTGCTCACTTTCCTACAAATAGTTTGGTTCTCTATCTATAAAGTATAAGTACTTTTAGTATTTTAGGGATACTCTCTCTCATATATCTGCAAATATTTCCTAAGGTTAGCTGTCTTTTACTTTTGTTTCTGATTTTTAAACATTCATTCAGTTATATGGAGTATTTTGTATTTAACACCCATCTTGCATGAAACTTTAGGATGAGTTCCTCAGTGTCACATGGTCTGAGTTAAAGCTTTTGCTTTAACTTAAAAAAGGGGAAACAGGAAACCAGGATGGGCAAGACTGGAGAAAGCTTGTAAGATGCCTATGATTGTTGGTTACAAGATAGGTATTTTCTCATTTTAGGAAAAGATTTTTCTAACAATAATTCATAGAAGTTTCCATCCTAAATGAGGGCTAAATTTTATTGATTTTTTCCCCAGTGTATGTTAAACTGATCATATATATATATATATATATATATATATATATATGTATATATGTATGTATTTATGTATATATATATTGTATATATGTGTGTATATATATGTATGTATATATATATTGTGTATATATATATATATGTATGTATATATGTATGTATTTATGTATATATATATTGTATATATGTGTGTATATATATGTATGTATATATATATTGTGTATATATATATATATATATATATACTCTCTCTCTCTCTCTCTCTCTATATATATATATAGTATATATATATATTACTTATTTGACCTATTGATGTATTTTATCCTAATAAAAAATCATCCCTGTATTCTTGGGATAAACTCTACTTTGTCAAGATGGGGGATTTTTAAAATATAACATTGAATTTAATTAGCTAGTATTTTATTTGGATATATTGGATCAATATTCATGAATGAAATTAGCTAATGAGTGTTTCCTAAGTAGGTATTATGTACTGAGGTTTCCTAAGTAGGTATTACATAATGAGGTTTAAGAGAATGTTTTTTGAAAACAGTATTTCTGTGGTCAGGTAATATATATCGTGTGTTAGAGATTCAAAATGAACAATTTTATAGGTAAGAGTTCTGTTTAATGTTTTTATAACTTGGAGTTTTCCATAGTTGTTGGAAGATAGTATATATTTTTTTCCTGTAACAGTTTCATTCAAAAAGTGGATATTGATAGAGCTCAGGCTACAATGACAAAAAGACACACATGGTTCTTGCCCCAAGTAATGCAGAACCAAATGGCTAGGGTACAGACAAGTAAACAGGCAAATTGAGTCACATTTTGATAAATGTGATACAATAGAAAAGATACAATAGGGGAGACCAGGATGCTGTAGGAGTACAGAATTTCCTATTCCAATGTGTGTGTCTGTGTATGTAGGGATGTTTTGGGGAAATTTAATATAAGATTCTTAAAAACCAAAATTGAAGCTAAAACTTATTAATATCCATGGTTCTAGCACAACTAGAAAACATGTTTTTGAAATGCTGCCCTATACTGTCGTTGTCTATGTCAGGTTTTGATATAAAAGTTACTTACACTTGTTCATTAAAAAGGAAAGATCTTTGTGGCTTTTTATTTTTTCTGCCAATATAAAAAATAATTATCTGTTTCCTTAAAGTATAAATATATTTGGCCACTTTTTTCGTCAATTCTGGCAATTTTCTTTCCAGAAAATTGTTAGTTTTCCAAAAACATCTCTTTTTATTAACATACCCATTACACAATGTTATCTTGTAGGTACTAATGTCACTCTATTGTTACAATGTTCTTCTTATGCCAAATTCTACATACTGGTATTTTTTCTTGTATTTATTAAGGATTATAGTAAATAGAAGAACCATTATATATTGACTGCTTACAATATGTCAAGCACAGGGTGCTAAGTGGATTTCACAAAATTTATCTTACTATGAAAGAGGTACTATCATTATTGCCATTTCTGAGATAAAGAACCTGAGGATCAGCAAAATTAAGCAACTTATCTGATGTCACACAGCTTTGTAAGTGATGGAGGCAGCATTCACACCTAGAATTGTGTGAACTTAGGGATGGCTCTACTGAATCTTAGATTTGTGAGGTTTCTGTGTATTTTTCACCCCTGGAGGAGGTCATCGAAAGGACGTGACCGCCAATTGACCCCTACGCTGGATCCGGGCAATTGGAGGCTCCTTGCCCCCTCCCCTGGCCTTGGATTGTTTGTTCCACCCACCATCCCTTCGGAGGAGCCATTTTCAAGGACGCAGCTTTGAGAGTAAGGAGTTGCTTAGGACATGGGGACCATATAGATGACTGAACCCAGGTAAGACCTCTATACAGCTTTTAAGATTCTGGCGGCGGCTTGGGAAATCTACTTGTCCTGCAGCTGCCCAAGACAAGCCCTGTAGTTTTAAGCGTGCCACCTAATGATCCGGAGGTCTGCCTCTTTCTTAGGTCTCTCCTTGGCCTCCGTGTACTAGGGACGGTTTGCAAACACACACACACACACACTAGCTCTAGCATGTGTCTGTAAATTCTCTTTTTCTCTTTTCAAATCCATTAGTTTCTCTTTTTCGCTCTATTATCTTTTCTTTCTTCCGTTTTTTAATCACACTTTCATTTTTATTAATCATTTCACTTATTTTACTTGTCCGCTTTTAACGCCAAAACGAGCACAGGGTTTTACTGTAAACTGAGTGCAATTTTGCGGTATTTCATATATTTGCATAAGAAATACCTCATATATGCTATAATCTAAATGTCTACTTGAAATGTTTATTTTCTTTGTGACATCATATTATTGAGAAGCATATAGATCATTATTAATTTTTAAATAACTGGATTTTTTTCTTCTTATCAATATCTAGTTTTATAGAGTAATCCTAAGAGGATGTGGTTTGTACATTTTCTGTTCTTTTGGATGTGTTGATCTTGAATTGCTGTTGTTCTTTTTTTATTTGTTTATTAAATATTTGCTGTAGTCTTGGATATGGTCTTATAGATAGTATGGGGTATGGTCAAATTTTTCACTTAATATAAAAATATTTCCTTTTCAATAGGAGAATTTAGCATCTTTGTGTTTCCGATAAAAATGAATACTTGGCCCTAATTCTTCTTGTGTTGAATTTCCCACTTTCTTTTGAACGTCCTTTTTTCTATGTATAGACTGTATTTTACTTATGCTTATATTCAGTGGCTACTATTAAAATAGACCTACTGTTTTAAAGTATACTTGTGGTTGACTTTATCAAATTTCTTTTTTTTTTTTAAATTTTTAACGTTTTATTTATTTTTGAGACAGAGAGAGACAGAGCATGAACGGGGGAGGGGCAGAGAGAGAGGGAGACACAGAATCCGAAACAGGCTCCAGGCTCTGAGCCATCAGCCCAGAGCCCGACGCGGGGCTCGAACTCACGGACCGCAAGATCGTGACCTGAGCCGAAGTCAGACGCTTAACCGACTGAGCCACCCAGGCGCCCCGGCTTTATCAAATTTCTTATCAAAAAGATGGACTCTTCTTTATCTCCATGTGGAGAAAGGAATAGGATACATGTTTAATTTTTCCCCCTCCACCCAGTATACAGCCTTGAAAAATTGTTAAACACTAAGACTATTATTAAATAATCCCCTTTTATCAAAAAAAAAAAAAAGAAAGAAAGAAAAAAACTATTATTACATTTGTTCTGATGTTCTGTTTTCCGCCTTAGGAGCATCTATAATTCTTTACTTGAATCTGTTTCTTGATATGTCTTCAATTTTTCCCCATATTTTTATCTATTTACTCTTCCTCTTCATTCTTTTTAACTTAGTCTGTTAAAAGCATTTTGACTTTCTGCCATGACCATAATATTCTTTTTTATTGATTTCCGTCTTAATTACTTGAATTTTCTATTTCTGTTTATTTAACTTTTTTTTTTTCAGTGAGCCTTTCTTAAATCTGTTTTGATCTTCATTTTGTACTTATTTTCCTAGCCTTGGTTTATTGATGGTACTTGCCTTTTTCTATGAAAAGAAAGGAAGATACGTATACTCTAAATTTTACTGTAACTTATAGGAACTTTTTTTTAGAGGTATACTTTTCTGAAACATTTTATATCCTATATGGAAAAGGGAAAAAAGCTTACATTGGTGTTTTCAGATTAATTGTTCTTGAATAAAAAGTTCAAGTGTTTATTAATTAAGATGTTACTGTGTTTATGCCTACCCTCCCTCTCCATAGAATAAGCCAGAGAATTCTTTTCCCTCTTCCAAGTTAACTTTTCCCTACCCCCACACCCAACCTGGCTTATCCTGAAGGTCCTCTTGTTTCCACCCTGTCTTACAAAGTTTATCCTTACTTAACTCAACATTTCAGGACGCAACCTTCTTTAAGTCTCCAACTTCCATGTACCCCTAGTGCATGCTGGGAGCTGTAGTCTTCTAAGGATGCAAAAAACCTGAGAAGCTAACAGGAACAAAGGAGGAGGGAGGACCCTTGGGATGGCTCAGGAAGTTACTTTTTAGCTTTTGAGACATGTGTGCCTATCTTTCTGAATAGTGCAGCTCCATCCAGGATGTAGTTCAAAAAATAGGAGAAAATCTTTTTCTATGTCTTCTCAGGGCCTGTTTTCAATTTGTTCTGAATATTAAGTAAGTACAGTAAAACCTTGGATTGTGAGTAACTTGTTCTGCGAGTGTTCTGCAGGATGAGCAAACGTTTCTAATAAATTCTAACTTGATAAAGGAGTGATGTCTTTCAATATGAGTAGTATGTGATGCCAAACGTCACATGATCACAACTGAGCCAATGGTTTTTGAAATTTGCTTTGATATACAAGTGCTTTGGCTTCCAAGTGTGTTTCTGGAATGAATTATGCTCACAAACCAAAGTTTTACTGTATTGTGTAGTCTGGGAATGAAGTCCCTAACCCAACACCCTGTCATTGCAGTTGGGAGAAATTCCTCTCCCACCTGGTGTCTGGTCTAATCAACTTTTGTTTGCATTGCTATTGTTAATTCTTTGTCTTGCCCTTTAACTTGCTTGTATCCTTGGATATGTTTATGAAGGTAGATAGAATGTGTGGCAGAGTCAGTTATGTTGCTACCATTTAACCTAGATATCATGTGTATATATATTTTAAGGACAAACTTTGTAGTGACAAATTTTTAATTAAATGCAAACGGTAGCATTTGGACGGGCCCCTCTTTGATTAAATTTCAACCCGCTGTAAACACTGAGGAAGCCAAACCACTACTCTTTACCCTCCTATGAAAGAACTGTTCTTCCAATCTTCTCTTATGGGCAAGGTATCATTCTGTTCATAGTTTATTTATCCTCGTGAATGTCTGGAGATTTGGGTACCAGTCTTGGTGGGCAGAAATTGTACCTTTGGCACCACAGAGAGAGAGTGCAGTGTGATGCTCAGGCATGTGGATTCTAGAGCCAGTGTGGGTTCAGATCCTGGATCCTTCTCATCCTGAATGTGTTTCTACTGTAGTTTTCTAATCATTCTGTCTTGTTTGCCCAATCATAAAACAGGGCCAGTAAATAGAGTACCTCCAGTGGATGGATATTGTGATGACTTAATAGATTGTAAGTAATCAACACAGTAAAATACTGAGAGGAGTACCTGTCACATTGTAAACATTCAACATATGTTCCCTGCACTTAAGAGAAACACATTTTTTTCTTGAGTTTTTGAAAAATTACATACAACTTAACTTTAAATACCCAATGAAGTGATTTTCCTTTGGAATACCTTCTCCAGGTGTTTTTCTGATTTCTTCATGCACTTCTGGCAAAGTTGTTGCAAAAAGAACTTTTGGTCTTTCTTACTATTTGATGTTTGTAGGGTTGCATTTCTCTCAAGCTCAAGTGACAGTGAGGAGCTGTTCGACTTCTCCTTCCTCCCCTGCCTGCCATGCCATGGGAGTAATGTTACTGACTATAAAGTTTTCATAAGATTGCCCACTATCATTGCCGAGACACCCACGGCAATGACTAACCCAGCATGATGTTGCATTGTCAAATACCCTAATGAGATGTATGCAAAACTTTTAAAATGACTCCATTCCTCTTGTTCCAACTGATGCTCGCATTAGGCAGAGAAGAGCCTAGAGGTTGTTGAGGAGAGCAGGAGTTAGAGGCTGCTCTGATATTTTAAAGTTTATTGTTCTCCTCGCAGATTCGTATTTCAAAGCATAGCCATCCAACTGTGTGGCACTGTAATATACACAGCTGCTGGAGGCTAGTGGGGTGATGAGGGTGGTGACTCATTCTAGAGCTCTACGTTGCAGGTCAATGAGAATGACTTGCCTGAGGGCCTTGAAAAAGAACAAATTGGAGTCCTGCTCTAGCTGTCATTTGATGGCAAGTATCCTAGACATTATATTAAATGGACCGGATATTTTTTTCAATGTTTATTTTTGAGAGACAGAGAGAGAGAGATTGTGAGCAGGGGAGGGGCAGACACAGAGGGAGACACAGAACTTCAAGTGGGCTCCAGGCTCCATGCTGTCAGCACAGAGCCCAACGCGGGCCTGAACTCACAAACTGTGAAATCATGACCTGAGCCAAAGTTGAACGCTTAATCGACTGAGCCATCCAGGCACCCCTGGACCTGGTATTAAGCTTAATGACATCACCTGGTTTTTTTGGGACTGTTCTGGTTTAAGACCTGAAAATTTCACTTCCTGGAAACCCCACTGGTCCTGAGAAAATGAGTACAGTTGGTCACCATAACTGGAATTAACTACAGCTTTGCATTTAGAACAAGCTATATGAACTTGGCCAGGTCACAGGGCCTCCTTAGGTTGGATTCCTCTTTTATAAGTATTTACCTAGCAATATTACAAGAATCACATGCAATAGTGTCCATGAGTGTGCTTTGTGTCTTGTGAGGTACTATGCCAATGTCAGAAAATGTAGTCATTGAAGACATTGTTTCTTTGGGCCATACTGGTCTACCAGAGAATCTCAGAATGGAGGTTGTTAAGCAAAGCTGAAAGCCTGTGTCCTGAAGACTTCTCCAAAGCAACGGTGCACATGACTCCAAAACCCATTGGGTTGGCAGAAAGATTTGAAGGAGGTTTGGGTGTGGGGGAAAAGTGAGGGTTCACAAAGATCCCTGGCATGCCATCCTGATGAATTGATATTTGATATTTGCAATGGCTCTACTTTATATTTACGGTGGCTCTAGACATAGGTGCCTACCCAAACCTTTTCATGGCCTTAGACTAATCTGGCCTTCCTGGCAGAACCTGCTATTTTTATATGTAAAATTAAGATAATTTTATGTAGAATCAATGATTCCTCAACTCCCTTTTGGCTATAAGGTCACATTACACCAGTGCATTTCAGATGTTAGCCATTGTGGGAGACAGGTGGTCTCTTGACCTCAATCTCTCTTAGGCCTTTTTTTGTACCTCATCACCTATTTCTTTCTTTTACTTCTGACATTCTCTAATTATCTCCTTTGTACATTTATTTGCTCTTATTTCCCTTTTGCCTCTAGAATATTAAGTTTGTGAGGAATATAGAATTTACCTATCTTGCACCCAGCATGGCAGGTGCCTGCCTAATATGTGTTAAATGAATGAGTGGACTGGACATTCATGGTTATCTTCTATGGATCACAAGCCATACTAGCTTGATATATTTTGGATGAATAAATAAATGTTGGAAAAAAATTAAATGACCCAAGCATGAATAGAATAACACAAACTTTGTTAACAATATTTTAATTTCTTCTTTTTAAAAAAAAAATTTTTAATGTTTATTCATTTTTGAGAGACAGAGAGAGACAGAGTGTGAGTGGGGAGGGGCAGAGAGAGAGGGAGACACAGAATGCGAAGCAGGCTCCAGGCTCCAACCTGTCAGCACAGAGCCTGATGCAGGGCTTGAACTCACGAACTGCAGATCATGACCTGAGCCTAAGTCGGATGCTTAACTGACTGAGCCAGTCAGGCACCTAGCAATATTTTAATTTCTTTAAAATCAATATTGTTGATAATGAGGAGAGCAAAAGATTGTGAAGTGTACAGTTTTCAGCTACCTTTAATACCAGGATGTTGCAGACTTGCCGATATGAGACCCTGGGTTGTAGTTCAAGCAAGAGTTTGTATTGGAAGTTTCAGGTAATCTGAAATACTTATTGAATATTGACTTCAACTGTTACATAGCATTTACCCCCAAATTCCTTTTTTCTGTATCACAAGATGTTAATACAGTCCAAAGTAAAAGATGGTAATTAATTCAGAGTATGAAAGTGGTGGGGTCTAGTTCTGCAGCGTGAGTAAATTGCCTGCTACAACTCTCTTTTCCCCTCTTCTATCCCAATTCAGCCATGGGATGTTGCCTGACGTGAAACCTGGAGGAATAACAGGGCAATGACCAGCAGGGTAGGGAGAGAAGGGAGGGTGTGTAACTCCCAGATTAGGCCTGTTCCCTCTTATGATTCACAGCAGATGTTATCTGCTAAACTCAAACAGCTGATCCTTGATTTAAAGATAATTTGTTTATTATTATACTAAACAGAGCCCGTAAATCTCTATTATAGCCTGATGAGAACCAAAGAAAATACCGTATGCTGAAAGCACCAACAGCTTACATTTTCCCAGCTTCATTCTACCCTGTAATCTGAACCACTGTTAAAAAATATTGACATTTTCAGAGAGAATTATAAGCAAAGCAATAAACAGTCCACGTTTTGTGGTGCATTAAATGTGTCTTGAGTTACAGTTCCAAGTGGAAATCAGGCTCAACTTTGGTAAACTACCAAGCACTGTGTTTTGGTGCCGGCTGAGTCTTGTCCTGAAGGCCTGTGTTCTTTCAAGCTTCTTGAATGTATCCAGTTCCACCGGGTTCACGTTCTCAGAGAGCACACTGGTTGCACAAAGAACAGAGGTTGCATAATGCCCCTATAAGTCCCATTACAGCTATTTGCACAGCTGTAACCATTATAAATAAATTACTTCATAAATTTCAACAAATGAAATCATGTTATTTTATTTTGTCTGCTTTGTCTCTTCTTTGTGCCACTAAGTCGCCAGTATGTCATTTATTTTGGCTCATTTTTGTGAAAATGAGATTTA
Organism: Panthera pardus; assembly: GCF_024362965.1. Classification (NCBI taxonomy): domain Eukaryota; kingdom Metazoa; phylum Chordata; class Mammalia; order Carnivora; family Felidae; genus Panthera; species Panthera pardus. The sequence continues at coordinate 37,856,872 of NW_026526821.1, forward strand.
AAGGAGAGCCCAATTACAGCATCTGAGAGCACTGTTTTCCTATCCCCCAACCTTTGTGTTTTTTTCCCCGTCAGAGGAAAAAAAATAGCTGAAAATAAGAATAGTTAATGGACTGATATACGAACAAGTATGTAATAAGTTCCTGGATCACATTTCTTTGCTTCTGGCAAGTATATTGAGGTATAATTTACATGTAGTAAAATTTGCATTTTATAGGAATAGAGTTCTTGGAGTTTTGACAAATAAGTTGACTTTTTTAAAAGTTCATTTATTAAATTTATTTTGAGACAGAGAGCACGCACCCGTATGTGCCGGGGGAGGGGCAGAGAGAGAGGGAGAGAGACTCCCCAGCAAGCTCTGCACTGTCAGCGCCCAGACAGATGTGGGGCTCGAACTCATGAACTGTGAGATCATGACTTGAGTCGAAATCAAGAGTTGGATGCTTGGGGCGCCTGGGTGGCTCAGTCGGCTAAGCGTCCGACTTCGGCTCAGGTCACGATCTCGCTGTCCGTGGGTTCGAGCCCCGCGTCGGGCTCTGTGCTGACGGCTCAGAGCCTGGAGCCTGTTTCAGATTCTGTGTCTCCCTCTCTCTGACCCTCCCCCGTTCATGCTCTGTCTCTCTCTGTCTCAAAAATAAATAAACGTTAAAAAAAAAACTAAAAAAAAAAAAAAAAAAAAGAGTTGGATGCTTAACCGACTGAGCCACCCAGGTACCCCTGACAAATAAATCGACTCTTGAACATGAGTTTGAACTTTGCGGGTTCACTTAAACACAATTTTTTTCCCCACAAAATACGTGTATAGTACTATAAATGTATTTTTTCTTCTTTATGTTTTTTTTTTTTAGTAACACTTTTCTCTACCTTAACTTTATTGTAAGAACACAGTCTATGATACATAAAACATACAAATTATGTGTTAATCAGACTGTTTATGTTATCAGTAAGGCTTCTGGTCAACAGTAGGCTATTAGTAGTTTAATTTAGGGGGAGTCAAAAGTTATATGTGGATTTTCAGCTGCATGGGGGTCAGTACCTTTTAATTCATGCCGTTTGAGGGTCATTGGTAGTCAGATGACCACCAGTAATCACCATATGGAATATTTCCATCACCATCACCATAAAGAGTCTTATAGAGTCTTTGCAATCAACCCTGCTCCCCATTATTAACTGTATTTTCTGGCCCAGACTGTCATATAAATGGAATTGGAGAGTATTTAGCCCTTTGAGTCTGGCTTCTTTTACTTAGCTTGATGTTTTTGAGATTCAGCTGTGTTGATTTAAGTATCAGTATTTTATTCTTACTGCTGAGTAGTATCACCGTTTTGCTTCCTTTCTCAAGTGAGGGTCATTGGGTTAATTTCAGTTTTGTATTATGAGTAAAGCTGCTTTAAACATTCTTGTACATTTTTGAGGACATGTTTCATTACTCTTGGATAAATACTTGGGAGTGAGATTGCTGGCTCATATGGCAAGTGTATGTTTAACTTTATGAAAATGCCAAACTGTGCCCAAAGTGTCTGTTTCATGTTACATTCCCACCAGCAGTGGAGGAGAGATCAATTTGCCTCTGCCTTCTTTTCATAATTTGATGTTGTCAGGGTTCTTTTCTTACAACTATTCTAATTGGTATGAAGTGGCACCTCACTGTGGCTTTAATTTACATTTTCCTAATGAGTGATGATGCTGAGAATGTTTTATGTGCTTATTGGCCATTTGTATATCTTCTCTGGAGAAATGTCAGTTCAAATACTATGCCCACGTTCCTCACAGATTTAAACATGGAATCGCCATAAGATCTAGCAATTTCATTCCTATGTATATATTAAAAAAATTTTGAAATCAAGAACTCAAATAGATAACAGTATATAAATGTTCATAGTAACATTATTCACAATAGCCAAAAGGTAGAAACAACCTAAATATCTACTGACAAATGAATGGATAAACAAAACGTGGCATATAAATACAATGGGGTATTATTCAGCCTTAAAAAGGAATGCAATTCTGGGACACCTGGGTGGCTCAGTCTGTTGAGTGTCCGACTTCAGCTCAAGTCATGATATCATGGTTCGTGGGTTCGAGCCCCACGTCGGGCTCTGTGCTGACAGCTAAGAGCCTACAGCCTGCTTCAGATTCTGTCTCTGGCTCTCTCAGCCCCTCCCCGACTTGTGCTCTGTTTCTCTGTCTCTAAAATAAATAAACATTAAAAAAATTTAAAAAGAATGTACTTCTGATACATGCTCTAACATAAATGAAACTTGAAAATGTTATGCTAAATTAAATAAGTCAGACACAAGGATGAATATTGTGTGATTCCTCTATTGATGAGGAAAAGGCAAATTCACAGAGATGGAAAATTTAAAAGTAATGTTGAAAAAGAAAACCAAAGCTGGAGGCATCACAATTCCAGACTTCAAGATGTATTACAAAGCTGTAATCATCAAGATGGTATGGTACTGGCACAGAAACAGACACATAGATCAATGAAACAGAATAAAGAACCCAGAAATGGACCCCAAAATGTATGGTCAACTAATCTTTGACAAAGCAGAAAATAATATCCAGTGGAAAAAAGACAATCTGTTCAGCAAATGGTGCTGGGAAAACTGGACAGCGACATGCAGTAGAATGAACCAGGACCATTGTCTTATACCATACACAAAAATAAGTACAAATGGTTGAAAGACCTAAATGTGAGACAGAAATCATCAAAATCCTAGAAGAGAAAACAGCAACCTCTTTGACCTCAGCCGCAGCAACTTCTTACTAGCCATGTCTCTAGAGGCAAGGGAAACAAAAGCAAAAATGAACTGTTGGGACTTCATCAAGGTAAAAACTTCTGCACAGTGAAAAAAACAATCAACAAAACTAAAAGTCAACCAACAGAATGGGAGAAGATATTTGCAAGTGACATATCAGATAAAGGGTTGGTATCCAAAATCTATAAAGAACTTATCAAACTCAGAACCCATAAAACAAATAATCCAGTGAAGAAATGAGCAGGAGATGAATAGATACTTTTCCAAAGAAGACATCCAGATGGCTAAAGACATGTGAAAAGATGCTCAGCATCACTTATCGTCAGAGAAATACAAATCAAACCACAATGAGATACCACCTCACACCTGTCAGAATGGCTAAAATGAACAACTCAAGAAACAACAGATGTTGGCAAGGATGCAGAGAAAGGGGAACTCTTTTGCACTGTTGGTGGGAATGCAAACTGGTGCAGCCACTCTGGAAAACAGTATGGAGGTTCCTCAAAAAATTAAAAACAAAACTACCTTATGACCCAGCAATTGCACTAGTAGGTATTTACCCAAAGGATATAAAAATGCGGATTCAGAGGGCACATGTACCCCAATGTTTATAGCAGCACTGTCAACAATAATAGCCAAATTATGGAAATACCCCAAATGTCCATCGACTGATGAATGGATAAAGAAGATGCGATATATATATGTATACACACACACACACACACACACACACAATGGAATATTACTTGGCGATCAAAAATAATGAAGTCTTGCCATTTTTAACAACATGGTTGGAACTAGAGTGTATTGTGCTAAGCAAAATAAGTCAGTCATAGAAAGACAAATATCATACGATTTCACTTATATGCAGAATTTAAGAAACCTGAGAATAAGGGAAGGGAAGGGAAGGAAAAATAAGTTACAAACAGAGAGGGAGGCAAACCATAAGAGATTCTTAAATACAGAGAACCAATTGAAGGTTGCTGGAGGGGAGGTGGGTGGAGGGATGGGCTAAATGTGTGATGGGCATTAAGGAGGGCACTTGTTGGGATGAGCATTTGGTGTTATATGTAAGTGATGAATCACTGGGTTCTACTCCTGAAACCAAATACTACACTGAATGTTAACTAACTTGAATTTAACAAACAAATAAGTTACTAGAGGTGGGGGAGAGAAGAAAATGAGAAGTTATTGTTTAATGGATACGGAGTTCCTGTGTGGGATGATGAAAAATCCTGGAAATGGGTAGTAGTAAATATTGTACATCATGAATGTACTTATTGCCACTGAATTGTGCACTTTCAAAAGGTTAAAATGGTAAATTTCATGTTATGTGTATTTTATTACTATAAAACCATTTTATAAATTGATTGTCTTTTTATTTTTGAGTTGTAAAAGTTCTTTACACATTCTAGATACTAAGTCCTTATCAGATATTTGCTACCATTCTGCAAAGGTGTCCTTTGATGCACAAAATGTTTTAATTTTGATGAAGTCCAATTTACATACTTTTTTCTTGGTTGTGTTTTGCGTTTCATAGCTATAAAACCATGCCAAATCCAAGGTCATGAAGATTTATAGTTATGTTTTCCTCTAATGAGTTTTAGTTCTTACAGTTAGATTTTTGATCCATTTTGAGCTGACTTTTGTTTATAGTGTAAGTTAGAAGTCCAAATTCATATTTTGGATATGGCTATCCGGTTGGCCCAGCGCCATTTGTTGGAAAGGCTATTTTTTTCTTTATTGAATTGCCTTAGTACCCTTAGTTAACTTTAATTGACTGTATGTGTGTGGAATTATTTTTGGACCCTCAAGTCTATTCTATTGACCTATTTGCATATCTGTGTGCCAGTATCACATAATCTTAATTACTGTGGCTTTGTAGTAGGTTTTGAAATTGGAAACAGTGAGTCCTCCAACCATGTTTTCTTTCTTTCTTTCTTTTTTTCTAAACAGTTTTGGTTATTCTGGATCCTGTGCATTTCCATACGACTGTTAGGATCAGGTTGCCAACTTCTATAGAAATGACAATTGGAATTTAGATATGGATTGATTGAATCTGTTTATCAATATAGGGAGTATCACCAATAGTAACAATATTAGGCCTTCCAGTTTGTGAATGTGGGATATTGTTCCATTTATTTAGGAATTCTTTTATTTCTTTCAGTGATGATTTATGGCTTTGGTGAACAAATTTATACTTCACTCATTAACTTTATTCCTATGTATTTTATTCTTTTGATACTATTTTAAATGGAATTATTTTCTAATTTTTTTTGGAGTGTTCATTGCTAGTGTATATAAATTAAACTTATGCTGTATATAGACCCTACATCCTGCAAACTTATTAAATTTATTAGCTATAATTATGTATTTGTGAATTACTTAGCATTTCATATATATATGTATACGTATACATATACATATACGTATACGTATACATATATATATATATATATATGTAAAATTCCATCCACAAATAGAAATGGTTTTATTTCTTCCTTTCCAATATGAATGGTTTTTGATTTGTTTCTAGCGTTATTGCCCAGGCTAGTACCTCCAGTACAGTACTGAAAGTAGTGGTGAAATCTAAGGGGACAAGCTTTCAATTCTATCACCATTAAGTATGACATTGGTTGGAGATTTTTGTAGATGTCTTTGTCAGTTTGAGGAAGTTCCCCTCTATTCCTAGCATAGTGAATGTTTTTATCATAAAGGTGTATCAGATTTTGTCAGTTTTTTTCCCCTGGGTCTATTTGTGTAGTTTTTATCCTTTATTAATATGGTTTATTACATTGATTATATTTTTGTATGTTGAACCAGTTTTGCATTCCTAGGACAAATCCCAATTGATTATGGTGTATAATTCTTTTTATATGCTGCTAGATTCTGTTCGTTAATATTTTTGAGGATTTTTATTCTAAGAAATATTGTTCTATAGCTTTCTTTTTGTGAGACATCTTTGTCCATTTTGGTATAAGGATAATGTTAGTTTCATGGAATGGGGTAGGAAGTGCTCCCTCTTCTATTTTTAGAAGGGTTTGTGATGGATTGATGTTCTTATTTAAAATTTGGTAGAATTTAACATTGAAGCAATCTGGTGTCAGGCTTTTTATTTGTGGATTTTTCTTTATTACTAATGCAATTTCTTAACTTGTTATGGATCTATTCATATTTTCTATTTATTCCTGAGCCACTTTGGAAATTTCTGTCTTTCTATGAATTTGTTCATTTTATTTGGTTATCTAATTTGTTGGCATACAATTGACCTTGGTATTCTCTTGTAATACTTTTTATTTTTGTAAGGTTGGTAGTAATGCCCCATCCTTCATTCTTGATTTCAGTCATTTGAATCTTCTCTCTCTTATTCTTTTAAATATTTAACTAGACTTAAACAGTCTGGCTAGCCATTATTAATTTTGTTGATCTTTTAAAAGGACCAACTTTTGATATCTTTGATTTTCTTTATTGTGGTTTCTAATTTCTATTTCCTTTATTTCTATTCATAATCTGTATTACTTCCTTCCCTCTGCTTGTTTTGGATTTGGTTTACTCTTCTTTTTTTCTAGTTTCTTAAGATGCAAGGTTAGGTTGTTGATTGGAGATCATTCTTTTTAATGTAAGAATTTGAAAGTATAAATTTCCCTCTGAGCACTATTGCTGTATCTCATATGTTTTGGTATGTTGTGTTGACATTTTTGTCCATCTCAAAGTATTTTCTAGTCTCCTTTGAGACTTCTCCTTTGGCACATTGTTTATTTAGGAGTGCATTCTGTAACTTATGCTTAATTGTGAATTTCCCAAATTTCCTTCTGTATTGATTTTAGTTAATTTTCAGTGTGGAAGTCACTTTCTATGATTTCAGTCCTTTTAAATTTATTTTATTTTATTTAAAAAATGTTTTAGTGTTTCTTTATTTTTGAGAGCGGGGGCGGGGGGAGGGGCAGAGAGAGAGGGAGACCCAGAATCTGAAGCAGGCTTCAGGCTCTGAGCTGTCAGCACAGAGTCCAAAGCAGGGCTCAAACTCACAAACCATGAGATGATGACCTGAGCCAAAGTCGAACGCTTAACCAACTAAGCCACCAGGTGCCCCATAGTCCTTTTAAGTTTATTGAGACTTGGCTTATAGCCTAACATATAGTGTAGCCTAATGAATACTCCATGTTCATTTGAGAAGAATATCTGTTCCGCTGCTGTTGGGTGAAGTACTCTGGATGTTTGTTAGGGCTGGTTGGTCAATTTTGTATTGCTCCAGTCATCAGTTTCCTTGCTGAACTTCCGGATAGTTTTTCTGTCCCTTATTGTAAGTGGCATATCAAAATATCCAACTTTTATTGTTGAATTGTCTACTATTCCTTCAATTCTATCAGTTTTTATCTAATGTATTTTGGAGCTCTATTGTTAGATGTCCATTTTTGCTTTAAATGTTTTTTTTCTTTCTCTTTCTCTCCTTTTAATGCTCTCAGTATGCCTGTGTTGATATACTCAACAGTTTACACAGGTCTCTGATGCTCTGCTCATTTCTCCATCTCCTTTTTCTCTTCCTATTTGTCAGATTGAATCATCTCCTTAGCCTATCTTTGAGTGCACAAGTGCATTGGTTCCTTCCTTTTTTTTTTGCCTGCTAAAATCTTCTGGCAAAGCCCTTTGGATGAATTTTTGAATTTTAATTCTTGTAGTTTTCAACTCCAGATTTTTTATTTGGGGTTTATGTAATTTTTATCTCTTTATTTCTATTCTCTATTTAGTGAGCCATATTTCTCATACTATACTTTAGTTGTTTAGATGTAGTTTCCTTTTACTCTTTCAACATATTTAAAATAGCTGGTTTAAAATAACTGTCTAGTAAGACCAACTTCTGGACTTCCTCAGGGAGCTTCTCTTTTTTGTTTTTGATTTTTCTTTTCAAATTTTTATTTAAATTCTAGTCAATTAACATACAGTGCAATACTGGTTTCAGGAGTAGAATTCAGTGATTCATACATACAACACCCAGTGCTTATCATGACAAGTGTTTTCCTTAGAACCAACCACCCATCTAGCCCATCCTGCGCTCAGCTCCCTCCATCTGCCCACAGTGTTCTCTATTGTTAAGAGTCTCCTGGGGCACCTGGATGGCTCAGTCAGTTAAGTGTCCAACTTCAGTTCAGGTCATGATCTTGTGGTTCATGCATTCGATCCCATTGTTGGGCTCTCAGCTCGGATCCTGGAGCCTGCTTTGGACTCTGTGTCTCCCTCTCTCTCTGACCCTCCCCTGCTCTGCTATGTCTCTCTCTCTCTCTCTCTCTCTCTCTCTCTCAAAGATAAATAAACATTAAAAAAACCTCTCTTATGGTTTCTTTCCCTCTCTCTCTTTTTGTTTCCCCTTCCCGTATGTTTATCTGTTTTTTTTCTTGCATTCCACATATGAATGAAATCATATGCTATTTCTCTTTCTATGACTGACTTATTTCGCTTAGCATAATACACTTAGATTCATCCACGTCATTGAAAATGGCAAGATTTCATTCTTTTTGATAGCTGAGTAATATACCATTATGTACACACACACACACACACACACACACACACACACACCTTCTTTACCCATTCGTTAGTCAATGGACTCTTTCTGTAGTTTGGCTATTGTTGATAATGTTGCTATAAACATTGGGGTGCATGTACCCCTTTGAATCTGTATTTTTGTATCCTTTGGGTAAATACCTAGTAGTGCAATTGCTGGATTGTAGGGTAGTTCTGTTTTTAACTTTTTGAGGAAGCCCCATACTGTTCTCCAGAGTGGTTGCACCAGTTTGCATTCCTATCAATAGTGCAAGAGTGTTCCCCTTTAGGGAGTTTCTGCTTATTTTTATTGTGCGTAAGCCATACTTTGTTCCTTTTTGCATGTTTAATAATTTTTGTTGGGACACTAGATGTTTTAAATAACATGTAATAACTTTGGCAGTTATTTTCTCACCCCTCCCCAGCATTTGTTGTCATTGCTGCTTTTTGTAATTATTCTTTGTTTAGTGACTTCTCTGAACTAATTGTGTAAGGTCTGTATTCTTTAGTGTGTAACCACAGAAGGTTCTACTGAATTAGCTTAGTGGTTACCTAATGTTTGGACATAGATTTCCTTAAATGCCTGGAACAAATAAATCTCTTAGTCTTTGCTTAGGGGCATGCCTTCAACACTCATCCAGGTGATTGATAACTCTTCCTTAGCTTTTACTTCCTACTTGTGCAAAGTCTCAAAATCAGTTGGTGTGCACACACAGCCTTATGCATGTGTGTGACTTTCTACTTTCATAGGAATATGATGGAGCTTTCCAAAGTCCCCATCGACTTCTTTATCTTCATATTTTCTTTTTCAGTTTTGTTTTTAGTCTGTTGTTTGCCCTAATTGTATCTGTCATCTCAGGCAGTCACAACTTTATAACTATAGCTTTTTATTGTTTTTGGTAAATGCCCCACAAGGAGAAGCTTTTTGCATAGGATTAGCTCCAACTTAGGTCAAATAAAAACAAACTTTTCAAGTGGGATCCTCCAGGGACCCAACAGACAGGCTAAAATTATGACAAAATAATGGGAGTGAGGCTTTGAGAGAGCTTCAGCTCGTTCTGTTCCTTCCGCACTGGAATGTTGCCTATTATTTTCAAGAGTACTGCTGAGCTGGAGTGAGGAGCCCTGAAGTTCATGTTCTTACTGAGATTCAAACATATTACCAACCAAACACTCCATGGTTTGAAAAGCTTTAGGTTAATTCCTAGAGTTCTAAAAAAGTTGGTGCTGACATTTTTTGCAAGTTTTCTCTTTTTTTGTAGTATGTTTTTATTCAAATATTTTTTTATTCAAGTATAATTAACATACAGTGTTATATTAGTTTCAGGTGTACAATATAATGATTCAACAGTTCCATACATTACTCAGTGCTCACCATAATAAGTATGCTCTTTTTTTTTTAGTTTTTTTTTTTAAGTTTATTCTTTTTGAGAGAGAGAAAGCACAAGTAGGGGAGGGACAAAGAGGAAGGGAGAGAGAGAATCTCAAGCAGGCTCTGCACCATCAGCATGGAGCCTGATGCTGGGCTCGAACCCAGGAACCGTGAGATCATGACCTGAGCTGAAGTTGGAAGCTTAACTGACTGAGCCACCCAGACACTCCATAAGTGTACTCTTAATCTCCTTCACGTATTTCATCCATTCCCCCCCTCCCCTCTGGCAACCACCAGTCTGTTGTCTATATTTAAGAGTCTGTTTTTTTTGTTTGTCTATTTTTTTCTTTGTCTGTTTTGTTAACGTCCACATATGAGTGAAATTATATGGTGTTTGTCTTTCTCTGACTTACTTCACTCAGCATTAAACCCTCTAGATCCATCTATGTTGTTGCAGATGGCAAGATTTCATTGTGTTTTTATGGATGAGTACTATTCCACATATATATCACACATCTTCTTTATCCATTCATCTGTTGACACTTGGGTTGTTTCCATATCTTGGATTATTGTAAATAATGCTGTAATAGACATAGGGGTGCATATATCTTTCTGAATTAGTGTTTTTATTTTCTTTGGGTAAATTTTTCCACAGAAGACAAACAGATGCCCAACAGACACATAAAAAGAAGCTCAATATCACTAATCATCCCAGAAGAGCAAATCAAAACACAGTGAGATATCACCTCACACCTGTTAGAATGACTAAAATCAAAAACACAAGAAATAACAAGTTTTATTGAGGATGTGGAGAAAAAGGAGCCTTTGTACACAGTTGGTGGGAATGAAAACTTGTACAGATACTGTGGAAAACAGTATGGAGGTTTCTCAAAAAGTTAAAAATAGAAATACCATATGATCTAGTAATTTTTGTGAGGTTTCATTGCTTTTAAAGAGGAAAAATTTTAGAGGTCCTCACTCTGCCATTTTTGCTTACAAGAAAGATTTTATTTATGTGTATTGTTCTTACATGCTAGTGCCAAAATACACGTAATGAGTATTATATCCTTTTCTCAAATGTAGTTGAGGTTGGTATTTGCTTTTAATTTGAGCACTAGGCAACATAGAAGGAAACCTGTTTTACCCACTGACCAGTACAGAATTGGAAAAACTATGAGGACAAAAATTCATTGTTATTTTGTAGGCCCCTGGCTCAGTCCTCTTGCAGGACGTGAGCCTCCCCAAATAATTTGTGTTTTCTAATAAATACTTCTTTCTTTGATCACTAGATTAAATTAAATTAGCTGAAGTTTTTAGGTCTCAAAAATAAGACTTCCTAATTCAACTTGATTATGATGAAACCATTTGAATTTGGGTACAAATGCAAAGTTGAGACCTACAAATATGATTAAATTTCATCGGTTAATTTTAGAAGATGGGAAGATTACTCTTACCCGAGCAGGGCACTATCCAGATGCCTGACCACTCTCACCAAGACTGAGAACTCGGTTGGCTCCTGAAAGAAAGACAGCCCCATGCTCATTTCTTCAGGAAGGACAAGCCTTATACATGTTACACCTGCTGAGACCCTTTGGGTAAAGAAGTTCTTTTCCACTTCCAAATCCTCAAGAAGAATTCAGTTCCATTTGGTCCTCGTTCTCTCCATCTTCTCACCACCTCCTTAGATCCTTCTCATTTCTTTCTCCATTCCATGCTCCACCCATTGTGGTGAGAAACTGTAGCCTTTATTTGACTCTTTGGGTAAGGGCCCTTCTTTTCTTCCACGCTGGGTCTAGGGGACATGGGATGTAGCATGGGAGCTTGTTTTTAATTATATTTGCAAATATGTATTTTTGTCTAAGCCCTATCAATTTAGAGAAGGGAAAAAACCTGCTTCTAGCTCCACCTCCATAACTAGGATTTTATTCCTAAATCAGACTGTCTAAGCAAGGATGACTTATTTCATGATGTTCAGCAAATACATAAAAATCAGGCAAGCACTGGAGGCTCTACTCTAGAGATAAGTGGAGCTAAGCATAAAATACGTGTGCTAATAGCTCTGCGTCTGACTTGGCCCACATTTATGAAATGATGACTCTTGGTATCTGGTAGGTCAATTGACTGAGTTTAAACTCTGATTAACCCAGACATGGATAAATTACATTCATCTTGAATCCAGATGGCAAATGTGCTTATGACTTCTGGTACTTGACTGCACTGCCATTCCAGTAAAGTTGCATACAGCTGTTAACTGAATACTGTTGTGTTGTGTATATGGAAGAGATGCAAAATATCTGAAATGTGAAGAATTTATTTGGAGTGTAAGTCCTTTGTATGCCCTGACTCAGTAGCCACAAGACACTACTGCCATGATATATTTGGTCCAACAATTGTCCCCATCTAAAAAATTAAATCACATCAATGCCTAATTCATATGAATTATTATTTCACTGTTGGTAGCTTGCATTGCAGAATGTTCTGAACTAGGAGCCAGGTCAAAACGTGGTTTATATGGCAGATTCAGCTCAACTGAGCAAAGCATGCACCATTCAATCGTTTATTTACATAAGCAAATGTTTACTACAAGCCTACTATGTGCTGACAACTCTGCCTGATGCTGAAAGATAGCAGCAAAGATAGTGCACTTTGAAGAAACAAAGCTTTGCCTTCTGTTTGGATCAGAAACCATTAGAAGAACCATCAGTGCAAATTTGGTAAAAACAGTTGCAGTCAGATAAACAAACGAACTGTTTTCTTTCACACCAGAATTTTTATATATTATATAGAGCTGCTTTGCCCAATATGATAGCCACTACCCACTGACAGTACTTTAAATTTAAGTGAATTAAAATTGAATAAATTTGAAATTTCAGTTTGTTAGTCATTCTAGCCTCATTTTAAGTATGTGACAGTCACATTTGTCCATTGGTTACTGAATCGGATGGCACAAATGTAGAACATCTCTATCATCACAGAACATTCTACTGAGCAGCTTAGATATAGATGGAATGAAGAAAAAAACCTGGCGACTTCATTTACAACTTAATGATTAATATCAGGCACAAGTTATGAGTTGACATTACTTCCTACAACAGACACATTTATGAGGACAAGAAATTTTCTAAAACAGGTTTTACAAGCGTTGAAGTTACAAAAAGACAGACTTGGCAGTTAATTATTTAAAGAGTTGTTACCTCATGTGTTCTCATTTTCTTTATACTGAATGTTAGAAAAAATAGTGTGAGCCAATGCAAAACTAATAATAAGGATTATGGCAGGGATTGCTGACTCTTTGTCAAAATCCATTCTTTTCTTTTTTTTCTCTGCAACGATATAATGCTTCTTGGCTGACTATCTACACTGCAGTGCCCACCCTCATGTACAGGTGTGGTGACTTGGTTCTCACCAACAGAATGTGCAGAGAAGTGACAGAGCCCTTAAACAGGCTGGTGTGCTTCCTTCATACCCTTTTTTCCTTTGCTACAAGTCAGCTGCTGTACCACAGCTTCCAACATGCAGAAGAGAACACCACCCTATGTAGGGCATGGTGGAAAAACATGAGAAAAATCCTAGTCTTTAAGACTGTAGAGTCAAGTGGCCCAATAACCTGAAAGTCCATTTGATATATAAAGAGAAAAGAACTTCCGTCTTACTTGACCCTTTACATTTCAAGGTCTGTTTGTCACAGCAGCTAATATTACCCTAGCTTACATAAGAGCTGATACTAATTTTAATTTTGTTCAGAAATTTTTTTCAGCCTTAAGTGCCAGAAACAACCACATTATCAAGAAAAAAATTTATAAAACCTTTTTCTGAATAAACACCTCTTTTATCCATGATAAAATTGTCTCCTATCTTTATAAGGCTCTTATTTTGGGTTGGATTCCCTAGAAGCAGAGCCTCCTATGGGGATTCTCTTGCTTTTATTGCATGAGGACTCTCAAGAGAAACACCCTGAGTGAGGGGAGCAAAATGAGTAAGGGGAAAGAGCCAAGAAAAGATGTGCATTCAGCTGGGTACTAGCTTCAGCTTGATTTCACCAAGAGCTCTAGAGTATAAATCTTACCACCAAGTTGTTTCTGCTTGAGACAGGGCACAGGGTTTTGAACTTCCAAATTAGTCATTCTTTCACTGGTAGAACATCCCCAGCAATTTTAGGATGAGGGGCTCTTATTGAGTGAGGGAAATCCTGAGAAGAAGAAGGGAGCTGTGAACTGCTTCCAGCCAATGCTCTCATAGCTGGGGCATGGGTGTGCCAGTCACCAGTGGAGTTACAACAATTTCTTATCTCTCAATATGTGAATGTATGATTTATGGTTCCCTGTTAGACAAGACCAATGGGAAGATTCTCTTCCCAAAGGGAAACCCGTATTTTTTTATGGCTCTACATGCGGTCTCAAATTTTGCAGAGCAAATTTCTTTCATGGGAAGATGGGCAGGCAAAAGTTAACTTTTGGCATAAATACAGAAGTTGGGACAGTGGTCTGCATATGAAGATATGGGCAAACAAGAGAAGGAAGGAACAACACTCTTCAGGGTTCCCCGAAGCTAGCAGGTATGGGAGAGCACTAGTGTGTGGTGCTACAGAACCTGAATTCTGGAGTCAGATGGCCTCTGCTTGAATCAAGTTTCTGTCACTGACATGCGTGTGACACTGAACAAGTCACTTGACCTGTCTTTGCCTCAGTTTCTTCCTCTTTAAAATAGGGATACTGATGAATGCTAATAACTACAGTCTGTTGCATCAACTTATACTCAAGGATACGAAGGCCTTTGAATGCTGCCTGGAGCACAGTGAGTGGCATATGGAAGGGTAGCTCTGTTAGGGAAGCTAGATCTTAAAGTGAGAAGCTGAGTGTGCCAGAGATTCTTCTGAGAGACTGAGAGATTCTTCATCCACAGAATAGGGGAGGGCAATGATTAAACAAGTCCTTGGCCTCTGGAAGCAGATATTCTAGGATCTGATACTACAGCATGACCTTAGGCAAATTATTTAAATTCTTAAAATGCTTTTTTTTTTAACGTTTTTTATTTATTTTTGGGACAGAGAGAGACAGAGCATGAACGGGGGAGGGGCAGAGAGAGAGGGAGACACAGAATCGGAAACAGGCTCCAGGCTCCAAGCCATCAGCCCAGAGCCTGACGCGGGGCTCGAACTCACGGACCGCGAGATCGTGACCTGGCTGAAGTCGGACGCTTAACCGACTGCGCCACCCAGGCGCCCCAAATTATTTAAATTCTTTATGTCTTGGTTTCCTCATATGTAAACTTGGAATAATGGTAGCACTTTTCTCAGAGAAGTAGTGAAAACTAAATGAAATAATAATTGTAATGCTCTTAAACACTATCTAGTACATACTATACCTTAATTAAAAGCTGTTATTATTCTACAAGAAAAGGCAGGGGGATTTTTGCAGAATTCGTTGCTTGGGGCAGGTTCATTGCTTATATGCAGGGGTTTATGAGACCAGTGTGAGACCATAAAGATAAGCAGAAACTGAGGTGAAAAATCCCACTGTACAAAGCAAAGGTGCTTTGACTTGGTCCTGTGGGCACCATAAACCCATTGAGTGTCATATATGTTTTCTCAGGTTTCTTTCAGAGTAAGAAAGTGGTACAAGTTGGTTATTGGTGCACAGCAAGTGATCCCATAACTTGGTGTCTTAAGACAACAACTATTCATTTAACTCAGGATTGTGTAGGTTGGCAGTTTGTACTGGGATCAATTTGCACTGAGAGATTCTTCAGGTCTCAGGTGGGTTTCTTTGTGGTTCTGTGTTTGTTTCCTGGTCACATAGTCTGCCGTGGTCCAGAGGCTTGGCTGGGTGTTGGTTTGGGGCACCTTGGTTCCCCTCCAGGTGGCCTCTCGCAGAGAGACCCTGTTCTCACATCAGAGGCAGGGTTCCAGTGAAGAGTGCACGATAGTTCTTGAGGCCTAGGCTCTCAACTGCACAACATCACTTCTCATGAATTTTCTTAGCTAAAGTGAATCATACGGTGGAGCCCAGAGTCAAAGTAGTTGGGCTTACAAAGTTATAGGGGAATGAGCATGGATACAGGGAAGTCACTAATTGGGGCCACCAGTATAAAAACAATCTAGCACATTCTCCATGGATTACTTCTTTAATTCATGAGAATGGGCAGAGGCAGAAACTATCACACTGCTATCCTCTTCAAAGTTAGAGAATTAATATAATTGCCCAATTTATATAACTAAAGAAATAAGGAAGATAATTTTGACAAAATGTCATATGTATGATAAAGAAAAGTACAAAGGTTTAATATCTGAACTCTATATTAAGCCATGTGTATTGTTTTAAGGTTACTTTAATGTTTATTTTTGAGAGAGAGAGTGAGGAAGGGAGCAAGCATGAGTGGGGGAGGGGCAGAGAGAGAGGGAGACAGAATCCGAAGCAGGCTCCAGGCTCTGAGATGTCAGCACAGGGCTTGCTGTGGGGCTCGAACTCATCAACCGAGAGATCATGACCTGAGCCAAAGTTGGACGCTTAACTGACTGAGCCACTCCTGAGTTCCTTAAGCCATATATATTTGATATAATTTATACACATTGTTAATTTTCATGTAAGCTCTGAGCAGTTATAGGGAATAGATATTTTATTGAGGATGGCTACCCTGTGAGAAGAGAACCAGATGAAGATCATAGATTAATAAGATTAATGGCTGTGTTGTACTGATATTGAATTAAGGAACCAAAATTAAGTTTTGAACCCAGACCATCCAAGCTTTGCCTACGTCCCTTGAGTCACTCACCTAAAGTCTTTGAATAATAATTTGCACTTTTGTTACATGGTGGTGTTTCTATCACTGTGCTTTTAGCACATTGCCTAGAGTTTTCTAGGCCCTCAGTAAGAAATCATCCCTTCATCATTAAATCATTAAAAATAATTTAGTTTAATTTTCTCTATAAAAGGTAAGGAAAAATGTAAAATTTACATAAAAAAGGTATAAATCTTTTTCTTTTGAATATCCAGTTTTCATCTGTGCCTTGAACAAAACTGGGCTATGTTTTTTTGTTTTTTTTGTTTTTAATTTTTTTTTAATGTTTATTTTTGACACACAGAGAGAGAGACAGAGCATGAGTGGGGGAGGGGACAGAGAAAGAGGGCGACACAGAATCAGAAGCAGGCTCCAGGCTCTGCACTGTCAGCACAGAGCCCAATGCGGGGCTCGAACTCACAGACGGCGAGATCATGACTGAGCCGAAGTTGGACGCTCAACTGACTGAGCCACCCAGGCGCCCCTGGGCTATGTTTTTGTTTGGGTTGCCCCAAAAGCTGGCCCTGAGATAAGGATTTGAATGCAAGTAGTTTATCTAGGAAGGGAGCCCAGGAAACATTGGTGGGGAAGTGAGGCAGGGAAGGGAAAGCAGATAGTAGATGTGTTCTGATGCTGGTTACCACTGTGGGCACTGGGAGCTCAATGTCTTTGTGGAAGCCTGGAGACAGAATAGACCATATGCCTCATAGATGTCTCACCTGAGAAGTGAGGGAGCTGGGACAGTGATACATCCACTGACATCAGTCTGTGACTAAGGGCTGCTCCCAGGAGGTAATATTTGCCTGGCAGGTCCAGCCAGTTTGTGTGGCAGAGAAGGCTCCTGCCACCAGAGAAAGTCTTCAGGTAAAGATACACAGGTGATGTGCATGGAAGTGATGAGTGCTCAGGGGATATGGCTTGTGACCTGAAGTGTCTGTTCCAGGCTAAGTTCTGGTTTTCAACCTTTGTTTTTTAACCAGCTTCTCAAATCCTCTTATGGACTATAAAAACAGCATGTAAAACCAAACAACAACAACAACAGAGCTACTGTGATTTCTGTGGTGGTTAGTGTGGGCTTGGACCCAGTGTTTTCTCTTTCCCTATGGCTCTGAAAACCAACCCAGAGCCACCTCT
The DNA here is from genome assembly GCF_024362965.1 of Panthera pardus. Lineage (NCBI taxonomy): Eukaryota > Metazoa > Chordata > Mammalia > Carnivora > Felidae > Panthera > Panthera pardus. Next base: position 37,874,457 of record NW_026526821.1, read on the forward strand.
GAGGAATGCGAGGGCTCCTCAGAAAATAGTTTGAAAACACATAATTTCGGTCTTTAAGGATGTTTCCAGTTCTAGCTCTTTGGTCGACACCTTTGCACTGAACTGCTTGCTGCTAATACCTTGTCTGCCTCCTCTCCTCCTTAAAACAAAATGAACACAACAAGATACTTCCAGTTAGATATTGTGGTAATAATAGTCAAAAATATATTAAAAAGAGTTAAGGGGGAACCCACCCAACAAAATGTAAAAATTCAGCTTATTGGATGGCTATTTAAAACCCCCAGAAACTACAGAGAATGGGGTAGTCATAGAAACACACCCAGGCACATCATCTCCGGGGTGCGACTGCAGGCTGGAGAAGGAGGGATGGGGGTGTGGAGGGCAGGGGGCTGATGGGCAGGGGGCTCTCCTGCCATGGATTCACCGAGGCTGGAAAGGAACAGCCTTAACAGAAGCTGTGAATCTCCTCAACGAACTTAGAGGTTTATCTGTATTTTTGGCAACTTCCTTTTGGAATCGAAAGTTGGCTTCTTTATAGATAACTTAAGTGAAAGCATATTAAGAAGAAAATCTTTGACGAAACTCACACTATGGGAAAAAGAAACCCAGAAGACCAAATGGAAATTGTGGGCGGTAGTTGCGATTATGCCTTTTCAAGCAGTTCCTCAGACACTGCTCTGGGTTTGGGCTTTTATTGTGCTGACGATCACATTAAGTGACTGAAATGGCAAGGGAGCCTGTGAGCTATTGTAGTAAAAGTTACTGGTGCCTGCCCAGTGCCCCTCTGTTCAGGCCCTCCACCAGCTGCCGTGAATATTGAAAGCGAATGACTCACAGCTGCCTCCTGTTCAGAGAACTGCCCTTGGCCAACAGGCACTGCCTCTCCAGGAAATGGCTGGGAAGCTATGCCTTCCCTACGGCCCCAAACCAATGACTGATTGATACTAGGGTATAAAATCTTGACTCCTTGCCTCAACTGAGGACGTAACTGGGTTACCCTTCAAGCTTCCCCATGGGATCTGCCTTAAGCCAGCCACCAAAGGAGACCATTTCCTGCCTATTTCCCTCATTTCCTTGAAGGTTTCTTCTGAGATCACTTCATCAATACATCACTTGCAAGAACTCCAACACGAGGCTTTGTTTCTAAGGACTCTGACCTAATACATGCTAATATTTGGGGCATGAGGAATGCATCCCTTGTAGCCTAAGGGGATCCTCCAAAGTTTGTCAGAGATTGACATCCATCCTCACCCCTCCAACCAGCATGACTTTCCTTTCATTGGATTTCCACAAGATTTCTGGAGAATGAGAACTCTTGGATACCAGTGTCTCAAAGCTGTTGGACCAGAAGATCTCTAAGGTTAGGTCTAGCTTAACAGTTTTAGGAGAGCTTTTTCTACCTCTGACTGAATAATAATGCTCTAGATTTATTGGAATCTAAGGATGAATGGGGGAAAGACCACCTAATAGAGAAAAACATGGTTAGCTGGAGGAGGCCTTGGCATTGCTAGGAAATTCTTCAGGCCATTTCTCTAGAAGGCATATTTTCATCCTTTTAGCTTTTCAAAATCCGCCACTCTGTGGCTGCTTCCCTGAAAAACCCAGATCTGTGATGACAGAGTAGGTTCTATTCTTCCCCTACCTGGAACTTCTTTACCGTCCTTGGGCATCCATCTTCCAGGTGTCCTTAGCTAATGAGAGCCACATCACCTGGAGATGCCTGGGAGTTTATCCCTTAGGCTCCATAATGCACCAACTATAGGTCAGAGGTAGCCATGGCCAGGTGTTTCCAGGTGAGACCATTCTGGTGTAATTCACACTCCAGAGCCCCACACAGGGTCACCTGAGACCACATTGTTGTCAGCTCCTTTTCCCGCTCCATCCTGTGTCGCTTTCTCCCTTACTAGATTCTCTTGACAGCACTACCTCTACAAATCATTCGCAAAACAACTCCTAGATAAGGCTTTGTTGCTAGAGATTTGACATACTAATAATTCAGATGGCTCAGGGCCACAGAGAATGAGATTTGGCTGGGGATTAAGTACCAACTGATAAAATTGAGGTCTGCAGTAAACAATTTGGGGGCCCTTGATTTAGAAAAGCTTGTGTTTTATTCCCTTTTCTGATTTCCTGAATTCAGTGTGGGAAAATAGAGAAAGCAAGGTTTGTAGCTTGTTTTCATATTCAAGAAATTGGAGCTTGTTTCTGTTTTTTTCCCCCCCACAGTTCTCTCCTCCGTGTTTGCAACAAACGGTGCTTAAATACTTGTTGAAGGTATTTTAACAGATATTGCAAAATACCTTGCTTATGGACTTTTCTATTTCTTGGTGCATTTGGAATACAATAAAGACATAAGAAATGGCAGGCTTAAGGGACAAGATAGAAGATTAACCTACTTTTAGGTTTATTACCTTAGCTTCTTTGCAACGAAGTGGAACAAGTCTTATTAAATACTAATTATCTTCCCCATTCTTTTGCATTCTGATTGTTTTGTTCTTTTAGAGAGTATGCTTCTTCTAGAGAAAATAACTGTTTTCAGAATCCTGTATTCAAATACCTATCATATCTGGGCTCTAAGCAACAATTTCTTATGGACTGCGCTATTATTCAACTCTAAATGCCATTTTAAAAGCCAGTTTTGACATTTATTTAAACCATCTGAGGTCTCCAGTCCTCTGGGGAGACAGTGTCTGATGCTGAATGACTAACATGAATTTTTGTAGCCTTTGAATGGTTTATGGAGCAGGATGTGATATCAGGCTATTTGAGACATTCAGTGGGGGTAAATCTAGCAACATCTTTGCTGGTATCTTTCTTTATCACGGATCAAGTACACACATATCTTGATGGATAGAGAGATGAAAGGAATTTGGCCCCTTTAACCCACTCCGCAGGATATGTTTATTTTAATTTCCTTCCTACCACTTCAATTATAATACTTGGCTGGTAGGAGAATACAGAGTTGGGACTGGGGTGATGCATCTAACTAAGTGCAAAATTTGAGTGGGTCCCAAAAAACTCAGTAATAAAGGTACATAATTTTTTTAAGTGGGCTTCACACCCAACATGGGACTTGAACTCACTCACAACCCTGAGATCAAGAGTCAGATGCTCTATGGACTGAGCCACCCAGGGGCCCCTAATGTACATAATATTTTAATGCAGTAATTTGTATGGTGCTAAAATTTATCATCATAACCATTTTATTTAAACATCAAAATGTTTTTAATGTTTATTTTTTAGAAAGAGAGAGAGAGAGAGACAGAGCACAAGCAGGGAAGGGGAAGAGAGAAAGGGAGACTTGGAATCTGAAGCAGGCTCCAGGCTCTGAGCTGTCAGCACAGAGCCTGACGCAGGGCTCAAACCCATGAACTCTGAGATCATGAGCTGAGCCAAAGTCGGATACTTAACCAACTGAGCCACCCAGGCACCCCTCATCATAGCCATTTTTAAGTCTACCAGTCAGTAGTGTTAAGTTTATTCTAATTACTGTGAAACATATCTCTAAAATTCTTTCATCTTGCAAATCGGAAACACTATACCCACTGAATAACTCCCCTTTTCCCCTACTCCTGGTCTGTGGTAACTGAAATTCTACTTTCTGTTTCTGTGAATTTGATTACTTTTGGTACCTCATGTAAGTGGAATCCTGTAGTGTTTGTACTTTTGTGACTAGGTTATTTCACTTAGCATAATGTCTTCACAGTTTACCCGTGTCATGGAATGTGACAGGATTTCCTTCTTTTTATAAGGCTGAATAATATTCCACTGCCTGCCTGTACCACATGTCCTTTATCCATTCATCCATTGATAGACATTTGGGTTGTTTCTACCTCTAGGCTATTGTGAGTAGTGCTGCTATGAACATAGGTGTGCAGATATCTCTTTGAAACCTTGTTATCAGTTATTTTGGATGTATAGCCAGAAGTGGGATTGCTGGATTGTATGGTAATTCTACTTCTAATTTTTTGAGGAACCTTCATATTTTGTTGATAGAGGCTTTAAATCCCACCAACAATGCACAAGTGTTCCAATTTCTTCATACCCTTGCCAACACTTATTATTTGTTTTGTTTCATTTTGCGTTGTTGTTATTTGGTTGTTTGGTTGGTTGCTTTTGTTTGCTTGTTTTTGTACAGTAGCAATAGCACTAATGGGAGTGAGGAGATTTACATTTCCTTGATGATTTGTGATTTTGAGCATGTTTTCATATGCTCATTGATGACCATTTGTCGGTCATTCTTGGAGAAATGCCTATTTAAGTTCTTTTCCCATTTTAAAAGTCAGGTTATTTGATTTATTTTCTTATTGTTGGAGTTCTTTATCTATTTTTTATGTTAGTCCCTCATCTGATCTATGATTTGCAAATATTTTCTGTCATTCCATACATTGTGTTTTCATTCTGCTGATTGTGTATTTTGATGCACAAAATTGTTTAAGTTTGATGTAGTCCCATTTGTCTATTTTTGCTTTTGTTGCCTGTTATTTTGGTGTCATAGCCCAGAAATCATGCCCAGTCTAATGTCATGAAACTTTTCCCATGTATTTTCTTCTAGGAGTGTTATATTTTTAGGTCTTATGTTTAGGTTTTTAATTTATCTTGAGCTCATTTCTATACACGTTGAAAGATAAGGGTCCAACTTCATTCGTGTGCATGTGGACATCTTGTTTTCCCCACATCATTTGAAAAGACTATCATTTCTCCATTGAGTGGTCTTGACCCCTCATCAAAGATCATTGACTATATATGTGAGTGTTTATTTCTGGACTGTCTATTGTATTCCATTGATCAACGTGTCTTTACACCAGTACCACACTATTTTGATTACTGCAGCTTTACAATATGTTTTGAAATCAGAAAATGCGAGTTTCCTAACTTTGTTCTTCTTTTTCAAAATTGTTTTAGCTATTTGGTGTCCCTTGAAATTCCATATGAGTTTTAGGATGAATGTTTCAATTTCTGCAAAAAAAAAAATGCCATTGGGATTTTGATAAGGATTGCATTGAATCTGTAGATCACTTTGGGTAAAATCTTAACAATGTTATGCTTTGCAGTCTACGAACACAGGATGTATTTCCATTTATTTATTTGTACCTTTTGTAATTGCTTTCACCAATGGTTTGTAGTTTTCAGTGTAGTTTTCTTCGGTCAGGTATATTTTTACATATTTTATAATATCCAAGTCTGTTTTATTTTTAAAATTTTTAACGCTTATTTATTTTTGACAGAGAGAGAGAGACAGAGTGTGAGTGGGGGAGGGGCAGAGAGAGGGGGAGATACAGAACCCGAAATGGGCTCCAGGCTCTGAGCTGTCAGCACAGAGCCCAATGCAGGGCTCAAACCTGCAAACTGTGAAATCATGACCTGAGCTGAAACCGGATGCTTAACTGACAGAACCACCCAGGTGCCCTAATCCAAGGCTGTTTTAAATGAAATTGTTTTCTTAATTTCCTTTGCAGATTGATTGTTTGTTGTTCACATATAGAGATACAACTAATTTTTGTTATCAATTTTGCGTCCTGCAGTTTTGCTGAATTCAGTCATTAGTTTTAACAGTTTTCTTTTCTTTGTATGTGGAATCTTTAGGGTTTTCTACGTGTGAGACAATTTTGTGTGTGAATAGAATAATTTTACTTCCTCCTATCTGATTTGGTTGACTTTTATTTCTTTTTCTTGTGCAATTGCTCTGGCTAGAACTTCCAATACTGTGTTGAATAGCAGTGGCAAAAGTGGGCTTTCTTGGCTTATTCCTAATGGTCTTTCACCATTGAGTATGCTGTTGTGGGATTTTATGCCTATTCATCTCCTCCTTAGCCCAACTCCTGGAAAACATTTATGTGTTGAGTTTGAAGAATTCATAGCATTTTCTTATTATCTTTTTTATTTCTGTGACATTGGTCATAATGTCCCCTCTTTCATTTCTGATCTTAGTTATTTGAGACTTCTCTTTCTTTTTCTTAATCTAGTTAAGGACTTGGCAGTTTTGTTGATATTTTCAAAGAAATTTTTTTAGTTTCATTCACTTTTTTTTCTGTTGTTTTCTATTTTCTATTTCATTTATCTTTGCTCTAATCTTTATTATTTACTTCCTTTTACTAGATTTGGGTTAATTTGTTCTTTTTTTTAGTTTCTTGAGGTATAAAGTTACATTGTTGATTTGACATCTTTTCCTTTTTAACATGGACATTTACTGCTATCAAGATCCCTCTTAGCACTACTTTTGCTGCTATGTTGTTTTTATTTTTATTTACCTCAAGATATTTTCTAATTTCTCTTGTTACTTCTTTGCTTTGACCCATTTGTTTAAGACTGTTGTTTAATTTCCACATATTTGTGGATTTTCCAGTTTTCCTTGTATAGTTGGTTTCTGGTTTCATTCCATTGTGATCAGAAAAGATACTTTGTATGATTTCAGTCTTCTTGAATTTGTTTAGGCTTACTTTTTAGCATACTATCTGATCTATCCTGGAAGATGTTATCTGTGCATTTGAGGAGAATGTGTATTCTGCTGTTTTTGGGCTGAGTGTTCTGTGTCTATTAGGTAGAATTAATATATAGTGTTGTTCACATCCTGTTTCTTTATTGATCTTCTATCTCATTCTGTTCATTATTCAAAGTCGGGTATTGAAATCTCTTATTGTGTTACTGTCTATTTTCCCTTCTATTTTGCCAAAGTTTGTTTATATACTTAGGAGCTCTGAAGTTTGGTTGAGTATTTATAATTGTTTTCTTGTAGAATTGAACTTTTATCATTATATAATATTCTTTGTTGCTTGTAATATATTTGACTTAAAATCTATTTTATTAGAAGAACCACTCTTGCTTTGTTTTGGTTACCGTTTGCATGGAATATCTTTTTTTTTTTAAAGAATTAGAAATTAAAAAAAATTAATATTTATTTTTGAGGGACAGAACACGTGCCGGGAGGGGCAGAGAGAGAGGGAGACACAGAATCTAAAGCAGGCTCCAGACTCTGAGCTGTCAGCACATAGCCCAATGTGGGGTTTGAACTCACAGACCATGAGATCATGACCTGAGCTGAAGTCAGACAAGCCACCCCGGCGCCCCTACATAAAATATCTTTTTCCATCTTTTCTGTTTCAGTCTGTATGTGTCCTTAAAAGTGAGTCTCTTGTATACATCATTTATTTGGGTCCTGTTTTTTAATCCATTCCATCTATGTATTTTGATTAGGGAATTTAATCCATTTAAACTAGAAGTAATTGCTGCTAGGGAAGGACTTACTATTGTCATTTTATTGTTTTCTATGTATCCTGTAGTTTTTTTGTCCCTCTTTTCCTCTCCTCCTGCCTTTCTTTCTTGCTGTTTTGTAGTGAGATGCTTTGATTCTTTTACCATTTTCCTTTTGTGTAAATTCTACAGATATTTTCTTTGTAGTTACCATTGCAATTACATACAACATCTTAGAGTTGTAGCATTCTATTTTAAACTGATAAGAACTTCACTAACATATATAAGTTCTAGTTTATGATATTATCCCATAAACTATGTCTTTATATATGGGATACCTATAATATAGATTTATAATTTTGAGATGTTTTGTCATGTAAATTATATGTACCAAAATTACAATAGTAGACAGTGCTATATTTGTCCACATATTTACCTTTACTGGAGAACCTTATGTTTTAGCATGGTTTTGTGTTGCTTCATAATTGAATACTCGTAGAGGTATTCCTATATTGTGTCAACTTGGTGTCTCTGTGGGAGTGAACAGGGGCTGTAAATTTTTAGTATGCCATCTTGCTGATGGCTGACTCACCTTCATCTTTGCTCAGATCTACTCTTAGAAAGATTCCACCTTAGTAGGAATGTAAGAAGTTGTTCTCCTCTGCCTGGGGCCTTGCATTTAAACCTTATTTTGGTGTAAGAGTGAAAGAATGAACAATATATGTATTTTTAAATTTTATTTCCAGGGTAGTTAACATATAGTGTGACGTTAGTTTCAGGTGTACAATACAATGATTCAACAATTCTATACATTACTCAGTGCTCATCGTGGTAAGTGTATTCTTAATCCCCTTCACCTATTTCATCCACCCCCCCACCCACCTCCCCTCTGGTACCCATCAGTTTGTTATCTGTAGTTAAGAGTCTGTTTTTTTGTTTGTCTCTTTTTTCTTTCTTTCTTTCTTTCTTTCTTTCTTTCTTTCTTTCTTTCTTTCTTTCTTTCTTTTTCTTTTTTTTTTTGTTAAATTCCACACGAGTGAAATCAGATGGTGTTTATCTTTCTCTGACTGACTTATTTCACTCAGCATTATACCCTCTAGCTCCATCCATGTTGTTGTAAATGGCAGGATTTCATTCTTCTTTGTGGCTGAGTAACATTCCACTGTGTGTGTGTGTCATGTCTTTATCCGTTCATCTATGGATGGATACTTGGGAAAGAGTGACCAATATTTAAACATTGAAAATAATGCAGAAAAATCCTTAAACTTTTAAATAAAGACCATATCAGAGTGTTCATTTTATTTTCAAGGTAAAATTCTGAGACTCCTGATGGGTTATAGGGAATGAGTGCTCAGTGCAAGGGGGGAAGTTATGTGGGACTTAATTGTCACTATTTGAGTCCTCCAAGCTAAGATGACCACAACTACTTGAAACTAGAACAGATTAATCATCATGTTTAAAACAAGTGTGATGGGAGCGGGAGTGCAAAGGCAGAGAAGGTAGAGAGAAAAAAGATGCATTTGCTGAAATACCTGAGGTACACTTTGTCTTGCTTAATATGTGCAGACAGCCTATGGTCAAGAGATATGCAAGAATGAAGGGACATCTCAGACAAAAAAGTTAGAGATCCAAGGTATGAAATGTGTTCCCAAATTTAATGGAGAATTTTTTTTTGTCTTTGAACTTTTTTACTCAAAAGGGAGAATGCAGATTTTGAAACCAAAAGCATCTTTTCTTTTGCAAAAAGCATCTACCATTTTGCAAGACAGTTTGGAGACAGGTGGTAACTGAAGATTTAAAGAGCAAAATTTCAACCATGTGTAAAAGCTATTGTGTGTTTAAATTGTCCCTAAATGGGGAGATAAGCCTGAATTTTCTGTCTCTAATCCTCCTCCAGCCCTTAGGCCTCTAGGCCCCCTCTCTCTTTAGATGTCTTTGTGTCTACCTGCACAGTATTCATATATTGTTGTTAAGTTGGTGTCTCTGTGGGAGAGGAAGGGCCTGTAACTTCCTCGTGTACCATCCTGCTGATGTCTGAATCACCTTCATCTTTGCTCAGATCTGCTCTCAGAAATATTCTGCCTTCGTAAGAATGTAAGCCATTGCGCTCCTCTGCCTGGGGCCTTGCATTTAAACCTTATTTTGCTGTGGGAACTAAAAAATGAACAGCATTTTTCTCTGACAAATGGATTTCAGGCCTCTCTGAGGAGGCTGCAACTACTGAGTGTGGGGGGGGGGCAGGTGGGACATGTCACGTGACCAACTTTGCTCTTGGGAAAGCTGCCCTTGGTAGCATTGATCAAGCAGAAAGGACTACGTAAATGAGATAATATTTAATACTGAGATAATTCTTCATAAAGTGACCCTTTGCAGAGAGGAAATGTGGTCATTCTATCATTTCTGAGGTTTGTTTTCTAAACAGTCTGAGGACAATGAGCAATGGGTATTTTCTAAGAACCTGCAGGATAGTTCAGTAGGAATGGAAGCATGCAAAATTTGAGGGTCTCTTAGGTAGAGTTAATCATTCTGCCTGGAGTGAAATGGATGCCTCAAAAAACATTTTATTAACATATCCATTCATTCCTTTACTTAACAAAAACTATTGAGCTTGTAATGTTTAATATGGTATTGTTCCAGGCTATTAGTTTACAGAAGAAAACAAAACTTTGTAGATACCTATGTCACCTGGGAATATGGAAGGAAGACATGTCGCTTTAGAATGTGGTCTTTAAATTGTTGAGAATATGAAAAATTTCTGAAAAGAATGGAGCTTAGTATATTAGATTTTAAAAACTGTTTTGTCTGCGTGTATCAGTTGGAAATTTTGCCTAACTGGCAAGTCATTTTCCTAATAATAATGATTAAGTAACATAAGAATAAAAGTGACCTCTGAATCATCAAAGAAAATTAGATTCTGTTTAACACAGAACCTGTGTTAGATGTATTTCTTAATTATTTGAAAATCTGTGTGTCTCAATTAATCAGGCAACGTGATTAACTAGAGAAGGTTGTTCTTTGGCCTAATGGGATAACCCTGAGTTTACTGTAATGTGATTTTTCAAAGCCATCAAGTCTGTAAAAATGTCTAGGAGAGAGTAAGAGGCAAATATATTTTAACTATTCATAGATTGATAGAAAAACCAATTGTATGGAAAAGTGAGACCAAAAAAACAAAACAAAACAAAGCAAAACAAAAATAGCAGATTGGTCCCTAATTGTTAAAAGCAGTTATGTTATCCAGTACAAGTTTGCAGAATTGCAGATAACACTCAGTGATCTCCTACCAAGTATCACTTCTACCTGGGTTTTCTTTTTTTAATTCGTCAAAAGACCCTTACCTTGGAAGAAGAGAGGTTTGGAGGAAGAGAACAGATTGATGTTGCTCCAGACTGTCCAGAAATAACCAAATGGAGCATCTAGCTCATTGGGTGTCAATCCAGTCAATATCTTTTTTTAGTTCAAAGTCCTAAAAGTTAGGAAACAAATTCATAAACATGTGCTATGAGAGATGGGCCAGCTAGGGACACATCCACAGAAGGTATTGGGGTTGGAATGGCCATGGCAACGTGCACCTTGCTTTTTTGTCCCATAATTACAACATATGCCTCCTAGGTCTGGGAAATGATACTATGTGGTGTATCACTGTAGAGAGAAAGAATTTCTAGTGACTGAGTCACTGGGACAGATTTCTTTATAAATAAAGAGAACACTTGAGATGTAATAATGAATTTTAGGCCAATGCATTTGGGGTACAGGAAGTTAATAACCACAGGGAAGAAAACATTAGTGAAAGAACTTGCCACTTTCAATCAGAACAATAAAGAGGGCTTCAGCTCAGAAAGTCTAGAGTGGGAAAGAAAAGGAAAGGGGAAGCAGGGAAAAAGGAACAGCCCATCTACCCCACTGTAGAAACATACAACTAGTTAAAAAAAAAAAAAAATAGAGTGCCGTCTTGGTGCCTGGTCCATGGTCCAGCATGTCAGGAGCTTGGAAGTGATCCCTCCATCCTAATCATAGGTAAATATCTGACCAAACTGAAAATCAGCAACCCTTCTTTGATCTGTCAGAAAATTGAGGTCACAGGGCAAACCACTGGCCCCAAAAGTGGAGATACAGTAGGATAGGCAGATACAGAGGATCACAACTTACCAGACCATTAAACCCATGAGCAAAATCCTCTGCAAGAACCAGGGTTGGGATAGAAAAAACAAAACTATAATTGATGAATTGCTGGAGGCTAAGCGTGGACAAGTCTGTGAGTTAGAAACTCCGGGGGGACCCAGTCATCGGCTGGTGAGTTTTATCTCCAGGAGCACTAAGGTTTCCACAATGAAGAGAAGAGAAAAATCCCCTTGTGCTTCTGGCAAGGGGAGGGAAAAAAGTAGCTATTTTGAAATGTGCCAGTGCATTCTGTTCCTCTTAACAAGGTCTGCTCTCAGGAGAAACTATTTTTATCAGAGCCCCTATTTGATGGAGGTAGCCTGAATTGCATAGAGCATAGTGGATGGCTGTCCTGGAGGATTGCCTGACTTAGTGATTTTCATGGTTCATATTTTACTGCAGCATAGCTTAGCATTACTCTGGCTACTACATTTGCCAATTCTAAGCGTTTTTAAATGACAGTCTGGAGTTTTGTTTTTGGAAAAGACTGAAACCAAGCTCCAAGGAGAAAGCACATAATCAGTTTGCTTGTCTACATTGAACAAGAGAGAGGAGTGTCCTCTGTGTATCTTCCAAACTTGAGATCCTAGCCTAGTCCTATCCCATAGAACTTTTAGCAAGGATGGAAATGTTCTGTATCTATATTGTCCAATATGGTAACTGCTAGCCACACGTGCTGTTCAGCACTTGAAGGGTGGCTAGTGCAACTAGGGAACTGAGGTTTTCATTTTTAAAAAAATGTTTATTTATTTTTGAGAGAGAGAGAGATAGAGAGTGAGCAGGGGAGGGGCAGAGAGGGAGGGACACAGATCCCAAACAGGCTCCACATTGTCAGCACGGAGCCTGATTCAGGGCTCAAACTCATGAACCATGAGATTATGACCTGAGCCAAAAGCAAGAGTCAGATGCTCAACTGACTGAATCACCCAGGTGCCTCTCATTTTATGTAATCTTAACTTAACCATGTGGGTAGTGGCTACCTTTTGGAAAGCACAATTGTGGTACATACTCCATTTGCATACATACTCTGGACTTCGACTAGAGAAAGAATCCCTAGGACCTAAAGAGTTGGTTTAGCTGGTGCTTCCATCCTTTAAAATTTATTATTTAAAATTAAATATAACATGATCCTTTTGAGGACATGGCCTATCTCTTGAATTTCTTGAGGCAGTACGGTGAGGAAAATTTGATTAGTAATTTTATGCTTCAAAAGATAATTTAGCATAAATTAGTGAAAATCATGATTATTAAATATATATTCTATTATATTAAGACATCATCCCCTATACAAAGTGTCTTGATTTAGGGCTCCTGGGTGGCTCAGCTGATTGAGCATCTGGCTCTTGATTTCAGCTTAGGTCATGATCCTAAGGTTGAGGGATCAAGCCTCTCATTGGGCTCTGTGCTGAGCATGGAGCCTGCTTAGGATTCTGTCCCTCTCTCCCTCTGCCCCTCTTCCTCACTTGGGCACTCTCTCTCTCTCTCTCTGTCTCTGTCTCTGTCTCTAAAAACAACAACAACAAAGTGTCTTGAAGATTTACCTAAAAGCAAACACTAAGGCAAGCATTTGAGTGGAGAGGCCTTATTTGGTGTGTGATCCCAGAAGCACAGTGGAGGAGCAGAGAAGTGAGACAGGGAAGGAAGAAAAGCCAATGAAGAGTATGTTAATTAGTGAGCCATTTCTGTGGTCAGCTGGGGTTAATCCTGCTGAGACCTTGTATACTTTATAATTGTTCACCAAGAGGTAAGGAAGAGGGAGTATTTATTCACATACTCTCATTCCTGATTAATTGAGGGTTGGTCCTGTGGAGGGTTGTGAATATCCTAGCACTTCCAGTTGGCTGGAGTTACTCTTATCCCAGAAAAAAACCTTAGGGCAAGGTAGACATAGAGGCTTGAGTTAGAAGTTGCCTGCGTGGTCAAGTCCTGTCCTTCAGAGCTGGAGTTGACCTCTAGGATGGGCTAGAGAATATCATCAGTGCACCAAGAGTATCTGCTTAAATGTTCAAGAATCTGATAAAATTCTTCCTTGGACCTATTATAGAGTCTGGTCTGCATTATGCACAAATATTTAACCAGAATCAAAGCAAAGCATGAGATGGAAAGCTTTGTTCCCCTCATTACTTCAGAGTCTCAATGTCCAGTTGCTGTCATAGGCCCCTATTCTCCTCCCAACAAGAACCCAGTGTCTTTAGGCTGCCCTGAAATTTTTTTAGTCACCTCAGCTCCCATGGCCTGATTCTTCCCTTCCTGAATGGTTTGTGCTCAGTCTCCCTTGTGCAACCAAAATGCTTGTTTTCTGGGTCTCATTATTGTGGGATTCTGATCTTAGATGTGAGAAAAGTCATAATTTTACTAAAATCATCCATAGCCAATTATATGCTTCAAAAAAGATGAACTTTAAATCAGATAATTCAACCATGGAAAGATTTGTAAATGCTAGGATTCCAACCACTGGGACAGGTCAATGGAGACATTAGTTAGGGCCTGGAATAGACATTGTTTCCTTCCTACCCATTATCCATCTCTCCTTGTCTTCCATGTTAACAATATCCAGATTTCTTCAGATAGAAACAGAGATAACAGGATCTCAGGGAAGACAGGTTCCTACCCCAGCTTCCAGAGACAAATCATGATTGGTTTAGACTTGGGCTAGTCCGGTATGTAGCCACTCATCTTATATGGCTCTAGAGCACTTGAAATGGGACAAGTCCAAATTGAGTTGTGCCATAAGTGTAATATACACACTGAATTTCAAATATTTAATTAAAAAATGTAAAATGGCTTATTTTATGTTGGTTATATACTTAATATTTTGGATATATTGGATTAAATAAAATGTATTATTATTAAAATTCATTTCACATCTTTTTGCTTTTTAAATATGGTTACAAGCAATTTAAAATTGTATATGTAGCTTATATGACATTTTTGTCAAATAATGTTGACATTATTTTTGTCAAATGTTTGTCATTATTGTCATTATTGATGTCAAATAATGTTGACATCAAATTTTGTTGATCTAAATAAATTATGATTATCTCCCATGGCTGGTGACTGGCCTACTGGTAGCAATATGACCCAACTTTATTAATAAGTTCTAAGAATAAGTGTGTCGTGTGTAGCTGCTGAGAAAGTGTTTGCTTTCCTGATAGAAGAAATAGTCTTGGCTAGCATGTTCTTTGCTCTTTTAATCTCTTCTCTACCTTTTTTCTGCAACACAAATGAGATGCCTGGTAGTCTGGTAGCTCCATTGTGACTGTGAGACCACAAATAAGCCACCAAATTTAAGGGATAAATATAAGTAACTCAGTGTGAAAGATACAAAATTTTGGATGCTATTGTAGATTATGTTAGACTGTGATTCTCCTGCCTTCTTAGTAAGGTTCTGTTTAACTCTACATTCAGGGTTTTGGTTACATGCAGATAAATGTCTTCTGAAGGGTGAGAGCCAGTCCGGCATTCTCTAGTCACACACATCATCCTTCAGTTCCAAGCCTGGGTTTGAATGTGGGTTTAAATAAAACATATAATCTTGTAAAAGGGTCTTTATTCACCACTAGAGAGGCAGTTTGCTGATTACCTCAACTCAAGTATATTATTTCACTTTTCTATGAATAATTGATTCTGCATTTGTGTTTACTCAGTGTGTAAAATAATACCAGGATTAGGCTAGTCCTGAAACCGTTTGTAATAGAAACTAACAGTTTGCTATCCTGTCCAAATCTATATTTATAGGAGTAGTGCATCCACCTACCAGATTCTGCAAACAGAAACTTTTAATAGCTTAGAGCTCCTCCCTTCTTCAGAGAATTTCCCTCAGCCCATGAGAGTGACCTCACACAGAAATGCCTAGGAGATTCGATGCCCTCCTCCTGGGGGGTGGCCCACAGCTAATACTGAAAAGAGGGACAGAAACATTAGTTCTCTTGCCTTAAGGTGGACCTTCTCGGTGGTACCGTGTGTGATCCAGAACTCCTGTGAGATCAGACAGCTGTGGGGCTAGACTACAGCTAAGACCACATCATCGGTTGTCTCCTTCCCGTACCATTGTCCTTCCTTCATTCCTTTTCTCCATAGAGCCCTCACTCATTAAGTCACTTGCACAAGAACCCTATCTCAAGCTCTTCTTCTAGTCAATGTTGACTTAAGACACATTTTAAAGGAAATTAACACTGGGGTCAAGTTTCTTAATCTGTGGAGAAAAGTTAGAAGAGTGAGTGGTGGTATCACATCAATATTTTTACCAGTATCTCTGAATAGTTTGAAATTCTTTAAATGAACTGATAAAACAGGTGTTTTCTCCTGGAGAATTCATAAAGCTAATCTTTATACAAGGAGGAAGCTATTCATTGTGTGAAATTAGACGTGTGCCAAATCCTATAGACTCTTGAGTTGCTCTGAATATCCCTACCACTTAAACATTCAGACCACCTAGAAATAGAATACTCAAGCTAAATAGAATATCTTTGCCCTAAGACTAATTTTACTGCTACCCCAATGAATAGAATTGAGGAGCCATAGATGGAAAAGTGGTTTGGGATTGTCATAAAATTGATTTTAGGCTCGACAGGGGCATGAACTAGCAGGGAAAGTTCTCTGTAATATCAGCCAGGTGCCCAGAGGAAATTAATATGTAGATATTGAAAGCATAACTAGACCCCTAATACTGAGTCAGACAAGAATTCTGGTGGCAGAGTGACTGGGTAAGGGATTCTAATTAGGAAATGAGGAGAAAGGAAATGAATATGCTCCCCTAAGGATCTGATTGAAGGGTTAAGTTTCCATTCATTTGCATTGGGCATTGTAGTCAAAGTTGGTTTTGTTCCATCAGCCAGGGGAGAACTATGGATATGAGTTGAGTTTAAGTGTGTTTTGTGTGGCATTACCTGTGCCCTCTCTTCTTTACATTGTCTAATTCATGGGGATATAGATATGTGGAGAAAATTGGTTGTAGGCATTAAGTTCTTTTGAAAAATAAATTGCATCTGTCTGGAATAAGGCCATTTTAATGGCTTTCATCATTAATATTGTCAATATTAATCATTATAATATTATCATTAATAGCAAATGAATCTATATGTTATCTTGTGACTATGAGGGATGTATTATCCAGAGTACTTCGCTGATTTATTTTCACACAGGCACCTTGTGGCCATTTTCATTCATTTAGCAAATATTTTAAAACTCCTACTATACCCAAGACTCAGTGCTAGACTTTGGTGGGATCTTATGATCTGGTAAGGGAACAAATGTAAAAACAGAACTCCAAATGAGGATGCAAAGATATGTGTTAAATGACAAACATGAAATGCCACGAGGATTTAGAGACAAAAAAATTCTCTTCAGCTACGGCAACCACAGGAGGAAAAAGTGGCAGATATCTGAAATAATTATCAGCGTTATTGCAAACAGGGCTATGATTCCATGAGTTAATCCCTTTATATACTAAATCCCTTTTCTAGTAAATTTAAGCACTAGAAACTTTACACAAATACTTTGAGAATCCAAGAGCTTTTATTCTAGAAAACTTCTAAGAATTTTAGGAAATGACTTACTAAATGGAAAGCTCTCTTCAAAAAAATCTCTGGAGACAAAGTCCAAGGGAAGAGTAATTTTGATGACATCCATCTATTAAAAGAATGCCTTTTCCAGCATCTCTTGAAAATGAAGAATCTCTTTTTGAGAAGTTAAGGTTTTCAGGGTCGCAGGTTTTCAAAAGTCATCAAAAATGAAAAGAGAGAAAGAGGGGAAAAAATATAAAATTACATCTAATCTCCAGATCTCTGAAATGTGGAAGGAGGGTGGGAGAGAGAGAGAGGGAGGGAATGTGAGGAGAGAGAGGGAGAGGAAACACAGATTTACTACTGAGTTTAAAGAAGACCTTGTGCTCATACATGTTTGACCATTTTTTTCAAGCAAAAAGGAAAACTTTCATTAGCTTGAGAGAGAGAGCATGGTGGATATTGGAGAAAATAGAAAATACAACAAATACCAGAATGTTTGCTTTTAATTTATGCTGTTTGAGTTTTGAAATGGGTTCCCACAGTTTGTTTCTTGGTTGTGTGTGTAGAAGAGCTATATACTAAAACAGAAAAAAAGAGTAGAAACAAGTTTTAGTTCTCAGTGGCTACATATCATTTATTTATTCATCAGCTATTTATTGGATATGTATTATGCCATGCACTGTGTGAGAATTAGGAGTACAGAGATAAACAAGATATAGTATTCACAACTTTGAAATCTGGTTAAGTTATAGAGAAACCAATCTCTCTCTCTCATTAGTGTTAATAAAACTACCACATAATATGTTCTAAATATTCTGGTAAGCACCTTACGTGCATTTATGAAGGATGTGGAATCTTACCATCCTCATATGTGAATAAACAGGAGCCCACAGAGGGTAAATAACTTGCCTTTGGTCCCTCTGCTGAGGCTAGGCTCTAAATCATCTTACTATTTGTATAGTTTTAAAAAGCTATGTTATTTAAAAAAATTTTTTTTAACGTTTATTTATTTTTGAGACAGAGAGAGACAGAGCATCAATGGGGGAGGGTCAGAGAGAGGGAGACACAGAATCTGAAACAGGATCCAGGCTCTGAGCTGTCAGCACAGAGCCCGACGCGGGGCTTGAACTCACGTACTGCGAGATCATGACCTGAGCTGAAGTTGGCCGCTTAACCGACTGAGCCACCCAGGCGCCCTTAAAAGCTATGTTATTTTAAAGGCTCTGTTATTTTTTTTTTCACAAAAGAAGTGAGAAATTGCCTAGAGTAAGGGGGAAAAAGAATTTGTCAGGGCTCCGCAGCATTGGTAATCTTAGATGAGACTTAAAGGCTGAGTGGATGGGAGCCATGAGAACACATGCAAAAACACATGAGCAAATAGCAGCTCAGAATGGACCACTGAGTAACCTAGGAAGAGAGACAAGAGATAAGGCTAAAAGTGTAAGCAAGATACTAATGGACCTGACATGTCTTGTTAAGTGTTTGACAAGACATCAAAGTTATTAGGGAAGGCGGTATCTTAGGACAACCACAGAAGCAGAGCCTGAGACGAGGATTCAGGTGTAAATGATTTGTTAAGAAAATATTCCCAGGAGAAACTGGATGGATAAAAAAGGACAGAGGAGGGAAGAGGCCAATTGAAGATGCTATAGGAATTAGGAGCAGTAATGGAGATTTTTGGTTGCTTTAATCATGGAAATATTCATAGTAAAGCTGGTAGCTCACTTGAAACCTTGAAGGATTGATCAGGATTTAATATGAGGGTGCTCCATAGAGATAAGATAAAAATAGTGCCTGAGATAAGACAGAGTCAAAGACAGGATATGAGATAAAATCTAGGAGAGTGGCAAGACATAGGCAACAATTTTTTGAAGACTGAATTTTTTAGCAGCTGCTAATTGTCTTCATTTCAAGGAAAAGTAAACCTTCTTTTTTCATGACAGATGATAGCTTTACAATGGGGAAGTTAAGCTTCTGCCTTCACACAGAAACTGGGAGATAGGGGTTCTATCTTCTTTGATGATTACATTTCAATGAGATGGTTCCTGGATCCTTGAGACAGGCATTCTTGGGTTGGAAAACTAGAAAGAGGCTTTTAAAAGTATTTACATATCAAAGGGGGCAGAGAAAGGATGTACTGTTACAAATTCTGTAAAGTAAATGTTCTAAGAAAAGTGAGGTCAGTGGACTAGAGTCAGGAAGAAACCTGTCTAAGTTTTGGTCAAACTAAGGGGAATATTCAGGCCATTGTGGTAAAGACCATCCGTTAGAGTTTCCAAGTGCTTTATCACTTCCACCTTAAACATGGGAATTAAAGCTCAAGTTCAGGAGTTAGTCAGCCAGTAACTTTTTATTTAATAATATTTCTCATAGAATTTTAAGCCTGTGATGAGTTACTACTTTAGACACTAAACAGGGCCCTAGTGAGTATTTAAAATGCCTACTTCCTGGCTATAGGTGCCTAAAAAAAAGTTTTACATTAGTCAAGAGATGGGCATTTAACACTTTTAGAGAAAATGGCATTAATCAAAACAGTGAGCCAAGGAAAGAAGATATGCATTTTAAATTTCTATAACATATTTTTATGTTTAGTTTTTAATGTATCTATTCATTTCTTTCTCAGAATAGTATGTTTCTTGGAGCATAGTTTTATTTGGATCTGGTAGTGCAGATGGTGGAGGGAAGTGTGAGTCCCTTGGGGTGCTGTGAAAATGAGAGTGTTGGGGCTGGAATATAAAATGAAGAGGAAAGACCTATGTAGGAAGTAAAGGAAAAACGAAGAGAAAAAATAATATTGATAATGAGATCTGAAGAGTGAAAGAACAAGATTCTTTAAAGAGTAGAGTGGACATCAGTGTCTATATCTCTATGTGTATCTGGATCTATATATGTCTATGTATATGTATCTCTATCTCAATCCAAGCCTCCCCCCACCACTTCTTTTGGCAAACTCAATACCCTCTCCTTTTGGATAACTCTTCTTTCCCTGGAATCCCGTGGAGTGGTTCCAGTGGAGATGGGCAATTATAGGATCTGAATCTCCTGGAAAGGTTGGATGTACTACCCAAGATAAGAGGGGTGGTTAAATGATACAGATAAAGATGGGTGGGACTTGGCGTTGACCAGCTGTTCTGGTTTGCCTGTGACTAAGGGATTTCCCAGGATTTTCAATGCTAAATCCAAGATGGCCCCAGAGAAAAATGAGACAGTTGGTCATCTTAGGACTTCAGATGAGGGTTTCTGTAATTCACAGCTAAAACTATCCTTACTGGTAAGACAGGCAACTATTTTGATCAGCTTCCAAGTGAACATCACCTAATGAGAAATTTGGTAGAGATTTTTGTCTTAATACTTCACCCTCAAACCATTTTATTATGACAAAGATATGACTTGAAGTACTAACTGAAGAATCATAATTTTATAAAACATGAAGAGCATGTGTCCAATAGTCTCTATTAAAAAAAAATGCTTTGGAGCACCTGGGTGGCTCAGTCAGTTAAGCGTCTGACTTCAGCTCAGGTCATGATCTCACGGTTCCATGAATTTGAGCCCCGCGTTGGGCTCTCTGCTGTTAGCACAGAGCCTGTTTCAGATCCTCTGTTCCCCTTTCCCTCTGCCTCTCCCCTGCTTGTGCTCTCTCTAGAAATAAATACATAAACTTAAAAAAAAGCTTCCTGGAGATTCTCCTCTTTGTATTTGTTTAAGTTTATTTATTTTTGGGAGAGAGAGACAGAGAGAGAGAGAAAGAGAAAACGAACAAGCAGGGGATGGGCAGAGAGAAACGAGGACAGAGGTTCTGAAACAGGCTCTATGCTGACAGCAGAGAGCTCAATGTGGGGCTCAAACTTGTGAACCACGAGATCATGACCTGAACCTAAGTTGGACGCTTAACCGACTGAGCCACCCAGGCGTCCCCATGGAGATTCTCTTATTTAGAAAAGGCCATATCAGGTACTAATTATGCCACGTCCTCATCTCTCTATCTAAACTTTTCAGGTACATGTAAAGAACTGTTTGGAAAGCATCACAGTAAATTTTAAAGAAACAGCTTGAAGGGGTAAATTGCATTGCGTTAATTGGTAATGTGTCGTGTAACACTCAATTCTGTATTCAGACAGTAACAATTCTCTAAAGCCCAAGTCTTGCTTTAGGTTCTGCAAAAAGCTGCACCTGTGACAAGGCTGTCAGTGCAGGTAGATTATTTGGAAGTGCACCCAGGAAGCACAGGTAGGGGATGTGGGACATGAAATGGAGAGGAGAGAAAAGCCAATAGGAGTGTATCATGAGCTGGTTACTCCTGTGGATTGGAATGGGCTCAATCCCACTGAGATTCTCAGGAAAAATGTAGAAGTTGCCCAGACTTGTCCTACAGATGGATGGGGACTCTGGTATATTTATCCCATGACTCCTTCCAACTGCTGGCTGAGAGCTGTGCTTTGGGATTTTGCAGTTCAGCAGTCTTTCATAGCTGAGGTGCTGGAGGTCACCACCCACCTTCTACACCGAGGCAGGGAGAAATCCAGTGGGCTGTGGCGATGGGGTCCAGTGTAGCAGAAGCATTCACTGTGGCATCCTAGCATTGCTACATGTAAATGTTCCTGCGGTCCCCCTAAAAAACCTACCTTAAGCTGAAGAAGACCCTTAAAGATGGTGTAGGGTCAGTAGGCTTATTTACTGATGATTAATAAAGGCTGAGAGAGGTTAAGGAGTGATTCAAAACTGCGCATGCATTCTTGGTCCAGCAGGATTAGATGAGGAGATTCCTGAAGTCCACTCCCGGACACACGTGTCCACACTGAATGTGTGAGCAAAATGTGAAATTGTTGTAGATATGATTTTGTTGAAAATGTGAATAAGAAGCAAAACTACTGTTCCGTCATGCTTTGAAAATTATTCTTTTTTAAAAAATATTTACTTGGGGCTCCTTGGTGGCTCAGTTGGTTACTCGTCTGACTCTTGATGCCAGCTCAGATCAGGTCATGATCTTTCACATTCGTGAGATTGAGCCCTGCATTGGGTTCTGCTCTGACAGTGAAGAGCCTGCTTGGGATCCTCTCTCTTTCTCTCTGCCCCTCCCCTTCTTGTGCTCTCTCTCTCTCTCTCTCTCTCAAAAATAAATAAACTTCAAAAAATTTTTTTTTAAAAATTACTCTTCCTTTTCTGCCTTAAAAAATTCAGCTTTATCGAGGTATCATTTGCACACACATCATAGTGATTTGGTATACATATGCAATGTGAAAGGATCCCCCCTCATCTAATTAATTAACACATCCATCACCTCACATATTTATCTTTTTTGTTTTGTTTTCTTCTCTCCTTCTTCTTCCCCTCACCCCCTCCTCCTCCTTTTTCTTCCTCTTCTTTGGTAAAGGTATTAAATTTCTACTCTCTTGGCAAATTTCAATCACACAACACAGTATTATCAACTATCTAATGTTTTCCATTAGATTCTAAGACCTTATTCAGAAAGTTTGTGACCTTTTACCAACCTCTCCCTATTTCTCCCAGCCCCAACCCCTTACAACCTACTTTTTTACTGCTTCTATCAGTTTTGACTTTTATTTGACTTAATCTTAACAGAAGCATCTCATTGTAGAAAAATAAGGCAACTAACATGATTTGGAGCTAGAAGTCATGAATTTGGATACTGGACATTGTACCTGTTTACTAAGACATGTCAGTCCATGAAAGTGCTTAAACTTAGTTTCTTTGTCTATGGAATGAGTTTAGCATTTTCTATCTCTCAAGGATTCTGATGTGGTGCACATAAAATCCATTAGGTGAAGAGCTGTGTACGTCATAGCTACTAATGTCAGTTGTCAATATCATTAAAAGTACTAATAAAACATTTCCCAAGTGGGACTTTTTGGAGGATCTGTGAACCTATGAGTCTGTATGCATGTTTTCCTAGGCACATACATAGCTGAGAAGAAGACCATGGATATGGTGAGATGTGCAATAAAGCTAAGGGGCAACAATTGGAAACCCACAGAAATTGATTACCAATATAATGACATGTTGATTGACTTGTTTTATTTATTCATTGGAATTCAGCACATGGAAATTGCTTTATTAGCAAATGAGTGCAGAATAAATAACCCATGGAAGGGAAACCGTGTTTTTTCATAAAGATCTCTGAAACAGTATTTTGGATTAATATTCACTTGTTCAGAGTACTCAGTAGAGCACAGTGGTTTTGCTGTGATGCCTGTGTATGGTTTTGTGGTCGGCTGCACAGTAGACCACAGAGAGTAGGGAAGAGTTTGTGTGGTTTTGTTGAAGTTTGTATTTCCTGGAACCCCTGAGAGTGGCTTTGATAATCAACTTTGACATTATGCTTGAAATGAAATAAGCACTGTTCTTGTTTGGTTCATCATTTTTCTTTTTTCTTTATCCTCTCTGGTTAAAAAATGCTCTATGCTCTATCAAATCATATGCAAAAAAAAAAAAAAAAAAAGTCTTTACCCAGGGGGGCAGACAGATGTCAATGAAGGGGGAAAAAGAGCTAAGTTAAACTCAGTTTCATCAAAATCAGATCTCCTAGGTGATAATCCCTGAAGTCAAATTTCAAAACCTTTAGCTTTTGTTAAGCAGTCTGTGGGCAACTCCATTAATGAAAGCCCCTTTTCTACATTCTCTGTAAAGTTCACAGGAATCATTCTCAAACATGAGCATATGTACAAATCAAGAAGAATGTTTTGACAAAAATGTGGTTTTCTTGGAGGTGATGGTGGTATGGAGCTTGCATTCTGATTCCCTCCCAGAGGTTCAGACTGGGGCCAACCATAAAGTATGCCATTTTTTTCTTGTGGCACAGTTTACCCTACTGGAGCAGTAATATCTATGGAATTCCCCATCATTGACTTGTCATTCTGTCCCTGTACTTGTATAATTATTTAGTCTACACATAGACAATCTGAACTTGATCATTTAGAGCTTGTGCTAAGAACTGAAAGAGCAGCAATAAAGAGACCATGCTACTGGTACATCCATCAGTACGGAAGAATCTCACAGATAATTTGTTGAGTGAAAGAAGATAGGCACAAAAGAGCTCATGCTACATGATTCCATTTACATGAAGTTCAAGAACAGGTGGAATTAACTGGTGGTGAAGAAAGTCTTAAGAGTGGCTACCTCTGGCTGGGTGACTGTGGAAGCAGAAAGAGTTTGGGGTCCCCAGAAAAATAGGTCATTTAGGCCTTCTAGCTATTTTCTGTGATCTATGTCTTAATAGCTCTTCTAAAAGCACACTTCTTTTTTTTTTAGGGTTTTTTTTGTTGTTGTTTTTTGAGAGGGAGAAGGACAGGATGGGGGGGAGGAGAGGAAGAGGGACAGGGGGAGGGGGACGGGGGAGAGGGAAGAGGGGAGAGCACTCCAGAGAGCGTGAGCAGGGGAGGGGCAGAGGGCGAGGTTGAGAGAGAATTCCAGGCAGACTCTGCACTGTAAGCATGGAGCCCATTTCAGGGCTTGATCCCAGGAACCCTGAGATCCTGACCCAAGCTGAAATCAAGAATCAGAGGCTTAAGGGACTGAGCCACCTGGGTGCCCCCTAGCACACTTCTAGTAGAACTTCCTAGGAGGTGCCAGAATTACAAAGAAATGTAAAAACCTCAGTAGTTAGGGATTTTAAGGGAACAAGAGGAATGCAAAAACTATGCCAGGAGATAGCCTAACCAGAGACTATAAATCAGTGGCAAAACTCCCACTGCTCTTTCAAAAGTAAGCAAGGCCCAGAATTCCTTACCTGGATAAGGAGCCCAAGACTTACTCTTGGTGATATCTGCTCTCAGCTCTTGGAGCATGTCGATAACCCTTCCCCCTTGTGCCACAGTTACCTCTGCCTCATTATAATATTATGGTTAAACTCCCCTTTGTTCAGACTAATCCGAACCCTAAATAAAATAAATGCACTTACCCCTGCTCAGGGGGTCCTGGCTTTGGAGGTTATGCCCCATGAGCTCATTTGCTGCAAATAAAGTTTCCTTAGTGTGACAACTCCACCTGGTGCAATCTCTTATCTGTAACTCACCAAGGAGCAAACTCACGCTAGTTTGGTTATAACTATACTGGGAAGTTAGTTAACTATAACACCTTACAGGGTGTTAGAAATTATATCTTGATCTGGATGATGATTGTGTGGGCTGTATATATACGCAAAAAATCAAGGCACTGTGTGCTATACGCTTATGATTTCCACCTTACACACTTTTTTTGTGTATATGGTATATTACACTTGAAGTACACACACACACACACACACACACACACACACACACACACACACACTGAGGGACTACAGGTAAATGAAGACTAAACAGCTGTGACCTTTTCATGCTACTTTGAAGGCCTTCCCTGCTGAGTTGAATTTACAAATAGGCAGAACAGATTATGACTAACAACTTTAGTTCACCCACACTACCCACAGGCTGACTGATACCTAGAATTATGCTCTTACTGCAAAGTTTAAATCTTTTTCAAAGAGTGTCACATATCTGGAAAAAATAATCCTGTGTCATTAACATTTGATCATAAAATAAGAAGAGGTTTTAGAATTCACCTAGGTTAGTGCTTCTCAAATTCGGCTGTGTATCAGAATCACCTGGGAAGCTTAAAAATATGGATTTGTATGTTGTATCTTAGAGCTGCTGAGTCAGAACCTCTGGGAGTAGCGTGCCCAGGGAACAGTGTACATATGTGACATTTGTAATCAGAATTGGTCCAAGTGATCTCCCAGGCCGGAATATCTCCATGTGTTACAATGATAGCAACCTCCAAATTTCCTTGTATCTAGATTATGATATTTCCAGAGATCCTTCCCATGGATCATGTCATCTGAGTCTTAACTCTATGGGGTAGATAAAAGTGGTATCACTTCTGTTTTGCAGATGAGGAGATTGAAGCTCAGTGAAATTAAGTGACTTCCTCTTACCAGTAAAGATAGTCAGGTCTTCTATTCCAGACCTTTTACTCTCCCACTGCAAATGGAAAGTGTTGCCCAGGCTCTTCCAAGAGACTTTTAAAAGGAAAATTGTTTTAGAACAGTTTTAGATTTACAGAAAAATTGCATAGTATAAAGTGCTATATAACCCACACCCAGTTACTTTTACCATTAACATTTTACATTAATATGATATATTTATCACAGTTAATGAATATTGATACATTACTATTAACTAAAGATCATACTTTATTCAAATTTCCTTAGCATTTGCCTAATATCATTTTTCTGTTCCAGGATAACATACATGTCTCCTTAAGCTCTTTTTGATTGTAACTGTTTCTCAGATTTTCCTTTTTTGATGACCTTGACAGTTTTGAGGAGTATTGTTCAGGTTTTTGCAGAATGTCCTTCAGCTGGGATTTGTCAGATGTTTTTTTTTTATTATCGTCAGACTGAGGTAATATGCTGAGGAAGACCACAGAGGTGAAGTGCCACATCATATCAGTATGAATATCAATACTATCAATATGAATTATCACTGTTGATGTTTACCTTGATTATCTGGCTTAAAGTTTCTCCACTGTAAAGTTACTTTTTCCCCCATTCCATGCTCTGCTCTTTGGAAAAAAGTCACTACTGGCAGCCCACACTTAAGCAGTGGGGATTATTCGCCATCTCCTTAAAGACAGAGTATCTACATGAATTATTTTGAATTTTTCTTCAGTAGATAGTTTTCTGTTCTTGCTCATTTATTTATGGGACTGTTTATTTATATCAGTATGAGTATTTATTTATACTCATGGATATTTGTTTGATACTTTGGGTTATAATCCAATGCTACTTTATTTATGCTGTTGCTCAAATTGTTCCCACTTTGGCCATTGGGATCTCTTTCAGTTGTTTCCTGTGTCTTTTTGACCTATCCAGGTGTGTGTGTGTGTGTGTGTGTGTGTGTGTGTGTGTGTGTGTGTGTGTGTGAGAGAGAGAGAGAGAGAGAGAGAGAGAGAGAGAGAGAGAAAAGAACACTTGCTTATTTTCTGGCACTACAAGATACTTCAGGTTAATCTTGTTTATTTCCTAACTCAGTCTTAATATCAGCCATTTCTCTAAGGAGCCCTGATTCCTTTTATTGGAGAATAGTATTAGAAATCAAGATCTGAGTGCTGAGTGGACAGTTAAATGACTCCTGTGATACCCTAGGTTAGTTCAAGCTCTTTAGCTAGTTATGGTGATAAACCTACTTTTTAAAAAATTTCCCTATCCATCAAGGACCAACATTTTAATAAAATATAATATAACTAAAATACTAGAAGAATTAAATAAAACATTTGAAACACAAATCCACATTTTTCTATTTGGGTAAGCAAACCTAAATTTGTATTTCAAAAAATGAGTAAACATTGTAGGGAAATTGCTAACAATGGTTTCTAAGTTCTTGCTCTCGAGTTTTATACTTCCCTTATGGTAACAAATAGTTTGTTGATCGGCATTGGTCTTTGGACAACACTTTTTAGTAGCTGTCCTTTGGTCCATCACTGGAGGACTCAGCTTTTGGAACAAGTATTTCTTTCCCCCATAACTTCTAGCCAACAATAAGTTCTGGGTTTTTTGGAACCATAAGGCACAAGGAAGACCCTCTTTTACATGAAATGCTCCCAATACTTGAAGACAGTTGTCATGTCTTCCAAAGACCCAGAAAATCCTTCTCAGTTTCTTCTATTGATTTTCCTAAGATTTCCTCTATATTCTCCTTATTTTGAGCCTGTGCATCTCAGTGGCCTCCACTTCATTTATATCCTCTTAAAACAGCATTACAAGTTGAACACAGAGCCTCAAATGTGGAAGTCTGCACCTTCCTTGCACGAACTCTCAGCTGCTCCTCCCTCCAACCTTCAGTTTGGAGACCACTCTATGTCTTGGATTTATGAGGACTAATTTCACTATATGCTTTATCCCCTGTATATATCAGTCACCTTAAGAAGCCCAAGTCTCACATGACCCTGTCCATCACCTTTTCTGAATATATAGCTCACCCTCTCTATATCTTAAAAACCTTCCATGGTGCCCCCAGGACTCACAGTCACGAGTAAAATACCCCAGAATCTCACCATCTCTTGGAACTATTGCCTTCACTTGTTCTAATTAGAAACATTAACACTCTGCTCCCCTTGTAATTCAACTGATGGTTGTTTCCTTTTTCACAGTGTTGGTGCCACTGGGTTTGATGATGTATGGATATCCTGTTTGATCCTCATTGTCATTCCAAATCATCTCCCTAATTCTTCTCTAAACACTACCCCTCAACTTGACTCTCATGTCATTACCTTATTCCACTTGCTACCCCTTCTTTGTTGTAATTATCTGTATACTTCTCAGGTCACTGCCCATATTCCTGGAACATTTTAGTTCTTGGATAATTGTTAGGTTCTCTAGCATCAATTCATTGGTAGCTTAGTTCCTTGTTCTGTCTTGCCATGCTCTTATCCTGCACCCTCCCTCATTCACTGAGCCTTCATACCCTAGACATTGTCATTGCCATTAACTGCACCTACTTTATTATCTCAGTGCCAAACATATCACATTACCACTACCATCCCCTAACCTTTCATCTCACTCCCTCTAGTATACACCTGCTGTAGTTCCTAGTTCTGAGAACTACAAACAGTGGATACAAGTACCTCCTCTTAGTCCATCAAAGCCAACTAAAATCCTCACTTTTCTCCTCATCCAGTTCAAATCCAGTGGCTAGCCATCATGATGACTTCCTTGTCTGCAAACCCAACAACCTTATTGAAATACTTGCTCAACTAGGCCACAGTCTTTGCCAAATCTTTCTGCCTACTCTGTACCTGCTCACCTGTCACTACAAGTGGATGGAGAAGAACATATAGCCTTGCTGATGGGTCTCACATTCATTCACAGTTATCAGCCTCGAGGGTGTCTTGTTCTACATGGCACTCATATTTCCTCCACTCATTCATTCTCCCAGTTGCCTACAAAACTATTTCAGACCCTCTCATCTGTGCTCTAATCTTCCACACCTCCCTCTTCATCCTGAAGCTCACAAGATGGCCTTGCTTTCCATTTCATAAAGAGAATGGAAACATTCATAGGAATACTCCTAAGTCTCCCACCACCACTTTTGCTCACCTATCTACATCTGCGCCCATATGTTTGGCTTCTTTCCTACTAGTAAGGCTAAATTACTCCTACTTCTAGCTAAGGGCAATCCCGCCATTTGCCCACTAGGTTCCATCCTTTTCTCACTTTCTCAGAGTTATCAATTCAGTAATTCTTTCCCTTACCTAATACATGTTTCCTTTCCTAGAATCTCCAACAACAGCATGGAAGCATGCTGTCATTTTTCCTTTCTTTACAATAGTTCTATCTAGCCATTACCTCACGTGACCTTCCCGTTACAGCAAAACTCAAAGAGTTATCAATTGTCCAGTCTTCTATTTTCCTCCTTCCATTCTCTCTTGAACTCACTCTAATCAAGTTTTGCCCCCATTACACCATTAAAACTGCTTCTATCAAGGTCACCAGAGAATTCTGCATTGAAAAATCTTGTCCTAAATTCATTCTGATTCTTTATTCATTTGATCTTTCAGTAGCAGATGATAAGCAACTCTGTTACTTGAAATGCCTTCTCTATTTGGCTTTCTGGGTGCCATATTTGCCTGGCTTTTCTACTTCTGGGACCATTCTTTTAGTCCACTGTGCTGGTTCCTCCTCATCTTCCCAGTCTCTAATATTTAAAGAGGCTTAGTTCTTGGAACTTTTTATTCTCACTTTCTTGCTTATTTCAATCAAACTTATGGATTTAAATATCTGTTTATGGATACTGGCCAAATTTATATTATCTACGTGGACTCCTTCCCTGAACTAAAGATTCTTATATCCATCTGCCTGATTGATATATCCAATTGGTTGTTTCATAGGTCTTCAAAGATAAATATATCCCAAGCTGGACTCCCATTATTTGACCCAAAACTTGCTGATGTGCAGTCTTTATCTCAGCGAATGCTCAGGGCCCAAACCATCATATTATCTTTGACTCCTCTGTTTCCTAAGCTGTGTCTGATAAATAAGAAAATGCGATTGCTCTTTTTTCAAAACACATCTGTAAGTTGACCACCTCTTAGCCCCTTCAATGTTACTATCTTGGTTTAAGACACCATCATCTTTTGCCTCGGTTATTGACAATATCTTCTAACTAGTCTCATAGCATGCTTCAATACAGTGGCTGCTCTTGCTCATCTGGTGAAATCCCAGTCCTTTCATGTCCCTTCCCTGTTCAGACCTTCCTCTGGCTTCTTTCTTTACTCAGAGCGAGATCCAGTAGTCTTGAGAGTGACCCACAAGGGCCTAGAGAATCAACTGTACATCACCTCTCTGACTGTGTTTCTTACTACTCTCAGACTTGCTCACTTGGCTCCATTCACGGTGGGCTCTTCACTGCCAGGCCTCCTCAGCACCCTTGTTGCACATATTCCTTCCCTCTGCCCTGAGACTTGCATGGTTTCCTCACTTTTGTCCTTTATATCTTTTCTCAAATAGCCCCTCTCAGTGAAGAGTTGCCTATCTACATTATCTAAAACTGTAATCCTTTCATTCCAACATTTATTCCCCCTCTTGCTTTCTTTTTCATCATTTTTGTTCTCTAGCATGTTTGCCTGGTTCATTATTCATTTTTCCACTAGAATACAGGTTTTAGGAGGGTAGGGTTTTGTGTGTGTATTGTTCACTGGTATATTGCCAGCACCTACAACAGTGCCTAGCATGTAGTAGTAACTCAATAAACATTTACTGAGTGAATGAATGGTTAATTGAATGCTGGGGATGTCGGGCTTTTACTTCCCATAATATGAACACTATCTACCATAAATACAACCTAAATGTGGATCAGCTTCTCATTTGTTTAAGTAATCACATCCCACTCGATACATTTCATGCTTACAATCAACCACAGTTCCCAGCTCTTTTTCATATGAACTCCTGCCAAGCCAGGAGTTCCCTATTGTGCATTCATAGAATTATTTTTAAATTCCCACACATGGCCCTTTATAAAATTCATCTTGTTATTTTAAACTCAGCAGTCCAAGTCTGCCAAGAGATAATTCTGGATATTGATTTTGATATATCTTACATTAACATTCTCTTCTAGCTTTGATAAACTCTTTTGTTTGAATTCATTTATGATCATTATAATGTTTAATCAGAAAGGAGAAATTGAAGAGACATGTGGGCTACCAAAAGAGAAATTGTAACACACTGAGTTTTCCAAAAACCACTGTACCATTACACGTACATGCTTTTCTTATACGATGATGCTGACACTCCTCCATGGAGAGATTGGCTCTAAGTTCCCTTCCCTTGAACCTGGACAGATCTTGCAATGGCCTCAATCAATAAAGTATGATAAAAGTAACTCTATGTGACTTCTAAAGCTAAACTAGAGATGGTAACACTGCTATTGCCTGGTTCTTTCTTTCTTAAGACATGCATTTTGGGACCCTGAACTGACATGTAAGATGTTTGGTTATAATGAAGTCACCATTCTGGAGAAACTACATAAAAAGACCACATACAGATAGAGAATGAAATCTGAGGGGCCCTAGGTATTCAGGACACTCATTTAAGTCTCTGAAGCCCTGTCACAAGACATATGAGTGAAGAAGGATTGAAGATGACATTAGTCTCAGCCTCATCTGACTAAGAAAAATCGTAACACCCTAAGTCAGGACTGCCTAGCTGAGCCAATCCCAAATTTCTCACCCATAGGAACCATGAGAGGTAATAAATGGATGATTTTGTGGGGTTTTTAAATGCTTGTTTATTTTTGAGAGAGAGAGAGAGAGAGAATGAATGAATGAGAATGCAAGTGGGGGAGGGACAGAGAGAGAGGGAGACCCAGAATCCAAAGCAGATTCCAGGCTCTGAGCTCCGAGCTGTCAGCCCAGACCCTGACATGGGACCCAAACTCATGAACCATGAGATCGTGACCTTAGCTGAAGTTGCCCGCTTAACCACCCAGGCACCCAATGATGATTGTGTTTTAAGCCACTAACTTTTAGATTGATCTGTTACACAGCATATCCTAACACCTGCCGTATTGTTGAGTGTGTATGGTGAAACTCCTGGGCTGGGGAACAGTCTGAGTCTGTTGCTCCAGGTCTTGGGTGTTACATAGGAGAAGCACTCAAGGTCAGGAGAGATGCTAACAAATTCTGTGGGAAGATTCAACTGCTTTACTTTAAATTTATGCTTAGTAATAAACCATCAAAACAGAGGACTGTTTAGTCTAAACTAGAATGATGGCAAAAGTGAGTGATGGTGAATTGAGATAGACTAAAGATGACCAGAAAGCAAACTTTGGGAGTTTGGTGCAAGAATAGAGATGGGTTCTGATTCACAATTTTACTTGACTTGCCATTCTTTTCAGTTATTTCACGGAAATTTGAAGAAATAATTTCTTTTGCACAGTGTTGAATCTCTGCTAATACAAGCTCCATCTCTACATCCATCCATCCATCCAATCTCTCAATGCCCCTGGTGTCCCTGCTCCCCACTTAGTTCTCATTTGCAAATAAGAAGACCATATTCTTTTTTTTTTCATTTTTTTTAATGTTTATTTATTTTTGACACAGATAGAGACAGAGCATCAGCAGGGGAGGGGCAGAGAGAGAGAGTGAGACACAGAATCGGAAGCAGGCTCCAGGCTCTGTGCTGTCAGCATAGAGCCCGACACGGGGCTCAAACCCACAGACCATGAGATCATGACCTGAGCCGAAGTCGGGTGCTCAACCTACTGAGCCACCCAGGCGCCCCCCATATTCTTTTTTTTAAATGAAATTTATTGTCAAATTGGCTTCCATACAACACCCAGTGCTCATCCCAACAGGTGCCCTCCTCAATGCCCATCACCCACTTTCCCCTCCCCTCCACCCCCCATCAACCCTCAGTTTATTCTCAGTATTTAAGAGTCTCTTATGGTTTGCCTCCTTCCCTCTCTGTAAGTTTCTCCTCCCCCTTGGTCTTCTGTTGAGTTTCTCAGGATCCACGTATGAGTGAAGACATATGGTATCTGTCTTTCTCTGCCTGACTTATGTCACTTAGCATAACACTCTCCAGTTCCATCCACATTGCTACAAAAAGCCAGATTTCATTCTTTCTCATTGCCAAGTAGTATTCCATTGTATATATAAACCACAACTTCTTTATCCATTCATCAGTTGATGGACATTTAGGCTCTTTCCATAATTTGGCTGTTGTTGAAAGTGCTGCTATAAACATTGGGGTACAAGTGCCCCTATGCATCAGCACTCCTGTATCCCTTGGGTAAATTCCTAGCAGTGCTATTTCTCGGTCATAGGATAGATCTATTTTTAATTATTTGAGGAACCTCCACACTGTTTCCAGAGCGGCTGCACCAGTTTGCATTCCCACCAACAGTGCAAGAGGGTTCCCATTTCTCCACATTATCTCCAGCATCTATAGTCTCCTGATTTGTTCAGGAGTGACCGTCGTGAGGTGGTATCTCAGTGTGGTTTTGATTTGTATTTCCCTGATGAGGAGTGACATTGAGCATCTTTTCATGTGCCTGTTGGCCATCTGGGTGTCTTCTTTAGAGAAGTATCTATTCATGTCTTCTGCCCATTTCTTCACTGGATTATTTGTTTTTTGGGTATGGAGTTTGGTGAGTTCTTTATAGATTTTGGATACTAGCCCTTTATCTGATATGTCATTTTCAAATATCTTTTCCCATTCCGTCGGTTGCCTTTTAGTTTTGTTGATTATTTCCTTTGCTGTGCAGAAGCTTTTTCTCTTCATGAGGTCCCAATAGTTCATTTTTGCTTTTAATTCCCTTGCCTTTGGAGATGTGTCAAGTAAGAAATTGCTGCAGCTGAGGTCAGAGAGGTTTTTTCCTGCTTTCTCCTCTAGGGTTTTGATGGTTTCCTGTCTCACATTCAGTTCTTTCATCCATTTTGAGTTTATTTTTGTGAATGGTGTAAGAAAGTGGTCTAGTTTCATTCTTCTGCATGTTGCTGTCCAATTCTCCCAGCACCATATGTTGAAGAGACAGTCTTTTCTCCATTGGATATTCTTTCCTGCTTTGTCAAAAATTAGTTGGCCATACATTTGTGGGTCCAATTCTGGAGTCTCTATTCTATTCCATTGGTGTATGTGTCTGTTTTTGTGCCAATACCATGCTGTCTTGATGATTACAGCTTTGTAGTAGAGGCTAATGTCTGGGATTGTGATGCTTCCCGCTTTGGTTTTCTTCTTCGATATTACTTTGGCTATTCGGGGTCTTTTGTGGTTCCATACAAATGTTAGGATTGCTGGGGCGCCTGGGTGGCTCAGTTGGTTGAGCGCCGACTTCGGCTCAGGTCATGATCTCGCGGTCCGTGAGTTCGAGCCCCGCATCGGGCCCCTGTGCTGACAGCTCAGAGCCCGGAGCCTGTTTCGGATTCTGTGTCTCCCTCTCTCTGACCCTCCCCCATTCATGCTCTGTCTCTCTCTGTCTCAAAAATGAATAAAAAAAGTTTAAAAAAAATGTTAGGATTGCTTGTTCTAGCTTCGAGAAGAATGCTCGTGCGATTTTGATTGGGATTGCACTGAATGTGTAATAGCTTTGGGTAGTATTGACATTTTAACAATATTTATTCTTCCAATCCATGAGCACGGAATGTTTTTCCATTTCTTTGTATGTTCTTCAATTTTCTTCATAAGCTTTCTATAGTTTTCAGCATACAGATCTTTCACATCTTTGGTTAGGTTTATTCTAAGGTATTTTATAATTCTTAGTGCAATTGTGAAGGGGATCAGTTTATTTGTCTTTCTGTTGCTTCATTATTAGTGTAAGAATGCAACTGACTTCTGTATATTGATTTTGTATCCTGCGACTTTGCTGAATTCATGTATCAGTTCTGGCAGACTTTTGGTGGAGTCTGTCAGGTTTTCCATGTATAGTATCATGTCATCTGCAAAAAGTGAAAGCTTGACTTCCTCTTTGCTAATTTTGATGCCTTCAATTTCATTTTGTTGTCTAATTGCTGATGTTACAACTTCCAACACTATGTTAAACAACAGTGGTGAGAGTGGACATCCCTGTCATGTTCCTTATCTCAGGGGGAAAGCTCTCAGTTTTTCCCCATTGAGGATGATATTAGCTGTGGGCTTTTCATAAATGGCTTTTATGGTGTTTATGTATGTTTCTTCTATCCTAACTTTCTCGACGGTTTTTATTAAGAAAGGATGCTGAATTTTGTCAAATGCTTTTTCTGCATTGATTGACAGGATCATATGGTTCTTATCTTTTCTTTTATTAATGTGATGTATCACATTGATTGATTTTGAATATTGAACCAACCCTGCAGCCCAGGAATGAATCCCACTTGATCATGGTGAATAATTCTTTCTATATGCTGTTGAATTCAATTTGCTAGTATCTTGTTGAGAATTTTACATCAGTTTTCATCAGGGATATTGGCCTGTGGTTCTCTTTTTTTACTGGGTCTCTGTCTGGTTTGGGAATCAAAGTAATGCTGGCTTCATAGAATGAGTCTGGAAGTTTTCCTTCCCTTTCTATTTTTTGGAACAGCTTGAGAAGGATAGGTATTATCTCTGCTTTAAAAGGCTGGTAGAATTCCCCAGGGAAGCCATCTGGTCCTGGACTCTTATTTGTTGGAAGATTTTTGATAACTGATTCAATTTCTTCACTAGTTATGAGTCTGTTCAAAATTTCTATTTTTTCCTGTTTGAGTTTTGGAAGTGTGTGGGTGTTTAGGAATTTGTCCATTTCTTCCAGGTTGTCCAGGTTGTTGGCAAATTATTTTTCATAGTATTATAATTGTTTGTATTTCTGAGGGATTGGTTATAATAATTCCAATTTAATTCATGATTTTATCTGTTTGAGTCATTTCCCTTTTTATTTTCGAGCAGCCTGACTAGAGGTTTATCAATTTTGTTTATTTTTTCGAAAAACCAACTCTTGGTTTCATTGATCTGCTGTTTTTTGATTCTATATTGTTTATGCTCTGATGTTTATTATTTCTCTTCTTCTGCTGGGTTTGGGGCGTCTTTGCTGTTCTGCTTCTAGTTCCTTTAGGTGTGCTGTTAGATTTTGTATTTGGGATTTTTCTTCTTTCTGGAGAT
This sequence comes from Panthera pardus, assembly GCF_024362965.1. NCBI lineage: Eukaryota > Metazoa > Chordata > Mammalia > Carnivora > Felidae > Panthera > Panthera pardus. The sequence goes on from NW_026526821.1 coordinate 37,910,418, forward strand.
AGGCCTGGATTGCAATGTATTTTCCTCTCACGATTGCCTTCGCTGCATCCCAAAGCATTTGGATTGTTGGATTTTCATTTTAATTTGTTTCCATATATTTTTAAATTTCTTCTGTAATTGCCTGGTTGACCCATTCGTTCTTTAGTAGGCTGTTCTTTAACCTCCATGCTTTTGGAGGTTTTCCAGACTTTTTCCCGTGGTTGATTTCAAGTTTCATAGCATTGTGGTCTGAAAGTGTGCATGGTATGATCTCAGTTCTTTTATACTTATGAAGAACTGTTTTGTGACCCACTATGTGATCTATCTTGGAGAATGTTCCATGTGTACTTGAGAAGAAAGTATATTCTGTTGCTTTGGGATGCAGAGTTCTAAATATATCTGTCAAGTCCATCTGATCCAATGTATCATTCGGGGCCTTGTTTCTTTATTGACCCTGTGTCTAGATGATCTATCCAGTGTTGTAAGTGGGGTATTAAAGTCTCCTGCAGTTATCACATTCTTATCAATAAGGTTGTTTATGTTTGTAATTAATTATTTTATATATTTGGGGGCTCCTGAATTTGGTACATAGACATTTATAATTTTTAGCTCTTCCTAATGGATAGACCCTGTAATTATTATATAACATCCTTCTTCATCTCTTGTTACAGCCTTTAATTTAAATTCTAGTGTGTCTGACATAAATATGGCTACTCCAGCTTTCTTTTGATTTCCAGTAGCATGATAGATAGTTCTCCATCCCCTCAATTTCAATCTGACGGTGTCCTCAGGTCCAAAATGAGTCTATTGTAGAGAGCAAATAGATGGGTCTTGTTTTTTTAATCCATTCTGATACTCTATGTCTTTTGGTTGGAGCATTTAGTCCATTTACATTCAGTATTATTATTGAAAGATATGGGTTTAGAGTCATTGTGATATCTGTAGGCTTCATGCTTGTAGTGGTGTCCCTGATACTTTGTGGTCCTTGCAACATTTCAGTCACAGAATCTCTTGTAGAGCTGGTTTAGTGGTAATGAATTCCTTCAGTTTTTGTTTGTTTGGGAAAACCTTTATCTCTCCTTCTATTCTGAATGACAGACTTGCTGGATAAAGAATTCTTGGCTGCATATTTTTTTCTGTTCATCACATTGAAGATTTCCTGCCATTCCTTTCTGGCCTGCCAAGTTTCAGTAGATAGGTCTGCTACTACCCTTATGTGTCTACCTTTGTATGTTAAAGCCCATTTATCCCTAGCTGCTTTCAGAATTCTCTCTTTATCCTGTGTCTTGCCGGTTTCACTATGATATGTCATGCAGAAGATTGATTCAAGTTACATCTGAAGGGAGTTCTCTGTGCCTCTTGGATTTCAATGCCTGTTTCTTTCCCTAGATCAGGGAAGTTCTCAGCTATGATTTGTTCAAGTATACCTTTAGCCCCTTTCTCTTCTTCTTCTTCTGGAATTCCTATGATATGGATATTGTTCCAGTTGATTGCATCACTTACTTCTCTAATTCTCCCCTTGTACTCCTGGATTTTTTTAATTTTTCTTTTTTTCAGCTTCCTCTTTTACCATAACTTTATCTTCTAATTCACCTATTCTCTCCTCTGCCTCTTCAGTCCGCACTGTGGCTGCCTCCATTTTATTTTGCACCTTATTTATAGCATTTTTCAATTCATCATGACTATTTTTTAGTCCCTTGATCTCTGTAGCAATAGATTCCCTGTTGTCCTCTATGCTTTTTTCAAGCCCAGTGATTAATTTTATGACTATTATTCTAAATTCTTGTTCCATTATATTGCTTATATCGGTTTTGATCAATTCATTAGCTGTCACTACTTCCTGGAATTTATTTTGAGGATAATTCTTCTGTTTTGTCATTTTGGCTAGTTTTCTGTCCCTTATGCATTTTAAAAGCTTGCTGTGTGCTCTGCACCTGCGAGCACTGCTATATTAAAGGAGGAGTCATACACTGTCCACGGCCTGGCCCTTCAGGAGGTGTTTTTTCGGGGATTGTTACTTGCTCTCTGTTGTTGTGACTTTGGTTATTTTATTACTCTACTTGTAGTAATACTTTGTACCCTCCATCAGGTGTGCTTTGATTTATTCCTTGGAGGAGTCCTGTCCTTTTTCCAGCCTTCCAATTTTCTTCCTAATAGATTTAATCTCTTTTCCTTCCTCTGGTGTTCAAAGTCCTTTGGCTTCTACACTTGTTTGTTTGAGAGACGCGGGAAGTATGGATTCCCCCTACTTCTCTGTCATGTTGGCCCCTCCTTCAGGAAGACCATATTCTAATAGCATATGAGCTCTAGGGAAGAGTGTTACTCTCAATATCTTTGCTCCAAATTTACATTCTCACATTGGAGTGAGAAAAAACCCAAACCCAAACTCTTTCATTTACTCCAAAAATGTCTGATATATCGCACCCTTTGGATCTCCAACATTTTATATGGGATTTCAATTGATTTCTTTTTGCCTTTTTTTTTTTGATTGTAGGCAGCCTGAGTGTATTTAAAGGTATAAACTCTATCTCAAGTTTCTCATTTAAGAAGATATTTTCTCCACCTCTGTGCCTTTGCTCCTCTTGCTGTCATAACACCAATATTTTAAAGTGATTTTGCTCATATTAATCACTTTCGCAACCTGAACTAGAAGTCGTATAAGTGTGTACTCTCCAAGAATAGACAATTTATTAATGTCTTCTTTTCCCAACACCTCTCTTTATAACAATTTTCTAAACGTATTTAATTATGGTGTCTAAAATTTTGCCTGTTAGATACTTATTAAGGAGTGTGGTGTATAGAATAAGGGAAATAGCCACAATTGACTTTAAATTAACTCGTTATTTTTTTTTAAGTTTATTTTTTTTTTATAGAGATAGAGACAGAGCATGAGTTGGGGAGGGGCAGAGAGAGGGAGACAGAATCTGAAGCAGGCTCCAGGCTCTGAGCTGTCAGCATAGAGGCCGATGCAGGGCTCAAACTCATGGACTGTGAGATCATGATCTGAGCCGAAGTCGGATGCTCAACTGACTGAGCCACCCAGGGCCCCAGCTCAAGTTATTTTTTAATAAGCTATGAGGGGTTGACTTTCTCTTATTCTTTTTTTTTTTCCCCCTCTTATTCTTCCTCTCTGTATGGCATCTAAACAGGCAAAAAATGCATACAAGGATCAGAAGCCATAAGAGAAACAAAGAACAATGTTGTTAATATATGTCATTCAAGTGTCAGATAGCTTAATCTTATATTCAGTTAAGAGCTGTGCTGGTTTTAGTTTTGGGCTTAGAATGTGTTGGTACCTGATTATGTTCAGAATCTAAATAATGTTTTGGAAATTTTGAGATATATTTGCAATGAAGTGATTCTGATACCTCCTTTCTTGTCAGTCACATGGGCAAGGATGGTGCTTACCTCTGGAAAGTAGGCCTACCTACTTACTCTATATCCTTTTTCATGGTATGCTTATAGTATGGTGACAGGTAGAGAAGACAAGTAAAGTGAACTTCTTGGTGGAGAATAGGAAGGAAAAGAGAATGAGTGGGACCTTTATAGGTACAATTCCTGTGCTTACAATACCTGATCCAGTAAATATTTTATGCTTTGATACGCCTGATTATCAGCTCCTCCTGTGAAAGTAATAAGTAATTGGGTTGGGAGGGATCAGAAACTCCTTTGTAGGTATCCCTCTAAATGTAGAGAAGAAGAAGAAATTACCTTGGTTGAGACAATGTACCTACCTGACGAATAAAGCATACCATCTAAGTTGGTTCTGGCTACTATAACAAAATACCACAGACTGAGTGGCTGGAAAAATAACCATTGATTTCTCACAGCTCTGGAGTGTGTTAAGTCTGAGATCAGGGTGCCAGGATGGTTGAGTTCTTGGTCAGTGCTATCTTCCTGATTTCCTCACATGGTGGGAGTTAAGAGGGGTAAGGGGAGGAGAGAGAGAGAGAAAGGAAGCTCTCTTGTGTCTCTGAATATAAGGGCACTGATCTCATCATGAAAGCTCCACCCTCATAACCAAATCACCTTCCAAAGGCCCCACCAACAAATACCATCATCACATTGTGGATTAGTTTCAAGATACAAATTTGAGGGGGACATGAACATGTAGTCCACAACACCATCCTTCATCTGCCTAATCTTTCCCAGACATTTATTTCTTTTCAACCAAGTGAGTTTAACAGCTGGGTCAACAGTTGAGCTTGCTTGTGACTAATACTTCAGGACATTTATAGTAAGCCATGCCGAGACTTAGTAGTTTAAAACCATAACCATTTCTTGTCTCTTCTCAAGTCTCTTCCACAGACTAGTGTGGGCATGCTCTCATGATGATTGCACAAAAGAAAGGGCAAGAAAGTCTGCTTGTATTACATTTTCTCTTGTTTCATTGACCAAAGCAAGTCATATAACCAAATCCAGAATCAGAGTGAGAAGGGAATACACAGTTACAGAACAAGGAGAATTCAGAGATCCTAATATTGGGGTTATGAATTAAGAGAAACAGTGTATCAGGACGTCATGTTATCACCTTATTGATTGTGATGTCACCCCCACAGAACGTTCTGTGATAATGGGAATGTTCTATATCTATGATGCCCAGTATGGTAGCCAGTAACCATATGTGGCTATTTAAATTTGTTTAATTTAAATGAAATAAAATTAGAAAATGTGTTCCTTAATCATAATAGCTGCATTTCTTATCCTGATAGCTATCAGTATACTAATCACTGTTCCTAATAGTTCACCCTGAATCAGTGAGGTGAGAAATTGTGCTATTGTACTTAGAAGTCCCTATATTAGGTCAAAATGGGCCATTAACTTGGTATAATGGAGGCATTGCTGTGCCCTGTTGGGAACTGATTTAAATTGATTAGGTCAAACTCAGGCAGTTTATTCTTTGAGACAGATTTCAGCAGCCCACCCTAATGGAGAAGGTGATAAGTTTCCTTTCTACAGACCTGCTAAAAAGTTGCAATGAAGCCAAATCTCAGATCTAGCTATCTCTGCCTCCCTTATACACATTTATTAGCAAGTAAAATTGGGAGTCCACATACTCTATTCTGCAGGCTCAATAAAGATTCCATCTCTATTTTTAGGTGATTTAATAGTACCTTCCATAAATGTTGGAATACTGGAATATTCCATAAAATATCCACCCACGATAAAGTCAGCAAGTTGCAGCTAAAGCATACAAGGACTCTGACAACCAAGAAGCCTTTTCATTATCTACTGAATGTTGAATTGTTTTATGAATCAAGCTTAGGGTACCATTCCTAACTGAGTAGAATCTAGGATACCTTGAATGCTATACCCAGTGCACACACAGGGCTGGATGGCTTTTGTATATGTCTAACCAACCCAAATACCCTGAGCACTGTTAATGTCACCAGTATAAACTCATTTCTAAAATCCATTGTGATGGTTAAAGAAACTGTTCGACTTGCTAAACAAAATTCATTTCTGACATAAATTACACTAATTCACAAAACCTTAGATTTTGTTCTGAGATCAACATTGCTGCAGAACTTGAGTAATTATCCTTAAAGTGTGGTCTTTGATGGAGTGCTAACAAATCACCTTAGAGGATTTGGGGCACCTGAATATCCAGTGGTCTACATTAAGATGAACATACACATATATATTTTCTATTTATACTGATGTATTGTAAAATAAACTTGAGACCACATAGTTTAAGGTAAAAACTCCCACTCTTATATCCGGTTCTCAATGAAAGTTATGACAAAATTCATGTTTTTCAAAGGGCTGGTTTATTTTTGTCTTATTTAAACTTTTACCAGCAATTTCTAGTTTTAAAACATCTGTGCTAGAAAATGTGGCAAATGTAATTTTTGTTAATTACAAGTTCCAAAGTTTTGTTGATGTTGTTTAGTACATGATCAGTTTTTATAAGGATTTTAAAGAAACTTGAAAAAGAGGTACATTTTTTTGTTTATAGATTTTGTATTTCAGTACTTCCCTACAATTTTTATTTAAGTTCTTTTTGCACTTATTTACCTCTTGTGTTCTTCATCTATCAAAACTTTAAAACTCTTGTTCAAAATCTTCTCCATTGGTTGTAATTCTGACCATTTCATCTTAAGGTTTTTAATTTATGCAGTTGGTGAGCTGGTATTTTATGCATACCATTTTATGACTGCTAAATTTACATTGCAAGTGTATATTTGAACAATAAAACATGACACTTTAATTTGAATCATCTTTCATGCAGCAGGATGTAAACTTTTGGTAATTTATTATTAATATTATTCAGAAGGGGTACAGGATTGATATAATTTCTGAAGCCTTGCATGCTTAAGACCTTATTTTTCTTCCTTCTCACGAATAATGACTGGGTATAAAATTACTGATTTCGCAAGACTTGTCTTTTCTAGTCTTTCCTCCCTTTTTTGCTGGCACTTATTTTTCTTTACTTTGAGGTAACTTGTGTTTCTCACTTGTTTTCTTGGACTTTTTGTTTTTGGTTTTGTATTCTAGTCATGCAAAAATGCCTCCAGCAGGCACCTAGTTGTAGGTTTCTTTCTTTCTGTTTTTTGTCTGTTTTTATTGGAATGTGTGAGTTTTTTAAACCATCACACTTGGGTACCTTCTTGAACTCTTTCTTTCTCTTTTAAATTTGGTCTTTATTGCATTTGGTTCTGATGCTCCTTTGTTTTATATCAGTAGATATGCCTATAACTCTTAAACTAGATTTCTTAGGCTCTAGCTCCTTATATATAAATTTCCTACCATGTTGTTTTCATCTTTTTCTTTTAAATCCTGAGAAAAATCTCTCAATTCTGTCCTTCCCAGCTCTGCCCCATTACAGATTAAATATTCAGTCATGTTGAATCTGCTTTCTTACTTCTAGTGAGGATTTTAACTAGATTTTCCAACGTCAGTGTCCTTAAAATCCTTTCCTATCTCCTCACTCACCTTGTCTCAACTCACTTCCTTGTACCTTACTCTGAGGTTCTATATTCATCTCCATCTTTTGTTGTCATTATTATGGCTTTCGGTTTCTATTTTATATAGACTAAGGCACAGCCTCTATGTCAACAGAGATTCAGTCATTCATTCAGCAATTATTTGCTGAACACCTTTTTCATGCTCAGTAGCACGTTTATTAGTCACAGACATTAAACGAAATAATTACACAAATAATTATATACTGACAAAATCACAGGGTGCTCCAAGAGTATATAATAGAGGCCTACTTTAATCTGGGGTGGGGGTGGGGGTTAAAGAAAGGACTCCTTAACAAGGTAAAACCAGAATAAAGAGTGGGCACAGAAGGTCAAAAATTCTTTTTTTTTTTTTGTTTTTTTTGTTTTTATGGTGCTCTTCCTCTGAGCTTTTAGGTTAAAATCCTCTTTCCTTTGACCTCCAGAATTTCTTAAGAGATCATATGTTGGCATATTGTGTTTATTCTTGATTGAGGGAGGTTTTTCTCTGGACCCTGGTCAGGGACCAGAGCCTGCAGGTTGGCCTAAGTTCAGCATCCTGCCCACTTTGTTGGCAGTGGATACCCTTTCTCATGACAAAGCTGAATCCTGAGCTAATGCTAATGTGTGTCTCTCTGAGTCCAGTTGACCTATCTTGGATGACTTATCTGGACTAGATGATGTCTCCTACTCAAATTGTGGGATGTGGCTGTCTCACTAAATGGGCTGCCAGCTTTGTTTGGGAGTTAGATGCCAAGGCTCTATGAGTCAGGGTCAGCTGGGTGGGAGGCATTTTCCTCCTCTTTTTTCCCAGCAAGTAGAGCTGCTCTGTGTCATGTAGAAAACAATCTACTTTCAATGACTTTACAGACAGGACATTCCTTCCAAATTCTGGAGCTAGGTCACTCAGCACTCTTCATTTTGGGGTCATCTGATCATTTTGTTTTGTTTTGGTTATTTTATCTTCTGTGTATTTATATGTGTTTTAGTGGTATGTAAGAAGTTGTGACAGATGCTATTTTAAACTAAAAGTCTTTGCATATATTTTTAGTCTGCCAGATTTCTTGGAGCTAGTTGATTTTAAAATCAGAGATCCTTTTGGTGAGTTAAAACATTTTAGCAGAAAGAAAAAGCATGTATGTCTAGTTCAGCATTTTTATTAACTAGTACTTTTATTGTGTGATAGAGACCTGTGGGGACCTGGGGTCATATAGAGAGATGGGAAAGAGAAAACACTGATCTGTGTGTGAGGAATGTCAGCCTTGACATTAAATGTGACCTTCCTAGAGTCCTATTCCCTCTCTGCAAAAGGAAGTGCTCAGAAAGTCAGTGTTTTCTGAGTTGTTCTGCAGTGTTCTAGGACCTTGCCACTCTGAGTGTGCTCCTGTGTCTGCTGATTACATCACGACTCAGAGCTTGTGAGAAATTCAGAATCTTGGGCCCCAATCCAGAGATACTGAATCTGAATTTGAACAAGACTCCAGGGTATGCCTGTACTTGTTAAAGTTTGAGAAGCTCTAATCCAGGGGTGTCTGTGGTGCCATAAGGCTCCTCTGGGGATGTGAGGGAAGGAAAGAGAAGAACTTTGAGAGAGGTTTTCTTCACTCTGCTCCCCTTAACCAGCCTCAAACAGGGAAGCTCTGCTTTTTGCCTTTAAAGGAAATGAATTACCAGTGCCCAGGTATTTTCTTTTGGGAAAGATCCTTCTGCAAGTAAGAAAATTGTTTGATTGGATGATCAACGTTCTTTCAGCTTAAAAGCTTCACAGCTGCACTTTATTTCAAAGACAAGAGAAAGGCAAATTTATTATAGCTTTAGAGGAAAACAATTAATACAATATCAAGCATACAAACTTGATTTCTTGCAGCCCGCGTGGGATTAGCTTGAGATGGGGCTGTCAGAAATCCAAGAGAGGAGACCCTGCTTTCTGCAGGAGGGAAGAAATTGATCCTGCCATACTCCAAGGCCCAGGAGACAGCCTCCTGCCTGGACACCTACAGATCTCAGGGGAGGGGTGGGACAGTTCCCCTCAATATTCCCAGCCTCCAAGCCAAGTTTTAGGGAATGTCAGATTTTGGCACAAGGCATAGAATTGTCAAATGGTAAATTATTTCTGCAATAGCAAGAGGTATTTGTTCTCATTTAGCAAAATGTATTATTAATTCTTATTTGGCAAAATAAAACAAATCAAATATTCATTTATCACCTTTCCTTTCTCTTACCTATGTTACGATAATGCTGCATTATAATCACCCCAAACTCAGTGTCTTAAAGCATTAATCTTTTTTTTTTTTTTAAATTCTCACAAATTGGTGGGTTGACTGGGAGATTTGCTGTCTTTGAGTTGGGCTTGCTCATTTTCTGAGGTGTACTGGCAGGTTGATGGGGGGCCTTTGCTAACATGAGTCAAGTCTCTTCCCCAAATGTGACCAGGGTCTCTCACCTCTGTCTGCCAGGCCAACCTGTATGTGTGCCTGTTATCACAGGAAACTACAGAGAAGCAGGGAGGAAGCAGAAATGGGCAAGCACTTCGCTAACTTCCCATTGGCCTGTGTAAGTCATGTAGCCAAACCCAGGGAGAGAGTGGGAGGGGCTAGAAAGCTACAAGATAAATGGTGTAGATGCACAGAGGTCATTAATTAAATTTGATTTATCAATTAAATGAAATATGAAGCTACCACATGTGATCCTAAACAGGAATTGGCAGGAATCCAACTGTAAAAAGTACAGTTCTCACTTACAAAGGAGGCCTGGAACAAGGATAGGTTAGCAAGATAGATCTCAATGAACTACAGCAAGAAATGATCAGCAGTAGTACAAAGTGGCTAGATTGATGGCTTTTCAGTATGCCAGTTACATTATGATAATACAGGGAAAAGCCTAAGGCAGTCATTCTGTTTTTTCCTGTTTCTGGTTTGGGAGATAGTATGTCCTTTCTCTGATATTAATTCACCATGCACAAGGTAAATATATTATTGCCCAAATGATTTATGGCTAATTCAGCTTTACTAGGTACCACACACTAGGTGTGGCATTTGCGTGTGACCATCTATCTCTGCCGAGTCCTTCTTCCATGGTCTACTTAGGACCTCTGGTTGTGGTCTACCTTTACAATGCTTTCATGTAAGCATTTGAGAAAGTCATGTGGCGGACAGTTACTGCAAGATACATTTGTCTCCTTTATCTTAGATAGTCTGAAATAATCTACATGACCTACCTGCCCCTTTGTCCCAGAGAAAGTTTTTCTGGAGATGTCCAAACCTGGGAGAGGAGAATCAGACTGAAATCTGTGAGACACCCTAAGTATGTCAGTAATAACCCAAATTAATTTGAGTCTTGTTTTCCCTCCTCTTGGAGCTGGGAGCATATTGGGTGGGAAGGTTAATGCAATACAGTCTTATCTCCTCCAGGCAATTCTGCCGACTTGGAATAGTTTTGCCTCTCGTCCCTAGGAAGGAAATGTGCTCTGCCATAGTGATAAGGAGAATGGTAAAGAGGTCAATCCAGTGAGATTAGGATGCCTACCAACGTCTCCCTTTGCTGCACAGGGTTATTATGAATCTAGGAAGCGAGGGGCTGCAGTTAATTTTAGTTCTGAGTAACTCAGTCTCCAAGGGGTTCTTTTAGGAAATGCAAACAACTCAACAGAACCTTGTTAAAAAGACTTCATTCTGTGCATCCAGGGAAAGAGCCCACATGTGATTTTTGCACAGGAGACAACTTATCGTCAATTCAGGCACAAAGAAAATCAGACATCCTTACTTTCAAGAATCTATTGGAGGGGAGGAAAAAGTTTTCCTTAACCCTCTGAGGGTTCCTGGCTAGGTGAGAAAATTAAACTGACAAAGACAGATTAGCAGAAGAAAAGCATACAAACTTATTTAAGTTTTATGTGACACGAGAACTTAAGTGACAAGATAAAGAAATGAAGACCTGAAGAAACAGTAAAACTGGAGCATTTTTGTGTTAGGTCTGATGAAGAGTAGATAGTCCTATAGAAATAGCATAGTAAACTGAGGGAGATTTAGCAAGGCTGGTCTGTTTAGATTCTTCTTTGTGTCTCTTTGTCTTAGGAGATAAGGATGTTCCTTTCCTCTGGGCATAGGGAGAGCACCTTTCACATGAAGGTTTTATGACCAGTTTCAGGACAGAAGTTGGGATGAAGAGTCACAGTGACCTTCCTGCTTCTGCTATTTTCTCAAACTCCTTCAGCTAAAAATATTCAGTGTGCCAAGGTGCCATATTTTGGGGTAGCATGTCCTGAATCCCATCACTATCATGCCTGGCTCCCAGTCCTTTGTGAAATTAGAATAATTTTGCTCCCTGACTTGGTGAAAAAGAACAGGAATTGGTAACAGCTCCCTCCTAACCAGTAATTCAATGCTGTTATTTTTTTCTTTTCCTTTTCACTGGTTGCAAAGCAAAAATTCCCACAGGCCTTGAATGCTAATGAGGTGCCAAGAAGTGCTGACAGGAACAATGCATAGTGAGAAGAGTTCACATCTAACTTCTGGGCAGACTTTCCTCAAAAAAATATCTAACCGTTTCATAAGAAATAGGAGGAGGAAACTTTTGGATAGAACCTGATTATTGGTCTCTCTCTCTTCCTCTCATACATCCCTACATTTCCTGACCTCCTTTTTTTTTAATCTTTCCACTGCTCAAATTGCTGTCTACCTTCCTATTTAAAATCTGTCTTCCTCAGGGGTGCCTGGGTGGCTCAGTTGGTTGGGCATCCGACTTCAGCTCACATCATGATCTCGCCATTCCTGAGTTCAAGCCCCACGTTGGGCTCTGACAGCTCAGAGCCTGGAGCCTGTTTCCCAGATTCTGTGTCTCCCTCTCTCTCTCTCTCTGCCCCTCCCCACTCACACTCTGTCTCTTTCTCAAAAATAAATAAACATTAAAAAAAATTTAAAATCTATCTTCCTCAGCTGCCGTGACCGAACTGTACTTTAGTCAAGAAGATATTTAAGATATTCCGGAAGCACCAACTGTGGGCCTCCGAAAGAATGAAATGTAATATGAATAAGGGAATGGGTGACTAAATGGAAAGATAGATGGGTGAGTGAACCAATGGATAAATGAATGAAGTGAGCTCCACTCTCTGTAGCCAACTCCAACAGAATAAAAGTAATAAACTGCTGTTAATTCTCAGTGTGATGGCATTCCAATGTCACCTTTGATTCAGACTTCTCACAGAATTCTGGTAACCATGATCCGGTCATTCAGTAGGGTGGTAAGCTTTCAGATGATTTGCATCTCAGGAAAGCTCATAATTGCCTTTCCTCCACAGTTTCTCTCTGCCACCAGACTGGGGGGGGGGGGTGGGGGGGGTGGGGGGGTGGGAAGAGAAGTAATTCCAGAGCAGTGCTGTCCACTAGAAAAATAATGGGGCCACATATGTAATTTTACATTTTCTAAAAGCTACTTTTTAACAAAAGGAAGAATAAACAGTGTGTTATGGGTTGAATTATGTCTTCTCCAAAAAAGGTATATTGGAGTCCTAACCCCAGTACCTCAGAATGTGACTTTATTTGGAGATAGGTTATTTAAAGAGGTTATCAAATTAGAATGAGGTCATTAGAGTGGGCACTGATCCAATATGACAGTTGTCCTTACAAAAATTAGAAGTTTTGACACAGGCATTGAAGGAAGATGACATGAAGGGACCTCAGCGAAAAGTCAGCTGTTTGCAAGTCAAAGAGGAAGGCTTGGACAGACCATTCTTCCTTCACAGCCCCCTAAAGGAACCAATGTAGCCAACGCCTTGATCTTGGAATTCTAACCTCTACAACTATGAAACAGTGAATCTTAATTGTTTAAACTGCTCAGTTAGTGGTAGTTTGTTAACAGCAGCTCTAGTAAACTAACACACAGTGACAAGATTTTTAACAATTATATATTTTATTCAATCCCACATGTCAAAAACATTCTTCCTAATTCAGTGTGTATTTGACACTTACATCACCTCTTAATTTGGACTCCCCACACTTCAGGTATTCAGTAAGCATATGTGGCTTGTGGGCTGCATAGTAGACAGCCTGGGTTTAAAATGAGCTGAGTCATGATGGAAGGGATCCTGTTTCCCACTCTCCCAAGCTGAGTGCATATAGACCCACTACCCCAGGGTAGTTGTGAGGTAAGTGGAATTTGGGGACTTTAATTACGAGGCAAGTAGAATTTGGGGACTTTCACTTCATGTCTGAAAATGGTAAATTAAAAAAAAAAAAAAGCGTCTTCCATTTTGTTCTATTAGTGTGGTTATGCTTGTAAAAAGGTGCATGTATTTTAAATCCTGGCAATTCGGTGCATTTCCTACTTGGGTAAATTGGCCAATTCAACATTATTACTTTAATCATACAAATGCAGACTTTACAAGTGATTTACCATAGAAACTGAGAAAAAACCCACCTCCCTCCAACTAAAAATATAACAGTCTCTCTATAAATATGCACAACCATATGACAAACAGTTTCTGGGGCACAGTGCTACATTTTATTTCCTTTAAAGAAATCAATATGGTGGATCTTGAGCACCATTTGCAAGTGTGAATTCTCCATTTGCATGCCTGGTTTGGGCTTGCTGGGCAGTGTCTTCATCCTTGGGTCAGTCTATCATCTGTCACTTTTCAGTTTGTTTACTGATGCTAGACGGAAGGAATGAGGGGAGAAGTCATTTCTGATATTTGTCATTTGCTTTCTTTCTTTATCTTAAAAACAAACACTGACAAATTAATGTGGTTGATTATGTCAAATACTTTCTCCAAGAAAAAGAAACACTAGATGGGATGTGATATTATGACTTACCATAAAAAAAATATGGTCTTTGTTCCCATTTCTGGCACAGAGCTCCTAAAACCTTTGGAATTTCCTAAATGAAGAGAGCAATAAATGTGTCTTTTGTCATGTTAAAATGGTGACTTTGGGAAAGCACCTAAGGATGGGAGCTGGTTGTCAGTGGAGCCATCCATGTGATTAGAGGGTTGCAACTTTCAGTCCCACCCCGTGACATCTTGGGAAAGGAGAGAGTCTGGAGGTTGAATCAATCACCAGTGGTCAGTGATTTAGCCATCTTGTCTATGTAATGAAGCCAGTATAAAAACCCAAAAGGAGGGGGTTTGGAGACCTTCCAGGGTGGGTAACTGGAACACTTCCACGTGCCACTGAACCAGGCCCCAGACTCCACAAGGACAGAAGCTCCTTTGTTTGGGACCTTGCCCTTTGTATCTCTTGACCTGGCTAGTTAGTGATTCATTTAATATCCTTTGTAGTAAACTTGTAATCTTGTGAGTAAACCGGTTTCCTGAATTTTGTGAGCTACTCTAGCATGTTAATCAAACCCAAGAAGGTGTTCGTGGGAACCTCTGATTTCTACCCAGTTTGTCAGAAGTCCAGGTAACAACTGGGACTTGCAGTTGGTATCTGAAGTTAGGGGAGGTGGCAGTCTTGTGGCACTGAGCCCTTACACTGTGGAATCTGACGCTATCTCTGGGTAGATGGGTCAGAATTGAGTTGAATGGGAGGATATACAGCTGGTGTCAGAGAATTGGTTGGTGGTATGGGGACCCCCCCCACACCCCCCGTGTCCACATGCACACACATTGGAATTGACATCAGAATCCTTGTGGGACATCTGGCAAAACTAATGCATAGCAGTGTTCTCCAGTTGTAGTCTAGTGGAGGAAAGGCAGTTGCGTCCCATGTAACTGTGAGAGGAGTATGAGCATTAGAAGACTGTTGAGGAAGGACTGAGACAAGCACTGGTGGGAACCCTGGAGGACTGGCTGTAAGGTTAGGCTTCTGTCTGCCTGCTTTTCCCTAGGGTTCCATCCATGCTTTTTCTTCTTACTCTGTGTCCTCTCTTTGACCAGATTTTGACACTCTCTCCAGTTGCATAGTGGACAGCTTCACAACAGGTCTCTCCAACAGACTGAACTCCAGATGACAACAGCCTCAGCTTTCCCTTCCAAGCTTTCTTTTCTTAGTAATGGGGTCCCATTTACTGTTGCAAAGCCAGGGACCATGAGGGATTCCCTTCTCTCCTCATTGGCCCAAATACCACTTGACTTTGCTTCTCTCCAGTCATTAGCTCTCCACCACACCTCAGCCCAGGCCACCATCCCTTCTCACCAGGATCATGCAGCAGCTTCTTCAGAGGCCTGCTGCTCTGGTTCTCACCCCTTCCAATTTGTTCTTCCAGCTTCAGACAGAGGATTTTCCAAAGAGGCAGGTGTGATTAGGTGTCTTCCTGTTTCCATCCTTCAACAGTGCCTGACCTCAAAGTGTGAACTCTGTGGTCCTTCATGTTGTGGCCTCTACCGAATTCTCTGGTGACAGTGTCCCTTGCCTCTCCCTGTCTGGTTCTATATCAGTGGTTCTTAAAGCGAGGTGCTGGGTGAGCAGCATCAGCATCCCCTAGAGGCTTGTTAGAAACGCAAATTCTAGGGCCCACCCAGGACCTACTGAATCAGAAGCTATGGCCCAGCATCCTGTGTTATAAGAAGGCTTGCTTCCAGGGGATTCTAATTCAACTCAAGTTTAAGAACTGCTGTCAGTATTAAGAACCACTAGTACAGATGCTCATTTGTGTCAAATAGAAAACAAATCAGGACTTAGCAAGGGGAGGCTTTATTCTAAAGGATAATTTCAAGGTAGGGGGAGAAGGGCTGTTGCAGTGGGGAGAAGGTTCTGTCCATAAAATCTGCCAGCATCTCAAGAGTTAAGCAGAAAAGGCCTTTTCTTGTATAGAGAAGAGTGAACAAGGCTAGGAAGAGCTGGGTGTGAGGGACATGGGATGAAGGGCAGGGGCAGGACACGACAATAGATCAGAGGGTGTTTTACCTTGAAGACAGCTATTTTCAGGAGGGGAAGTTTGGAGGGTTGTAATGCCTGAAGTCCCTAAACCTCCCACAAAAGACCACCAGAGTCGTAAGTCAAAGCCAAGCGGCAAGGGTCATTTATTGCAGGTTCGAACCTGGTCCTCTGCACACTCGTCGCCGGTGATGCAAGAGGCCACGATCAGGGTTGGTATAGCGTTTTTATAGACAGAGACAAATAGCACAGGGGAGGTTTCAAATTATGAGGGGCCTGATTAGTTGATTTTAAAGTAAGGACATTTGTTGTTCTCTGATTGGGCGTCCTTTGTCTGTCCTTTGGCGGGAAGGCTTTGTCCGCTACTTGTGGCGGGAGGAAGAAAGGGGGAAGGGGGTAGGTGAGGAATGTGCTAAGCAAGCAGGTTTACAGAAGCGAGAAATGCCGGTTAGTTTATGTACAATCACTCATTCCATTACATATCAGACTACATTTAGGAAGTTTTACAGCCCATTCTACTACACAGTGGGTTACAATCAGGAAAGGTCTCACAATGCTCATAGCAAACAGCAAGCAAAACAGTCTTCTCAGCAATTGTATTTTTTATCAAAGATCTATAATAAGCAGAAAAGAGAACCTAGCTTTAAACTAAGGCAGGGCTGTCATTTGGATTCAAAGCTGTTCCTTTCAGGGTCTGTGTCTGGCCTGGTCTAGGCAAACAAGGAGGTCATCTTGAGTTTTCTCTAAGTTTTATGGAGGAAGTGCTTCTTTGCAGGAGGCTGTTCTGGAAGACAGAAGTGTGGTGGGGGGGATTGCTTCCCTGTTTTCCAGGAGCTCATTCCTGCTGTGTCCATTCTGAATGTAGCCCTTCTCCCTTGTTCTTCCCACTGCCTGGAGCACACCAACTTGGTTCTCTGCACACACACCTTCTCACCAACCTTAAGCAATCGTTGGGTCCTGGTGTCTTCTTAACCAAACCTTCTCTCCTATGCTGGGCTCTACATATGTCATCTGCACTCCGTATCTCCACTCCTAACACAGTGCACCTGCCTGGAGTCCGTGCATACTGAACAAATGAAGGAAAGTAGAGAAGTTTCTTGGAAGGTACGTTAATTTAAGAAGCTCTCTTAGTGCTTGATAATAATCCCTAAAGAACTTTTTTTTTCCTTCTCTGCAGTTAGAAGGCAGTCAGAAGTGTCACAGTCCCCCCTGAGAGCTCTTTGCAACTGCTTCTAAAATGGCTGCCATTTTATTGACCTCAACAGAACTTTCTTTTTCCAAGCTCAGCTGCTTAGTGTTTTGTTTTTTTTTTTTTTACATTTCTATTGTGCTCTTCCGGGTAGGACAGAGGTGTTAACAGCATTCTAATGTGCTACCGGGCTGCAGATAAGAATTTAACAGCCCGTGGGAGGGCCAATTAGAGTCAATTATAATGTAATTGAACTGCCTTGTATTCCTTGTCTGTATAGAACTTCTTTCTGGAAAGAAGATTATGCTTCTCTTTACACCATGATTGGGGCAAATCTCCCCGACACGGATTCACAGGAAATGGTTCTGACTCTAGATCCTGAAGTAGAGATTTTTCATGGAGACTAAAATGTCCTGGAAGATCACAGGGCCAGAGAAGCTCAGCTCAGCTCTGTTATTTGGAAAAGGCAAGGGAAATGCTGACTTTCCTCATTTTTCCCCTTTTCTTTCTTTTTAAGATAAGAGTGCTGCTTAATTCTTACAAAGAATTAGGGCATAGATGAAATAACAGTCAGTCTCTGGGAAGTTAGGACACTCAACCTGTTGAAAAAGGCAGAAAGGAGAAAGCATGAGAGTCACATTCTCTCCAGTTTCTCCACTGTTGGCTGTTGGAAGTGGTGCCACCGTGGGAGGACTGACACTGTCCTTCCCCACCAGCCTTCCTCTGGAAGCAGGCCTTTGGACTATTGGGGAAGGGAGCCACTGGTTCCATGAATTGTCCTTTCTCACTGCACCCAGCCACCATCACATTCCAGCTCTGGGATGTAACCAGTATGGATTTCAAAGGTGCAGGTCCAAGACTGGGTACGTAGTTTCCCTACTGGCAGTGACTTCTTATCAGATCTCCTTCTTTCATTCTCAACTCTTTCTGCTTCTTTCTCCTCTTCCCTGGTGTTATATGCCCTAATAGAATAAAGTAACACACACCTTAGCCTCACCCTCAGCCTTCTGATAAACCTGGGGTAACACTGATTACATTTGTGAAAATGAGAAAAGGAATCAGGTTTTGATTGATTTGCATGTTTTCCCATTTTCTAGGAAACCGTTTAATGGCCTGAGAGCCCAGGTCATGGCGGAGGGCTTCCAAAATGACAGGAAGAAAGTTACATCATGGTCCCAGACGTAATGCTATTTAAATACTCACCAGTTCCCTTGACTAGTGACAAGTCTGCTGCATTCATGTCTTCTAGAATATAAGAGGAAACAGCTTATGTGACAGACTCAGTCTCCCTTTTAAGGACTTTGATTAAATCAGGCTCAACTGATTAATTGAGGCCCATCCTAGAAAACTTCTCTTTAGTCAGAATCAGTTGGCTTGTAAGCTTATTTGTATCTGCAGAATCACTTCACTTTTGCAATATTCTGTTGGCTAGAGTCAAGGTATGGATTCTACCCACACTCAAGGGGAAATTATACGAAGGCAGGGGTACCAGAAGGTGGTTGTCATTGGGGATTATCCTAGGGTCTGTCCCTCATATGAGGCAGTCCAAGGCAGAGGCCTGAAAACAAGATTAGGTCACAGAAGGACACTGGTAAAGATGATATCCCAGTGGGACAAAGGCCTGTCCTTTTCTCTGTTTCCTGGCTTCTAAAAGACCCATGATTTTTGCATGAGTCAATCAGCAGAGAGAGAGAGACTCAGTAATGATGATTATTAATAAAAATTACTCAAAATTTGGATATAATTTGAAAGGCTTGCTTTTTCAGTGTCATACAGAGGCACAGGCCCATCCAGGGGTTAGGCAAATGCATATTCTTTAACCTGCAGTTTGCTACTGATAAGAGGTCCCAGACTCAGTGAAGCTACATGCTGTCTCACAAATATTTTTCAGTAGAAATGCAAATTATTTCCATTCAGTGGAACAGATCACCTCAAAGGTGATGGCTTATCACCCCGTTGGACATTCACCTTTTTTGTGTCTATGCCAGGTAGCCTATCCTAACCCGCCTTTATTAACTGGGGTATTAATACCTATCTTTTCAAATGCTCTTTGGGTTGGTTTTAACACCTTACTGTTTCTCTCAGTAATTAATGACTTGAATAAATCTTCAATGTGTATTCATTTTATATTTGCCTAAGCATTATTCTGTCATCTTTTGAAAACTAAACTTTAACAATAGATGGACTTTTTCATCAGTCAGGCAGCAGAATGGAGTTTATTTAATTCTGACAAATAAAGAAAAGTGAATTTTTTTAGCCCAATATTATGTGGTACAATTCACAGCCCTGGTAATTCTCTCAAATTCTAAGAATAAATAAACTTCCTTGCCATGCTCTTTGGGGAAAGAGAGGGAATAAATCCATCAGTAGCCACCTAACTTTCTGTGCACTTATAGAAACCTGATCTGTGGTCTGCTGATTTGAAAGCACAGTATTTAACTACCAGGTGTGGATGGTGGTGGTAGCAGTGATGAGACACTGAGACCGGAGTCCAAGATCCATTGTGAAGGCAAACCGTATAGGTCAGAGCCTCTGTCACAAAAGCTCTGCTTCGAGGTGTCTTGGATTGGGCACTCATAGATATGATGAATTCCAACAAAACTCTGTGTGGCATAAGATACTTCACATGGAACTTATGGGAAGAAGTGTTGTTTCAGGCTGAGCCCTTCCTAGGCTTCTTAGCACACACTGGTGCCCCACCCTAAAATTTTCTCCATAACTCAGGGTTCAGCTACTACAGGTATTGTTTGTTAAGAGTACTTAGTTGCTCCCAGGCTTCTTTTCAAGAGAATAGGCTCAGTTGAGAGGAGCTGCTTTGCCCAGAAATGCTTGGAGGTTTTGTCCCTTAACCCAGCATGGGGACAGCCCAGAGCCAATGACTGGCTGGTATCAGGGCACAAAACTGGTTCCCCTTGCCTCAGTGGGGGACAGGTAACTCTGGTGCCATTTTTGCTCCAGACTCCTAGTGGTATCAGGCTGAGGCCAGACACCCGCTGACATCACATCCTTCCTTGGCTCCTTCTCTGACCCTATCCTGCATCCCTCTCTAGCTAGCCTTTTTATGTAAGCTTACCTGCACTAAGTCACTTGCACAAGAATCCTCATCTTGGGATCTGCATTCAAGCAACCCAACCTAAAACTTTCTGAGCCTGTTTTCCTACTGTGAGTCATCCCTGAATGTTGCCGAGGTGCCAAAGACTGTGCAGCCTCTCAAATACTCTCCCTGGTAGTGATGCTTCCGTTCCCCACTGAGAATGGGAAATGATGCATTCCACAGAACTGAATTTCTACCTCTTTAATCCCTGAAAATATTTAATCAATAGAGGTTTGTAGAAAATAATTTTGTGACATGAGTAAAATGGGGAATTTCCTGGACTAAAAAGTCAGAGAACCTCACTTTTCAGCCAGGCTCCACATCTGACTTGCTGTGTAGATGATGCAAGGTCATCCACGGGAGGTGCATTTTCATTACTGATAAAGTGGGGGATCATCCAACTGCCCTGATCACTTTGCAGATTACCATTAGGGACCAATGGGTGATAAACGTGAAAGCATTTTAGAAACTGTCAAATGGGTTTATTATTCCAGAGTCTCTTGTGTCCAAGAGAAAATTGCAATCGACTTAAGCAAAAAGGTGACTTGTAAAAGCTCATCTCTCTAGGATGCTCACAGCATGAGGCAGGAGTTAGATTTAGGAGCTCAGTCATCACTGAGCTTTCCTCTAATTTCTTGGCAATTCTTACTTCTTTTTAGCTTTGTTCTAAGAAAGGCTCTCTGCATGTGGAAGAGAGTTGGCTTTAGTGAGCACACCTCCATTCCTACCACCTACCAGGGCTCAGGGCTTCGTTAGAGCTTAAGATCCAGGGGAAAGGGACAGTTTTCTGTATAACTCTGGGAAAAAATCATGGGGAAAACTAAAGAAGCAGGCTTGGGAACATGCCCATCCCTGAACCAGTTGCTGTGGCCTATGGAAGGAAATACACTATTTGTACAGAAATGGGTTTAGGACTTTTTTTCTAAGGGTCATGGAGTTCAGCTCCACCAGAACCATATGGAACAAATAGAAATGCTGTGGAATGTAGAAGTGATAATTTTCCCAAAAAGACAGATAGCAGATTGACAACCATATGTACAGTACAGTATTGTGCAAGTTGGAAGGTATACTAATTATCAAGCAGAATATATTAAACCTTTATTGATATCTCAAGACCATTGATACCTAATTAGTCCTTCTGGCATATTACACGATTGTGATACTTCATATGGTGAGTAGGGTTGTTAATATCTACAGCAAATAGCCCCAGACTCTTAAAATATTGTTGAATACTTTTATCTGTATTTTTAAGGAGTTTTCCTATTTTCTTCTTATCTGTTATTGAAGTTTTAATATACTTGCTTCAAATCAATTATGGGTCAGAATTTCAGAAAACCACATTAAAAGAGAACTTTATCTAAAATAAGAGCATGTAAGTTTTGAGAGAGGCTCTCTCCTTTAAGACAAGTCCATGGACATTGTGGTATCTTATTTCCTTGTTTAGAAGCATCCTGTTCTTAGCTGCTGTGAATTGAGACTTCGGTCTTAGGGACCAAAATAGCACTTTCTACCTCAAAATATAGTGAATGTTAAGGAATTTAGATTGGGTATCTAGAGTTTAGGGGTTCTGTTCCGCTGATACGGGATCAGGTAAATTAGACAGGTTTTGAGTTCAGAATGAAAAACTTTGATTATATTTATGGTTATTCTACTTGCTGGTTAATCAGGTTAGTTCAGTATTTATTATTAAAGCACTTTTTTAATGCAAGGCACAAGGATAGATGATACCGATATAATAGGGGCTCTAGCAAATAACTTTTCAGTTGCCTGTTGCTATGTAGCCATTCACCCTAAAACTTAGTGGTTAAACGCAACAATCGTTTTATCTCCTTGTGATTCTATAATCTGGGCTTGGGTTGGTGGTTCAATTGCTGGTCTCACTCGGAATTTCTCATGAGACTGCATTTGTTTAGAGGTTACATTGGGGCTGCAAGATCCAGAGGACTTCACTCATATATCTGGTTAATGCTCTTCTTCATGGTCTCTCTTTTCACATAGTCTCATGTAGTAGACTAGCTCAAGCTTTACTGCAGCCTGGCAACTGGTTCAAAGAGTGAGTACACCATGAAGCAGGACCATATCTGCTTGCATCATGCTTGCTAATGTCTTGCTGGTCATGGCTAGTCACATGGCCAAGTCCATACTCAATGCTGGAAGAGAATACACAAGAGCGAAAACACCAAGAGGGGAGTTGTGCTGAATGCTATCAAAGTAACAGTCTACCATAATTGCTTGCAAGTCAGTCAGTGAATTTCAAAGTGTATTCTTTGGAATCACTAGAACTCCAAACAACCCTTCGGGGTGAAGTAGGTAAGCCTCACTTTAACAGAATTTTACTCACAAATATTGGACATTAACAGTTAAGATTTCCATTGAGGAAAGTGTTCTGCTGCTAAGAGTATATATATTTTAAAGTCATTGGACTATATAATCTCTTCCAAGTTAAACATTTTATGATTTTATGACTCCAGGAGTTCTTGGGCCACTTAGTTGATCTGTCCTTGGATGATAGCACATATTCTTATCTACTCCACTGGATACCTGCCAAGATGGATACAATAATGTCTCCACATCGCTTAGAGGTCTTCAGCAGACACAATGAATGCATCCACTGAATTTCAATTCCCTTTCTGCATCACATCCTGCATAGGAAATACCTCCTCCATTTAGAACACTGATATCTATAATCATGAGTACTTATGAATTTAAAGACAGGTGTTAACATTAAATAAATCAGTAGTGTGAACATATATTCTTTTCAAATGTGCTATCCTGTGTATGTGACAATGGTATTACTGTCCCCCTGTCAGTAACACATGCTTTTATTTCTAAAATTTCACGTTATTTAGCAAATAATGACTACAACATGTATTAATTATTGAACACATATCATATTCCAGGCATCGTGCTAGCACTTTTCATCTCATCCCTTTAATCTTTACAAAACCTTTACAAAATTAATATTATGATTCCCACTGAATGGACAAAGGATAATGAGGCTTGGTAACTTATCGAAACCTACATAGGTGAGTTAGTGACAGAGCTGGGACAGAGCATGGCCAGAACCTTCAGGCCATGAAACCAGTTCTGCAATCCTCCCATATCTCACTGATTCCTCTTGTGATCAAGGGCCTAATCTAAGATCTAGGGTTTCGGTACACAGAAAACAATGCACTGGTCTGGACAGAGCTAGACTCTTTAGCTATAGCCAACTGCATGGGTTCTCAACCTTGGTTGCTAATTGAAATAAGCCAGGGAGCTTTTAACAAATGCTGATGCCTGGGTCTCGCCTTCTCTATTCCTGATTGAAATGGGTTTTGGTGAAGCCTGGGCGTTGGGCTTTTTAAAAGCTTCCTGGGTAGTTTTCACTATGCAGCCAAGATAGAGAACCACTAACTTAGAGGGACCACCTGCATGTCGGTGTCTCCAGGAGCCACTTGCAGGACCCTGGCTGTTCTAAGTCAATGTGGATGATAGTCTGTGGAATGCTCTTAAAAACAGTCCTTAAAAACTTCTAATCATGTTTCAAAAGCCAAACCCAGTGAACAGAAGGAAATAACCAAGGGAAAGAAAAAACATGCAAATGCTCAGACCAACATTATAGAAACATCCAGGCTCATGATCATTAACTGAGTCTCAGGGTCTCCTGATACATCCCCCCGCCCCCCTCTGCACCACATCCTGCCAGCTGATACCTGAAGAATTCTCACTTCTTAATTCTTAGCCTCTACTGCCTGCCCCAGTCCTTCTTGGGCCTCTCGGCTTTAGAAGAGATGTTCCAATCACACCAGTCTCTGGGGATCCACTCCACTGGCAGGTGATTAGGGAGGAGGGGATGATGCTGGTTTTTCAGGCTCACCCTTTTTTTCTGCTGCTCCGATCAGAGACGAGTTTAGCGAGAGTGTGCGTGGACTGCAGTGCTGGTAGCACCAATGAGGTTCATGTGTAGCTTCTCTTCTCTGAGGGTTAGTTTATTAGGACAAGGGCAATTTACTGTCATCTAGTTAGATTTTAGGGGACATGAAGAAGACCCAGAAAACCCCTGATAAATGGAAAACCACTGCAAGGAAAAATAACATATATATATCAAACATCAGACTCAAATGAATTTAAATCCTACTAAGTTCCACCTTGTTTATTAAAACCTATTGTGACTTTTTAAAAGAATTAAGACAATAGATTAGCGCTCAACGGGGATACTCATTTCATCTCACTAATTAGGAGCTTCCGAGAACTGTGTTTCCCACTGTGTAATTATGTCGGCATCAGCATCATCATCCTTGTCTTAATAGCTAACAGTTATAGAGAACTTTACATTTCCTGGACACTCTTCAAACAATATTAAACAGACACGATCATTTATATATTTTATGCGTCACAACTACCAATGAAAATGAGGACAGTTACTATAACAGTCCCCACTCTTACAGATCAGAAAATGGATTAAATTAATCAGTTTTATTTTAATTAATCAAATTAATGTTTATAAAATGTACAATGGAATGTGTGATTAAAAAATAATCATCTCTATTGTGCATCTTAGGTTGGAAAGATCATCCTGGGTCCCTCAGCTAATAAGTAATAAGCATTTCATTTAAGTCTAAGCTTTTCTAACTTTTTTAAGTTCTTGCATTTAATTAGTCTGGTATACTACCTGTTCTATATACATAGAAACATTAATTGATTTCATTTACTGAATGGTACTCTGTTACTAAGTTGGGGAAGGTGGGGGGGGATATTTGTAATGACCCCAAGGAGTCTAGCTCTGAGGTCTAGGCCCTTAACCTGTCCACATGACCGCTTGTGGAAGGCAAAGATGTTACACTAGTTATCAACAGGTGATTTATGATTTCTTTGTACTTATCACACTCAAGAATCTTAGGACAGAGAAAGATCATTGCTAAGATTTCAAAAAGACCATCTAGAGAAAGTATCTTCTTTAAACATACACATGCAACGTGTAAACCTATGGACGAAGGAGAAGTAATGATGTACACCAAAATGTGGACAGAGGTCATTTGGGGTGGTGGAATTATGGATGGCTGTTATTTCTTCTGTGTGCTGTTTTAAATTTTAAAAAATACTAGTGAAATCTAATATTACATATTTCTATATTATATATTGTTATGTAATATAATGATGATTATTTTATGTAATATATACAGTATGCATTGCTCTTGTTTATTGGAAAATACAAAGGCAGCTTACAAGGGTTTCAGTCTAGTATAAACTTCCCATGTCCTAATTCTAGAAAAGTAAGACATCAAGCTTAGAGAGCTGTAGAAGGAGGAGCTGGACAGGAAAAGAAACTTCTGAATATCTCCCCTCCTTTCTACATGTAGGCCTTTGCAGTTACAGGGATTGGACATTTTAATTACTATTATGATTTAAAGTGATGAGGAATTTTGATGATATAATTGTGACCAGACACGTCATGGGGCTTGCTAAGTGTGTTATACAGGGGCAAGGGAAGAACTACCATAGAACAGATGGGGGTGGGTGGGAACTATATGATAAATTTAAGATATTTTGCCTTGGCGTTAGGTTTAATGAATGTAACCTAACTTTGGTATCTTTTTAAGAGCCTGCAAAAAGGTTTTTCCTTCTTTTCTACAATTTCTTGATATGGGACTAATATTTCATCTGATTTTGGCACTATTTTGAAATAGGCCTTGATGAGACTCAGATTTACTGTTATATATTTAAAAGTGTGATAGGGAGGGTAGAAAAGCCACTCGCCTTTGTTGCCACCAAAAAGGCTCTTCATGTAGAGGGTAATATTTGAACATGGTCTTGAAGGATGAACAGACAGGTAGTATATCAGACTAGTTAAATGCAAGAACTTAAAAAAGTTAGAAAAGCTTAGACTTAAATGAAATGCTTATTACTTATTAGCTGAGGGACCCAGGATGATCTTTCCAACCTAAGATGCACAATAGAGATGATTATTTTTTAATCACACATTCCATTGTACATTTTATAAACATTAATTTGATTATGTATAATGACATATAATATTACCGGTTATATATTTACAATAATAATACAGGTGCCTCTCTCAGGATTTAAGAGTATTAAAAGCTATAACTCACAGTAATGTTCCAAGCACAGGGCCCGTCTCTTAGAAAGTGTTCAAGAAGTATCAGCTACCGCCACCACCAGAAATTGGCCCAATTATAAAGTAGGGGAGTGAACAGGCAGAAGGGAGAGCATGTGGAGGTGTGTTTATAACACTCTGATCATGGCACAGAGAATGAGAAAGCCTCTTTGAGATGGTCTGGTAAGTGGAAGTGAAAACCAATTAATGGAAATAGGAATGTCAGAGCTGAGGGCAGAACTTTGGTATCTCAATCTAGGTCTGCACAACCTCTTCCTTGGTTTCATTTGCATTCCTCCATCTCTGGAATGACGCCCCCGACAGCACATTATACAGCTTTCCAGAACAGGTCAGAGACGGCACAGGGAAATGGAACGGCCCTGCCAGCAAGTAATGATGGTCCCCATGCAGCCTTTTACATGGGAATTAATCTTTTATTAAGAGAGAAAATTATGCCCCAATGCTTCGGGGGCTCTTTGCTCACGGTTGCATGTGCCACGGGAAGCACTAGCTCCTCTCCAGGGTCTCAGTCAAGGGCAATCTTCTAATAACAACTCTTTTGGAAGCTGAGACACTCCAGGGGCTAGTATGGATTTTTGTTTTTGTTTTTGTTTTTCTTCTCTGGTCTTGTGTGAATGAGGAATTTGAGCACAAAATATACTGTTGGCAGCTTACGAAATCCCTCTTTCTATGCAGGCTACTGGAAGAAACTCAAAGTTTGGGTGATGCTGTAAAGCAGACGAGCAACCAAGGATTTTGGGACTTGAGGTGTGCTCATGCTCCTTTGAGAAATTGGAGCTGTGTGTGTAGCTCAGGAGAGAAAGGGCACCTTAGCCTTCAGTGGAGATGCTAGGGAAGGAGATGCATTGATCAACGTGTCCAGCATGCATGAGCTGAGGGCCTATTGTGTGCCTGGATTCTGCCCTGGCAGCTCTCATAATCTGGTGGAGGTGAGAAGTCTCCCACATAAGAACCTCAAACAGAGCCAGGGTGTTTCTTGAGCTGAGTGAGAGGCAAGGGCGGGCAGGAAGTGATCTCCAGGGTGTGATGATGGGGCAGGCTGGACGCGCACAGGTCTGCCTGAAAGGCGGGGTGCTGACATGGCATGGAGAGAGGCGTGAGGAGGGTGATCCAGGACAAGGGAGCAGCCTTGACTAGGGTGAGGTAGCAAGACATAGCCCGGTGGGTTTTGTGGCTGCTGAGTATCTCTGTCTAAGGCATGCAGAGCTCACAAGTGGGAACAGGGCTTCTGGCACTCCTGGGGATGCTAACTATAAAATTGGGAAAAATTAGAAGTTGGCTTTAATGCCTTTTTGGAAACTAAATACTGCACACATGTGAAGTCAGGACTGTGTAGGGGTTGAGAGCACTAGGTTAGGAGATTAATAGAGGCTCAATAACCCACACTGTCATTTCTTAGCTGGCTCACCCTGGGCATGTTTCTCTGTACAAAAAGGCTGATAAATAGCTTTCTTGCAGGAGGAGAGAATTCTGTAAGATAGTCCCTGTAAATACATTGTACATTATCTGGGCACATGGTAAATGTGCAATAATTTTGACTACTGTATTATTATTACCTGGCTAGTTCTCCTGACATCCTGAAAGTAAAGTAACAAAATCATAAAAACGTAGCTAATATATAAGCATTAACAATTTTGTTCCTTCCCTAACTGGTTTCCAGTTCATAAACCATACAGTGAATTTTGTAGAGATTTGGAACCTGGGAAAGGAGAAGCATGGGTTTTTTTTTTTTTTTTTTGTAGAATTTGGAAAGAAAGGGTCCTGTAGGCCCAACAGAGTCACTGTGTTGGGTTCTGAGGCTGAGAACTGTACACAAATGAGGACATCGAGAAAGAATGGATTTTTAGCACGACAGAAGGTAAAACTTCTCAAAATCAGGGCTGTTTCTTAAAAAGGAAGAAAGGGAGATGGGGATAGAAGGAAGGGAAAAGGATAAAGAGGGGTGATGGAAAGGAGAGAAAGAAGGAGGGAAAAGAAAATGGTGAAGGAAGGAAAGAGGAAGGGAGGTGGAAGAGGTAAGAGGAGGGAGGGAATGAGGAAAGAGAGTGGGGTTGGAGGGAGGGAGTAAGGAAGAAAAGAAGGAAGGGAGGAGGGAGAGAGGAGAGAGAGAGGGAAAGAAAGAAGAGAGGAGGGAAGGAGGCACAGAAGAAAGAAGGAAGAAAGAAAGAGAGGCAGGGAAGGGAGGGAAGAGAGAGGGAAGGAAGGAAGGAAGGAAGAAGAAAAGCAAGGAGATAAGCAGTCATGGCTTTGCAGGGCAGTGAGATGTGAACAAAGACCCCATCTGCCTCCCTGCTTGAAGTGTCCAAGCTGAGAATAAACACCCATCAGATATTCCCGCATAGATGGCGACTTGAACTAAATGGCCTTTAAAGTTTCTATCAAGGCAATCTTTTTATGAAACTTAGGATTTTAAATAATGTGGCTGCTAGAGAGTTCAGATATGTAAAATGGATCGTCCCTTTGTTGTTTTTGTTTTCTTGCAGTTATTCCTTCAAGTCCCAAAGGGCAAAACGAAAATGTTTTCCAGAGTTGTTATATGCACAATATTTAAGGCATCACGGCTGCATATCCAAGGCTGACAGATACATTCTTTCCTTCTCTTAAGTTCTTATAAACACATGACATTTCTGATCTGATCCCTCTGGAGTCCAGCCCTTGCTGAACATTCACAGTTTCTTTATCAAAAATAGCAACCAAATGAAATTTTTCACTTGGTGCAACTTAGTGCGGCAACATTAGCCATGAACACTTATTTTCTTAGTGGAATAAAAAAAATGCCCCTTGTCCTTGGGAATCTAGACCTTTCTAGCGTGTGTGACTAATGTGATGCCTCTTTTCTACACAGTTTGATTTTTTTTTTTCCATTTAAAAGAGCAGTTTTAATTCCCACTTAGGTTTTAGGTCTTGCATGTCCTATTAATTTGGCTGTAGAAATTTATTATTATTACACTTGGAACACTTGTTACATTATTGCCTTTGATTGAACTTGCATTTGCCAACTTACTCCAGAATTCAAGGACAGCATGTGCTCTTGATGCTCTCAGATGGGTTTATTCAGAGAAGCACAGCTTAGATCTCTGTCTGGACTTGGAGGTGGAACACCTGGCATGTTGAGATTCTGCGGCTGACTATGCGGATTTGGGAATACTTATGAGCACTGACACTTATTGTCATTTTATAGATCTGGGATGGTGTTTTATTTATTCCTGGATCCTTATGGCTAAGGTTTATGTAAGCCACCACCTCCCTGGCTTTGTAGTGGTTCTATATTGTGAGTAGAAAGGCTTTCCATAGGCATGGTCTATTCTGTTATCAATCAGCACATCTCACAAGTGTTTCTTTTCTTTTTTTTCTTTAAAAATATTATATAGTGGAAAATAATAAATGTTGTAGAACTTTATTTAGAGATATTTGTTCATGTAGAAAAAAACCCAAAACACATCACAGAAGAGCTTTTCTGCACAAAAGGAACGCATGCCTGAGTTTGCTCCTGAGTTATGAAAATTGATGAGGTGAAGAATTTCCACTAGATTTTTATTTAAGGGAAATACAAGGTGGCTAATTTCAAACAAATAAAAAAGAATGTTGTTGCTTTATGAACCTTGCAAATGGGCAAATGACCTTTAATATGAGGAATGACTTTGCCATGCTAGTTTAAAGGCAGAACCAAAAGCGTTGCTGGACCTTTCTGGAAGAACATGTTGCAGGTGTGGCAGGATTTTGAGGAGGTGGCAAATCAGCCAGGTACTCATTCCATAAAACGAGGGTTGAGGTTTCATCAGAGCAGAATTTTATAGGAGAAGGCTGCAGACATCCCCAAGTCGGGTTGCTTTATTTTTAGAGAAAAAGAAATGGAGTCCCAGACAGGGGTAAAGCTTGTGAAGCTCATTGGCAGAGCATGACCTAGAACCTTGGCCTCCTGAGCTTTGGGTTAGCAACCAACCCGCCCACCATATGTAGGAGAAATTCCCTCAGATGTGCCCAGGACCCCACAGGCTCAATCAACCTGAGTCAGCTGGGCGGTCTCCCTGAACCTTGGGAGAGGGCAACTTGGTACCACATTTGAGGGCTGATATTTGCTTTTGGAGGAATGCTGCTTAGTCTTGACTTAACTCAGGCTGGAGGACCACACTGGATGAGTTCTAGGGCGCTGTCTCTCTGATCCTGATGCTGTGAAGGTTGTGCATACAGTTGGTGCTAAATGCATATTTGTTGGATGACTGCATGCTTGCTAATCTTGCTACAGTCTTCTGCCACAATGATCATGAGAAATCAGTGCTTTTATTGTCTACTGTGCCCATATTAATCTTCATAACACCTCATTCTCTGCAGGTCAAGTTCAAACTCCCTTTCTTCTACTTGTATTGTATTCCTTAGCCTTTCATCTGCCTCAGTTGGAGCATTCTTACTTCGTGTATGAAAACTTTGATTAGTCTAAACTGATCCCTTTTTTTCTTTCCAGTCATGTTATATACAGCCTAAAGTCATGGTAGCCAGGCTGTGCTGTGGAGATCACACCTCCAGAAACAATCCTTTTAAAACAAGGGATGGGAATTGGTGGCACAATTCTGAGTCATTCCTCAAAAAGTCACCAATGGGACTGAACCCCATTTGCCCAAGGTGGTGATATGCTATACAAGAGCTTTTTACTACAAACAGTTCACAATCTATTTTGGAGTGAACCTTTTCTTCATTCCCTCTCTCATTTTTCCTAACCCTCTTTTGTGCTTCCTGAAGTTACTTTCCAGACATATTACCTGTACCCAAGTCTTGTTTCAGGGTTTGCATTTAAAGTAGAACCCAAAATAAGACACCATATATTGAAAACTTAAAAAAAAACATACAGGGCCCAGCTTAGCACTATGCACACCATACATGCTAAAATTATACAGATTAAATAAATATGGATGAATGGAAAATATGCCCTATATCAAGATCTGTTTTTTGTCTCCTCTGAGGCTGTGAGATCATACTGAGCTTTGTATTCATGGGTAATAATATGGATGTTTTAGAGTCACGGTTCATTCCCAGTATGATTCCTTTGAAGCCCTGGTGATGCGCCTCCAAGCTGTCCTCAAGATAGGAGCCACTATCTCTGTTGGCTGTCATGAGGACTCCTGCTCTGGGGACTTGCCCTTAGCCAAGGAGGTCATGTCTATCCTCAAGAGGCAGTCAATGACTGACTGACTTAGGGACAGGCTAGTTCCCTGGCCTTAGAGGGGGTTCTGTGGTGAAATTCATACTCCAGAGCTCCTTGTGGGATCAGGTTGAAGTTAGATACCACATCAGCTCATACCACATTGCTCATGTGCTTTCCCTGCCCATCCTGCTTCCCCTACTCCCCTTCACCGGAGAAGCCTCCTGCAATACATCCCATACATCTGAATCCCCATTTCAGGCTCTGCTTTTAGCGAACTTGATTTAAGATGCTCCTGATTTCCATTGATCTTCCTTATCTTACAGGGCTTTTCCTCCCAAGACGCCTGGACAACCTACTACTGAATTTCTCATATAATGTGACAATTCATATATTCAATAAATTTTGGAAAGTTCAGCTCTGCAACAAGGTAGGACTGTTCCTTATCATCATTTTCACCTCTGCCCATTAAATATGTAAGAATGGTATTTGGCAGTTCTTTCAAGAAGTAGCTTTCTTGGTGTAGACCCTGTTCAGTACATAAAATGACTTAACTATGGAATTTCTCTAGGATTCATAAATCAACTTTCTTGGGGGGAAAAAAGCATGACTTTTCTCTGTTTCTCACCATAGAAATTTTACTGCAACGTTATATAGAATGATATTTAATATAACTCAGCTAATAACTTATAAGAGGCCACATTGAGGTTAAAATATTTTAGCTGCCCTGTTGCTTTTGCAATTGGAAGGAGCAGAGTAGCTAGAAAGATCAAAAACAACCTTTTAAATTCCCCAAGGCCTTGTTTAATGGAGTGTATACAATCAAATTTCAACAATCCATGGCTAGATTATCTATGGCAGTACTTCTCAGACTTTAATGTGCACATGAATCACCAGGAGATCTTGTTTAAATGTATATTCTGGTTCAGTAGGTCTAGTGTGATGCCTTAAATTCTATGTATGTGAAAATCTCTCATAAGATGGTGATGCTAATTGTCCACAGACTGCACTTTAAGCAATAATATCTTATATATTTCTTCACTCCTGTAGTGCTTATCCTCTGACCCAGTGACCATATAGATAATATAATCTAAAGGTAAGATTGAAAGTCTGACATTGAAACCTTTCATGACTATGCAGCCTAAGCAAAATTATGCCTGTGGCCTCTGATGATAAGCTTTGACTCTAAGGACGTTTAATGATGTTGCACATGATCCGAAATACAAAAAATGCTGATTTGGGTCCATTTTTTTTTTTTTTTTAAGATGAGATCAGGTTAAGTCTAGATTTCTCCTGAATACACATTCTTATCTAGCTTTCAGAAAAGGATCTCACCTTCAATGGTAATACAAGGAAAATAAACACAGTCAATATTGGTATCACAAGTAGTCTGGTTAATAACAAAAAGTACTGATTTCACCCTGGCTGGCTTGCTCCTTGGGGCTACCACTCCACAATGGGAAATTCTACTCTTACCTCCTGCAATAGTTCACCAAATTCCAGGCCCTGTCTTAAACATGAAACACCTAAGTCAAGGCTTATTTTACCACATTTCTTGAATTCTAAGTCTAGGCCTGAAGTAATTTATTTATCCTAAATAGCTGGTCCCTGTCTCCAAGGTACAGCTGCCATTCTGAGAAATAGGCATCTTCAGAAAACATCTTCCTGTTTATGTTTAATATAATATAGACCATTTTATGCCTTCACAAAATTCTCAGGAAAATGAATATGCACAGTGTTCACAAAGTTATAGTATTACACAGATAACATATTGTTTCTCATGGGAGGTATTGAACAATAAAACAAGATGAAATTTTAAGACTTTCTAATTTCCCCTCAGACCAATATTTTACATTTTATGCATTTTTACTCTAAAATTATTAATGTCATTGGTGTCAGCAAATATGGCAGGATCTCTGAAAATTCTGTCTTCCATAAAATCTACAAAAATATTGGTAATAAATAGAATCAACATTTTTATAACTCTGAAAATTAACAAAAGGCTTTTAGTTATATGGGAAGTATTTATTCAGTAACAATGGTTGGATCTCAGTAAAAACAGTGAGCCTTATTCTTAGGGCATTTTAACTTGTCCTGTTGCTCTCTTCCCACCCGTAAACTATGTGGTAGCTGGTTGCCTTGAAAACCTAGAGCCCTTGGGGCGCCTGGGTGGCTCAGTCGGTTAAGCGTCCGACTTCAGCTCAGGTCACGATCTCGCGGTCCGTGAGTTCGAGCCCCGCGTCAGGCTCTGGGCTGATGGCTCAGAGCCTGGAGCCTGCTTCCGATTCTGTGTCTCCCTCTCTCTCTGCCCCTCCCCCGTTCATGCTATGTCTCTCTCTGTCTCAAAAATAAATAAACGTTAAAAAAAAAAAATTAAAAAAAAAAAAAGAAAACCTAGAGCCCATGCCCATAGTTAAATATGGCAGCCTGGTAGCAACTAGAAGAGAAACAGAGTTGAAGCTCCTTTAAACTTCATTCCCATAGATTATCATTATTTGACCTATCTAGTCGTTCCCTGAAAGACCCTGCTTGCAAGACAGTCTTAATTTGCCTTGACTTGGACCTCCTATAATGGAAAAAAATCCTTTAACCTGGCAGAATTTGTCAAAAACAATTAGAATTAAACTGCTTACCTTTGTGTCTGTCTGAAGCAGTAAATAACAGACTATGGAGAAAACCACAGGCTAACCAAAAAGTTTTAAAGGAAAAGCTGGGAAAGGAGATATCTATAGGGGTTTTAAAAAGCTCACATACACAATCACAAGGATATAAAGTTTATGTGCATGCACAGGGATGCGTGTATGTTCAGGAAATATCTGAGAAGGCGTTAAGTTCTCAACTGTGGCCTACCTTGAGGTTTGTTGGCAGCAGGAAGTGAAACATAAGGTAGAATTGTCAAATACTGGCTAAGTACTAACGGTGTTCCCCAGCAGATACACAGAGCCCCTCAACAAAGCTTGGTAGACTTATTGGTTTTATATACTTATAAAAATCTGTCCAGTAATTAGCTGACCATGATGTTAACTAGGCAGAGACTTCAGTGACCACAAGTATAAAAGAATAGGGACTTAACAGAGTTAATTCAGGAAAGCCATTAAACCAACAAAACCATTACCACAGGCATCACCACCACCACCAACCACACACCCAGTCACAAAACAAAACTCAGTAGCAATAGCAAAACATAGGGTGTGATGAAAGCCTAATTTCCAGAGTTTCCATGTTATTTTTTTTTTTAATTTTTTTTTTTTAACGTTTATTTATTTTTCAGACAGAGAGAGACAGAGCATGAACGGGGGAGGGTCAGAGAGAGGGAGACAAAGAATCTGAAGCAGGCTCCAGGCTCTGAGCTGTCAGCACAGAGCCCGACGCGGGGCTTGAACTCACAGACTGTGAGATCATGACCTGAGCCAAAGTCGGACGCTTAACCGACCAAGCCACCCAGGCGCCCCTCCATGTTATTCTTTAAATGTTCAATTTCCGATAAATAATGAGGCTTACAAGAAAAAAAAAAAAAAAACCCAAGAAAGTACAGTACATTAACAGGAAAAAGAGCTGTCAATAGAGACTGTCTCTGAGGAAGCTCATGTATTGGATTTACTAGACAAAGACTTGAAATCATTTATTTTAATTATAGTCAAAGAAAATATAATCTATTGGAGTGCATAAGAATGATGTCTCACCAGGTAGCCAATAGCAATAAAGACAGAAATTAACTAGAAGGACTAAGTAGCAATTCTAGAATTGAAAAGTACACTAACTGAAATTAAAATTTACTAGAGGAACATAATAGTAGATTTGAGCAGGCAGAAAATTCAGCACAATTGAACATAAAGTAATTGAGGTTATATACACTGAGGAACAGATAAAAATGAAGAAAAATGAACAGAGACTTATACGCATGTCAACATAGTCATAATTGAAGTTCCACAAGGAGAAGAGAGAGCTAACAGGGAAGACTATTAAATATATAATGGTCCCAATTTTCCTAAATTTGATGAAAAATATTATTCTGAATATACAAGAAACTCAACAAACTTCAAGTAGAATAAACTCATATTCACACCTAGACGCACCATAAACAAACTGTTGAAAGACAAAAACAAAGTCTTGAAAGCAGCAAGAGAAAATAAATTCATTCCATATAAGGGATCATCAATAAGATTGACAGTTGATTTCCCATCAGAAGCCATGGAAACCAGATGGCAGCAAGATGGTATATGTAATGTCCCAAAAGTCTTTTCAACCAGTTGAGCCAAGAATTCTGTATTTAGCCTAAGCATTTTTCAAAAAGAAGGTGGAAAAAGAGATATTACAGGATAAATAAAAACAGAGAATTTGTCATTAGGAGACCAACAGGAAATTACTAAAGAAAATATTTTAAGTGGAAATAAAAGAACATTAAACCGTAAACCAAATCCACATTAAAAATAGTAACTACCAGTAAAGGTGACTATATAAGTAAATACATAAGACAGTAAAAATGTATTTTGGTTTATAACTCTTTTTCTCCTCTCTGATTTAAAGGATATCTGCATACATGAACAACCATAAATCTGTGTTGATGAGCACATGGAACATAAAGTTGTAATTTATATGTTAGTAATGACACAGAGGAACAAGAGGAGAATCAAGCAGTATAGGAACAAAGTTTCAGCATAGTATTGAAATTAAACTCATGTTAAAGTAACTAGATTGTTATCAGTTAAGATGTTATTTATAATCCCCTGGGCAACCATAGGAAAACTTAAAAGCATCATTGAAGGAAATGAAAGAATACTTACATAAATATAACAATGATTCATGTTCATGAATAGGAAGACTTCTCATGTCAAGACGGCAGTATTTCCCAAGCTGATCCTAAAAGTCATATGGGAATTCAAGGGATCCAGCAGAGCCAAAACTCTCTTGAAAAAGAACAAAGTTGGAGGACTCACACTTTCCAATTCAAAATTTAATACAAAGTATAATAATCAAGACTGTGTGGTAATGGCATAAAGGTAGACATATAGATAAGTGGAATGGAATTAAGAGTCTAGAAATAAAACACATTTTACATACATTTACAGTCAACTGATTTTTGTTAAAGGTGCCAAAGCAATTCAAAAATTGATGTTTTTAAAAAGTGGTGCTAGTGCAGCTTGACCCCTACTTCATACCGTAAACTAAACTTAACTCAAAATGTGTTGAAGACCTTAAATAAGAACTAAGATTTCAAAACTCTTAAAGGACAATATAAGTGTAAATCTTCATGATCTTGGATAAGGCACCAGTTTCTTAGATACGACACTTTTGAAACCCAACCAGCCAGGGGCGCCTGGGTGGCTCAGTCGGTTGAGCGTCCGACTTCGGCTCAGGTCATGATCTCGTGGTCCATGAGTTCGAGCCCCGCGTCGGGCTCTGTGCTGACAGCTCAGAGCCTGGAGCCTGCTTCCGATTCTGTGTCTCCCTCTCTCTCTGCCCCTCCCCCATTCATGCTCTGTCTCTCTCTGTCTCAAAAATAAATAAATGTTAAATTAAAAAAAAAAAATAAATAAATAAATAAATAAATAAACATTAAAAAAAAAAAATTTGAAACCCAACCAGCCAAAGAAAAGATAGATGAACTAGACTACATTAAAACAAACAAGGAAACAAACAAAAAAACCTGTGCTCCACAGGGCATCATCAGTAGAGTGACAAAGTATCCCATGGAATGGCAGAAAATATTGACAAATAATTTGTAAAGGGTCTGGTAGCTAGAATATATCAAGAATTCTGCAAAACAACAACAAAAAGCCCAATATGGGCAAACGGTTTGAGTAGACATTTTCTCCTAAGAAGATTTGCACTTGGCCACTGAACACATGAAGAGATTTTCAACATCATTAGTCATTAAGGAAATGCAAATGAAGACCACAATGAAATACCATTTCACAGCAAACAGCATGTCTATAATAAAAAAAAACACAGACAAGAACAAGTGTTGGCAAGGATGTGGAGAAATTAGAGCCATCACTCACTGCTGCTGGGAAGCTAAAGTGGTGTAGCTGCTGTGGAAAACAGTTTGGCAGTTCCTCAAAATGGTACACATAGAGTTACCATATGGCCCAGCAATTTCATTCCTAGGTACATGCAGAAGAGAATTGATGACATCAGTTCACACAAATACTAGTAAATGAATGTGCATAGCAGCTTTCCTCATAGTAGCCAAAAAGCAGATGCAACTAAATATCTATAAATGAATGGATAAACAAGTTTAGGACATCTACACAATGCAATGTTACTCAACCGTACAAAGGAATAAAGAATTGAGACATGGGACAAAATGGATGAACCTTGAAAACATGAGTGAAAGAAACCAGACACTTTAGGCCATATGAAATGTCCAAAATGGGGAGATCCATAAAGACAGAAAATAAATTAGTGGTGAACAGGAGCAGTGGGAAAGAAAAATGGATAGTGACTGTTAATGGGTATAGGGTTTCTTTATGGGGAGATGAAAATGTTCCAGAAATGAAGTGATGGTTGTACAGCCTCATGAATATGCTTGAAACCACTGAATTGTATTTAAATGGGTTATAATTGGGGCACCTGGGTGGCTCAGTCAGCTAACCACCTGAATCTTGATTTTGGCTCAGGTCATGATCTTGTGGTTGGTGAGATTGAGCCCTGCATCAGGCTCACACTGACAGTGTGGAACCTGCTTGGGAGTCTCTCTCCTTCTCTCTCTGCCCCTCCCCTGCTTGCGCGTGCGCACACATGTGTGCTCTCTCAAAATAAATAAACATTTAAAAATAAATAAAAGGGGGGGCGCCTGGGTGGCTCAGTCGGTTAAGCGTCCGACTTCAGCTCAGGTCACGATCTCGCGGTCCGTGAGTTCGAGCGCCGTGTCGGCTCTGGGCTGATGGCTCAGAGCCTGGAGCCTGCTTCCGATTCTGTGTCTCCCTCTCTCTCTGCCCCTCCCCAGTTCATGCTCTGTCTCTGTCTGTCCCAAAAATAAATAAACGTTAAAAAAAAAAAATTAAAAATAAATAAATAAATAAATAAATAAAAGGGTTATAATTTTTTGTATGAGCATTGTGTTTCAATTTACAAAAAATCAATGTACATTCACAGAGAAGGAGATATACTAAACTTTACTGCGGATATAAAAAATACTGCAAACCTGGATATAATTGATTTTGGAGTCATTTTTTTACCTGTTATGTTAATCTGATACCAACTATTGGCATGAATATTTGAAGCTAATGGCAAAAAGCATTCACGTATTAGTGAGGCTGCATTATTCAAAAACAAGATGAATAGAGAATTTGCATACCCAAAGTTAAGAATTCACAAGGAAGAAATGAAACCCAGGAAATAAATACATACAGACAGGAATAATATAGTTTCGAATCCGTTTACCACTGTTGTTTGTGGTAAAAGAAAAAAAAAAAGTTTGAAATGACATGTGAGAAAAAAGAAAGAGAACGGCATTGCAGGAGATTTGGATTTTAATTTGAGAAAAATCATACAGCTATTCCCATCATTTCTTTTTCTTTTTTAAATGTTTATTTTTGAGAGAGAGAGAGAGCAAGCAGGGGAAGGGCAGAGAGAGAGAGACGGAGACAGAGAATCCCAAGCAGGCTCTGTGCTATCAGCTTGAACTCATGAACCGTGAAATCATGACCTGAGCTGAAATCAAGAGTTAGAAGCTTAACTGACTAAGACTGACTCCCTATTTCTTGATATTGTATATAAATTCTGTCTCTCTAGCAGCATCCTCTCTGGGTCATCATGATGGTATCATACATCAGGGTTTCTCAAAATATAATGTACATTTGAATCACCCTGGGACCTTGTTAAATGTAGATGCTAGTTCAGTAGGTCTGGGTAGAACCCAAGATCCTGCCTTTCTGAAGAACTCATAGCTGGTGATGCTAATTGTTCACAGATTGATCACACTTTCAGTAGCAAGGCCTTACATGACTTCTCTTCTCTTCTCTTCTCTTCTCTTCTCTTCTCTTCTCTTCTCTTCTCTTCTCTTCTCTTCTCTTCTCAGTACTATGCTTAATAAAGGCCATCCAGTGGATAGTTGTTGAATAAATAGATGACTTTCTATGCTGTGATAAATGTCTTTCCTATTTATACTTTCCTAGGCACACATACAGATTAGGGAAATTATATTTCACAACATGAAAAAAAATACTGTGGATTCCATCAGATATTTCTTTCTTACATAATCTCAGAGCACAGTTGCTGCTGCCAGATTTTTGCATATAAGCAGTGTGAACTGCAGTCAGCTTTGAAAACTGAAGGTTACCTCCATTGTGCATGGAAATTACTTTAATAAATGTTACTTGAATACATGAAATTGAATGTAAATACATAGATGCCTATGACTCCTGCTTGTCCCCATCTCCATATGGGTTACCAAAGCTGCGAAAGTTGCAACATCCCCCGCATGGGCCTTCTGACTTACAGGCAAACCCAGCATAGGATCCACTGTACTTCTTCCTGTCATGAACTGCTTCTTGGAAACTTCTCTCACAGAGGAAGTACAGAACCTAATGAAATCTGTTCTCTGACACCCTGTGCTACTCAGGATTAAAATAGTTTTTCCCAAATAGCATTTCCTAAGCCTTTGAGCAAACAAGGCAGGCAAGGCTAACCTGTTTACTTGAGAGTAAGCCTCTTGAGGATAAGGTGTTAAGTTATCGTAAATCAAAGCAGTCATTCCATAACATTTGTTGAACACTGACTGTGTGCTTCAGTGCCGGGATAGTTTCTTTAATCATTATATAACCAAAGGAATATAAGTTTCTTGAGAACAAGGACTTTGGCCTGTTCGACATAGTATCTCTAGCAGCTAGAATGAGGCTTGACACATAGCAGGTAAATATTAGTTGTTTGATCAAGAATAAATATTAGTTGGTGGATCAAATGACCTAGAAATTATATAATGTTCTAATTTTATAGGAAAAGAACCCCCAAAGTTCAGAGAAGACATAACTTCCCTTAAGTCACACAGTTAGTGAATGACAGGGCAAAATTTAAAAGATAGTCTATG
The DNA here is from genome assembly GCF_024362965.1 of Panthera pardus. NCBI lineage: Eukaryota > Metazoa > Chordata > Mammalia > Carnivora > Felidae > Panthera > Panthera pardus. The sequence goes on from NW_026526821.1 coordinate 37,950,723, forward strand.
AGTCCTTGTAATACACACTGGATCAGTCATGTTCTTCCCTTATTTTCTACCTTTCAAAAAGCATGGCAGCTTTCATCTCCCAGGGGGTGCCAAAGTGTTGTGTGCATTGCCTTCTTTTTATTCTGACAAAAAGTCCACTCTTCTCTCTGGCACGAGGCAGCATGCCAGAATAAATTCAGTTAGAATCAGGTTCTAAGTTTTTATAAGCACAGGTCATTCACAAAGTGCGGCCACAAATTATTGGAAATCTGGCTGAGAACTGCTAACCTCAGGATTGTATAGATTTAGCAAATAAAGATACAGGACATCCAGGTAAAGTTGAATTTCAAGTAAACATCAAACAATATTATAATATTAATATTAATATATTAATTTCTATATGTATATTATCATTTGTTTTTCTGAAATAAGTTTAACTGCGTTTTATCTGGAAATCCTAACTATACTAGATCACACCTCTGCCCAACATAATAGCAGGAGCCAAATGGTGTTGGTTGAGTGGATAAATAAATGGATGAATAGAAGAATAGATTTAAAAAGGTGAACAAATGATTCTTCAAAATCCCTAATTCTCTGTGTTGGGCATCATATTTAGGCAGATGTTAGCCTGTGTCCTATTTGATGTCATCTGCAGCATTATCATATGTCCTTGGAGCCAGTGCTGGTACTGGGGCCAAGAGAGTCATATGACTTGGACTGCACAGTCACAAAGGGCTCCAGTTTTAGGCTTTCATTCTTATCTTTAGGTTACATTATCCACAGGGATGGTGGGTATGGGAGTGAAAGAAATGTTTACCACAAAACCTTAAAGTGTGTATCATGACTAGCTCACACCAGCAGCCCTGTGTTAGTTTCCTGCTGCTAGTGCAACCATTTACTACACACCTAGTGGCTTAAAACAGCACAAATTTATTATCATGGTTCTGGAGGTTGGAGTCTGAAAATGGATCTTAGATGGGCTTATATCAAGGTGTTGGCAGGGATGTTTCTCTTCTGGGATCTCTGGGGGAGAATCTGTCACTTGTCTTCTTCAGCTTCTAGAGGTCACCTTCATTCCTTGGTGCCTGGCCCCCTTCCAGCCACTGCCAATTACTCCAGCCTCTGCTTCTAGCCTCGCTTCTTCTCGGACTCTGACCGTCTTGCCTCCCTTTCGTAAGGACTATTGTGATTACATTGGGCTTACCTGGGTAATCCAAGATAATCTCCCCATTTATGGAACCTTAACTTAATCATATTTTTGAAATCTCAGTTATCAGTAAGGCAGCATATTCACAGGTCCTGGGGATTTTGATGCAGACATCTTTGGGGCCATTATTTGCCCTACAACAGGCACTGTAGTTTATATGTAGTTGTACTGCACAGTACTCTCTATAAATGTTAGCTGATTAAATGCAAACCTTTAAAATACATGTGTAAAATATTTTTACACCTTCTTTTGTTAATTCTTCATTTTTTTATATCCTTGGAGCCTCTTTTGACTGCTGAGAGTCCCTACCTAAAGCAATATGATTTCTTATTTCAGTGATGGAAGAATTTTGGTATGCCAGACCAGTGGTTCTCCATCTTGGCTGCACAGTAGAGTCAACTGAGCATTGCTTTTTTAAAGTCCCAGTGCCAAAGGTGCACACCAAATCAGTTAAATCAGGATCTCTGGGGGAATGGATCCAGGCCTCCACATTTTTAAGAGCACCTCAAGTAATTCCAATGTCTGTTCAAAACTGAGAGCCACTGCACTCTATTTAACCTTTCATTGCTAGGCTAACCTGTTTTTTCTTTCTTTACTCTTTCCCTATTTTTAAAAATTTATTTAAAAAACTTTTTTTTTTAACCATTAATCATTTTTGAGAGAGAGAGAGAGAGAGAGAGAGAGAGAGAGAGAAAGAGAGAGAAAGAGTACAAGCAGGGGAGGGGCAGAGAGAGGGAGACACAAAATCAGAAGCAAGCTCCAGGCTCTGAGCTGTCAGCACAGAGCCCGACACAGGTCTCCAACTCACAAACCAGGAGATCATGACCTGAGCTGAAGTCAGATGCCTAACTGCCTGAGCTACCCAGGCACCCCCTAAAATTTATTTTTATTTATTATTTATTTTTTATAGGAGTATGGTTGACATACAATATTACAGCAGGTTTGGGTGTACAACATAGTGATTTGACAAGTCTAGATGTTATGCTGTGCTCACCACAAGTGTTGCTACCATCTGTTACCATACAAGGCTATCACAGTTCCATTGATTATATTCCTTATGCTGTATCATTTGTCCAATGACTTATTCATTCCATAACTCAAAGCCTATATTTCCAGTTTTGCTCCCTATTTCTTATTCTAGCCTTTTTTTTTTTTTATTGTGCTATCTGCAAGTTTGCTCTCTACCTTACTGGACTATATTATTTCGATTGCATCATATTCAGTAAGGAAAGATAGATGCTCTCAGAACAACCAATGTGGGGTGGTTTAGTATGGACAGTGCTGTTCTGGGAATGAAAGATGCTCTGCTTTACCCCAAGAAGCAAGTTCTTCACCTCTCTGACCTCCAGTTTCCTCATATGTAGAATGAGGAGTTTGGAATAAAATGTCCTGTGGTCTTTTCTTCTAATTTATAAACCTCACAATTCTTTTTTTTTTTTCTTTTTGAGAGAGAGAGCACAAGTGGAGGAGGGGGGAGAGAGAGAGACAGAGAGGGAGAGAAAATATCCCAAGCAGGCTCCATGCTCATGGAGTCCAATTCAGGGCTTGGCCCCATGACCCTGAGATCATGACCTGAGCTGAAATAAAGAGTCTGATGCCCAGCCAACTGAGTCACTCAGGTGCCTCTCACAATTCTAAATATAGAAAGAAGAGGAAGGTCTTATGGAAGCAATTCTAGATCCCAGACCTGAAGATTAGATCTGATTTAATTAAAAGCAAACAGTTTTACTCTATGCATCACTGTTTGTCTTGGTTTGTTTCCCCCAGAAGCAGAACATGAGACAAAGATTGGAGTTTAAGTGATTTAGTTAGAAGGCAACTCCAGGAAGCACCAGGACAGCAAGGCAGACAACTCAAGGGAGATGCTCAATTTTAGTGTCGCTGTTGGTAACTGGAGCTCCATCCCACTGGGTACCCTGAAGCCATTGTAGAACATGGAGCTCAGAGTCATCTCACCAGAGGGTAGAGGTTGTTGTAGAGGGATGGTACTGCATACCGATTTTTAATTTTTGTCAGGCATTAGTTGATGGCTGCTCCTGGGGACTGTTAATTCTCCAGTTGTTTCAGCCTGCTGTGCATAAGGCCAGAGAAATGTGGTGTCAAAAGAAGCCCTTGGGCAAAGAGATGCAAATGGTGACATTTGGATGTCAGGTCAATGTGCACCACAGGGTTAGGGACAACGGGGATATGGACAGATGCTAATGTGGCTCTTTTTTAAAAAAAAATGGTAATAAATTCTTGCTCTTTATATATTAATTAGGGATGTTTGAGGAATAAATGCATTAACATTTCTGAAGTACTTTGAGAACCTTGGCTACCCTTTGGGACAGCTGCTGTAGGCAGAGTATTGCAACAAATGTATTCTCCCTGTATAAAAGCCTCTCTGGGATATTTTTAGAAAGAAGATGAAATTTTCCATCTTTTTGGACACCATTTAGTTAGATGCTGTTTCAGGCCACTAAATGATATTTTTTTCTCAAATATCAGAAGGTTAAGGAGCTGGATTTTCAATACCAAAAGTAAATGAAAATAAATATTACTTGCAGGTATGACAAATCCGTATGCAGCTGTTAAGGAGAAAAGGAGTTGCTAGTTGCTATGTGTCTTGTGTTTTAGACCAAAGGGAGAAATATTTCCTTTCCAGATCTATGCCAGAGCCTGCAGACATATACTAGGAGTACACAGATTTGTTTTCTCCCCACCGAGTAAAGAATGTCACCACTCAGGCTCATCATAGCTATGTTTTCCTGACACCATAGACTCCTTCCATGTCTTATTGTAGAGCACTGAACAAGATGGGTTTACCATCTCTCTATCTAACCATTCCAGAATGTTCATGGTAGTGGGTGATTTTTTTTTAGTTGGATAAATATCATAGATTTACCTCCAAATTTGAAATACTGCTCAGAATTCCTTCCCTATGGTAAAAGAATGGTAAATGTTTTGGCTTCAGATCCATAACCCTTAGCTCTCTCAATATCATTTATCAGAATCTTCACTGTGACCCTGATGGAAGGGCAGAGTCCATGAGCCAGATTCCACCTAGTGCAGAGTCTGGGGGGATGCAGAGAGTGCGGTAGGTGGAGTTCATGCCCTCAGCATGAATGAATCCATGGTTTAAGATGGTCTCCAAAATAGGAACATATATTCAAAGCCATCAAGACCACTTAACCCCAGATGAGCTGCCAGAATGACAAAAGTTGTATGAGTGACCTCACACTAGACCAACAGAAGACCACTCGTTTGAGTCCAGCCCAAATTGCTTATCCCCTGAATTATGAGTAAACAAAATGGTTGTTGTCATAAATCACTGGGTCTGTGGTGGTTTGTTATACAGAACTAGATTAGTACTATAGTTTGTCAAGCAATAATCAGTGGATTTTTAATAAGGGAAGCATTTGACATTACAGAAATATTTGGAAGGCAGTTTAGCCTAGTTCGAATATTTCAAATTTTTGTTTCAAACCATTTATTGCATGTGGATCCATTATGTATCTGATATGTCTTCTAAATTTTTTCTGTCACACCTTTGCTCATGCAGACTCTGAGCCTGGGATGCCTTTTCTAGTCCTCTTAGCCTTCCCACAGCTAACTGCTGTTCAAAATGAACCTCCTTCCCAATGTTTGCCTTGATCAGCCTGGCTCTAAATGATTTCTTCATCTACTAAACCCACACAATCATGAATAGAATCTACTTATTTCATGCTGTATCAATCAATTCAAAAGTGTTAGCCTCCAGTCTAGACTCTAAGCTTCTTGTAGGAGAGAAGATGCTGGCACCTTATATGGTATCTTTCACATGGTTCAAGATGTTTGGGGACCCACCTCAACATGTAGGTGTCCCATGATCTACTATCTGCTGCTGTTTAGGTTAATACATGGCAGGAGGGAAAGAGCAAGGAAATAATGAAATGTCCTAAGTCCCTGGCTCTTTTCCCTTTGGCTATGCATCTGTGTCGCTACTCTTTATGACCATTAGCTTTAAAGTTTCCACATAGATTTTATTAGTGGTAGAGAAATACCAAGGGACTATTATCCTTAGAATTGCTGTGAAGTATTGTTGCTGTGCTGAATGTGGTTGTAGGAGTTATGGCAGAGTTTGAAAAGGAGACGGCAGGGGTGCTGCCCCAGTATAATGAAGTAAGTGAGGGCAGAAGACCTTCAATACATTTGTTGTACTGAATTCCACTGAATTAGCTTCATCTCCACTTCTTTGTTTTTCTTTCTTTCCTTCCTTATTGCCACACACTTGGGGAGCAGATTGAAACTCTGGTCCTCATTATAGTCTGTAAGATCAACCCTACATTGAAGGTTTCTTTTCAATTTAGTGGTACTATCTTTTGAACTTCAAGAAGGTCAGATTTCAGGGATATTACATTTCTAGTGGATGAGCCTTTGTTGTCAGTGATAATTTTAAACCCCACTCCCTGATGGAGAAATCACTGGCACTGGCAGCTAGCACTGGGACTCAACGGGGTCTCTAAGAAGATCTAAGTAACACAAGCATAAAAATGCAAGTGAAATATCAGTCCACACTTTCCTCCATGGAATATGATGCAAAATCCAGAAACATTCACAAAGCTGACCTAGCTGAGAATCTGAAAACAAAGACAATTTCCTTGGTTGATTAATCCAGACGTTGAAATGGATGCCTCTTGGAATAAGAGCTAAAGGATCTTCTTTCACATTTTCTCCATTTCAAGTTCAAGGGTTCAAAGGTGGTGAGTGGTTAAGAGCCTAGGCTTTATTATCAATCAGTTTGAATGAAGATGTACTTGGTCACTAACTAGCTGTGTGGTTATAAACATATTACTTAACTTTTATCTTTTATTAGTACTTATTTTATAATTTATTCTTTATCTGCAAACATAGCCCATAGATACTGTAACCCATAGATTGCTTTACACATTTCCTGATAAATGAGTCATGCAGTAAATGTTAATTTTTATTATGCCATGTTGCTAGTTTGCTTTGGCCTTATGTTCGTTAAGAAAATCTTTTTGTTATTGTTTATTTATTTTTTTTTGAGAGAGAGAGAGACGAAGTGTGAGTGGGGGAGGGGCAGAGAGAGAGGGAGACACAGAATCCAAAGCAGGCTCCAGGCTCCGAGCTTTCAGCACAGAGCCTCACACGGGGCTCGGACCCACAATCTATGAGATCATGACCTGAGCCGAAGTCAGACACTTAACCAACTGAGCCACCCAGGTGCCCCAATAAAATCCTTTTTGTTATCAGTGTCTTAGGTTAGGACCCCAGAAGCTGACTGTTAGACAAAGATTCGCTTCAGAGTGATTTGTTAAGGAATTGCTCCCAGAAAAGCCTGGTGAAAGAGTGAGGGAAGCTTGATAGGAAACACTAAGAAGCCAAATGGAGATGGAGAAACTTCATGTGAATCCCCAGCTCAGCCTAACCCCAAAGGGAGCTCCATAGTTTGTCCTACATCATGACAAGGGAGCTGGGGTTTCACAGTTCAGCATGTTCAAAAGGCATCAGTAAGAGGTTCTTTCTGGGAGATATAAACTCTCAGCTCTTCTGGCCATGGCATGCAGACAGAATGACCTGAAGAGCTTGAGAATATTATTTCAGTAAGAGGCACATGGGTATTCTTTATTTGAAGCATAGTACCCAGAATGAGGATTAAGAAAGATGAAAAAGTGCTTAATAGTTTCAGGAAAGAATGTGGATTTTTTCACATGATATATATTCTTTTTACCATGTACTAGGCATGTTTTAGAGACTTAATGAGAGATGACAAGGCTCTGCTTCCAAATGAACATCTGACACTGGTCAAGGTGAAACGTTTCCAGTTAAACTTTGCTTCCATGTGAATGCACCCACATGAACAAATACATTTTGAATTGTCTGACCTTTTCTGTTCAGATTTTCAGAACAGCACTAACAAACACATGACAGAATCACTTTCATTTCTAACTCTTCACTTTAATTCTAATTGACTTGAGAGTAGAACCACCCAGAAGAAGATACTTGGGTACCAAGTGATCCGGAGTGTAAGCATGCAGCTTAGAGTTTCTGTGACTCCTCGGAGAGTCAGAAGGAAAGAACCAAACACATGTCCTCTCTCAAGGCTCTGCTCTGGCTAGATGTGTGATGCTTTAGCAACTTGCTCAATTTCTTCAATAATGACAATCACTGGGGCCCCTGGGGGGCTCAGTCAGTTAAGTGTTCAACTCTTGATCTCCACTCAGGTCATGATTTCACAGTTTGTGAGTTTAAGCCCCACATTGGGCTCTGTGCTCGTGGCACAGAGCCTGCTTGGGATTCTGCCTCTCCTTCACTCCGCCCCTCATCTGCTTGTGCTCTCTCTCTTAAAATAAATACACTTAAAAAAATAATGACAATCATTATTAGAAACAACCCACTACATGTCATGTTCTCATCTCGCACTAGGCATATTGCTAAGAGTTCTTATACATGTAGAATTTGGAATGCAATTAGCCCAGTAACATAGATATGATTCCCATTTTATGAATGAGGAGGTGGGTCTTACTGATTGGTACTAAAATATGGAAGCTCAGCTCATTTGCTCTGAAGTAGCACAAACTCTGGGGTACATTTTATACTCCAGAGCTCCCCTTGGGATCAGGCTGAAGTTGGGAATTTACCTGAACATTCTCCCTCCTCACCTGGCTTCTCCCTTTTGGACCAGCTTCCCTCATTCCTTCATCAGCCTTTTCTGAGAGCAATTCCTTAAAAAATACCTTGCATATGAGTTCTCATATCAGGGTTAACTCACCTAAGACACTAGTTTAAAAGGATGTTATTACCAACTCTAAGACCAAAAAAAGAAAGATCAATGACACAACTTGTTTAACCTTGCCAGAAGGTCGATGAGGATGGCAACCCACATTTGAACTCAGATTTGACTCCTCAAAGTCGTGTTCTGAACACCATCTCACAGTTTCTCCCAGTAAACTGAGGAGGTCATGCCAACTAAAGTATAATTTAACAGACAACTTTACAGTATCATGACTCTGATAATGTCCACCCCACCCCGGCCCCTTCAATTTAAGAAGAACTGTCTCTTATCAGATATCTAAGATATTGATGCTCTCTGAATATCTCTTACAAGAATCTGTAGAACCTGGGGATAGCGGCAGGAGAGAGCCTCCTTCCTCTGTTAGTTCATTTCTGTAGTCTGAGAAGGTTTGTTTTTCTTATTTTTTTTTTTTTATCTCTCCATTTGAGGAAATTCTTTAGACATTCTGTCCCAATGTAGGGAAGGAAGGAGAATGCATTAAAGGAAGGGATGGAAGGAGAATAATTGGGTCCTATTTGGGAAATGCAGACTCTTATAAGATAAAGCCCTTGGTTCTCTGGATTCTGGGTTTTGTGTGGGAGTAGTCCACAGATTTCTTGGCCAGTCCTTTCACTCGTTCCACCCATCCAACCTGCTCTGTAAAACACCTCCAGCAACATAACTTATATCCAATTTAAAACTAATACTAACTGTGACACTAAAGCAATTTTTTCCCTCCAAATCCTTACTTTAATGTCTGCTTTCCAAGCTGTTCACAGCAACCTTATTATTTAATCACAAAAAGGATCTGAGTTCTCCTCATGAGTGGACTGAACACATGTTACTTGTAACATGTGTTACAAGTTATGCCTTTATGCTTTATTTCTATAGGCTTTCATCATTAGACAAATATTGGTACATTATTATTTATCCTTAAACCTTTTATAACATATAAATGTAATACATGCACAAGATATATGATAAATGTACTTATCTTAGAGTTGCATGGAAACAGAGCCTGAGGCAAGGATTAAGTGCCAGTGCTTTATTTGGGAGATGCAGACACAAGACTGGAGGGTGAAGACAAAATAAAGTGAGGCAGGGAAGTGTGGAGAACAAGATAATAGGATGCTTTACTAGTCACTGCTTCATGATGATCTATCTGTGAGTAGATACAGTGTGTTGTCTGGCAGGTATGTTTGCTCAACCCCACACAATGTCTCTGGACAGGATTTGTAAAGATTCTGCTCATGGAACAGTCCATGAGAGGATAAGGAGAGGACATTTATTTGTTTGCTCCTTCCAGTGTCCTATTTTCCACTGGTCAAAGGTGACCCCATAGAGGACTGGCTCTTCCACACCACAGTTTGTTCATCCAGCTGCTTTACCAGCTCCTCAGGGTGACAGACCCCATGCCTCACAGTGTGACATTTTACTTTAGTCCAGATGTCATGAGACAAACCAAACTTTCAGCTGTATAGAGGGCCTGATGACTTTCCTATGGAAAGCAACTTGCAGTCAGGCCACTAAGGTCCAAGCAGAATTGATGGTTTGTGCACTAATTAAGACCAGAGCAATTGCTTATGAATCTGGAAGAGGTTGGCATGAAGAGAATGTGAAGAGATGCATAGAATGTGTCAGATAAAATACTGTATCATTAATAACTAGGAATTATAGTATGGTTATAATGGTTTTAACAATTGATGTATTTTATTAAGCAATTTGCTGTGTGGTAGTGTTGTGCTAAGCCCTTTACAAGTTCATTTAGCTTTGTGGAAGACTGACTGGAAAATGACCACAGTCATCTATTCTTCTTTTACCACACCCTTTGCAAAATGACATCATAGCAATGCCTATCAAGAGATAGAATCTATTTCCTCACTCCTTGAGTTTGAGTTTGAACATGTGACTTACTTGGACTAATAAGGTGCAGTGGAAGTGATTGTGTAACAATTCCAAGCCTTAGGAGGCCATGTTCACTGCCACCCTCTCTCTTTGACCCCTGCCAGCAGGAGAACAGGTGTAGGGTATAGCTGGACAATGAGAGACCACATGAAGCACAGATGAGCCATCCAAACTAAGGTCATCCTTGACTAGGCAGACCTGACTAAACAACCAATTAATCAAAGATGCATAAGCAAGTAAGCCCAAATCAGCCAAACCCAAGGCAGATCTGCAGAGCCTCCCAGCCAACCCATAGATTATTAAGCAAAAGTACATGTTTATTTTAAGTCACTGAGGTTTTGTGCATATTATTTTATGCGGCATTATTATGGCCATAGATTACTGATCCAAAGCTTACCAACAATCCTATGAAGTAGACATGTTTTGTTTTGTTTTGTTTTGTTTTAACAGATGTGAAAACAGGAGAGATTAAATGACTTGGTCAAGATTACACATTAAACATTTGATTGGAACTCAGGAATGTCTAACTCTAAGGTTTTAATTGCTACACTTTACTGTTTTGCTTTTTCTGGATACTTGATATTTATTTCTCACTAACTAATGGATCTTAGTGAATAATTTGACCATATTGTCACCTTCCTTAAGATGATATACCTCCACACAATTTTATGTTTTGAAGGGTCTAGGATTTTGTAATGAAGCAAATGTTGTATATACAAAACACTCAATGGGGAGAGAGTGTCAGTAAGTATGACAGAGAGAAGACATCAAAGGAAAGGCAAGTGCAAATATTACCCTAAAAGAGAGAAGGCATACAAGGCTTGGAGTGGAATGATGTGGAAAGTGAGTCCATCAGGGAGTACCTGGTCCTGTTGGTAGTTTGAGTCTGCAGCAGGTGTAGGTCTTTGAGGTTCAGGATTTTGCATCTCCCTTCTAGAGTTAAATAGCAAAAATTCAATTCTAAATATCTGATTGGCTTTATTGAATGATTCATGAATCAGGCAGCATCCCATCTAGCAATAGAAAGGAGTTCCAAAGAGCTAAAGAAAGGGAAAGGTGTTTAAAGGCAGGGACAGAGTGGGAAAGGAAATTATTAGTGAAGAATGCTTTGTTTTTGGCAAGGTTGCCCTCCTACTGGGAATGGAAGGAGTCTATCAGTGGATTACATCTTAGTGTTGACAAAGAAATTCCAGGTTGGCTGGTTAAAGATCATATTTCTGGGAGAAGCTGAAGCTGTAGTTAGGTTTTAAGTCTTGGTGGGGTTTAGCATAAGTGACTCCATTTTGGGCCTGCTGTCTCCTTTTCTAACACTAGGAAAACATATATCCTTAATTTGCTTTGTCTGTTCTTTGAATAATGTGAACATAAATGACTGATGTTTATGTGGCTTATAGAGTCCGTCTCATGCGTTCCTTTAAAGCCATACCTCATAGACTGCCTGCTGCCAGGGTGAGGACCTGGTATCTATATTCAATCAGAGGCCTCTGCTGTATTTATCCAGCTGGTTTTGAAAACAAAGGAAACTACATGCAAGGGTGAGGTCAGTCATCAAGCCTGGGCCTCCTGAGGCGCCAGCTCTTCTATATCTGTCCCGTCAGTGTGGCAGGGAGACATGGGCCTCATTCCCATTAGTGTTAATGGAGCCAATCGTATGAATCCACCACATATCTATGTGTATTCTCTCATGTTTTGATATCTTAATGCATGAAATTACATCTCTAGGGAAAGGCTTGCCTCTTAAGTGCTCCCAATTCCCATTAATGATAATGGAAAAGAGACACACACGCACACCCACTATTGCTCAGAAAAGTAGGCAAAATATGGAAGATGATTAGGTTTCAGGATTGTCACAGGAGACTTGAAGAAGCTGTAGGGAGGGTCTAAAGTGATCCTTTTTTTGCAGGCTTATTTAAGCATTATTAAACATAGACAGTTTCTCAGAACTGTCAACAGATAATTGACTACAGTCTCTTCTCCAGGAGGAAGGTGCTGATGTCTGTACATATTTGGGGGTACCCTTTGGGTTGTGGGGTGTGTTTTTGAGGAACTGGAGGGGAGAGGGTGCTAGAGGAGCTCCAGATTCTCCCATGAGCATGCTGGGATGGATCAGCGGGAGGATAATGTGGGGGCTTCTTCCTCTTCCCAGGGGGTGGGAAGAAGGGACTTGGAGGCTACAGACTGCTCTGTCCTGGAGTGAGGGAGATCCATGCCTGGACTTTCTTTTGGAAGATGCTGTTCTACATTTTAGGAAAAGCAAGATAAGGGATTCTGGCCATGCTCTGCCCTTTTCTCTTTGTAGACAGGACATTGATATAGGTTCTTTGAGGTTACTAAAGAGGTGTAATTGTACAATTTAGAGATAAGGCCACATGATCAAATTACAAATTAACATGAAAATCAGCCAACTCTTATTTACTCTGTCAGCAAGTTTGGCTGCTACTTCTTCTGTTGCACCAGAATTGTGTCCTTTTGCTGACTTCCTGTAGTTTAGGAAATGACTTGTCTGGAATCAGTCACACAGGGAAGCAGCACAGTATTGTCACTTGCTGGTGGGATTGGAAAGGTGCTGGGAAGGATCCTTAAGTAATTTCAGTCTAGAGACCACAGTGTCTGAAATTCTGTTACATGCATTCCTTTGGTGTGAACTCTCACTCTTTTTTTTTTTTTTTTCTTTTTTTTAAACATAGAGCAAAGGAGTGTGGGAGACATAATATGTTCTGCAGTTAACACCCATAAGGGAATAATTTCGTCAGAGAGCAACCAGATGTGATTCACTGGGGGCTAAGGATGCTTCAAGGGGGAGGAGAAAATGTGAAGGAAAGAGAAGAAACAGAGGGGAATGTGGAATGGGACCAAGATGAGCCTGTATCCTCACAGAGACTTTGAGAGGACAGAAAGGGTAAATGTGTTGTTGAGCTGGGTATACACTATAGAATACATTCCTTCTGTGGCCAGTGTTTCTCTCCTTTCTTTGGAGTGAGCATTACAGAACTACTCTAAGACACAGTTGGAAGCTACGGACCTTCTTGTAAGAAACATGCGCGTGCGCACACACACACACACACACACACACACACACAAAAGCTCACACACATTTTCATGGAGTTTTCAGTGTTCACAGATTCCCTGACGTCCACCCATGGGCCCCAAGTTCAGGGAGATGGCCAAGCTAGAACAGTGAAAGGTCAGAGCTCCAGTATGATGAGGACATTAGATCATGGACAGTAGTGGTCTAGAGCCTCTCATTTCTGACAGTCCCATATAGAAGGTGAGTTTTTGCTAACAATGAGACTGTAAATAGACCTATTGAGACTAGTGGAAATACTCAAATATTCTGATATGAGTTACAGTGCTGCCAGGTGTGTGGGTAAGGATGAGCTTTAGGTTGATAGATGTACATAGTCACGCAGAATGATTTCAGGAAGTATTCCAACACTTCCACCGTCCATCTTATACACAAACTTAACATTCACACTCACTCTACCTGTCTTCTTCCATGAGTGTTATATCAGAGTCCCTCAAACAGGGAAGAAACAGTAGGTCTTTAACAACATTCCATTAGTGAAATACCAACTAATCCTCTTTGTGCTTACCTGTCCCTCAATTGCTCTAGTTTTCTGAAAGAAAAGTACCATGTTGAAATAGTACCCACTGCCCCCAGATCATTCTTCTTTCCAACCTTTTTACCAGCAAATGACAGGCCTCCGTATTGTACCTTTAGGAGCAGAAATAGGAGATAATTCTACTTTTAAAGCTTTGAGAGGACAAAAATACAGTTATTAAATCCTTCATTTCATGGCTCCTCAGAAATAAGCAAAATCTCTGCCATATGAGACTAAAGTGGCTAATTTTTAATGGTTAACTGTCACGTATTAGGAGGAAGTTCCTTGAAAGTGAGCAAATGCAGTTTCCTTGATCAAATTATATGCATTCTTAAGTTTGCAACGCACAGATGACTGTGACCTCAGTTACTACAGTAAGAACTTATCTGGTTTTAGCTCCATGTCTCTAAAATAATAATAATAATAATAATAATAATAATAATAATAATAAATTCCCTTGTAAAGTGGGTAGATCAGAGAGACTAGCATCTTAACTGCTTTATTTTCTAAATTTTGCAAGTCATTATTTAATTCTAGATCATGACAAGCCCTAAACTATCCATATATTTGTCATTAGTATAATCACACCCTGGAACATCAGACCGTAGTTGCTAGTGTCCTCCTCTCACGATTTAGTCCCACCATTTCAGCCTGACCATTTGCTCTGAGTGATAGAGAAGGGTACAGCTGAGATAAGGACCCCTGTCCACAAATTCATTGCTCTTAACTGTGCGCACAAAGGACTGTGTCTGACAACCCACTTTGTAAATGACCACTGCAGAGCTCTGATTATTCCTGTGGCAGTGATAGGTAGAATGAGAGGCTTTTGACTTCACCCAATTTGTGAAAGAATTGGTCACCATTGAATTCTTGCTTTGTGAATGTTTCCTAACTCAATAGGGACTCTACTGAGGATGCTTCATCATGTGCCACTGAGGTGGGGGCCTCCTGCAGGTAATTCTTGGTTACCTGGCATAGATCACCCTCAGGTATCCTCCTTTGAACATCACTCCAAACTCCTGGTTACTAAACATAAATGCCAGAAAGTGCTCATGGGCTAGATGCAATTCTGGAAGATAGGCTGGCCAAGAATATAGGGCACCTCTCTTCTTAAAGTTCAAGGCATTTTCATAAGAAAGGTATCTATTCAGGGAGCTCACTGGTTAGAAAATTAAATTCAGCAGTTTCTCTGCCAGTCACCCCCTCCTTGCTTGGCTTCAGATGTGGAGAAATGCCCCATGGTGCATAGTAAACCATAGGATTTGGATGGCCTTAGAGGTAGGTTATGAACATCTATATGTTCTAGATATAAACATCTAATGGTTATAGCACAAATGTGATCTGTTAGCTTCCAGCAAATCTCCCTCAGGCACCACCTGTCAACTTTGCTCTCCGTGAACAGTGGTCAAGTGTGCAGGAGAAAATGGCAATCAAAGATCTATAGTTCTGTACACCTGGTATTACTAGTTGTAGGTCAACTTAACCTTGGAAAAGCGTCCTCAAGAGACCATGTCCAATACAAGTGAAGCTTGCAATACTAGACAGGGTTGCAAAATGTCCATATTTTTATAACGAGTTTGCTTCTGCAAATCACACTGCTCTTTGATAATAAGAACCTGATGCCTTATAGTTCCTTATGCATTTTGTGTCTACACTCAGATCCAGTGATGTGGGCCAGTGGTGAGAAGCCAGAGTATGTGTCCAAGTTAATGAGCTTGCACTGGCTTCTCCTCAACAACATCGTGCTCATGATATTTCCCACTGTATCCTCCTTAGGTAAAGTTTGGCACCACAGGGTGGTGGGTCACAGAGAAGATATTAAACAATCTGCCAAGATACAAACTAAATGACATTTCAGAAAGTCCCAGGAAAATTTATGGGAACTTGTAAATTCACCTAATTTGGGACCAAGAGTGCCACAGAAATACCCAAGCTGATAAACTGTCAGCTTTCTCTGTTTGTTGCTGTAAGTCCAACTCTGAACACCCTCCCTTCTGACTTTGTGCTTTAAGCTAGAAAGAAGAAGCTGTGTTAGAATTGTATCTAAACTAAGACCTATTAGGTTCTAAATGAGATTGTGAGGGATTCACCTAGGACTAAAAACACACACTGGAGCTTGGGGGTTACTTTATGCTGCCCAGATACCGCTGCACTGGGCTCTATTTTGCCTCGTCTTAAATCTTCTAGCCTAAGTCAAGGTCACTGTCTTTTAGACCCTTGTAGATACGGGTTAGCATTTATCAGTCAGCAGAGGTAGGTGAAACTGTGATAACAGATAATTCTGGAATTTTAGTGCCTAAATACAGCAAAGGTGGTGTATTTCTTGCTTAGGCAATGCCCTCTGAGTGTCCCAGAAATCCTTCAGGACCACTGTTCTCCAGACAGTAACGTGGCAGTCCAGGCTGATGGGGCACCACTAACTATTAGCTGCAGTGTCAGGAGCAAGCAGCCTCCTTGCTCAACAGTCATGGGAAGAGACACTAGAGAAATGTGAGGTCTTTCACTGCTCCACACGCATCTCTGTCCACTGGCCAGAAACAGCCAAATATCACCACCCACAGCAACAGAGTAGGGATATTTCATCTTCCCATGCTCCTACAACCAGATCTGGGTGAGCACTAGAAGTCTCTGTAATGACATTTATAATCCCAAAGTAGCATTTTAACTCAAGGTAGAAAAATATCTAGCTTTCAGCTTTTAATTCTTCCTCCTCCTGTTATAACCCCTGGGGTGCTGCATTGGCACAGAGGAAGAAAGAAAAGGCGCTGCATTTCCTTTTGTTGGTGATAAACAGGAGGGCCCAATGGCTGGTGTGTCCGGGTCATGATTTATTGGTTTAGCTAGATCTGCTGCAATGCTGCATTCTTCCAGGACACTCAGCAACACAGCGGGTCTTTTAAAGAATCCCAACTGGCTCCCACACTGAATAGGAGAGAAGGGAAACGCAGCACCCCAAGGAGCTCTGGTTGAAATGGAAATCTGCTCCGGCTGAAAATAGAACCCTCATGGGGGTTGTCTTTAAAAAAGAACGGCAGGGCCCAGTAGTTCTGGGTGACATATGTTGAATCATTTAAATTTTGTTTCTTTCCACACAGTTTAGTTAGAAAGTGAACGGGCTTGAAATAGTAAAAAATAACACAGAAAATAGAACTTGAACTCAAAAAGACAGCTCAGGAATTTCTTTCAGACCAAGGCAGCCACAGGATTTGTCAGTTCAGGCCATTTTCCTTTATCCCTCTCTTGCTCCTGGAATATGATTTTCTAAAACTCTTTTAAATGACAGTCCTATAATATCCCACACTATTATTGTCCCCCGTCTCTCCTGACTCATCCAGTTATCCTCTCTGGAAATGCATATCTAACATTTTCTATCTGTTCTTTCTATCTATAGGACATTCAAGGTCCTCTTTCAAAGCTCTCAACTCCCCAAGGCTTTCTCTGCGTGTGCTTTGTGCTGTGCAATTATCACTTGTAAAATACTGTCCTTTTCTCTAGGAGCTCCTCTATGTGGTTGAGAACTTAATCACACACTGGCTCCTTCAGTATGTGTTGCAAGTGTTTTAGTCCTGTCTTCCTAGAGAGGTCAATTGGCCCTTGATGTACCATTTCTCTTTGAGACTCAAAACACCACCTTAGTGTAATTCCATGCTCAGTAGCTATTTGTTGGTTGACTGCATAATCATACCCCACTCATTCAGATTGGGGCAGTGTGATTTTTCTGAGGCAGGTGCATTATGCATGAGTATGCTCTCTGGCCATCCTTCATGGTGTGGTCTCATCCATCCACTTCCAAATGACTGCTGGGGCTGAGTCCACATCAGAGCCCAAGGGTAAGCCATGCTTTGTGCTGTTCCTACTGCTCTCTGTGTGGGGAAATCCCTGCCTTGCTGTCTCTGGGACATTGGAGAGTTCTGTAGATAGGATTATTATTCTTACTTTTTCATTCCTTCCTAAAACATAGTTATATTTCCATGCTCCTTTGCCATGTGATTTTGCCTCCCTGCCCTGTTCATTTTGGGTTCAGACAGCTTGTTTTGGCCAATGGAGATTAGCAGGTGTATCATGTGCACAGGACTTAAATATGCTCTGTAGTTAGTTTAGCCTCTTTTGCTCTACTGTTTCTCTTATGAAGAACTTGTCTTTGTGTTAATCTGGTTTCAAAATTATGAAAACACATGGAGCTGAGTTCAGCCCAGCCCACCCAAACCAGGTAAGCCCAACCAAGAGTAGCCAAACCACAGCTGACCTTTAGAGAAGAATAAGAAGAGTAGGGATTGGTTGTTGTAAACCACTGAGATTTAGGGGGTTGTTGTTACAAATCATCGTCACAGTAAAAATTTAATGAAGAGGCTGGGTGGTAAGGCATCCAGGATGTGGAGCCCACAAAGGTAAACTGATAGTAAAAGAGTGGCTGCTGGCCTGGGGGAAGGAAAAAGGAAGACACTAGAAGAAAGCAGGGTATTATTGCTGAAAAGGCACCAGATAAAAGAGCATGTCCTCCTGAGAATGACCAGGTGGGATGGCTGCCCTACGGCATTGTATCTTCTAGTGACAGTCTTCCCTGTTTACAGACATTCTCCTTGCTGTCATAGTGGCAACCTGCTGTCCTTCAGATCCCAATATATTCCGAGGATAAATGGTGCAGAGTAATGGTTAAGGGAATGAGTTTTGTAGCCCAGCTCTCTAGGCTTCATTCTTGGCTCCACTGCTTTACTGGCTGTGGCAGGTTATTTAGCCTCTTTGGGGCTCAGTTTCCCTATCTAGAAAATGAGACTAGTACTAAAGTGTATGTATCTCATGAAATCATTGTGAGGATTAAATGTTTTAATATGTATGGAGTGCCCAAGATAGGACCAGGAGCTTAGTAAATGCTCAATAAGTATTAGCTATTATTATCACTATCATTATTATTATTTCAATGAAAGTGAGGGCACAGAACCCCATTCCACTCTGCTGAGTACCCTGTGGGGAATTCAGATGGATACATGAAGACATGGCCACCACTCTAAATGAATTTGTGTAATCCAAAATGGGAGATAATAATATATGTGTATTTACTATTCTTTATAGTATTATCCCCCAGTACTCCATAAGGCACACATGCTTTGAGCCCACACTTATTGAGAGCTCCTTTGGTCCAATACTGAGACAAAGATGGAAAATAAAACATGAATTTAAAATAGAGATATGAACAAAGGGCTATGAGAATGCAGAAGGGAGAGCAATTGCAAATGTGTGGGGAAGATGGAAGGCCTCCACAGGAGATACGAGACTGAGATTAGATCAAAGAATGCTCTCACAGAGGAAAACAGTCAAGGACGAGGACTTCCAGTCAGAAGAAGCTTCTGTAATGACTTGAGGAATGGTAATTATTATAGACTTGGGGGACTGTGATGAAGCATGGTGATATAATCATCCTTATCATCATCCTATATATTCTGCATTATAATTTCCTTTTAGGGGCGGGGGGGGGGGGGTGTGCAAATGAAGAAATTGCACCTGAGAGAGGTCAGCAAATTTTCCTGATCTCACACAATGCATTTTGGAGTTAGGTGAGAACTTGGGGTCTTTCTGACCCTAAGCCTCATATTCTATTACACCACATTTTGTTACAGATAGTAGAAAATATGGAAGGAATACCAATTTAGGGTCATATTTGGAGGGTTTTGAAGGTCAAAAATGAGTTTGATCTGTAATTGGTAGTCAACAGGGGACCTTAAAACAAGAGGGGCAGCACTTAACTGTGCTTCTTTTAGGCATATCATTTTATGTGCGGTGGGCCAAGTGATCAGAGAGGGAGCATTTGAGAAGGAGGAAGCCACTTTAGAAGTATCAGTAGTGGTCTAGGGGCCAGGTCATTGATGGTGTGCTGGAATGGATTCCATTTTGTTCAGCTGGCAGGGAATCATTTTGGTATTGATATATTTGTACTGAGGTACCAATATATTTGCCCCTATTTTTTTAAAAAAACATCTTAATTGTAAATAACTTTTTATCTGGAAACCTACAGAAAAGATGCAGGAATACCCAGATGTATCTTTTGTTGACATTTTGACTTAATTTGTTTGTTTGTCATTTTTCCTCTTTCTAAATATGCATATGCATACATACACATATACATAAATCGATTTTTTGTAAATCATTAGGGAGTACATTACATATATTATGCCTCTTTACCCCTAAATTCTTAAGTATGGATTTCATAAGGATAAAGACATTCTTTAATTTTTTTTTTTTTACATTTATTTATTTTTGAGAGACAGAGTGAGACAGAGTGCAAGCAGGGGAGGGGCAGAGAGAGAAGGAAACACAGATTCTGAATCAGGTTCCAGGCTCTGAGCTGTCAGCACAGAGCCCAATGCAGGGCTCGAACTCACGAACCATGAGATCATGACCTGAGCCGAAGTCAGATGCTCAACTGACTGTCATATCTCTTTAGTTTTCCTTAATCTGGAACTGTTCCTCAGCCTGTCTTTTCAGTTATGAAATTGACAGTTTTGAGTAACTCAAGTGCCTCCTTTTAATGGAATAGTCTTTATTTGGGGATTTCTGAGAGTTCTTTGTCCCTAGATTGAGGTTATACATTCTCAGCTGGAATACTGCGTGGAGGATGTTGTGTGCTTGTCAAGACATCACATTCAGAGGCATACTATGTCCTTTAGCCCCTCATTAGTCATGTTGATTTTGATGAACCAAAGTATCGTCCAAGCTTTTCTTCATCAAGGGGTTTCCCAGTTTCCTTACAGTATAGTCAATATACTTCATTTGCAACTAGTAAAACAGTTTGTCAAAGACGCTTAAGACCATGCAACCATCTTGCTCCTTATCAAAATTTCTCCATGAATTTAGCATCCTTTGATAAGTCTTGCCTGATCCTGTCTTTGTTATGATAATTGCAAAATAATGATATTCCAACTATAGTTCATACGCTGTATCTGCAGCCAGTAATCAGCATTCTTTTTGAGCAAGAGCCTCCCTTTCCCCTTGTTTATTTATTGATTTGTCTAGCTATTTTTGGTATAGACTCAAAGATTACCTTCCTTAAATATTTTGGTGCTCAAATTGTCCTAGATTTGGCCAGCAAGTGCTCCTTCAAACTAGCTCCTGTGTCCTTGTGATATAACTCCATTTTTTTCCTTTGGAATACTTTTTAAAACTTTCTTGTTTAACGAACAATCCTTGCATAGACTATTTTCTATGGTCATGTTCCAAAAACCTCACAAATTCGTGAAGTAATCAAATCCAACTACTGCCTTCATTGATTCTTTGTTACAAGCAAGGAAGCTATGACCCTGACTTTTCCTGAAAATCATTCACTCTTGCTTATCAACCACACAGAGCTCATCTAAAAGTTCTTCTTACAGATAGTCTGGGTTGATTCAGAATTTCAGCACCAAAGCCTAGGCACTTATTCAATTCTTATTCTATGTCTGGGCTCAGATGCTTCCTGTTATTTGAGATCAATGGATGGTTAAGCTAAAATGTTATCAGGCAACAAAGATCATGACTCAGATTCAGACAAGAGTATATTCTGACCATGACACTCTGTGGAGAAGACAGAAGTTGGGTTAAAAACAGAGGAAGTTTCAGAGAGCTTGACACTCTCTTGGCAGTATTCTTGCTATCTCAAAGACCTTGGTCCAAGATGTCCCCCTTAGAGATGTGAGTTGGAACATATTCTCTTTTAGCTCATCCTCATTAGGGGAGACAAGGGAAATTTAAAGAAATAATGAGTTATCAAAATATACTTTATTTGTAATACCCTAGAATATATTTAGTTATCTATGGTGGACAACCAAACTTGTAGGCAGTGGGCAGTGATGGTACCCCACGTAGGTTCCTTGTATTAGGATGGTACACACATGCCCAGCTGCTGTGAATGTTAACTAAAGGCTCACACCTGCTCCCTACTCTAGAGAATTGCTTTAAGCTACTAGGAGCCAAGATATTAGGCTTATCTCACTGGCCCAGGAGTGCCTGAAGCCGAGGACTGATGAATTCAGGGGTACAAAAATTTGATCCCTTTGCTTAATATTGGGACCAACTCTGTGATGCAATTCATGTTCAAAAGATTCCCATGGGATCAAGCCTGAGGTTGAACTCCAGAAGAACCCACAGTCTTGCTTAGCTAGTTTCCTTATCCCACTGATTCCTTCTTTTACTCACAGATTTCTCCCAAGAGCACTCTCAGTAAATCATGTGCTTGGGACCCAAATTCTTGTCTCAGTTTCTGCTTTTATTGAATTCAATGTAAAGAACTCAGCTAAATTAATATGAGAAATGTTTTAAAGTTACAATCTCATACATGATTTTCAAAGTAGGCAGAAATGTATATTTTTGACATG
The DNA here is from genome assembly GCF_024362965.1 of Panthera pardus. Taxonomy (NCBI): domain Eukaryota; kingdom Metazoa; phylum Chordata; class Mammalia; order Carnivora; family Felidae; genus Panthera; species Panthera pardus. The sequence goes on from NW_026526821.1 coordinate 37,972,518, forward strand.
AATCATTTGACAAAAAGAAAAAAAATATTTAAAACCATCTCATAATATCCTAGTACCAATATTTTTTTTTAACAACATTACCATCTTCCAGTAATACCGGTTTGAAATCTCAAAACTATCTTTGACTCTTTTCCCACTGACTTGCCTCCAGTCATCCTCCACTTCTTCAGGTTCTTAATTACCTCTAGTCAAGAACCTCATAATGTCTCTCTGACACGTTCTGCTCACTGACATTTTTGCCTGCTCCATTCTGCTTCCCCATTTCCCACAATATCCACCATGTAGGTAACTTTCTGTATCAGGCAAGGCCCAAAGTGGTCTAAGTTGGTCTCCCCTTCATCTTTCTGGGCCCACTGGTCTATGAGGTCAGTTGCTCTCTTTATATTCAAATAATACATTGCAAAGATACTTCATATATTCTTACCTTCCTTGTTTTTGAACTTGCTTTTCTCTTTCTCAGGATTTTTCTCCCCATCTCTGCTTCTTAAAATGCTACCTATAAAAATCCAGTTTAAATGCTTCTTCCCTAGCAAAGCCTTCTAAGATTCCCCGAATCAAAACCAACTTTTCTTTTTCCCATATTCCCATGGGCCACTATTTATTTCTCTAGTAAGGAAACTTCCCATATGCCCATATGCTTGTCTTTTAATTACTGATGAATACATCTAACTTTTCCACTGTACTATATAAGGTGCCTGAGGAAAATAACTACCTTATTTCCTTCCCTCTACTCACATCTCTCCAGTCTGCCCTCCTTCTGATCTTTTTAGCTTATCCAGCTTGCCTGCATTCTGCATGGTCCACAAAAGACAGCTGCAAGAAACAATATCTGCTCTAGGTAATGCCCCAATCATTCCTGGTGGACACACCTGCACCTTGATGCTTGATTTTGGGGCTATGTGCCCCAGTCTTGCTTTTTTTCTGCTTCTTGCCCCTTCTCATTTAGTGACACTACCGCTTGTCCTTTTGAATTTTGTATTTGGGTTCTAGTTTGGCTCTGGACTCATTTCAATATTCCTTGCTGCAGCCTTGAATAAGTGTTGCTTTTCCCAAAGCACATACCTGTTGAGGATTCTGGAGCCCTTGGAACTACTCTGCCCTGTTTGATTTCCATAAGCACTCAGTTTATCAACTAGGAGTCACAAAGAACCAAGAGGCTGGTCCATGGGTAGGTCTTGCATCCAATTAATGTGACACCCTCCCCCACTGGGTAGACTCTGGCTCAAATTCAAGCCATTACCTTTTACAATTGTTTGGTAGATTCAAGTCCTAGTTCGTACCTTTAACTCTCTTTCCTTTCCCCAAGCTCAGGACACATACAAGTTCTTTTGGAGGGTGATGGTGGCCATGGTCAGGAGTTCAAAAACATCAGCACGAGAGATTTTAGCAAGGGGTGGAGTGTCCCAGTTCTCCTTGGAATCAGTGTACTCAGTTGTACTTAGGCTTTTGCTGATTCATTGGAAAATGTACATGCAGTTCTCTGTTCCTACTTTAGTAGTTTTTAACACCATTTTCCATATTGTCTGAGTTGGCCCCTAAATGGATATTTCTAAGTGAAAGTGTGTTATCAGTTGCACTATGAAAATGTTAGCTGTAGCTGTTTTAGCAATTGGTATTTGAAGGCAGGAAAAGGAGTTCATCTTGACTGTTCCTCTCTTCTTAAAATTGAGCAGCTCTGACCTCTGACACTTAATTGTGTTCATAATTACAGCAAGAGAGAGGGAGAATTAAAACTAAAATTCAAGCAATTACATGTGCGGGGGCAAAAGTGGCTATTATGTTCAACTGCACAGTCCATTTTCATTTTAGCTAAGATGGCTGTTAAGAAGAAAATCTGAGATCCAGGAGGTGGGGGCAGGGCCTACATATGAAAATATTGACCTCATAGTCCCATGAATGTGTTGTTAATTCTTTCAGCCCCAAATAAATGTCTTCGATAGGAGTATAATGTGTGAGGCATGATGTATTTCTGTGCCTTTACAGAAAGACAAGATTTATCCTTAATAAATGTTTCTAGATTTTTGACTTTTGATTTATTATATAATCATATCTTAGGTACAGTTATCAGAAGGCTAAAAATGTCTCCTCATTATCCAAATGCAAAGACTATGTCTAGTTAGAACCAGCCAAATTAGAGGACAGAATTTATAACTGATGGAGTCTTAGTAACATGTTGTAATAATAATAATAATAATAAAAAAGAAAACATTCCAAATTGAAAGGGACCTGCCTCTCTCACTCCTATTGTGGATAATGTTCTGTTTTGTTGATTTGCTCATTCATTCATCTGTTTGTTAATGCATTTTTGAAATTATCCCTTTTCAAGCTAATTTTATTGTGGAATAATCACAGATTCACAGGAAGTTGCTAAGAAATGTACAGGAAGATTCTGTGCACTCTTCATCCAGCCTTCCCCAGCATTTGCATCTTGCATAACTGTTGTGTGATATCAAAATCTGGAGATCAATATTGGTATAATTCACAAAGCTTATTCAGAGTTCATCAACAGTGCTTGTTCTTGTGTGTGTGTGCACACGCATACGTGTGTTTAACTCTGTGCAGTTTCTCACTAGTGTAGCTCTATGTAACCACCACCATAATCAAAATACAGAAAAACTCTTATCCCCTTATGACTCCCTCATGTTATCCTTTTATAGCCATACCCACCCTCTCCCTCGTACCCAGTCCCTATCACCCACTAACCTGTTCTCCATTGCTCTAATTAAGGTATTTCAGGAATATCATATAAATTGAATCATGAAGTTATATATCTTTTTGAGATTGGCTGTTTTCATTCAGCATGACTTGCTTGAGGTTTATCCAAGGTTTTCTGTATATTAATAATTTGTGCCTTTTTATTATTGAGTGGTTTGATTAGTATGGATGGACCATGATTTGTTCAACCGTCCACCCTTTGAAGGACATTGAAAGACAGACATTTATTTAAGAATTTATGTGTATGTATTTTAGCTGAATGGTTTACTAACATTAGACATGAAGAGATTAAGCTCAGAGCTAGCTGATTATGGACTAGCATTTGATCACCAGGAGTACTGGTTTTAAATAAAGAGAGAGAATCAGGATGAGGCAGCCTTCTGGGTTACTTCATGCTGAAAGGCATGATCACGACTTCTCCTGGGTATTTGTGGGTGCTACTTAGAAGAGCAAAAGAGAACCAGATATAAGATTTGAGGCACTAAATTTAAACCTGAGGCCCCCAATTTATAGGATGGTTGTAGATTTAGCTGTATACTTTTCCACTTTTGCCATGCGTATGAATCACCTAGAGATCCTGTGGAAATGCTGATTCTAATTCAGAAGGTCTGATTGAGCCTGAGATCCTGCAGTTTTAACAAGCTCTCAGGTGATTCTGATATTGCTGGTCCACGGACCTCTCTTTGAGCAGCACTGGACAAGATGATTCCTGAGATTACCTTATAACTTAACATACTTTTCCTTGCTTCCTTTAGACAAGTTTATAGGCCAAAGAGTGAAAAGGCTGGGGACAGAAGGCTAAATGGTAGGGATTCAGTTACTCAAGATGTGCCATTGGGAGAATTAGGGGGCCAGGTTCACAGCCAGACTGCTCCACAGGGGCTAACCTGATATTGACAAAAAAGAAATTCATTTAGCTCCTTCAGGACCACAGCTTTGGCCCCTGTGAGCAGCCAAGGCCAGGAGCATGCTTGGTGGGACTTGGTGAGTCTCTGAGGTAACTGGCTCCTTCCCTCCCTTACTCTTCTGCTGTTGAGCAGCTGACAACACCTTAACAAGGAAGAATTTTCTTCTCATTTCATTTTGTCATCATGCATGAAGGGAGTAGACTTATTGTAGGTCATTTTAATAGAGCACAATTAGGTCCAGAGGGTTGGAGATTTGAGTTCAAAATAATGATAATTTTAATGATTGTTGCTGTCAAAGTTACAGGCTGGCTTGTGAAGTGATGAGCTCCCTGCCATGACAGGCATGAAGCACAGAGCAAGATGATGGTTTATTGGGTCTATATAAGGATTGTGTGGGAGGATGGCCCAGATCAGGGGTCAGCCAACTTTTTTTTTTTCCTGTTTAGGGCCAGATAGTAAGTATTTGAGACTTTTGGGCCAAATGGTCTTTGTTACAACTACTTGACTTTGCTGTTGTAACCCCCAAAGCAGCCACAGGCAACATTTAAATGAATAAGAATGCCTGCAACCTAATAAAACATTATTAATGGACACTGAAATTTGAATTTCATATAATTTTCATGTGTCACAGAATATTGTTCATCCTTTGATTTTTTTCCCTACCATTTAAAGATGTGAAAGACATTCTCAGCTTACAGGCTATACAAAAACATCATGGTAGGCTGCTTTTGGCTTGTGGACCTTAGTTTGCTAACTTCTGGCCTACATGAGCCTTAAAATGTCAGGAGCCTGGAGGTGTGAGGATTCTGGGCTTGCTTAGAATACTCTGGAAGATGGCTTCCGCTAGCCGAGAAAAAGGACTTGTCTTCCATGGGTAAATTCTTGCCTTCCACAAGTAAATGTGTTTCAGAGGGATGGATGTTTCACTGAATCTCACCCTGCTGGAAGTGTTTGCTTCTTCCTGAGAGAATGGGGGTCTTTCCTGACAACATTTTCCTTTCTCTGACTCCAAACGGTAGATTCAGTGCACAGCCCCAACCTTAGATGGTTTCACCTTTGTAAGTCGACAGGAGTTCTTTCATCTGGTTTCATCTAGAGAGCAAGCTGATTTTGTGTATGGACAGCAACCCTTTGGAATAATCTCAGGCTTTGTTAAGACTTCTGAGGCTGACCTTCGTGGTGTTTTGAGTTATTGTAATTGGCTGTTAATGCGTACCATGGTTCTTGGGTGGGCCTCCTGCAGCACCAGCCTCCTGTGCTTTCTGCTTCAGATATCGACATCTGCCCCTCCCATCTGATACTACAGTATTTCCTGGGTGGATAATTTAAATGACCATCTTCCTGACTGAAGGCTGTCTTTTGTCTTGACCTTTCCACTGCCTTTATCTCATCAGTGAATTTTCTTGGATCAGACCCAGAGGGAAGAAAATGATGTGATCCCTTATTACAGAAGAAGAAATGGAAAAGGCACAGAGAAGGCCTTCTCTGAGGTCAATGAGAAGTCCATGGCTGAACCAGAATGAACACACACAGGTACACAGTTTTCAAGCTCTGTTGGTCCTTTGACTTTATGTATAATCCCTATTCTCTTCAGAAATCTATGTACATTTTGTGGATTTAAATGGCTGCATTTCCAAGTATGACACTTGCATTACAATACCATGAAATGGACTCAGGACTATAAAATACTAAACAGGAAAAAGGAGAAGGAGAAAAAGAGAAGAAGAAGGAGAGGAAGAAGAAAACAACTGGTTTTAGAGAGAGCTGATAACCCATTGGTATCAAATAATGTGTTAGTGTCAGTGAATAATACACCAAGCGTATTACTAATAGAAATTGAGTAAATTTATGCATAATATGCAGGGAAGATTCTATTCAAAATAATAAAAGGCTTCAATTCAATTCAATTCAGTTTAATCAACTGACCTGACTGAGATTTGAAGCAGACTTAGAAACCATCTTTTGGGAATATAGTGGTCATTATGGTTTGGGAATACATTTTGTAAAAAAAACTAAAACACTTCCTCAAGTAATTTCAGTGAAATCAGGAAAATAATTTTAAAATGGAGGGTTCATATGATTAGTATACAAATACATAAAATAAATTTAAAAAAGCACATGAACTATATAGTTTATAGAAAAAACAAAAGTGGTCAAAAAGTTTGAGAAGATGGGAAAAAAAGGAACTCCAAATTACAATGAGAAGTCGCATTTTTGTATTATGTTAGTAAAGATTAGAAATCACATGACTTATTTATCCAAAGATACAAAAATGCTGTTTCAAAGAGGCACATGTACCCCAATGGTTATAGCAGCACTATCAACAATAGCAAAGTTATGGAAAGAGCCCAAATGTCCATCGACTGATGAATGGATAAAGAAAATGTGGTATGTATGTGTGGAATGGAATGGAATGGAATGGAATATTTTTTGGTGATCAAAAAGAATGAAATCTTGCCATTTGTAACAACGTTGGTGGAATGAGAGTGTATTATATACTAAGTGAAATAAGTCAGTCAGAGAAATACAAATATAATAGGATTTCACTCATATGTGGAATTTAGGAAACACAACGGATGAAAATAGGGGAAGGGAAGGAAAAATAATTCACAAACAGAGAGGGAGCAAACCATAAGAGACTCTTAAATATAGAGAACAAACTGAGGGTTGCTGGAGGGTGTTCGATGGGGGATGGGCTAAATGGGTGATGAGCATTAAGGAGGGCACTTGTTGGGATGAGCACCTGGTGTTATATGTAAGTGATGAATCACTAAATTCTACCTGTGAAAGCAATACTACACTGTATGTTAACTAACTTAAATTTAAAAAAATCACATGATTTACTAATACCACAATGAGTAAACAAACCTATCAGAATGGCTAAAATAAAAAGTACTTAGTTTAAGAAATGCTGGTGAGGATGAGGAGAAACTGGATGACTCATACATTGTCGATAAGCATGTAAAGTGGTACAGCCACTCTGGAAAACTGGCAGTTTCTTATAAAAATACATGTATAACTACTGTATGACCCAATAGTTGCTCTCTCGGGGGCATTTATCCCAGAGAAATGAAAATGCATATTTACACGAAAACATGAATACAAATGTTTTTAGTAGTTTTATTCATGATACTCCCAAACCGGAAGCAGCCCCGATTCCCTTCAGGGCATGAATGGTTAAACAAACCACAGTACGTTGTTACTATGGATTATTAGCAGCAATACAAATGAACAAACTATTGATACATGCAACAAACTGGATACCTCCGAAGAATTATGTTCATTGAAAAGAGGTAAGTCTAAAAGGTTACATACTGTATGATTCCATTTAAATAACATTCTTGAAATGACAAAGTTATAGAAGTGGAGAAGTTAGTCGTATCTGGAAATGAGGAGGCTGGAACAAAGGAAAGTGTGTGTGGCTATAAAGGGGCAACACGAGGCACCCTTTGGTGATAGAAACATTCTGTATCTTGACTCTATCAATGTAATGTCCTGGTTGTGACATCGTGCTAAAGTTTTGCAAGATGTCACTGGAGTAAAATTGGGGAAAATGTACATGGAATTTTTCTGTATTATTTCTTATAACTGCATGTAAATCTACAACTATCTCAAAATGAAAAGTTTAAACATACAATTCTGACAGATAGAAAAGATATAAAGAAGTCTCTTCTTGCTTACATATTGGGAGTGGCACCAGTAACATAGATGGGTATTTTTGGGAATATTTTAGCAACACAAAAGCCTCAACTTTTTTCTATGTCTGCCTTAGCAGTTTGGCTTATAATAATGTATCTTGGGGAGATAATTGAACACTCCTGTAAACATTTATGTGTAGAAATATTCAATGTTGCATTATTTACAAGAGGAAAATATTTCAGCTAGACACAGTGTCTTATATTAAGGAAATATTTAAAGATTCTTGATATGTATATATCATGGATTCTAACACAGAAATCAAACTCATAATTTTTGGAAGAGAGATAGGCAGTGGAGCCCAGTGGAATGGTACATGGCCTCTGACACTATAATTCATGAGGTCAAGTTGTGACAGCACTGTATATGTACTGGGTGATCTTAGACTACTTATTTAACATCTCTGTGCTATATTAGTCCCTTTGTAAATTACAGATACTGAGGTTGTTGCAAGGCTCACATGAGTTAAAAATGTAAATGTTGATGATCCATAAATATCAACTGGTATTTCCCACATTTTTTGGTCATTTTTGCAAACTTCCTAGAATGAGCATGCATTATTTTTATACTTTCAAAAAAATGGAAAGGAAACAGATATTGTGAAATAAAAAGACAGGCAATAAAATATTAATACTAGTTCATGATGAAGATAATAAATGGAGAAAGATCTTATTTTTCTGCATGATTTCCCAGATTTTTTGTGAAGTGGGTTAAGTACACTTAAAAATGAAATCTTTATTAATCAGGGAACATATGATGTTCTGTACATCAAGTCTGTGCACCTCTTAAATTTCTCAGAGCTCCATAACTGGAGTCTACTTTCTCTCCCACACCTTAACAATCTTTGCTATTCATTGCCCCCTGCTGACCTTACAGCCTTCTTCCCTCAGCCACACTATTCTCCTGCTTCCCCCACTATTCCTACTGCCCAGTTTTCTTCAATTCTGTCTAACTTCTACACCTCATTTCTTTCACAGAACCTTCCTGCCAATACCTTCCACCATTGCCTGACTTCTCTTAAAATTCCTTGTCTGTTCAGTATCATCCCAAATGATTTAGCACTTTATGGTTGCTATATAGAATGCTATTTTTCGTTGTTGTTTTTGTACACAATGCTGCAAATGGATACTTCTTACATCCTTGACTGGAATTTAAGCCTTTGTGGTCAAGGGCTGTTTTTATAGTTTTGTGCTACACCGAGAGAGTCACTGTTGAATGAAAGAGAGCCAAAGGTAGCCTGGCTCTATGGGCTTAGCCTCCATTACTGATGAGTGAAGTAGATTTCATCCTAAGCTTAGTTATTTGGGCAAATATCTTCTAAGTGATAGGAAGTGGCTTTTCTTTTTTCAGAAACATCATGTAGCAGAAGATAACATTAAGGGAGACATCCTAAAATCTGAATTGTGAGACTTGAAAAATCCTCAGTAAGAGTAGCTGGGAAATCTGGAAGTACTGAGTAGCACTGTATCTATCTTCTGGGGTTGAAGGGCAGCCCTCCCAGGAGGAAAAAAGAGAAGTAAAACTGTCTCACAAAGCAAAGCATTGTAAAAACAATGAGAAGCCTTGCTTATACTAGTCTTCCATAATCCCAATATAAAAACAAATACAAGTAACATTTTGTTTCAAATAAGTGTATTTTCTAATTTTCTTTTTTAACTTTTCTTACATCAATGATAGCAATGTTCTGATCACATTAAAGAGCTAAAATAGAGATTATATAGACGCCAGTTATAATTTAGTATCCACTCTGCTTTCTGATTTATTTCTCTACATTGTTTTGAGCGCAGAATCACGAAAAGTTTGATACAGTAAATTTAACAAGTGTAAATGATTACAAAATCATGGGTTCTTTTGTTTTGTTTTTAAAAGATTTTGCCTTGCAATCTCAAGGTATTCTTAATTAAATGTGAAGACAGAGAAAGAACTAAGATGTTTCGGTTAACACATTAAATCCCTGCACTATTCAGTAACCACAAACCCTGTGCTCTCTGTAGCTCCTTTTTATTTTGAAAAGTTCAAAAAAATCAGAAGGATGCAGAATAACTTAACAAAGACCCTCATACGCACCACTAATAAGTAACAGATGTTAGTGTTTCATGCTTCTTGCTTCAGATTTATTTTTATATTTATAGACATGACATTACAGATATTTGAGCAACTCCAAAGACAACCATTGGCAGGATATTTTTATTTCCTCTGGCTATCTATACTATTTTTAGTAAATAGGTATCTATGTAAAATATAGGTTTGTGGCACCTGGGTGGCTCGGTCAGTTAAATGTCTGACTTCAGCTCAGGTCATGATCTCATAGTCCATAGGTTCGAGTTCCACATTGGACTCTGTGCTGACAGCTCAGAGCCTGGAGCCTGCTTTGGATTCTGTGTTTCCCTCTCGCTGCCCCTTCCCCACTCATCCTCTGTCTTTCTCTGTCTCTCAAAAATGAATAAATGTTAAAAAAAAAAATAGGTCCATGTGCACCTGGGTGGCTCAGTCAAGCTTCCAACTCATGATTTTGGCTCAGGTCAGGATCTCCTGGTTTGTTGGGTCAAGCCCTGCATTGGGCTCTGCACTGGCAGTACAGAGCCTACTTGGGATTCCTTCTCTCTCTCTCTCTCTCTCTCTCTCTCTCTCTCTCTCTCTCTCTGTCTCTCTCTGTCTCTCTGCCCCTCCCCTGTTCATATGCTGTCTCTCTCTCTCAGAAGAAGTAAACTTAAAAACATTGAAAATAAAATAAAATGTAGGTCTATAATCTATATTTCCCAAGCTTTAGCAAGCCTCAGAATCTACTTCAGGGCTTGTTAAAACAGATTGCTGGCCCCCCCCACAAGAGATACTGATTCAGTAGGTCTGAGGGTGGTCCCAATAATTTACATGTCTAATTTTAAGTAATCTCCATACCCAATGTGGGGCTCGAACTCACAGCCCCAAGATCAAGAGTTGCATGCTTTCCTGGCTGGGCCAGCCAGGCACCCCAAGAATTTACATTTCTAACATGTTTCAGGAAATGCTGATGTTGCTAGTATAGGCACCAGATTTTTTAGAACAATATGTATATCTTATTTCTCACTTTTAAACAATACTATGTAATTTATCATGCTTTCAAAAAGCTCTCTGTGGGGCACCTGGGCGGCTCAGTTGGTTAAACTTCCGACTTGATTTTGGCTCAGGTTGTGATCTCACAGTTTGTGGGATCAAGCCCTGTTTCGGGCTCCACGCTGAGTGAGCCTACTTGGGATTCTCTTTCTCCCTCTGTCCCTCTCCCTGCTTGCATGTGCTCACACTCTCTCTCTCTCCTCTTCCCTCTCTCCCTCTCCCTCTCAAAATAAAATAAAATAAAATAAAATAAAATAAAATAAAATGAAATAAAATGAAATAAAACAAAATAAAAGCACTCTGTAAATGATCATGTATCACTTGTCTTCATTCAAAATCACATTCCCATGGTTTGTCCATGTGAAACATATCTATGTGTAGTTTACCCCACTGCTCTAGAACAATTCTGTGTTCCTTTTTCTATTGTTGATTATTCACGTTTTCCCAAATTCTCGCTGTATAAACAAGGCTACACTGAGCACTTTTCTACATGTGTTGTAGTGTATATATACCATGAAGCAAAATGGCCAAATATTAATGATGTGCATGTTCATGTTTTCTAGATACTGTCCAGTGCATCTTCAAGGCTTTGGTTCCAATTTATAATTTATAAAGGTTCCCAATTTTCACTATCCTAACTAACCCTCAGTTCTCTCACACTTTTGGTTTTTGCCCAATTGATTAAAGTTCCTGATGGTTCATGAATGTTTTAATTTGCATTTTCTAACTTTTCAATAAGGTGGAACATCTTTTCATGTTTATGGGTTATTCAGATTTCTATTATAAATTGCATGTTAAAAAATTTCCCCTTTTATTTTGCATGGAATCATTTTATTACTGATTTTAAATGAGTTCCTTTTGTATCCTCTTTACTCATTCTTAGAGATATACATCCTATGAATATTTTATCCTCATAAAGTCCCAGTAAGACAGAAACACTAATTTTTAAAAATGACAAAAGAGTTGAATGTGTGTCATAAAAGAACATACGGTGTTCATCATCACTAGTGTCAGGAAAATTCAAATTAAAACACAGTGAGATGTCACTATAAACTTATGGGGATGCCCAAAATTAAAGAGACCATCAATAGCAAGTGTTGGAATAGATTAAGAATTATGGAAATTCTCATATATTACTAATCAGCATGCAAATTGGTAAAACTACTTTGGAAAAATCTTTTGACAGTTGTGTTGTTGTTTTTAAGAGAGAGAGCGCATTTGTGAGCAGGGGAGGGGCAGAGGGAGAGGGAGAGAGAGAATCCCAAGCTGGCGGGACTGGATCTCACGACCATGAGATCATGAGCTGAGTGGAAAACAAGAGTCTGATGCTTAACCCACTGAACCATCCAGGTACCCCTTGGCAGATTTTTTAAAATTGAGGTATAAATGACATAGTATATATTAGTTTCAGGTAAACAGTGTAATGCATTAATATTTGTATATATTGAAAACTGATGAGCACAGTAAGTCCACACCATACATAGTTACCATTTTTTTTTTTCTCACAATGAGAACTTTCAGGATATACTCTCCTGGGTACTTTCAAATAAGCATATAGTATTATTAACTATAATATTTGGCACTTTTTAATAAAGTTAAATATGCACTATTACCCAGCAATCCCACACCTAGATATATGCCTAAGAAAAATGAGGGCATGTGTCTACCTAAACCACATATGTGAATGTTCGTGACAGTGTCATTAATAATAACTTCAAACTGGAAACAACCCAAATGTCCATCAGTGAGAGAAGGATAAATGAATTGTGGTTTATTCATATAATGAAATATGCTCAATAGTAAAAAGAGTGATTTCCTGACAGATGTTTTTATGAATCTCAAAATCATAATGCTGAATAAAAGAAGCCAGGCACAAAGGAACACAGTATAGGATTGCTTTTATTAAAAGCTCAAGAATCATCAGGACAGTGACTGCATTGGTAGGGATATGGTGGGTGTTGATTCAGAAGGGGCCTGAAGGAATTTCAGGGCTGCTGAAATATGGAAATATCTTGACCTGGTGGTGGTTCCCAGACCACATACGGATGCAAAATTCCTGCAACTGTATACCAAAGAGCTATGTGTTTTCCTACATGTGAAACATTCCATCTAAAATAGGTTTTAAAAAATAAAATGTCTGAAGCTCTCATTTTATTGGAATGGCAAGAAGAGAATGTTTTGGGAAGGGAAATAAGTGGTAAGTCGCTTTCCTATAATAGAGAAATGTGTGTCTGTTAATGACTGCTGGCATTTTGAAGATAATCACTGTAGGAAGTAGAAAGTACACTTCAATGTCCAAAGAAACAAAGATTGCAAGTTGAGAAAGTGAAGTTAAAAGAAAAAAGGAAAATGTAAAGAAAGGTGAACAGAATAAAATCAATGCTTAATTGTTATTTTAAATGAGAACAGGCTGAATTCTCTTATGAAAAACAGAAATGATTAAATTCATTTACAGAAGATGACATTATTCGCAGGCTATAAAAATGAGGGCAGAAACATAACTACAAGATTTAAAAAAAATTTTAAATTTAAAAAAGGGGTGAAAGAGGACAGAAAAAGATAGTGTTCCAAGTGTAAAAGGTACACTTTATGAAGAAAATGCTGGTTTTAACACTTGTATTTCCTAAAGAGGAAAGAAAATTACATACATATGTACACATCTATCTATCTATCTATCTATCTATCTATCTATCTATCTATCTATCTATATCATTCTGTGTAAGTTACTGCCTTTCAATTTTTCTATTTTTTCATATATCTAAAAAATATGGGGTAGTTGGTTAAGTGTCCAACTTGATTTTAGCTCAGGTCATGATCTCATGGTTCTTGAGTTGAGCCCTGTGTCAGGGTCTGCAATGAAAGTGGCACCTGCTTGGGATTCTGTCTCTCCCTCTCTCTCTCTGCCCCTCCCCTGCTCATGCACTGGCTCACTTTCTCTCTCTCTCAAGAATTAATATATTAAAAAAAACTTACAAAAATAGATATACACAATTTTTAAATGCATGAAAATGTAGAAAAATGGAAAAGCAGTCATTTACATTGAATGAAGACCATTTTATTGTCTTTTTTCATAAAATTTCTGACAAGGGTTAGTGGTTTGATTTATGGTGAGTAAAGGTTAAATAATTATTTTTAGGCTGAGACGATTTTGCTTAAAAATTCCATTTTTACTGGATAGGAATGGCTATAGGGTTATTTTGCAAAAATTCTAAAGGTGAGCCCTGATAACAAATAACTATCATCCGAGAATGACATGGAGGATGGAAAAATCATCTGGCTTTTTCCCATAGGCATCTGAAAAAGAATGAAAGGTAGTGTCTCCTCCCATTCTGGTCACTGCAGCCCCTCCAGACTCCCTCAGCAAACCCAGGCATCACATGGAACATGGAAGACTTGGGCCCTGGTAGCAGCTAGGAAGACTTTGTGTGGTGCTGTCTGAGTTTCTCTGGCCCCAAGGGAGAACTAGCAGTTGTCTTTGAAAGTTTGGCTCTAAGTGGGTTCTAGAGTAGACTGTATTAGGAGAAGAGGAACTGTAGGAGGGGGAAGGATGTGGCTGGCATCATGACGGGAACTTGCTTCCCGCTGCCATTCAGTGCTCTGTGAGGTGGCGGGATCTCTGGTTCTGCCAAGAACATGCCTGCGCCATTATCAGGAAGCTTCAGATTCTGGGAGCAGAATCTAGGAGTCCCCTTTGGTCAAGGCCATATGCAGATGAGCTGGGACACAGCTCAACTTCTTAGTATGAGTGCCCAGACCTCGAGAGATATCAGCACTTAGGGCAACAGAATGTGGCCAAAGAAGCAATAGGGAAAATGGCAGATTTCACTCTGCATGGCTTGGAGTCAGATGAAATTTAGTTTAGAAAAATGAAAAAATAATGGTTCCTTCCCTGCAATGTTTAGGAATAAATTCATACTGCCTATACTATGGTTTTATTATTTTTTATTTACAAGTAACTATGAGAGCATTTTTTTTTTGCACCTGTTTGTTTTCACATACTGTTTTCAGTGTGATTCACATCAGCTTAAGAATCCACCTGGTGCTAACAGAACATGATTTGTTCCAAGTTTCATCTTGAGCATTTTTGATCTTGTCATTTGCATCATCAGATTTTCATTCAAATAGTCCGTTTACAATCAGCAATCCATTTCTCACTTAAATAACCATCATTTGACCTGAACAGTAAAAAGTATTAAAAATAAAATAGATAAGAACCACATTAAAATATAATGAATATAAAATTTTGCGTAATATATTTTTACCCTGATGAAGCATATTATACATTCTCTTGTTGCACAACCAGCTGGGATTTCACAACAGGAAGGTATGCTAAACTGATTTGCCTGGGTCTCACTAGTATTTAATAGAGCACAGTGTCCTTGTTCTGTAGGTTTGAACTTACTTGTACATTTTTAAGTAGATGGACGTGCACAGGCCTGAAGTCACAAAAGGTCAGTGCGGAACAGCAACCTTTCATTTCCACAACACATTTACACCAAGTTCAAGTACACGGGGAGCCTCTGCACACCCAGGACACACTTTAATTAAACTGAGGCAGCAGGAGGGCTTTTATTTAGAGAATTGCCCAAAAATGAGTTGCCCACAAGCATAAATTAAAACATTTGTAATCCTCAGTATATTCAGCCTATTTTAATAGATGTGGTTTTTAAAAACCGTTATAAAAGGACTTGAAAATATTCATAAAGGAACATTTGAAGGAGGGAATTGGGAAGCCCAGAAATACCTCTGTAGGATTCTGAGATGTTTAGAGAAGTTGAAACTTAAAATTCTTTGGTGCTTTGAATCTGTATTTTCATTGAGTAGTGGTTTATTCATATTATTATTTAGGGCCTCACGAAATAGGTTGGTCTAGTCCAGACTCCAGCAACACAGAGAGTAGAAGTCCGTGTAATCCGTGTAATCTGCAGTTGAATGTAATGACAAGAACATTTAGAAAACATAGTACACTGGTGAAATTGGGTGAATCTTTATGGATTCTCTTAGACAAACACATTTGTGAGCAATCACAATAAGAGAGTAGGACTTCCTTATCTACTATGGATAAGCGATTATTTTCCTCATAGAAAATTACCCTTAAAAAGGGGCACTTGGATGGCTCAGTTGGTTGAGCATCTGACTTCGGCTCAGGTCATGATCTCATGGTTTACGAGTTCGCATTGTGCTCTGTGCTAACAGCTCAGAGCCTGGATCCTGCTTTGGATTCTGTATTTCCCTCTCCCTGACCCTCCCCTGCTTGCACTCCGTGTCTCTCTCTCTTTCAAAAATAAATAAACGTTAAAAAAAATTAAAACAAAAAGAATTAGCCTTGGTGTTTCTCTGAATTATAAAATATTGAATATACTGTTTCTATATTCAGAGTATAACCTCTTGTTTCATATAGATGTTGTTTGGCAGTGAGTTTGAAGACAAAATTCCCAAAGAAGATGGAAAATATCTCAAGGGAACATTATTTTTTTAAAAAAACAACTTTATTGAGGTATGATTGACATATGATAAATTGCATATACTGAAATTCAATGTTTTGACAAATGTATAAATCCATGAATCCAGCACCAGCATCAAGATAATGAACACCTTCTTCACTTCCAAAAGTTTTGCCATGTCTCTTGGTAATTCCTTCTTTCTAATCTTCCTTTTCAGGCATGGATTTGGTATTCTAAAGTCTTTGTAAACTTACTTATTAGTTTTAGTAGATTTTTAAAAGATTTCATCAGATTTTCTAAATGCAATATTGAATAGAAATGATGAGTACATGTCCTTGCCTTTTTTCATATCTAAGTGGAAAGAATTTAGTCTTTAAATACGAAGTATGACATTAGCTATAGGTTTTGGATAAATGCCTTTTATTAGGTTAAGGACATCCCCTTCTATTCCTGCTACATTGGGAGTTTTTAGTGGGACAGATGTTGGATTTTGTCAGATGTTTTCCTCTGCACCTATTAAGATGATCATATGGTTTTTCTTAGTTTTCTAATATAGTGACATACATTGACTTTTCAATGTTAAACCAACCTTGTATTCCTGAGCAAACCTTACTTGGTCAGGCTGTGCCATCTTTTTTGTACATTTACATCATCCTTATCTTTGTCCCTCTGTATATATCTTTTCTTTTTTTTCTCATGCCTTTAACATTTTCTCTTTCTCAGTGATTTTGAGTAATTTGATTATAATATACTGTGATGTCATCTGCCTTTTGTTTGTTGGGGTTGAGTTCTTTGAACTGCTCAGATCTGACATTTTTCATCAAACTTAGGAGACTTTCAGCTTTACCATTTGAATATTTTTTTTCTGTATCCCCTTATCTCCTTTCCCTGGGCATTTGCCTCACACATACATGAGGCCATTTGAAGATGTTGCACAGCTCACTGATGTTCTGCTTTACTGTCATTGTTCTTTTTTTTAAGTTTATTTATTTGAAAGAGTGAGAGTGAGCAGGGGAGGGCCAGAGAGACAGAAGGAGAGACAGAAGCCCAAGCAGCCTTTGCACTGTCAGCACAGAGGCTGATGCGGGGCTTGTACTCACGAACTGTGCGATCATGACCTGAGCCAAGATCAAGAGTCGGATGCTTAACCAACTGAGCGACCCAGGTGTCCTCATTGTTCTCTTTTTATTTCTATTTCATTTTGCATCACTTCTTTTGCTGTGTCCAAGTTTACTATTTTTTTCTTCATATCTAATCTGCTGTTAATCCCATCCAGTGTTATTTTCTTCTCAGACATTGTAGCTTTCATCTCTAGGTGTTTCTTCACACATATGTACTGATCAGTACTCAACTGAAAACTCAAGTGGAACCTTCTGCCTCTATCTTGGGCTCCCTCTGTATTCAGTTCTGCCTTCTCTGATCATCTGTTCAGTGGACTTTAATTGCATTGGTCTCTAAGACTCTCATCTCTGTCTTTTCAACTCAGAGAATCTGCTGGTCTCATCCTGTGTTCTCAAGAGAGATATGTGCCATGGACTGAAAACTCTCCAGGCAGTTAGCTGAGACAATCATAGGGCTGACCTTGTTTGTTTCCTGTCTCTTGGGGTTCACTGTCCTTTATACTCAATTTCTTGAAATAAGTTTTGTATATCTTATCTGTTTTCTGGTTGTTTCAGGTGGTAGCATAAATCTGATCCCTATACTCCATCTTGGTCAGAAATGGGAGTTCAAACCATTTAGTTTTAATTTACTTTTAGACAGGCCAGGTTTTGTCTGCCCAGGTAATTAGCCACATTAACTCTTTTGGTTAAATTCTCAATATTTAATAGAGTGGTTAAATTTCACCACCTTGAGTAAAATTTCAAGTGCTTCTCCCAACACACACTCCTGGCCTTTTAAAGGGATGTGTTGGGATTCTGAACATGATTTATTACCATCCACACTATAGGTGCAGCTTGCTTAAAAATAAATTGGATATATGAGGATATTGATAGTTAAAGAGTAACTTTAAAATTTCCTCATTTTTCATAAAAATTTGCTATTAAATTCTTGCCTTCCAACTGCAGTCTCCTTTTAAAAAATTTACATTCAGGGTTTGTTAAAATACTGCATTTTAAGAAGATAACGAAATTTAATTTGCACAAATTGCTCAGTAACATATCTTTTAAGAAGCTGCAGCAGTTCAAGGGCAAAATTGGGGAACTTTTGGCAAAAAAATGTGAAATTGCTGGGCTGATGACATGTGCTGGATTGTGAACTGGAGTTCTGCCAACATGTCTTCCAAACATGAGAAGTCTTTCCAAGGAAAATGACCCTGGCAGCCATAGAGAGCGATTCTTGTTTGCACACCTGGTAAGTTGGTGGGTTTTCTGCAGAAGAGGTTAGTTTATCAAATGTTTCATTGCACAGAACATTTGGAGGTAAGACAAAATGAGAGAAAACTAGGTCTGATCAATTTAGTCCTTTTAGAAAATAAAAGGGAGAGAGTTTGGTAGTCTGGGTTACTTGGAGCTTTAAAAATCTGTAAAAGAGTGATGTTACCCTTCAGGTTATACTTATGTAGAGGGGTACAAGGAGACTTCTGGAGAGCTGGAAATACTCTAGATTTTGTTCTGGGGAGTTATAAAGGTGTATGCATATGTACAAGTTAATTGAGATTTAAGATTCATTGACTTTACTATATCCCTGTCTTTTCTACAAAAATATTTAAAAATTAAAAATTTTTTTAATGTTTATTTTTGAAAGAGAGAGACAGAACTCAAGTGGGGAGGGGCAGAGAGAGGGGAGTCACAGAATCTGAAGCAGGCTCCAGGATTTGAGCTGTCAGCACAGAGCTTGACATGGGGCTTAAACTCACAAGCCTTGAGATGACCTGAGCTGAACTTGGACACACAACTGACTGAGCCACCCAAGCACCCCTAAAAATTTTTTTTTAATTTTTATTTATTTTTGAGGGAGGGAGGGAGGGAGAGAGAGAGAGAGAGAGAATGAGGAAGAGAGAGAGAGAGAGAGAGAGAGAGAGACAGAGACCACGGCAGACACAGAATCCGAAGCAGGCTCCAGGCTCTTGAGCTGTCATCACAGAGCCTGATATGGGGCTCGAACCCACGGTCCATGAGATCATGACCTGAGCCAAAGTCAGATGCTTAACTGACTGAGCCATCAAAGAACCCCAAAAAATGTTTTTTAAAAGGGTGGTGAATTCAGGAATATATAGAGTGTGTTGATCCTGGAAAGGTATTTGAATATTCACAAGGTGCCTATCATTTTACATTTTTTAAAAGGCTATCATTTAGAAAGATAATATCAAATTAATTATGTTTGTAATTAATGAGAATACTAAAATCAAGCAAAGTTCTTTAAAAGTCGAAAAATATTGGGACACCTGGGTGACTCAGTTAAGTGTTCGACTTTGGCCCAAGTCATGGTCTCACGGTTTATGACTTCTAGCCCCACATCAGGGTCCATGCTGACAGTACAGAGCCTGCTTGGGATTCTCTCTCTCTCCCTCTCTCTGCCCTTTTCCTGCACGTGTGCTTCCTCTCTCTCAAAATAAATAAACTTTAAAAAAATAAAAGTTGAAAAATACGGTTTTAGTAACAAATGGGAGAGTTAATAATTTATGTATTAAATGGTAAAAGTCTAACTTTTATCTTTAGGTAATACCAGCAAGTACTACCAGCTAAGTTATGAGTACATTCATTCTGATAAGGAATCATTAGGTGGGATTTTGGATTCAGGAATTCTTGCTTAATGTTTGAGGTTGACATCATATGGGACAGTTAGGTTTTCCAATGACGATCAGAGAGGCTCTATAGCTAGGGCCAGCAAACTATGCCCCACAGCAAGTCTGGGATGCCACTTGTTTGTATCCTCCCAAAATTCATGAGTTAAATCCTAAATCCCAGAGGTAATGGTATTAAGAGGGTGGGGCCTTTGTGAAGCGATTAGGTCATAAGAGCAGAGCCCTCATGAATGGTGTTCATACTCTTATAAAAGGGGATCTAGGGAAGTCCTTTATCCCACCACGTGAAGACACAGCAAGAGTTGCCCAATATGAACTAAGAAGAAAGCCCTCACCAGAATGCAACCATAAGGGCACTTTGATCTCGGACTTCCAACCTCCATAAATAAATACGTGTGAGGAATAAATGTTTATTTAGTTAGCTTGTTTATAAGCTACTCAGTCTGTGATATTTTGTTATAGCACCTAAATAGACTGAAATATCACTGTTTTTTTTAACTAAGTTTTATAATAGCATGGCCACATTCCTTTTATTTATTACTGCCTTTGGCCGCTTTCACATTACAAGAACCATGTTGAATGGTCAGGCAGGGACCACATGGCCTCAAAGCTTAAAATAGTCACTATATGGTCCTTTGTTGAAACTATGCTAACCCCAGGTCTACAAGAAGCATCACCCATAATTACCACCCTCTATAATTCTTATTTTGTGTACACAGCAAAATGTAGTGTATTATGCTCATACCAGGATGTAGGCACCTGTAGGGGGCAAAGCAGCCTCACAAATATCCTTGTATTTATTTCTTATAGAAGTTCTGTAATATAAATGTGTTTCCTGTCTTAGCCAGTTGAGCAAATATATATTAGAGAAGGTAAATAACCAGTAACTTTCATAAGCCCTCATGTCTACGAAGTGGCTAAATCTAAATTTGAACTCAGATCTGACTCACCCAACCCCTTTCCAGGACAACATGGAATTTCCAGTTCAGATTTGCCAACTATAAAACCTTAGACCAACAGTGGGGTGAGTATGGAAATTCTAAGTGCTAATACCAGGGAATGTGTAATAAAGTGGCAACAGATAAGATTGTGACACCAAGACTTGAGAAAATAAAGCACAGGTAAGCTCCTTTCCAAGCTTCTTATCAGAGACACTGAAGTTGGGTTTCTTCTGAAGGGAACTGATATTTTTTTAGTCAATTATCTTGGCAATCAATCACCCACTAAAGCCTTCGCTTCTGTCTTTCCACTTAGTTCTGTAAGAACTAAGATCAAACTCTTTTTTAGTCATAGATTCGTGAGTAGATTATGCATGGGCCTTTGTTTTTGCTTTCTGTAAATTTCTTCTTTTCTGCATGCAAGTCCACCATTTTGTTTTGCATAACATTCATATCTCTGATCTTTTCTTCCTCTGAGTTAAAGGTTGGGACAGCTCTAGTGATGTTGGAATCATGAAAAGAATGGGATGAGAAGCGAATTTCACTTAAAACAATACTAACCCCTGGCTCTTGGAAGGATGGAAGGGCAGACAGAGTTCTAGAAAGCTCCCCAGGTCTTCTTCCCTTTTGCAGAAGTTGGCTTTTAGTTTCTCTGCAGGTACTAGGTACAGTAAGCATCAACAAAATGCTGGTGGCCCAGTGCATGGTTCTTACAGATGGTTGAGGCCGAGAAACACTGATCACTGCCTACACAAACCTGATTTTATTGTTTTCCAAATAAAGGAAACAATGCCCAAGTTTTTACTATTTTGAAACACTCTGATGACCTGGGCCGTAGCCATACCAATTCAGGGCCCAATGAAATAATCTCAGTTCACAAGAAGAGCCCAGTCCCTTATCCAGAGTGTGTTGGGTTCTGCTTCTGAAACGAAAGGGGTTAATCTGGAGGAAAGAATAAAAATTTGGAGCGGTAGATTGTACTCATTTCTGAGGACTACTGTAATAAATTACCATAACCTTGGTAGCTTAACACAACAGAAATGTATTCTCACAGTTCTAGAAGCCAAAAGTACGAGATGGAAGTTTTGCCAGGGCCATCTCAGATCCTCCAAAGGTTTTAGGGAGATTCCATTTATTGCCTCTTCCAGCTTCAGGTGGTGTTGGCATGCCTTGGTTTAAGGCCGCATCACTCTAATCTCTGCCTCTGGGGTCACATTGCCTCCTTTTGTGTGTCTCCTCTGTATACCTGCCTCAAAATTCCTTCTGCTTCTCTCTTATAAGGATATATGCAATTACATTAGGGTCCATCCAGATAATGTAGGATAAGCTCCTACTCTCAAGATCCATAGGATAATCATACCTTCTGCCACATAATCACAGGAGTTAAGGTATAGACATGTCTTTTTTTGGTATGTCTTTCAGCCCATTACACAGACTTTAAGGAAGAGTATATAAGAATCTTCCTGTCTCTGAAAATCAAAATTTCTTTGTTTAGCTCTGACTCCAGAGCCTAGAGAAGCCTGAAATGGACCTGGTGAGTGTAGGCTTTAATAAGCCAGTGGCTGGCCGAGTTGAGATTTTATTTTAGATGGAGCTGGGCTTGTGTTGTTGTTGCCAAATAGTCTGTGATCATACTCCTCCTCCATTCAAACTTCCAGGACACCTTCTTAAAAGTTACAGCCTGGGGGCGCCTGGGTGGCTCAGTCGGTGAAGCGTCCGACTTCGGTTCAGGTCATGGTCTCGCGGTTCATGGGTTCAAGCCCTGTGTCCGGCTCCGTGCTGACAGCTCAGAGCCTGGAGCCTGCTTCAGATTCTGTGTTTCCCTCTTTCCCTGCCCCTCCCCCACTTATGCTCTGTCTCTCTCTTAAAAAAAAAAAGTTACAGCCTGGCCTCTGGTGTGTTCGAGGAATCAGGATCGGGCTTGTGCCCACACATGGGACAGAGAGATAGTGATGGCAGTGTCTCAGACTTCCATCCTGATGCAACTCAGCCATCAGAGGTGGCTGATATTAGAGCATGGGGTTACCCTAAGAGAAGTCCTGGGAAAAGGGAAAGCCACTGGATGGCTGAATGATAAAGGCAGGGTACAGTAACATGAAGGCTTTGAGTGCCCATGAGGCAGTGTCAGGGAATAACTCCACAAACCAACTAAGAGGCATTTTGAGGTGGAAGTAGAGTGTCATCACTTCCTGACAACGTCCCAGTGGACCGGTGGGCTCAGGCTGTGAAATCCTCTTGGCACTACTCATAGGCCATTGAATCATGGTTTATAAAGTAAGCATAAGAAATATTGCTATTTGGGGATAGAGTGGTAATTTCCTATACAAGGGAAATTTTTCCTCTGGTTCACTTCAACTAAGGTACACTGAATACATCAAAGTATCCATACTATTACCATGGAGTGGATGCTTATGATTTGAAATAATTTAGCTTAATTTTGTGTTTATGTGATTTTGTTATGTGTCACCATATTAACTATACACATTCTACTTACTTTGTGTGTGTGTGCGTGTGTGTGTGTATAACCTTGGATTGTGAATAACTTGTCCTGCAAGACAAATATTTCTAATAAATTTTAACTTGATAAACAAGCGAGGTCTTGCAGTATGAGTAGTATGTGATGCCAAATGTCACATGATCACAACTGAGCCAACAGTTCTTGAAATTCACTTTGATATATAAGTGCTTTGGATTACAAGCATGTTTCTGGAGCAAATTGTGCTTGCAAACCAAGGGTTTACCGTATATATGATTTCACAATTGAGAGCAGTAGTCTTACAGAGCATGGACGCATCATGCTGGCTGTTAATCCAGACCTCCTGCAGGGTTGTCAAATGCAAACATTGAACGGTGATGCTATAGGGAAAATTGAAATAAAAAGAAGCCAAACTCCTTTTGTAATTTTTAAGATGAAAAGGTAATGTAAATGCAGAATTGACCCTGGTGAATAATTTGGCAAGATGTATTGGCTTCTTCTAGGTGTGGAGTTTATAAACAGATTAAATGTAACAGGTAGAAATGGACAGACAGTGGATGTGAAGCACAAGACAATGGGGTCCTTTGTTCAAATATTGCCATCCTGTGATTTTTTGGGTTTTTATGTCATATTGGAAGAAACACTGATGCAAGTTGGTGGTAGGATAGGTCAATATTTTCCATCTCCAAAATGTCACCAGCAGTTAGGAAATCTCAGTCACTGATCTCATGGTCATTATTTATTAAATGTTTTTTGAACGTTTATTCATTTTTGACAGAGAGAGACAGAGTGCAAGCAGGGGAGTGGCAGAGAGAGAGGGAGACACAGAATCTGAAACGGGCTCCAGGCTCTGAGCTGTCAGCACAGAGCCTGACACAGGGCTCGAACTCATAACCTGAGTTCTGTGAGATCATAACCTGAGCCAAAGTCAGTTGCTTAACCTATTGAGCCACCCAGGCGCCCCTTATGGTCACTATTTATATTGTAGATAGGGGGAAATTTGAAAGCACATTGCATATTATAAATCTGTATTGCTGAGTTAAAAGTATGAGAATACTAGAACTGGTACTTATTTCAAAAGGTGTCCAAGTCAACGTGTGCCACAGTATGTATATATACACATATATAGTACATATTATATAAATATTTAATTGTTTATAATTGATATATAAATATCTATATCTATATGTATATCTATATCTGTATCTATATCACATCTTTTTTATCCATTCATCAGTCAATCAACATTTGAGTTGCTTCAATATCTTGGCTATTGTAAATAATGCTGAAATAAACATAGGGGTACAAACCTCTTTCTGAATTAGTGTTTTCATTTTCTATGGGTAAATACCCAATAGTGGAATTACTGGATCATATAGTATTTCTATTTTTAATTTTTTGAGGAACTTTCATACTGGTTTTCACTATGGTTGCACCAATTTACATTTAAAAAATTATTTATTGTTGATTTACATCCAAGTTAGTGAGCATATGGTGCAACAATGATTTCAGGAGTAGATTCCTTAATGTCTCTTACCCATTTAGACCATTCCCCCTCCCACAACCCTTCCAGCAACCCTCTGTTCTCTATATTTCACATTATTTTATACTTTGTCCCCCTCTCTGTTTTTATATTATTTTTGCTTCCCTTCCCTTATGATCATCTGTTCCCTTATGGTCATGAGTCAAGTCATATGATATTTGTCTTTCTTTGGCTAATTTCGCTTAGCATAATACCCTCCAGTTCCATCCATGTGGTTGCAAATGGCAAGATTTCATTCTTTTTGATTGCTGAGTAATACTCCATTGTGTATATATATATATTCATCTGTTGATGGACATTTGGGCTCTTTCCATACTTTGGCTGATGTTGATAGTGCTGCTATAAACATTGGACACCAATTTACATTTTTGAATACTTTTTGAAGTATACCATACATTGAGGAATGTGAACAAATCATATATGTCTAATTTGATGAATTACCACAAAGTGAATATACCCAGGCCAGAAAAGTAAAGCAATTCTGTATTCTATCCCATAAGCTACTTTTGTGACCCTTAGAGTAACTGTGTCCTTAGTCTCTCCTAAAGGGATATCTTCTAATAATGTTTCAACCTTTATGTAAAGGGATATTATAGTATGTTCTCTTTCATGAGTGGTTTCTTTTGTTCAGGTCATTCAAAGTAATGAAAGTTCATTCATTTTCATTGATAGGCAGTGATTATTTGTGTGGATACAACTCAAATTATTTATTCATTTTAATACCACTGATAGGCATTCGGCTTGCTTCAAATTTATGGATATTACAAATACTGTTACTATAATCACTTTTTTATATATCCTTTGTTGCACATATATCTGCATTTCTATTGAGTTCTAGGAGTATGATTGCTAGGTGATATGGTAAATAAATGTTTGGTTTTATGAGAACCTGCCAGAAAGGTTTCCACAGTGGTTGTACCATTTTATATTTCCACCAGCAATGTGTGAGAGATCTGATTATTCCATACATATACCAACTGTTGATATTGTCATTCTGGATAATCGTTGCAAATCTGGTGGGTATGTAATAATATGTATCTCAGTATGGTTTTAATTTATATTTCCACAATAATTAATGCAGTCGTGTGCATTTTAATATGTTTAATGGCCCTTTGGATGGTCTCTTTTTTAAAAATAGCCATGCAGGAACTTTCCCCATTTTTCCATCGGACTATTTGCCCCTTTTTTTTCTTTAATATTGGTTTGCAAGAATGTTTATATTCTCTAAATACAAATCCTTTGTGTTTACAAGTTATGTATTCTACAAATATCTTTACCCGTTCTCTGGCTTGCTTCTTCATTCCCTTAATTGTGTGTTGTGATGAACAGATGAACAGAATTAGTTAATTAATTCTCATTTTGCCCATGTATTTCTTGGTAGTTAGTGATAATCAAGTGTTATTTATCTATCTATTTCTTTATGGGTAGTGCTTTTTGCTTAAGTAACTTTTTCTTATACCAGTCACATGAAAGTGTTTTCCTATATTATGTCCCAGAAGCTTCTTGTTAACCATTTATATTTTGTCCTACCATTGTGCTCAGCCTGAAATTGATTTTCTGTAGATGATAATATGGGCAAGTTTATTTTTATATATGGATATACATTTGACCCAGAACCACTAATTGAAAAAACAGCCTTTAGCTATCACTCTGTAGTATCACTTCTGTCATAAATCAACTGTCATGCTTGGATCTGTTTTTGGACTCTATATTCTGTTCCATTGATCTGTTTATCTGTCCTTCAGACAATCCTACTCTGATTTATTTACTGAGGTTTTATCTTGAAAAAAGGTAGTTTAAGTCATCATACCTGGGAGTTTGATCTTCCAGATTGGTAGTGTTTCTTTTCCCTATTACTTGGCCCTATTCACATATAAATTTTAGTATTAGCTTGTTAATTTCCACTAAAAAGGTGGCAGTTTTTAAAGGGGTTTCATTGGACCTATAGATTACTTTGAGGATTATTAACATCTTAAACATGTTGAGTCTTTCGATATAGGAAAATAGTAAATCGATTTTTAAAGGATTTTCTTTAGATTTTTTTCTCTGTAGAGGTTTCAAATTCTTCATTAGATTTTTTAATAGATGTTTGACTTTTGTTATGCTGTTATAAATGGTATCCTTGTTTTAACTGATTAAATTTCAGCATTTATTAGCACTTTGGTAAAAACACCTGTACTTTTGAATAGCAAGAACATAAACTATATGTTACTTGAATAAAACCTTAAATATACCAAGGAGTGTGAACAGCATTCACAGCATCAATCTTAAGATTTCCTCCAACATAGAGAGGAAGCTAATCTAGCAGGAGTTATGCAGGAAATTCAGTGTCTAAGTAAAAGATATCAATTTTAAAGAGAGCATTTTCTAATTGTTTCTTTTTTTTTTAATGTTTATTTATTTTTGAGAGAGAGAAAGAGACAGAGCGCAAGTGGGGGAGGGGCAGAGAGAGAGGGAGACAACAGAATCCAAAGTAGGCTTCAGGCTCTAAGCTGTCAGCACAGAGCCCCAGGCGGGGCTTGAACTCAGGAACTGTGAGATCATGACCTGAGCCGAAGTCAGATATTTAACCAACTGAGCCACTCAGGTGCCCCTCTAATTGTTTCTTGATAGAATATAGGATTGAGATGATTCTTCAATATTTCTTGTATCCAGTGCCCTTGTTTTTATTCATTAATACGAATATTTTTATTTTTGGATTCTCTATATGCACAATTATTTCATCTGCATATCATGAAAATTTTGTTCCTTCATTTTATATTTTTTCACTTGTCATTTTTTATTCTTCCTTTACTGCACTGGCTATGCCTCCGGTACAATAATGACTGGAAAGTATGATAGCAGATCTTTGTCTTCTTTGCAATATCAGAGGAAAAGCTTGTTTACATGTTCTTTATCAAGGGAAGTTACCTTCTCTGAGTTTTTATTGTGAATATTGAGTTTTATCAAATGCTTTATCCTTTATTCTCTCCATGTGGTGAATGATACTGAATGGGATGTGAATGTATACCACCCATGCATTCTTGGACCAACCTCCACTTTGTCATGATGTATTATTACTGTAGGTATATTTTGCTGGGCTTTGGTCGTTTCTATTTTGTTTAGATTGCATTAGTGTTCACCAGGGAAATAAGCTTATAACTTTTCGTTCTTATAACGTCCTTATAGGTTTTGGCTGTTTTAAAAGAAGCTAGGTGACTTTCCTCTTTTTCTGTTATCTAGAGTAATCTGTGTATTGGGATTGCTTTTTCCTTAAACATTTGGTAGAATTCATGGGTCAAGTAATCTGGAGTCTAAAGTTTGTTGTTGTTTTTGTTATTCTTTGGGTGTGGAAAGGTTCTTAATTACATATTTAGATTTTAAATAACTATCAGATTCATTGAGTTTTCTATTTTTTCTTGTTAATACAGACTTAGTAAGATTTGTTATTCCAACTGTATCTAAATTTTCAAATATTTTTGCCACAACATTTTTCACAATATTCTTCTATTATTATTATTATTTTTCTGTTTTTTACTGATAGTATTGTCTTCACTCTGTATATTGGTGGTTTAAGCTTCTTTTTGAATTTCTTGATCTGTCTTGCCAGGGGTTTATTAATTTCATGTTCTTTCGAAAAACCACAATTTTTGGCTTGGTTGGGCCCTTCTATATTATATTTACTTTTAATTTCATTAATTTCTTCCTCAACCTTTTTACTTCCTTCTCTTTTTTCAGGTTTAATTTTCTATTTTTTAAATGTTTTATTTTTACTGAAGCATAATTAGCACACAATGTTATACTCATGTCAGGTATACAACATAATGAATAATTCAACAATTCTGTACATTACTCAGTGGTCATCAAGATAAGTGTATTCTTAATCCCTTTATTTCACCATCTCCCCACTTAGCTCCCCTTTGGTGACCACCAAAGAGTCTGTTTGGTTTTTATTGTCTGTATTTAAGAGTCTGTTTTATTTTTATCTGTCTTTTTTCTTTATTTATTCATTTGTTTTGTTTCTTAAATTCCACATATGAGTGAAATCATATGGCATTTGTCTTTCTTTGTCTGATTTATTTCACTTAGCATTATACTCTCTAGATCCATCCATGTTGTTACAAATGGTAAGATTCATTACTTTTTATGGCAGAGTAATATTCCATTGTATATATACATCAATTTCTTTTGTCCATTCATCTATAGGTGGACACTTGGGTTGCTTCCATATTTTGCTATTGTAAGTAATAGTGCAATAAACATGGGGGTATGTATATCTTTTTTTTTAATTAGCGTTCCCCATACCCAGTAGTGGAATTACTGGGTCATATGGTAATTCTATTTTTAATTTTTTGATGAACCTCCATACTGTTTTCCATAGTGGCTTAACCAATTAGCATCCCCACTGAATTCTTTTTTAACTTCTTCATAATTGATAATCAGTTTTTCTTCTCTGTATATATGGCTGTAAAGTTCCCTCTTTTCATAGTTTGGGCTATGTTCCACAAGTTTTGATTTGTCTTATTTTTTTAAAATTTTTTTTAATGTTTATTTATTTTTGAGAGAGAGACAGAGCATGAACGGGGGAGGGTCAGAGAGAGAGGAAGACACAGACTCTGAAACAGGTTCCAGGCTCTGAGCCATCAGCACAGAGCCTGACGCAGGGCTTGAACTCACAAACGGCGAGATCATGACCTGAGCCAAAGTCAGACGCTTAACCGACTGAGCCATCCAGGTCCCCCTTGTTTTATTTTTATCATACATTTCAAAATACTTTGTTTTTAATTTGCCTATTAATGACTTAGGAGTCCGGTATTTATTTTCCATGGCATTAATATCAACAGCAGACTAGATGAAGCAAAAAAGATATCAGTCTACCACAAGACAAGGTAATGGAACTCAGTCAATCACAGTACAAAGAAAGAGAATGAAAAGTGAGGATACCTTAAGGGACTTATAGGAGAGCATCAAACAGACTAACTGCATCATAGAACTCCCAGAAGGAGATGAGAGAGAGAAAGGAGCAGGAAGCTTATTTGAAGAAATAATAGCTGAAAACTTCCCTAACCTGGGCAAGGAAACGGACATTCAGACCCAGGAAGCCCAGAGAGTTCCAAATAAGAGAAACCCAGGGGTACTTGGGTGGCTTAGTTGGTTAAGCATCTGACTTAGGCTCAGGTCATGAACTTCTGGTTTGTGAGTTTGAGCTCTGCGTCGGGGCTGTAGGTGCAGAGCCTGCTTCGGATCCTCTGTCTCCTTTCTCTCTGTGTCTACCCTGCACTCCTGCTTTCACTCTCAAAAATAAACAAACATTAAAAAAGAAAACTGGACCCCAAAGAGACCCACCACAAGGCACATTATAATTAAAATGTCAAAACTTAAAGACGAGGAGAGGAGAGAATATAAAAAGTAACAAGAGAAAAACAATTTGTTATGTATGAAGGAACCCCCATAAGACTAGCAGCAGATTTTTCAGCAGAAACTTTGCAGGTCAGAAGGGTGTAGCAAGATGTATTCAAAGTGCTGAAAGAAAAAAAAAACCCAAAAGCTTCCAACCAAGAACATTGTACTCCACAACATTATCATTCACATTCAGGAAGAGATAGAGTTTTCCAGATAGGGGCACCTGGGTGGCTCAATTGAGCATCCATTGACTCTTGATTTCAGCTCAGGTCAGGATCCTAGGGTTTGGGGATTGAGGCCAGCATTGGGCTGCATGCTGAGCGTAGATTCTGCTTAAGATTCTCTTTGTTCCTCCCCAACTCACACACGTATGGACACACTCTCTCTCTAAAAATAAAAAATTTAAAAGAAAAGAATTTTCCTGATAAACAAAAGCTAAATGAGTTCATCATCACTAAACTGCCTTACAAGAAATGTTAAAGGGACTTTTTTAAGCTGAAAAGAAAGGGTGCTAATTAGTAATAAGAATGTATAATAAAGAGTAAATCTCGCTGGAAAGGTAAGTATGTAGTAAATGTAGTGGGTTAATTGCTTATAAAGCTAGTATGAAAGCTCACATTTATAAATTATGAGATATTGTAGAAAAATCCAAAATACTATTACTACTTGAAAAAGAAAAGGAGAAAGAAATCCTGACAGCAGTGGACCAGCATTCCTACACAGAAACAATGGCTGTGCTGTTTAATAAAGCTGGTTTCCCCATTTTTAGATCTGACCTGCGATCAGCACATTGCCACCTGGCCCAATTCTTTCATAAAGCTGACCTGAATGTTTTGGAGTTTGAGATCCTTGAAAAAATCTGACAATAAACCCTCACTCCTCTGAGAACAAGTATTTTATCTGAATTACGGTTAAATTGGTTAAATTACAGCATCTACAGAATATTGAGACCACATTTGGTGGCCAGATTGATGTCAGTGAAATAGTTAAAGCCTTAAAATTTACCAAAGTTGATTGTTAGTAATAAAGCTGATGTATTTTAATTAATGCCTGAAATCCACAGATGCTCAAATACAATTAATCCAATAATTTCTTCTTAATCAAACTTTTGAAAAAAATAATTAGAGGTGCTAACAAGTAGCAAAATTGACTGTGAATAGAACTGCTTTCTTTTGTTTGGTGGAGGAAGGTAATTAGCAGGAAATGGCCAACAAATGAGATGCAGAAAGAGGAAGCTGGGAGCAGGAAGAATCTCTCACAGAGAAGCAAAGACACTGGGATCACTGAGAATGGATTTCATTACAAATCTCAGCAATTGCTGGGAAGAGTTTCCTGGGATAAGCAGTTAAAGCAGGTCATGCATATAAAAAGGAAATGCTTTGTTTAGTAAAATTGGAAGAATTGAAAACCATAGAGATTTTTATGGGTCAGTATCTTGCTAATCAGTGAACACCTCACAATTTAATGTAAGGCTTTTTAAAAGTCCTTGAACTTGTTATTTATTGAGAAGTGATTGAAAACTCCTGGGACTCTCACAGGCTGCAGGCACCGATGCCTCAGCCCCATAACTTCGCCGGACAGAAATAAACAAGACATTTGTGTCCAGAAGTTTGACTTTCACACTCTGAATTGGATGAACCTGAGAGTAAGTGCTCCTTTAGAAGAGTCTGACCTCAGAAGACTCTGCAACATCTGGAGTCTGGGGAGGACTAACAGGATTTATATGTACTGATAGGAAAGGGCCTCTCAGCACGTGGTGATAACACCACATTCAATCAAGGGAAATTAAATTCTAACAGGATTAAAGGAGTCAGCAGTTAATACATAGGAGCAAGATTTCCCCCAAGCCGACATGCACATTGAAAGCCTATCTTCTATGGGAGAAACTGCTAAGAACATGACACAATGCATTAAGGAAGGAGGCAGCTTAAAATATGTGCAGAAATTCTAGCTTTTCATTCCAGTATGGCAAGAGAGATTAGGTCTGAATCTCCTAAGATTTATTGCCCTGTTTTCTAGCAGCGGAATGCAAAAACATGCATTAATATAACACTGTGGAATCCACCCAAATAAACTAAAATTATATGTCAAATTTGTAGTGTGACTATCACACATGCACACACACACACACACACACACACACACACACAGAAACTGAAACAATAAAGGGAATGTCCTAAAATATAAAATAAGAAAATCATGAATACTTTTCATTATCCCAAGTCAAGGCTCTTTAGTACTTTGGTGTTGTGCCTCAGAAATCTAGCTGTTCCTGCTTGATGTATCTGTACTTCCCAATTTGCAATTTTTCTACAATTCAAAGGAGATGCCCACAGCTTATGCAAATCACGGATCAACACTTCCCTAACAGCAGTTACAAGAGGTTTGTCTTTTCCCAAAAGTTCTCTATAACCCTGAGAAGAAATATACCATTCCTTAATGGGTACTGTCACTTTATCATCTTGCTTCCTGCCATAACTCAGTGTTAGACAAAGGATCCTGCTTCTTCGTGGTTTCTTCCTTCTCCTTGTAAAAATTGATTCAATGCAATTATATGCCCCAGCTATTCAAAGAGCAAGCAAAGATTGGTGAGGGGCCTAGGCTAAAGGACAAGCTTGTCCTTTAGAGAGGTCATGTCTCACCCAAAACTTGCCTTTCCCTGAGGACAATGGTTCCCTGTCAGTCCTTTCTGAAACAGGCTCATTGTTTTGCTCCTATCCTCCATTTCTGAGTTTCTGAGTCAGGGAGAGAAATTAGCTTCTGTGGTAGATTGATTACATTAATGTCCCTCCCCCCCCCCCCCCCCCCACTTCACCCCTACCAATATCTTCACCCTCTGCTTTATAGCATTATGATGCCTTCCTAGTCTGACTCCAAGCTCATTTAGATTGTAGGACATTTTAAAAGGCCAATGGGTTGTTAATAAGGGTGATACAAGAAGGGGCTTTAAAGTGTGATAAACAAGGGTGATAAAGAGGCTGTCTCTAATGTCTATGTGAACAAGGCTGCTGGAGGATAAAAGACATGTAGAGTAGAGCCAGGTCAACCCAGCTAAGCCAGTGACACCCACTTATGTGATGAGCCCAACCAAGACCAGAAGACTTCTTTTACAACCTGTAAGTATGACGTCTTTGTCTCCCTATGGATAATCTCTTACCTTCCTCAGCTGGTCCAGACCTTGGGAACTGTTAACAATGGTTTGAATAATGAATAATCTTCCTAACAAGAGGGAATGCTCCCTGGTGAGGGTGGAGGGCAGAAGGAACATCTTTCAAAGTCCTCTTTAGGTATACCTGGGCAGTTTCGTTACTACATTGCTAAATGCAATAAAAAAATCTGATTAAGTAATTAGGTACTCGCCCTGCTTATATTAGTCTCCACTGGGACATATTGTTAAATGTGTTATTGTCACATTTGATAAAGCCACTTTTGTTTCTCATTGGAGGATTTTTCTTCATAAGAGTTGAGATGATCCAAGAAATACAGTGTATATTTAGGGCTGTGTCCACACATATTGTTCTAAAAGAATTGGGTTGGAGATAAAATTAAGTTCTTTTAAAGCTACTAATTTATCTTTACAGTAATAATTAATTGTGTGGTAGAATCCAGCCTATTATTTTTATATGAAAGCACCCTCTGTGTCTTTACTTGTATTAAATAAAAAGAGAGTTCTATCTGGAAGGTTAAATTTCATTGATAATTTCCAGTTTTTGCAATATGGTTAGATTACTAAAAAAATAATAAGAAGAAAATCTATCTACATACTTTTTGTAAAAGATGCACCCAAAACACAAGGGCATGAAAATTTGAATGTAAAAATGTGGGGAAAATATACAAGGCAAATATGAAGCCAAAGAAGTGTAGTATAATTAAAATAATTTAAAAAAAAAGTCTTTAAGACAAAAAACAGGGTTGAGGTACAAAGGGTCTTTATAATGATAAAAAAGTTAAAAAATTTTTTTTAATGTTTATTTGTTTTTGAGAGAGAGACAGAACATGAACAGGAGAGGGGCAGAGAGAGAGGGAGACACAGAATCCAAAGCAGGCTCCAGGCTCTGAGTTGTCAGCACAGAATCTGATGTGGGGCTTGAACTCCTGAACTGTGAGATCATGACCTGAGCTGAAGTCAGTTGTTTAACCAACTGAGCCACCCAGGCACCCCATGATAAAAATGTTTTTAAACAAGAAAATATAAACTTTTAAACTTGTTCCCACCTAATAAAATAGCCGCCACAAAAATGTATTCCTAATAGTTTGAAGACTTAAAAGTCAAACTAAAATATTTAGAACAGATCTGTAACTTTGGAGAAGGAAGCCTTTCTTAAATATGACAAAAATGCTAGATATAAAAAACCCAGATGAATACATTTGACCAGAAACAAATTAAGAACTCAAAGTTCTCAAAGATAACATAGGAAAAATGAAGACTCCTGACAAACTAGAAGGAGATATTTCCAACATAGATCAAATCTAGTCCATCAATCAAAGGACAGCACAATGAGTTGTAATACAGGTGACCCCCCCAAACAACATGGGGGTTAGGGGCATTGACCCCTATGCAGTAAAATATCTGCATATAATGGTTGACTCCCCCAAATCCTAACTACTAATAGCCTATTGTCTACTAGAAGCCTTACCCATAACATAAAGTCAGTTGACACATATTTTGTATATTACATATATTACATACTGTATTCTTACCGTAAAGTAAGCTAGAGAAAAGAAAATGTTAATAAGAAAAATCATAAGGTGGGGGTGGTGGTGCCTGGGTGGCTCAGTTGGTTAAGCGTCCGACTCTTGATTTTGGCTCAGGTCATGATCTCACAGTTCAGTTCCTGAGATCGAGCTTGGCATCAGGCTCCATGCTGACAGTGCGGAGCCTGTTTGGGGTTCTCTCTGCTTCTCTCTCTCTGCCCCTCCCATGCTAGCTTGCACACACTCTTTTTTTTTTTTTTTTAATTTTTTTTTAACGTTTATTTATTTTTGAGACAGAGAGAGACAGAGCATGAACGGGGGAGGAGCAGAGAGAGAGGGAGACACAGAATCGGAAGCAGGCCCCAGGCTCCGGGCCATCAGCCCAGAGCCCAACGCGGGGCTCGAACTCACGGACCGTGAGATCGTGACCTGAGCTGAAGTCGGACGCTTAACCGACTGAGCCACTCAGGCGCCCCTACACTCTCTCTTAATAAATAAATAAACTTAAAAGAATCATAAGGAAGATAAGATATATTTACAGTACTATACTATATTTATTGAAAAATATCTGCATGTAAGTGGACCTGTGCAGTACAAACTTGTGTTGTTCAGCAGTCAGCTTATTTGCACAATCGAGTATTAGACTGTAGTGAAAATAATGAAGTCCAGCTCTTGTGACAAATGAATGAATTTAAAAATAGGAAGAATATTGAGTTTAAAAAGCCAGTACCACAAAAACTAGATACAATATGATGCCTTTTTAATAAAATAAAAACTAAACAAATATTGTTTATAACTCTTAAACACAAGATACAAAGGAGTCATGCAAATAGCAGAAGGCAATAAAAACAAAATTTAGGATAATAGTTACTTCAGGGTTGAGGGGAGACAGGTTATAGAGTAGAGAAAGAGCAAACAAGTGAATGTATCAATATTAATAATAGTGAGGGATGTTCCAGGGGTTGTTAGTGCTATGCTACATATTTTACACATGTTACATATATTCTTTTGAATGCATCAAGCCTTAAATATTAAAAAACTAAAACGAATCCAGTTGTCAGTTATTCAAAAATTAATTTACATTAAATTCAAAACAATAAAAAAGACAAAATGTCTCCAGGACTTTACATTTAGAAAGAAAATCAGTCTATTGAAAAATGAATGCAGTTAATAGTTTTGGGTGGGAACCCTATATATAAAGAAAAGCATTTGAAAAATTGAGAGAGAAAGAGAGAGGAGAGAGTATAGAACACTTAACAAACAATAAAATTTTGATATGGTAAATAATGCTTTTTGGCATTATTTTTATCCCACCTGCTTTTCTTAAATGATAAGGGAGAGACTCTAGTTGGATTAGAAGCATTCTTGGCATTTTGCTATTCTGAATGTATTTTCCATCTTGAAGTTACTGTGCGTGAAGCCAGGAGCAATTACTTTTCAAGTGGATACACTGTCACCACCTTTCAAGGTGTCATTGTCCTGCATTTCATCAGAACTACTTGAGCCAGCTAGAGGTTCGCATGCCAGGCATTACAAAATAAATAGAGAATTGGAATTCTTTCCATCTATAAATCAAGGAAATGCAAAATTGAGTTCTGACTAAAGAGGCAGTCCCCCTCTTTCTGAGAAAGGCTTGTATTCCAACTTTTCTGTTCTGGTGCAAAGACTCATTTTAATGAGGGTCTTTTACTTCTTATTATAAGATATTGGAAGTTCAAATATTTTCTTTTCAAAAATGTCTTCTACTTTTCCAACTAAGGTTCTTTCTATAATAGGAACAATGGATCTATCATTTTCCAAAGAACTTTTTTTTCTTTCCAGCAGTCCTGATGAATCGCCCATTGTCTTAAATAGGTCTGCTTTAATAGGTCTTAAAGCAGATCAGTTGTGCTTATGAGAACAACCAGTAGGGGCCGATGGCTTGTCAGCCAGGTGATTTTCAGGAAGGTGGGTGCCTGAGTGCTGACATGCAGAACTGCTTTGATTCATTTGCCCAAGAAAATTCAAATGACTTTTGGGTAATTTACTTATTTAGAAACGTTGTTTCCTTCCCCCACCCCCCACTTCTATCTTGACCCAAGTAAGTTTTGGCTCCAGGGTATTTTATTTATTATATATATTTAAAGTATACAACTTGATGATTTGATATATGTATACATTGTGAAATAACCACCACAATTCAGCTAGTTAGCGTATCTATCACCTCACATAATTATAGCTGGGTTTGGTTGGTTTTGTTTTGTTTTGTTTTATGGTGGTGAGGATACTTAGATCACTGTCTTAGCAAATTTCAAGTACACAGTACAGTGTTGTTATCCACAGTCACCATGCCGTACATTAGATCTTCAGAACTCACTGATTTTGCAAAACTGAGACTTCACCAACTTCTTTCCATTCCCCCCATTAGCCCCTGGTAATCACCATTCTCCTTTCTGCTTCTATGGGTTTGACTAGTTTCAATGCCCCATGTAAGTAAGAGCATAAGTATTTGTCTTTGTCTGTCTGATTTCAATTAGCATGATGTCTTCTAGGTCTATGTTGTCACAAATGGCGGAATGCCTTTCTTTCTCAATATTTTGTTGTGAGTATATACCATGTTTTCTGTATTCATTCATCCATCAATGGACATTAAGTTGTTTCCCTATCTTGGCTGTTGTGAATAATGCTTCAGTGAACAAAGGCGTGCAAGTGTCTCTTTGAGATCCTGATTTCAGTTTCTTTAGATGTGTACTCAGAAGTGGGATTACTGGGGTTGTATGGTAGTTCCATTTTTAATGTTCTGAGGAAACTCCATACTATTTTTCATAATGGCTGTACCAATTTATATTTCTGCTAACACTGTAGCAGGATTCCCTTTTTTCCACATCCTGGCCAAAATTTATCTTTTTTTTTTTTTTTAAGTAATAAGTATCCTAACAGATGTGAGGTAATATTTCATTGTGGATTTGATTGGTATTTCTCTGGCGGTTAGTGATGTTGAACACTTTTTCATATACTTCTTGGACATTTTTTTAAAAAACGTTCATTCATTTTTGAGAGAGAGAGAGAGTGTGTGCACGTGTGCGCACATGAGTGGGGAGGGGCAGAGAGAGAGGGAGAGAGAGAGAATCCCAAACAGGCTCCTCATGGCACTGCCAGTGCAGAGCCTGACAAACCATAAGATCATGACCTAAGCTGAAGTCAGACACTCAACCACCTGATCCACCCAGGTGCCCCTCTCTTGGCCATGTATGTGTCTTCTTCAGAAAAATGTCCACTCAGGTCTTTGGCCCATTTTAAAATCAGGTTTATTTATTTATTTATTATTATTATTATATTATTATTATTATTTTGCTATTGAGTTATATGAGCTCTTTATCTATTTTGGAAACCAGCCCCTTAACCCACTGTGCCACCCAGATGCCCCAGAAGATTTTTCATTTGATGTCCCAGTATTTATCTTTGCTTCGGTTGCCTGTATTTTTGGTGTCATGTCTAAAAATTCATTGCCAAAACCACTGTCAAGGAGCTTTTTCAAGGGTATTTTTGAATGTATGCCACTAGAAAGGATCTTAAGTTTCCCTGAGAATGCCAAACTCCCTCCCAATGAGTCTCAAATTGAAACTGGCTTCCATTTATCAGTCATTTTCTGTAGGTGTTTACTAGCTTCAAGGAATTATGGTTCCATCTCCTTTGTGGGTTTTAGCTGGGGTGCAGTGTTCACAGTTGAATGCATAAAGGAGACAATTCTTGAACCACACATATACACACTGTATATGTGAAAGTTAAGAATACACACCTGGCCTACTTACACACACACATAACCCCCCCCCCCCCCCACACACACACACGCACACAGACACACCACTTAATCTCTTTAAAATCTGTTCCTGGCCTCTAAATTCCTCAGACCTTAGGGAAATAAAACCAGGGTCATAGCTATATAATTGCAAAGATCCAACTGTGTCTTATTAACCCAGTCACTTCATGAGCTAATTCAGGGGCCGTGTGTCCACAAAACCACAGTGTGTTTAAGATTTATAATTAAATTAAAAAAAAAATGAAAGCTCATCTTGCCTGTCTTGTGTAAGGATCCTTGAAGTGTATAGCTATCATACAGAATCTAATGGACAGCCTAACTCTTTTATACCAAACATTTTCTTTTTATTGTGATGCCAGTTTGT
This sequence comes from Panthera pardus, assembly GCF_024362965.1. Taxonomy (NCBI): domain Eukaryota; kingdom Metazoa; phylum Chordata; class Mammalia; order Carnivora; family Felidae; genus Panthera; species Panthera pardus. The sequence continues at coordinate 38,011,316 of NW_026526821.1, forward strand.
GGTAAAGGATGTGGCATTGCTTTCTAAAAAGTCATTCCAGCTTAAAATTTGAGAGATTAAAAAACAATGCTGAGAGTGCATTTGAAGAAGTTCCCTGAATTTCTCTGGATTCCTAGAAAAATCAATATAAAAATACAGACAATTTTTGTCTATGAATATATGTGATTTAAAAATGCCCACCAGGGAACAGTGTCTGTGTCAGTGAAGCAGTGAAGGGATGAGAGACTGTCCAGGTTCTCTGAGAAACAAATGCCAAGCAAGGATTAAATACAAAAGACTTTATTTTTAGGGGAAACACCTATAATGAAAAATGAAAAATGAGGAGGGAGCTAGGAAAAGCTGGGTGAGCTGTCAGATCACAAAGCACATCTGACCTGGTGAGAGTGAGTGAAAGTGGATGAAAGCTTTTAGACCATGTTGCAGTCTTAAGTTCCAGCAAGGCCGCTGGGCATCCTTGAACCAAACCCGCCACCAGAGGAGTCCTGTGACTTCCAGAAATGGACCTGCCTTAGCATGAACTGTGATACACTCAGTTGTTGGCCTCAGTGCCAACTCAGAGCTCAGGGACTGGAGCCCTGGGATTTCAACCTCATGCCATAGATTTCTCCACATGCTGTAAACAAGACACGGAGTAATTTAGATGATATTATAGAAGATGATTTCTTTATTAGTCAACTTGGTACTATAAAATGCTGTGTGACAAACAACCCCCAGATCTGTGTATTGCCTGTTTGGTGTACCTTGTGGTTTCTGTTGAAAGATTGACATCAAGGATATATTGGGTAATAAGGAACTGAAGTAAGTAGGCATTTAGTTTAAGGTTTCACATTAGTCTGGCAAAGCGTTGGGCTGTGTTTAATGTTTGCTCTAGCTATACATACTAAAGATCCTAAATTCCTCTAGTGTCCTTGTTTTTTGTCTCCCCTTGTTGACTTTGGGTTTCTCTGAGTACTCCTCTCCAGAGAGAGACTGTGCCTGCTATTTAAGCTGTAAACCAGTGTGTTACTCTGGAGCCATGTTGTTGTGATAGTAAAGTGTGACAGAGAGGAAGTATTTTATAATACTATAATTAAATCAGTCTTTAAGAGGCTGTGACCTTCACAAGTGTTTCTCCAGTGGAATAGTTTCTCCCTTCCCCAGCCCATATTCCCTTACCTGGCTCCAACATCCCCAGCTGATTTTCCAGAAGCTCTGTCCCTTGTTGATATGTTTTTCCTCTTTTAGGTAATATAGGAAAACTAGTGGGGCCTGGGGTGGGAGGAATACCCTTCTCCCAGATGGGATAATGCTCTGGCAAAGTCCTCTACTCTGGAGCATAGGCCCTCATTATGGAATAGGTTCTGAGCGTATCTCAGAATGACTATTTTTCTTCTTCCTACGAGAGCTCTTCACTGTGAGAACCAGGAGGAGCTCCTGGAAGTAAAGCCCACAGAGGTATGGGGGCTGCCAAACACTGTAGCCTCCATAGTTTCTCACTGCCATGCTTGTCTACACTCAGCCTTCAGGAATTCATGAAAATTCACATTTAACAGTTCTTACCAGTGTATGGCTCCAGTGGCTTTATGCCAGGTAAGCGGATCTCAGCTGGGACTCTCTGGGCTTGCCTGTTTCCCCATCCATACTGCAGGGTGGTTTATTCTGCAACCTCAGTTTTCTCATGGATCTCAGTCATCAATATTCAGTTTTTCCAGTGTTTTCTTGTAAGAATGAGAATGACAATTTCCAGCTCTTTGCAATATGTAGTCTTTAAGTCATATTATTCACAACAGAATAATGAGATCAATATTTTTACACTGTTTATTTTGAAATAGTCATAGATTCATGAGGATTTTTAAAAATGTACGGGAAGGTTACATGTTCCCTTCAGCCATTTCCCTAATGGGAACATCTTGCATAACTATAATAAAACATGAAATCCAGGAAGTTGGCATTGTTATAATTCACAGAGCCTACTCAAATTTTGCCAGTTTTCTGTGAATTTGTGTGTGTCTGTGTGTGGGGGGGGTGTACAGTTCCATGCAATCAGATTGATTTTTTAGGAAGAAAGAAGACAATATCTACATAACCACAGAACATGTTAAAAATAGGAAATTGAAATTGATGCAGTATTATTAAAATCTGGTACTAACCTTATTTGGAATTCATCAGTTTTTACATTCAATCTTTTGTGTATAGTTCTATGAAAATTTGTCACATGTTTTGAGTAACCCTCACAGAATTAGGATGCAGAACTGTTCAATCACTTAAAGAAACTCTCTCTTGTTACCTCTTAACCAATCACTGATTTATTCTTCATTACTATAATTTTGCTACTTTGAGAGCATTGTGTATATATTATATATGTAGTATATTATTTAATTGAGTGTAACTTACTTTTATATATAATCACATAGCATATTACTCTTTGAGATTAGTTAAAAAAAACAACCCAGTATAATATAGTGTCTTTGAGATCGATCCTGAGGTGGTTGCATACATGAATAGTTCATTCCTTTTTATTGCTGATTGAAGTATTCTACTCTATGGATGTACCACTTGTTTGTTTGTCCATTCAACTGTTAAAGGACATTTGGGTTGGCTCCAATTTTTTGTGATTACAAATAAAGCTGCTATGAACATCATGGACAGGTTTCGTGTGAACATACATTTTCAAGATTCTAGAATAAATACCCCGGACTGTGATTGATGGGTCAGATGATAAGTGTATGCGTAAATGTTCAAGAAACTGTCAAACAATTTTCCAGAGCAGTGGTACCATTTTATATTTTCACTGGCAGTGGATGAGAGACTCAGTTGTTTCACATCTTGCTAGCACTGGAATGAACAATATTTTCAAATTTTAGTCATTCTAATTGGTGTGTAGTGGTATCTTATCATCGTCTTAGCATTTCACTATGGCCTGTGAGGTTGAACACATTTTCCTGTGCATATTTTTCTTCTGTATATTCTCTTTGGGAAAATGTCCAAGCTTTTGCCCATTTTCTTACTGGACTGTTTACTTTCTTACTCTTGAGTTTATAAAATTCTTAATATATTTCTTTTCCAAATTCTTTGTGAGATATGTGATTTGCAAATTCTTTCAGTATGGCTTGTCTTATTTTTTGTTAATCATTTTAACAGGGTAATTTGCAAAGCAAGATTTAAAAATTTTAATAAAGTTTAGCTTATTATTTTTTAATAGATCATGCTTTTGATAACATGTCTGAGAACCCAGCAGTTAATGTTTTTAATAGCTTTAAAAATTCTTTAAAAAATTCCTTTCCTATCATTTAAAATTTTTAATAGATTAAAAAATAGTAATAGGAAAATTATAAAACAAAGTTACAATGAAAGGTATTTTTTGATAGGTGAATGAAACATATAGTGCTAGAATATACCTGTATAATATATAAATATATATATACATATATAATTATAATGCTCATTTATGTACATATCTGTTTTGTAGCCACAAAATGTGTGCAAAATAGATTTGTACATATGTACAAGTCTATTGTACATAGATTGTACATATTATACATATTTTGTACATTTGTTGTTTTGTAGCCACAAAATAAATTTACCAAATAAATCATGATTAAAGGAAAATATTAAGTTGTAGAGGAAATTTAAAGAATTATGAGAGTATTTACATGGCTTTATGCTACAAACTTTGAAAACTTGGTTAAAGTGGGTAATTTTCTAAGAAAATTTAAAGTACCAAATTTGTAAGTCTAAACAATATGTTTTTTAAAAAGTTTTTTTTTAATCTCTATTTATTTTTGAGAGAGTGAGAGAGAGACAGAGTGAGAGCAGGGGAGGAACAGAGAGAGAGGGAGACAGAATCCAAAGCAGGCTCCAGGATCTGAGCTGCTAGCACAGAGCCCGACGCAGGGCTTGAATCCATGAACCTTGAGATCATGACCTGAGCCGAAGTCGGACACTTAACCGACTGAGCCACCCAGGTGCCCCTAAACAATATGTTAATCGTGGAGAAAATGCAGTAAACAGATAAACATCTAGTTACACACAAGGAAAACAATACATGTATTCATCATTAATACTTTCAAACAGAAAAAAATCCATAAAGATCTGCATTTTATGCAATTTTAGAATAAAGAGTAAAAAATTTTCCAGTGAACTGTATAAATTCAGTTATTACTGAAACCAAACTACGACAGAGTAGCAGAAGGAAATAATAAAAGACCAATTTAATTACACTCAGTAAAAGTATGAAATATAGGTAAGAGATATTATCAATTAAAGTGATCAAGTGAGGGTAATGCTAAAAATGCAGAAAGTCTCAATTTCCAGAAATGTACTGAGTTACTATACTAATAAGTCAATGAAAGGATAAGAAAGTTATTTCAACACATTCAAAAAAGGCATAGAATACAATTCAAATTATATCTAAGGCACATAATAATTTTAATAATGTAGTAATAGCATAATATTTATTAAAATGTCATTTCCATATATTTATGTGTGTATATATCGATAGATTTATATATGTATTTATAGCACACAGTAATAGCCAACATCATGATTAATCGTGAAAAACTAGGCACTTTCTCATTTAAACTAGGAACAAAAGAAGGACAATTGCAATCATCACTATTCTTTATAATTGTTCTGAAAATATAAGCGATATAAATACTAGAAGTAGAAAAGAAATAATTATTATTATTTGCAAATTATGTGATTATATATTCAAGAAACCTTAAGAAAAGCAAAAACAATTAGAATTAGTGGGAGAATTCAGTAGTGTGGCCAATCACAAAACAAATAATCAAATATAGTTTTCTTGTATAATAACTGTTTAGAAGTTTTAATAAAGAAAATGATTACATTTATAATAGTAATATTATAAACAATATTATTTCACAAATATGAAATAATAAAGAACAAATATCACATTAAATGGACAGGTACTGTATAAAACATAAAACTCTGTAAAAGGGTTAGAAGATTAGAATAAATGGAGAACTATATCTTATGTGTAAAGAGATATAACATTTGAAATAAGTCAATTTTCTAAAATTAACTAAAAAATCAATTTACAGAGAAAATCCAAATATGATTTTGTTTTTCATTTTTTTTTAAGAAATGACAAAAATTATCCTAATATTTATCTGAAAAAATAAATGTGCAAAAGTAGTAAGGAAAAAAAAACCTGACAAGAGAAGAAGCATACAGAATTTAATTTACCAGATATTAAAATATTTTGAGTGAGATCACAAAAAAAATGACAGAATAGAAAGCTTCAGAAATATGTCTTTCCGTCAAAACAACTACTGAACTGTCAAGAACTGCCAGAATCAACTATTTCAGAATTCTAGGTTCTATTCAGACACTAATAGTGTCCGAGGGTGCACTTGGTGAAGAAAGAGGCTGGTAAATTTCAGGTTTGCATAGCAGTTAATTCTCCTGCGTCTCCTAGGCCTGGCCAGCAGCCATGGGATAACCCCCGGGATGGCTTGCTGGTGCCAGGATGGGGAATAATTGAGGTTGTGTGTTTTGATCTGCCTGGTGGATCACCAGTATCATCTAAAGCACACAAGTCCTTTTTTTTATTCTTCTTTGTGACTAGGTCTTGCTTGCTCCTCTTTTTCAAGGGTTTTGGGGGTCAAGGATCATAGACAAGCTAAACCTGACCCAACCTTTGCAACAGCTATGCCCTTTGACTAGAATGCTCTTCCCTCCAGGCTAATTTCTGCTAAGCTGAATTTCTTACCTCCCTCAGGCCTTTGCTCAGATTTTTACCTGCTCAATGAAGCCTACACTTTCCTATTTAATTCTGCCCCTCACATTCATTTCTGGTACTTATTGCCTCTCCATCAAGCTGTACTGTGGGACTTTACCACTTTCTAATATATGCTGTCTAGATTATTTACTTTATTGTTGATTGCCTGTTTTCTCCCACACTGGAATGTAAACTCCTTAAAGACAGGTTCTTTGTTTATTTTGTTACCTGTAGTAGATGACAGTGTTTGTTGCCCTAGCAGCCCCTCCCCCTACACCACAGACATGCGTGCGTGCCCACACACGCACACACAGACACACACACACACACACTCACGACTAAAGCACTCATTCCCCTAGATCCTGAGAACGATGGAGGCTCACAGCTCAAGAGATTACTTCTCTTGGAATTGTTCTCTTCTGAAGACCTCCATCTTATCCAATGTCATGTTCTCCAGGGACAGCCTGTGTCCAATGACTGTGGATGCAAAAGTATCCTTACCTCAAATCCTTGCCTCAATTTGGGACAACTCGGAGGACATCCAATGTCCACAACTCCAAGAGGGATGGGCTTAGGCCCCTGCTGCAACTCCTCCATGGGTCAGCTTTTCTCTTCCCATTTTTCTCTAACCATCACAGGTATCAACCCTAAGAACAGGTCCCCAAAATTTTCTTCACCAGTGATCTCCATCTCAGAGTCTATTTGCCATGGAACTCAACCTACAGCATTCACTGATGTACCTGAGATTCTAGAAGAGTGTCTGACAGGTAGAAGTTTCTTTAAAAATGTTGGATGCATGAATAAATGTAAATACACTGACAACCTCTGCATGCAACACCTAAATATTGACAGTCAACACACGTACAGGTACCTTCCTACATGTTAGATAGGAATTCATGGTGCAGCAATTTTTTTCATTTATCCACTCAACAATGTTTATTAAGAATCTATCATATGTCAGCTGAGGGCACATAAATGAATTACTGGGACAAAATCCATTCTTCATGAATCTTAGAGTCTCGTGGTAGAGTCATAAAAGGTGAAAACAAAAGTGTATATAATATAGTGTCAGTGATGAGGGCCATGAGGACAAATAAAGCAGGATAAGGGGGGCAGAGTAATATGGTGGGGGTTAGAGTGATAGTTGAAATTGGTTAGTCAGGTAGGCCTCTTTAATGAGGGAGGATTAACTAAAACCAAAATGATAGGACATCTATTAGTAATGAACCATATAGATGCCTAGATGAAGAGTGTTTCATGATGAGAAACAGCATGTGCAAACAGCATGTGTTTTGAGAGGCAGAGGCTGGGATGGAGTGAGCAAAGTGGAGAGTGGCCAAGATGACGGCATGCCTTTGGAGCAATAGTCAGTTGCTGGACCATATAAGGCTTGTTGAGAATTTGGGGTTTTATTTTATTTTTTCCTTTTTTTATTTTTATTTTTATTTTTATTGATTGATTGATTATTTTATTTTTTTAATTTACATCCAAATTAGTTAGCATCTAGTGCAACAATCACTTCAGGAGCAGATTCCTTAATGCCCCTTACCCATTTAGCCCATGCCCCCTCCCACAACCCTTCCAGTAACCCTCTGTTTGTTCTCCATATTTAAGAGTCTCTTATGTTTTGTCCCTCTCCCTGTTTTTATATTATTTTTGTTTCCCTTCCCTGATGTTCATCTGTTTTGTCTCTTAAAGTCCTCATATGAGTGAAGTCATATGATATTTGTCTTTTTCTGACTAATTTCGCTTAGCATAATACCCTCCAGTTCCATCCATGTAGTTGCAAATGGCAAGATTTCATTCTTTTTGATTGCTGAGTAATACTCCATTGTATATATATATACCACATCTTCTTTATCCATTTATCCATCAATGGACATTTGGACTCTTTCCATACTTTGGCTATTGTTGATAGTGCTGCTATAAACATTGGAGTGCATGTGTCCCTTCAAAACAGCACACCTGTATCCCTTGGATAAATACCTAGTAGTGCAGTTGCTAGGTCATAGGGTAGTTCTATTTTTAATTTTTTTAGGAACCTCCATACTGTTTTCCAGAGTGGCTGCACCAGCTTACATTCCCATGGGATTTTATTTTAAGTGTACCAGGATGACTTAAAGGTTTTTTCAACAGGGAGGTGGCATGACTTCCTGTTTTTAAAGGAATTTGTGTTTTTAAAGGAATCCCATGCCCTGCCTGCATGGGACACATACAAATATCCTGTCAAGTTGCTCTGTGGCATGTAGTAGTTGCTTAGTGGTTGCTCACAGGACAATCTCTCTTGGTGTTTGCAGTTTGGCACCTTTGAATGGTGTGGAGCCCTCAGATATACTTAATGAACTCATTACTTAATGAGCCACATTTAGATTCAACAAACAAATTTCAAGAGCCTACCATGTGCCTGGAACAGACCTTATTTGATATTCATATTCTTGACAGGTAGACATCATTACTCCTTTTGTGGATGAGAACACTAGGATTCACAGAAGTTAAACAGCCTCCCCAAGTTTGCACAGTTGCAAGTGACTACAGTGTTATTGAAGTCAAATCTTCTTATTCTTCATCCTACATTTTTTGCACAAAACTTAGGCACATGTGTTTGCTCTCCTCTTTCATGGTTTGAGATAGGATAGGAAGTATAAATACAAATGACCATTCATTGTGCATAGTGCTAGGTGATGTAGACACACAATTTGTATTGGCCCCCAAACAACGCTATGAGTAGATAATATGGTTTCTATTTTCTAAATGATGAAGACATTGAGGTGTGACTGCCTGTATCCAACCTGTGGCCCATTGACTGGCAACATCAACACCACCTGGGAGCTTGTTAAAAGTGAAGAATCTGAAGTCTCAATCTATGAAATGGATATGATAATAGCTTCCTTAAGTATTTAATGCCCTTCCACTTGTCATTGTTTATATCACTGTTTGGACAAGCAACTCAAGTTCTCTGTACAAATGTGGATTTTGATTTAGTATGTCTGCTAACATTCCATTGTCTAAAGCAGGTCAAGTGGCCAAGTTTACCCTCAGTGGATCTGGATACATTCTCTGTCCACAGAGAAACGTAGGGAAAGAGAATGCTGAATTCATTGCTGAATGACCAACCAAATTGCCACAGAATCATTAAACAATTGTGGTCATTTTATTCAACCAAGTACTTTTCTGAAGTTATGACAGATTTTTGCAACTGTTTTTTGGGGTATCCTATCAAATTTACCTGACTGCCAGAGGATCCTTTTTTAAACACATGCAGTGCCATCTCTGGAAGGAATTCTGGCAGGTACAATTTTATCTATCTTCTTTCCCTTGTCAGGTATTAGCATTCCTTACAAAATGGCAGCCCAGACAATTATCTGGATGGAACTCCTATTAAGCCACCTCTGTTCCTATTCTAAGGAAAGAAAAAGTCTCCTTGTCAATAGATTAGTGATTCTTCATTAAATTAGTTGGACTCCCGGTCATCCTTTATTTCGATGAGATGTGTAAATTTTGGAAAAAATTATTGAATTGTAAACTTAGTCAAGAAACAGATTATTACCAGCGTGGTGGATGCTGCCTTCACACTCCCTTCTAGTTGCTATGCTCCCAAGGGTAGCCACTATCCTTACTTTGATGACCATAGATTGGTTTTGCCTATTTCTGTCCTTTAGATAAATGGAGTCATGTAGCAGGTACTCTTATGTCTTGCTTCATTCTCTTAACACTATGCTTGTGCGATGCATCCATAGTTTTATGTAAAGTTGTAGATTGTTACTCTTTATTGCTGTGCATTGTTTATGTATTTATCTATTCTACTCTTAACAATTTGGAAGCATCTATATTTTATATATCAGGAATACTGCTGCTATGAATATTCTGCTATATGACTTTTGTGGAACTTATATATATATATATATATAGCCTATATATAGGCTATATATAGGTATATATATATAGCCTATATATATATGTATATATATATACCTATATATAGCCTATATATAACCTGTATATACATATACCTCTGAGTGGGATTGCTGGGTCATAGGGTTTGTATATGTTCATATTTAGCAGACACTTGTAGCTTCTATTTTAAGAGTTTGGAGGGTGCTGTAGACCTGGTCGAAGGTCCATGTAGCTACATTTCATTTATAACCTAGGGATTTTCCACTTCAAACTTAGTAAGACTATTTCTCTCTGGGCCTAAGCTGTTTTTTGGTTGCAAATGAGGCAGTGTCGAAAGCTGAACTAACTTCTTTAACTTCCTGGAGCTGTATCCACAGTATTATTCATAGATTGGTAGGAGATGGAGGTTCTTGCCACCAATGCCATATGCACAGGGAAAATGTCCTAGCACACCATCACCCAGTATTGTCCTGGGAGTGGATGATAGGTCTGGAAAATGATGATTATCCCTTCAGAGCCCGAATGACAGAGTCATTTATCATTTCAAGTCCCACAGAGAGGGACAGGCCTTGTTCAAGGGCTATGCTAGCGAGCTGAGTGTTCTGCCAGGGTGAGAGGTGGTACTGCCTCCATCCTGATATTTGCATGCCTGCCTCTCTATAGAGGGAGGCTGAGTCTTAAGATTTGAGGGAGGTCAGAGCCCTGGGGGAAAGAGAAAGACAGAGAAAGACCTAGGAAAAGAGAAAGAGCTACTTCAAAGCTATACCTCATGGGGTGCCTGGGTGGTTCAGTCAGTTGAGCATCCAGCTCTAGATTTCAGCTCAGGTCATGATCTCAGTTCATGAGTTCAAGCCCTGCATTGTGCTCCATGATAGCAGTATGGAGTCTGCTTGGGATTCTCTCTCTCTCTCACTGTCTCTTTTACACTCTCTCTTTGTCTCTCTCCCCTTCCCTCCCTCCCTCTGTCTACCCCTCCCTAGCTCACTCTCCTTCTCTCTCAAAGTAAATAAAAAAAAAATAAAAAGTAATTTTTAAAAAGCTATATCTCAGCCTTTTGTATGGCTCCCAGATAAGGTACCTGCCCACTATGAGATTGGAAGAGATTTTTGCTCAATGTCTGCAGTCACAACTGATAAATTTATCCAAGAGACTTGTGTAGAGAGAAAAAATGTTGAGTTGGAGGTCTCCCTCCAAAGGGCATACTTATGAGATGGAAGTGACCAGTGAGAGTAAAAGGCAAAATGTACAGAGGAAAGCTTCTTCCAGCCCCTTCCTTAATGCTGGGTTGAGTTTTCATGCTCTTTCCTGGCTTATCTTTTTCCTTTGATGAGTACAAAAGCCACCAAGAAAGCTTCTTTCACAAAGTTTCCACTCTGGTGGAGAATCACATGGAAAATGTGAAGGAAAAAATATGTAAATAAGGTACAAATTATGAATCAAAGTGATTCAGCAGAATATGGGAAAGAGGATATTTTTGACTTTACTAATTATATCAATGGAGAGGTGGCTCATTTGGCATTGAAATAGCCCAATGGTGTAGTTCTGTCTTAAAATATATGCTTAAAAATATCTGTTTAAATAAAAATTTAGTTATATTTTGTAATATATTTATTTTCTCATCCTAATGAGATATGGACCCTGTGAGAGTAGTAGGCAGGGCCCCAGAAAGAACCAGATACACAGTCAGATGGAGAATTTGAGGAGACTTAAGGGAGTATGTTTATACAATTGCTGGCAGGATGAAATGGAACTAACATAGAAGTTTGAAGCCCCTGGAGCTAGCAATAGTTAGGGGCCCTTTATCATGCCTAGGGTAGAATGAGCTAGGGGAGAAAAGAACAACCAATACCCAGGAGCTGTGTCTATAGGAGAATCTCAGCCAGCTTATATCAATGGGCAGGAGGGAGCCAAACCCTCTTTCCCACCTCCCTCCTATCTCCTGATGGTGTCTCACCATTGGGTGAATCCAACTAGAGGCCCAGCTGCAAGGAGCCTATTCATTGGTTGATGAAGATAAGTGTCCTTTGCCTTCAGATGGAACAGGGCCAGAAGGACAAGGTGGGGAGGTTTGGGAACCATCCAGTATATGAATAGTTAGGTTTCTCAAGAACCAAAACAAAGCATTTTGTTTAGATAAAAGTCTTTTTTAAAAAAAATACACACCTATGGTACTGTTATTTAATGTTCATTAAACATTTCTAGCTCATTAAGCATTCATTAATTAGGGTCTAATTCTGCAAAAGCTTCTTTTCCCAGCCATGAAAACCAGCAGTTTTTTTTTTTTCCTCAGCTGCCTTTATCTGGATGAAAGAAAAAAACATTGTTTTAAACAAGTGTTACAGGGTTATGTAAAAACTCTGAAAAAAAATATCAATAATCAGCTTCAAACGGTGAACACAAAATTTCCTGAAGCATCTATAATTATATTGGGATTTTACAGAGAAAACACTGTCTTCTAGCTCTAAGTCTATATTTAGGGGCTAAAATACCTGGTTATATCCTGTTCAGCCCTGGCTATTGATTTAGGAATTCATAGAACTATTTATTCTTCTGCTCAATAGAAAAGATTGCTTACCATAGCAACCCCTGCATTAGCATTCAGCTTCCTGGTTGCAAAGCACCTTCCTAAGGAGGACGTACATCAATGTGCAAAGTGAGCCCAATTTTTTAAATACAATTGTAAGGGGGGAGGCTGTGATATTAAAACTCACAACAAAGAAGACAACCCAAGCTAGAGACTAGCAATTGTCTCAGGCTTGTTTGCAATGATTTAATCTGCATATTTTCCCTGATTCCAAGCATTCGATTCCTCTTGTACTTCTGTACACCAAGAAGGGTGGGAAATAATAAAATATTATGCAGAACCCACACCTAGCATAAGAAGCTTGCTGCTCTCTATAGGGAGTTTTGACTTAGGTCAGCTTCACCCCACTGTTCTTAGATTTATCTTTCTTCTGCTGGAAAAAGGCAAATACCTGGTTCCGCCACTCAAAAATCTCAAAGAGAAAATATTTAGTCTAATATTCTAGTGTGTTTTCCTGATGTCAATCAGGCATCTGAAACACTAGGGATTGTTTTTTAACCTCCCACTGTGAAGTGAGGTAGCATTTTAATTAGAGGGAAAAACTGACTTGTGCTCATAAGTGATAGTCACAGCTTTTGTCAATGAACTCAAAATGGATCAAGACCAACAAGGCATGATTTGTATATCAATGATCCGGACGATCAGGACATTCAAACCCTTGTTTGGAGTTTCAGTGGTTAAGAGGGGCTAGCTCACAGTTGCATTATAACACTGTTAACGGTCAAAGATAATACCGAAATAAAACCCTGGCATGGTTAGTGATTTTGACATTCTATTTCAGCTTCAGGACAACTTTTACCTGATTGAAGACAATGGCTGAACAGAAAAAAAAATGTGGGGGCTCAGGTAACTCAGAGGACTGGCAGATAGATAATAGGGGTCAAGAGAGGTGAACAAGGTGTTCTATACAGGGAAGTGTGTTGGAGAAAGAGGGACTGGAGAATGGGATTGCACTTCGGGTCCAGATAGAAGCTCTTTCTTCTGTATGCTTTATGTCTGAGCCCTGTCTGAGCCCCACAAAGCAGGCTAGAGGCTTGAATGAGAACAGCATTCCTGATTGAAGCAGGAAGCAAAAATGCTAGGTTTCTTGCATATTTTTTTTTTTATCCTGGACTCTTCCCTCAGAGATGTCATGGGCTTTGCTCTCAAGTTAAACTGCCCTTCTGCAGGCTTGAGGGAAAATGAGACTCTTGGTCCTTGCAGACCTATCTAGCTCTAATTTTCATGGAGACTTGGTTTAGCAATAAGGGGTTCTTTTGTTTCGAGCTGACCTCTGCATCGATGGGTACTGTCTGTGAGAAGATAAGGAAGATTCATCCAAATCGACAAGGTAGGATGAAGAATTATCTCAGAAGTGGATTTGGCTAGGTCTTCTACAGTTATCACAGTTTTGTGGAATCAATTGATAAACCAGGCAGTTAATGAGAGATTGAAATATTAGCATTGCCTGAAATATTATTGCTAAAATATTATTTTTAGCTGTTACCATTGCTGTAACACTCTTACTTACCAGCTTCTTTAGACCAATGGTACTCACACTTTAGAACATCAGTAGCACTTGGAGATTTAGTAAGCCTGAAGATTCAGAAGCTCCACCTAGAGTGACTCAGTCATAGGTGGGACCTGAGAATCTGCATTTCTAAAAAGCTCCTGGGTGATGCCATTGTGCTGGCTGAGGGCCACATTATAAGTAGCACCAAGTTAGTCATCACTAATCAGTTGTTGGGCCCAGGAGTTTGTGTTTTAACAAGCCTCCAGGTGATACAGATGCTCACTAAAGTCTGAGAAGAATAACTTTAAACCACATGTTCTTAACCTTAGCTAAACATTGGACTTACCTGATGAGTTCCTTACAGAAGGCTAATGCCTGGTCTCACCCAGCTGGTTCTCTTGAAATTGGACTGGGTAATAGCCTGACATGGGGATTAGTTGTAGCTCCCCAGATGGTTCTAATGTGTAGACAAGTTGAAAACCATTTCTTAGACCGTACCCTCAATTCTAGGTTGCAAGACTAGAATTGCAAGACTAGAAATTGCAAATCTGCAATTTGTTCTTTTCAGTGTGTTGCTATGGAAGGGAAGAGATGGATAAAACTTCTAACATCTGAAAGGAAGTAAGTTTTGCTAGCCTTGTGTGACGTCAATTCCAGCTTACCTTACATGCTGTAGGGAGTGAGTAATGAAGGGCTCAATTCACTCTGGGAGTGAGTCAGCCAGAAGAGGTAGAAATTTGGGCAGAAGAGCAAGTTCTATAAATCTGTAGAAGTGAAACCCATTTAGTTACCTCCAAAGGGCCAAATGTGCTATTTAAAATGCTCCAATAGAGCATTCGATTTCACAGCTGTCTGTAGCTTTGAGGCCAAATTATCCTTCCCTAAAGTTAGGAAGCAGAAGTAGGAACACTACCCAAAGCCACATGTACCACTGAGATATTAATTAAGCCCCAAAGACTTCCAGGAGCCCTGTCCAGTTCTTCTAAATGCTTTATTCTTTGCCCACTGATGCAAACAGATTTCTCTTGACTGTCCTCACACTTGACCCAGATCTCTAAGGCTGGATATTATTAACATAAAGGGATGTCGACATTTTAAATTCCAGAGAATAGATTCCTCCAAAGCAAACCTATATCCTTTTGTTACTTCCCCAGAATCTTGAGATTTTTTTTTTATTTTTTTTTATTAAACAGTCTCTTATAGGAATGGGTTAAACAAAAACAAGCAAGATTCCTTCCATTTGGGAAATTCAACTTAAAGTTTAGGCAGCAAGTGTGGGTATTATGCCAAAATTTGTGCACTGAACTGAGTATCAGAGACACATGATCTTCATCCTGGTTTTCACGTTATCAAATGACCTTGAGAATGTTGTTTAACTCTTCTGAGCCTCAGCTGCTTAACTGTCAAATGGCAATGACTTCTTATGTTCCCTTTTGACTTTAGCCATGTAAAGGTCCTTAAGAAATGGGAATGTGGCAAATTCTGTGTGATCAAAGTCAACTGCAAATCTGTTGTGTTAGTTTTCAAACTTTCAACTGAAACACTAAGGGGATTGTTGCATGTTTTGTAATAACACAGCTTCGGCTTTAGTTCCATCTCCTCCCTCCCTGCTTTCCTGCTGTGTAATGGCTGTTGTTTTTCATTGATATGATTTAAGAGACTGGAGAAATCAAGCCATATTTTCCAACTCATTCCTCTTAGGGTAATAGAAAATAAACTATTTTTCCTATGATCTGCTTCCAAATCACTCTTACCAGCTGTGAATCTCCTGTTTGCTGAAAGTTATCAGTTGAAG
The DNA here is from genome assembly GCF_024362965.1 of Panthera pardus. Classification (NCBI taxonomy): domain Eukaryota; kingdom Metazoa; phylum Chordata; class Mammalia; order Carnivora; family Felidae; genus Panthera; species Panthera pardus. Next base: position 38,026,803 of record NW_026526821.1, read on the forward strand.
CTTTTTCCTTCTGTTGGTCTGTTCTTAGCCATCCTTCTGAAAGGAAGTTCCATTTACTTTGTTGGTTCTCGGAAAATTTGGCTATGTCAGGGCTTTGTTCTGCTTCTTCCTCATTGGAATAGTGGGGGCGGGGGTATGAGCTTCTCTGATCTGCTGGTAAATTGTCAAATAGTCTAAAAAACCCTCCTACAGTCCCCCTGAGTAGATTTATCTTTGCCAGCAGATACAAATACATCCCTCTTGACTTTGCAACCATTGTACTCATGCCAAAGTTGGGACTATATTAACATAAAGGGATGTCAAAACTTAAATCATGGCAAAGCATAGATCCAGTCAAACCTGGCACTGGCAGTGATGGACATTAATAGTGATTGAACTAGTATTAAGTGGTTGTGTTGGAAGATCTGCCCATTTTGCCTAAAAATGTATCAAGAGGAAGAAAGGAAAGCAGGGGAAGGGCATAGTTCTGGAATTTGAGAGCCCTGGGCTTGAGGTTTGATCATTAGTTAACCAACTATGAGATCTTGAAACAATTTTTCAGTTGCTCCAGATGTCGAATGGGTCTAAATCAGTACATCTTAAACTTTAATGTGCATTTGAATCCTCCAAGATATTGGTAAAACGCAGACTCTGATTCAGTAAGTTTAGGATCCTGCACTTCTGATGTCTCCGAGGTCATGGCAATGGTGTGAATCTGAGACCACACTCTGGCAAGTGGCCAGTCAATTCTCCCAAAGTATGTGCTAGCTCTGAAAGTAAATAAATAAGTAATCAAGTGAGTAAATAAATAACTCTTCAGCCATCTTGAAGAATTCTATTAAGTAGAATGCTGAAGTCCAAATTCCAGAAATCATTGTGAATGTGTATAATCCTTGAGTATTTTACAATTTCACATCCTCATTGCAGGAAAAGATGTTAATCACAGAAGTTAGAGTTTTTGGAGTAGTGGTCCTCCTGTTTTCCCAAAATATTATTCTCTGCCTATTGGATACCTTCTGATTTCCCTCCAAATAACCCAGAAGAAACTTATAGTGAGTATTGGAAACTTACTGATTTTTGTCTATCAACCCAAGAATTATGCTGTTTAAGGTTTTTGTGAAATTTATGAAACATAAGCAGAAGATTATGTTGATGTTTTTCAATTGCCAAACCAGTTATTTTCTTTTAAAATAACTTGTATAGTAGTGTGAGTTTCTAATTTTTATCCTGAGATTCCATGTATGTTTCAGCTAGTGACAGAGAGTATTAAGAATATTTGCATGCCACTAATTAGAAATGCTCCATTGACATTGTAACTTGAATTATATGGACAAATCAAGAAATCTCTGTAGTGTGTCTGATATGCATGGTTAGGTTTGCACGCCCCAAGACATGCTCATAAAATTAAGAAATATGATGGTGAGAATATAAGCATGGATATGAATTTGGTTTTCCACTATTGTTTTTTTTTCTTTTTTTTTTTTTATTAAACTGGTAGTTTAACAAGGTTTCAGAATGTTCAGGCTTTCACTCAGAAATTTAGTCACTTGTGACAAGATGCAGCCTACTGGCAGTAACAGCAAAAACAAGCTGCTCATTCTCCTGACGATGTCATTTCCAAATTTCATTCTCAAAGACTAACATCAACAGTAAAGTCAAAGATGTGACTTATTTGCAGTATGTGCATGGGGCACACTCCCTTTGATGAAATGGAAAGAGGTGAACTGGGGGCAGCCTTGCTTCTATTTTGCATCAGGGAACAAAAAAGTGTGGGAGAGAGTTTTATTTGAAAATGAACATCAATGCCTTTCTGTTAGGTGTTGAAAAATTTCTCTGCTTAAAATATAAACTTGCTGAAGAGATTTTAAAAACTTCACCTCAATGGGGAAAATATAAAAAAATATTTAGTCTTTATTGTCTTGAAATATTATAAGAATTCTCTAAAGTTTGAGCTCACGTGAATTTTTATATGGTGCCAAATTAATGACAAAAGCAACGTATTTGAAATCAGAATGCACTGATTTGAAATCTGACTTTGAATCAGTCACTTAAACTCTCTGGGCTTCAGTTTTATTTTCTAGATGATGAACTATTAATTTAGATATTCACAAAGGTCCCTACTAGACCTGCAGTTCCTTGATCAATTTTCCAGTAACATTTTGGGTTTTCTCATGTTTACTTACAAATCCAAATTATGCTACTAGTCTTCTTTACTCACTTTTTTTTTTACATTTAACATTTTCCATAATTTCGCCATTTCCCTTAAGAAAGTTTCACTAGGGGTGCCTGGGTGGCTCAGTTAAGCATTGGACTCTTGATTTTGACTCAGGTCATGGTCTCACAGTCGTGGGATCAATTCCTGCACGGGGCTTGTGCTGATGTTATGGAGCCTCCCTCTCTCTTGCCCTCCCTCTCTCTTCTCAAAATAAATAAATAAACGTTAAAAAAAGAAAAAGCTTCCTTTAAAAAGAGTTTCCTGTCTGATGTTTGGGCTCTAAAACCCCAATAAAGCTCCAGTGGTCCTGGAGACAGAGGGACTTGAGGAGAGTGGACAGATTGGTGAAAGCAGTGTTCATCTGCTCCTTCTGTCTTCTATTTTGGTGGGTTTGTCTTCTCAGGGGGCTGTGAAATTTGGAGAGGAGCTTCAGACTACCACAGGTAATTGTTTTCAAGGAGCCACATTTAGGTGGTTATCCTTATGCTCAGGGAAGCACTCAGTGGGAAAATGAAGTCCAGTGGTGTGCTGGGCTTGCTGGGCTCCTACAGCCTTATGAGATCAGTTGTGTGCATCTCTGCCCAACTCTTGACTCCAAAGAGAATATTTGTAGTGCAAAAGTAAGCAAATGCTACAAACTGGGATATTTGTTAGAGTGCATTGTTAAACATTTATGAGTATTACAACTGGATGTTACACATACACATACACACAAAAATGCACATATCAGCACCACTAACATTTAGAATTTGTGAATGTCTTTGTCAAAGCAAAGAATTGGACTAGAATTTCCCTCTTCCAAATGCCCTTCTTTTATGATTTTTCCCTAATTCCATTGTCCATGCAATTAATCTTTTAAAAATGTGTACAATGTGTCATTACTTCATATATGTTAAAGGACTATATATTCATAATGCATTAAAATGGATTATGAGTAGAAGGGAGAAAAAAATCACCCATGTTTGTATAATCTAAATTATTACAATTAATATTTTTAGTAGTTTATTACTATTATTATAATTTTTTCTATATATAGTTCTGTGAAAAGGGAACAATTTCCTTATTAATTACTCTATGATTTAGGTTTTGTCTCAGTTCTCCCCTATGATAAATAATACTATGATGAACAACTTGATATGGTTGAGATGATAGAGAAAGGCTATGGGGTGGAAATATGGAGTGTTATTTTGTTTGGGCCCTCCCCCGATTTGTTGGCAAGGTAGGGGAGGAGGTGGCGTAAACAGTTTAATCTTGGCCAAGGAAAATTCAGCTGTCTGTAGAGCAGTTTGGAGAAGCTGGAGATTTATGGAAGTCCTATAAAATGCTAACTGAATGGCATGTGTGGGTGTGTTGAGATTCAATGCCAGGTGGTTTTGAGAAGAGTTTGCCAGAGCTTAAATCAACCCTATCATCAGGATCAGAGCAGATGCCAACTATTTTTTTCTCATGCCCCAATTCTGGACATGATTGAGGACACCTGTTAGGAATATTTGTCACCTGATGCATATCGAGGCTAGCACCGAGAGTTTGGTAACAGTAAAGGTAGAACTTTTAGTTGTTGGGTGAAGCTGAGAACTTCTGCATACTGTTGCTTGCCAAATTTACCTTCAGCTTGCTGGGCGGGCGTGTTCCTAAACCTACCAATCAGGCAGCCTATCAAGCCAACTAATCTGGTACACTGGGTTCCCAGATAGCTGTGCTATGAATATATTTGTGTATATCTCCGCCTGCTCTGTTCACTCAAGTGGCAGTTCTGTTGTTGAATGCATTTGGTTTTGAATTTATTGAATTCTTCAATTAATTCAATCCACCAGACATTTAGGGTATATAATAGGCCACTGCAAGGCAGGGTACAGTGGTTATGTCTCCATTTTTCAGACTGACAGTATAATAAATAGATAAAACATATTAAAATACCCAAGATATAAGCCCCTTATAACAATGTAAGGGTCTATCACATGGGTTACCACTAAGATCGTGGGACAAAACAAAAAAGGATAAAACTGAATGAGGAGATGTGGGAACAGTGACTTCATGGGGGTAATGGTGTGACTAATTTTTCAGCTGGTGAACACAGAATAAAGGAATTCTAGGGAGAGGGAGTTTTGTGGACAATCAAGAAGCTCATAAAAATTTTCACAATTATATAGTGCTTTTTGATAAAAGACTTTCATGTATTTTGTTACATTTAATCAAGGCAGGAGTAGAAAACACCCTGAACTGACTGAGCATAAGTTTGAGGGTTGGTGGTGGAAGCGTTTCTACGACAGTCAGTTGTTGCTAGACCACAGAGGATGTCTTCTTCTGGATTCCTCCAAGTGTGGGCCCTAAAATGAAGATTTCAGGTACTTTATTTGGAAAATAATCCCAGGAATCAGGATGAAAGGAGAGGCAGGGGAGGCCGGAAGGGAGGAAAGCCAGTAACAGGGAACATGTGGATTACGACCAGGGCTAGGACAGGGTGAAGTGGGAAAGCACTTACTTCAGACATAGAATTTAAGAAGTGCCAGCAGACAGTAATTAAAAGTGAGCAATGAAAAAAATTAAAATATCAAAATTAGCAGTAAAAATTATCTTGGTAAAATATTGTCAAAAAATTTTTTGAATTTATTTATTATTTTGAGAGAAAGTGAGAGAGAGGCAGAGGGGCAGAGAGAGAGGGAGAGAGAGAAAATCCCAAGCAGGCTTTGCTGTCAGCGCAGGGCCCAATGCAAGGCTCACTCACAAACCTGTGAGATCATGACCTGAGCTGAAACCAAGAGTCAGACGCTTAACTGACTCAGTCACCCACGTGCCCTCCCAAAATTATCAAAATTTAAATAAAGACAGGATCTGACAATACTGTGTTGAGCCATATTGCAACCTGAGGCAAAAGGGGAAACTATGTAAAAATACATTTTTACGTGTTTTTAAAACAGTGAGTTTTCTTCAGAGCATTACCTGAAAAGTATATTGAAAAATTGAAAAGTAGGTATATTATAACTCACACCATTATTTTATATTTAAACAATGTTTTACATCAAAAACAAATTTTAATTTTATTTTACTGTTTTTAATAGAAATAAACTCATCAGCAATATTGTCTTAAAACCCATTAACCATTTAAAAATACATTTGAAAATTGTAGAGAGGAGAATACATATTTCATTTGCCTCAGGCTCTAGTATGGCTCCACATGGCACTGGTTACCACTGTGGCTCAGTCCCCCTGGGGGTCCTCTGCTATTTGCCCTACCTAGGAGGTAGAAGGCTGAGGTATTAGTCCACCAACTCCTGGCCCCATTGGTTGGCATCTGTTTTTGTGGGTGCTAATTCTCTGGCACTCCCAACGTGTTCCAAGATCTGTGGGAAAGACACTGCCATCATTAGCTATGGAGGGCTTTGATGTGTGTCCAAGGACCACAGGCTTCTGTAGTGTGAGCACTATGATAGTACTAAAGGCTTCTGAGAAGATGTTGGATGATTATCGGAGCTGTAGTTTAGAAGTATGTTTCTAGACCCACCATATATAGTGGGTTGGAAATGAGAGATGTGGGAAGCAGGAAGTCCAATTTAGAGGCAACTACAATAATTTGGTTGGGAGATAACATGGGCCCGAGCTAGGAATATGCCTGTGGGGTGAGAAAGAAAATAGAAGAGGCAAGAAAATATTGCAGAACATGAATCCTTGGGTCCTGACCAGCAGATGGATGTGTTGGGGAAAAAAAGAAGTGACGATGTGTAGGTGAGGCTGTGGTTTCTCATTAGTGTTGGAGATAATGGTGATTCTGTTTACAGAGTTGATAGTTTGAGAGAAAGAGCAAACTTGGTGAGGAGAGATCTAGATTTGAACATGTTTGGGGGACAAAGATCCAAGGTGGACTTACGTGTCTGTGAGCACAAATGATGATTTGGAGGGCCAGGAAATTGCAAGACTCTTTTTACCTGACTTGATGTTCATGGAAGAAAAAGCCTTTGAGGGGGAACACTTAGGGGACAGGGGCTGGGGGAAGGAAGAAGAAGGTCAACCAAGGCTTCTCAATGTGTGCTGTGTGCACTGGTGCTGACCCAGGAATTGCTGGTTACCTACCCACAAGGTAAATACAGGCCACAAATGTAATGCATGGGAAACTTCATAGCAATTTGATACTGCTGTGGAATCGAAGAGACATTTCGTTTTTCTAGTAATTCATTTTTATTATGTTTTACGACAGTATCAGACAGTGATTGATTGGAATTAAAAATTAAAATAATAAACAGACAAAAACAATTCCCAGGTCCTACATCTAACATAATTGAGAAGTTCTGATTCAAGACAGCATGGTAACTGCCCAGGCTTTGACTTATGGAGAAGAGCCACAAAAGAGGCATTTTAAAGAATGTGCGGTGCATGAAATGCTGTTTGGAGGCTTTGATGAGAAAACAGAGTTGAGGAGAGATATCCTCACTATGGAAGGCCTTCCATACCATGCTGTCTTCCCATGCATTACATTTGTGGCCTGTATTTACCTTGTAGGTAGGTAGCCAGCAATTCCTGGGTCAGCACCAGTGCACAGAGCACACATTGAGAAGCCTTGGTTGACCTTCTTCCTTCCCCCAGCCCCTGTCCCCTAAGTGTTCCCCCTCAAAGAAGCAAAGATACCCTGAGAGATGGTGTTGTAGGAGGCCCTTGTAGACAGTTTTTGCAGAACTGAAGTGCTCAGAGAGGGCACTGGCAGTCCCAGCACAGGAGTGATGGTGTACAACCACAGGAAGACTATCTGTGCTACATATGAGCAAACCAAATAGCTAGGATGGTGAAGGAAGCAACTTCAAAAAGAGGCTGCATGGTGAATGTGGGAGCAATAAAATGAACTTGATTTTCCTTACTTGTTAACTACTTTCTTCAACACATCTGCCAAGCACTTACCGTATGCCAAACACACTTCTAGCTACTGGTGATACTACTATGAGGGGGATGAGTGGAGCTCCTGAGAGTGAGACACAAGGGGCATAATATAAACAGAAGTTTCAGAAGAACATGCACTTTAAGGAGCTTTATTTCTCTCCCCTAGGTATAGCTGGAAGCCACAGAGTTTTGGAGAGTGAAATGCTATGCTTTCTGCCTTTAAGGGTTTACTCTTGGCTACCATGAGAAATGGAGGCAGAGGCAGAACAGCAGCAGGGAGATTAGATGGGAGGCTGGCGTAGGGGTCCAGGTGAGTAAGGATGGTGGTTTGGTGGTTATGGTTAATGGAGGTAAGTTGTCTCACATTAACTTTTGGCCTTTGGGAATAATTGAATTATTGTGCTCATGAGACAGTCAAACTGTGATATCTTTTAGGCATTTGGAGCTTCTTGTTTTGGTCTAAGAGAACACTGGTGCAAAATAACAAAATTTGGGGAGAATTGCATAATTGGGGAACTGTCTACATGGAGATGCTGGTTCAAACTGGGACTCAGGGACAAGAGTAGGTATACTACTCTTAGAGTATACTTACTATAGAGTATACTTACTAGTATAGAATCCCAAAGAAGACTGTCATGGGTTGAATTCTGTCCCTTCCAAAATATACATTGAAGTCCTAACCCCCAGGATCCCAGAATGTGACATTATTTGTAAATAAGTTCATTGCAGATGTAATTAGTTAAAGTGAGGTCATACTGGAGTGAGGTAGGGTCTTACTCATATATGAATGGTGACTTTATAAGAAGAACATGTGGACACAGACACACAAAGGGAGAACACTATGTGATGACAGAGGCAGAGACTGGAGTGATGTAGCTGTGAGGCAAGGAACTCCAAGGGTTAATAGCCACCACCAAAGGCTAGGAATAGGTGAGGAAGGGTCTCAGAGGGAGCAGAGTCCTATTGACACCTTGAATCCAGGCTTCCAACTTCCAGAAATGTGAGAGAAATAAATTTCTGTTGTTTTCAGCCACTTGGTCTATGGTACTTCACTATGGCAGCCCTAGGAAACTGATACAAAGATACACTTTAGAGGTAGGAAGAAAGAAAATGAATACGATCAAGGAGGACTGGTGAAAAATACAGAAAAAGAAGCTAGACGTTAAATATTTCAGCCCACAAAAATGGAGCATTCTAAGAAACCAGGGCTATGTTTGTGAGGGTAAGTGAAAAGGATGGAGCCAAGCTCCATCGACCTCACAGAAGGCAGGAGAGGGGAGTGGATATATGGAGGACAGGCAAGAATGGGAAGCCACTGAGGAAAGTCTCTTTACTGAGACATTTGGGGACAGGAACAAGAAGATGTCAGATAGATATATGATAAAGTAATGGTTAAAAGGCAAGGCTTTGTCTTTCCCTTCCCTTGCCTTCTCTTGCCTTCCCTTGCCTTGCCCTGCCTTGCCTTTGCCTTTGCCTTTGCCTTTGCCTTTGCCTTTGCCTTTGCCTTTGCCTTGCCTTGCCTTGCCTTGCCTTGCCTTGCCTTCCCTTCCCTTCCCTTCCCTTCCCTTCCCTTCCCTTCCCTTCTCTTTTCTTCCTTTGTTCTTTCCTTACTTCTTCCTTTTTTTTAGGCTAAGAAAGGCTTGAACTTATTAGCTGAGAGCAAGTTTATAATTAATAAAACCAGAGATGGAAATTATATTTTTCCATGATAAATGACAAGAGGCACTCAGATAAAACAGGATGAGACAGGATCAACACTAAAGATGTAGAGTAGTTTGGAGATGAGTAAGCTATGATAGATAGGAAACCTGGTTTGGGGGAGGTGGGAGTGAGGGGGTGGTCACAATCCTCCACCAGCTGTCTTGGCTTGAACCAGTTACTTAGCTTCTCTGAATGTCAAGCCATCTATAAAATGTATGGATTAAATGAGATAATGCAATGTCAAGTTTATTATATTTTCTGGCACATGTTAAATTTTTAGTAGGTTTTAATTTGTATATATACTTTAATTTAATATCTTAATTTGGGGCATATTTTTATATCTATATTTATATCTCTGTATCTACCTATCTATCCCTCTGTCTCAAAACAGGGCTTGGCAGATAGAAGGTGATCACAAAATTACATTTCTTTCTCACTCTCATCCTTTTTTCTGAGATGATAGAAAGACGGAATTGGATATAAATACAGATAAATTCTTAAGTAAAGAAAGAAACTAGGGAGGACAATGGTGAGATGACTTATCTTTGGTCATGAAGTAGGAATTCAGGTTTCCACTGAAAAATAAACTGGTAAGAAGAACAGAAAATATTTAGGTCAAACTGTGGAATGAAATGGGGAAAAATAAAATAACTACAGAACACTCTAGAGAATCTGTGGAAGCAGAATGACACCATCTGTGTGGCTAATAGATAGAATTGAGTTTATTGTGGTAGACAGCTTCTAGGATGACCCCCTAGTGATCTGCACCTACTGGTAATTGCACTGATGTGATCTCCACACCTTGAGTGTGGGTTGGGCTCACATGTTGACTCACATCTGGCAAATGTAGTACAGAACAAGTGATGGGATGTTGCTTCTGAGATTAGGTTATAAAAAGACTGTGGCTTCTTTGTGGTGTATACATACAATAGAATACTACTCAGCCATAAAAAAGAATAAAATCTTGCCATTTGCAACATGAATGAATCTAGAGTGTATAATGCTAAGTGAAATAAGTCAGAGAAAGACAAGTATATGATTTTACTCATATGTGGAACTTAAGAAACAAATGAACAAAGAAAAAAAGAGACAAAAAACACAGAGAACAAACTGGTGGTTTCCAGAAGGGAAGTGGGTGGGTGGGGAATAGGCGAAATAGGTGAAGGGGATTAAGAGTACACTTATCTTGGGGCACCTGGGTGGCTCAGTCAGTTAAGCATCCGACTTCAGCTCAGGTCATGATCTCACAGTTCACAGTTCATGAGTTTGAGCCCTGTGTCGGGTTCTGTGCTGATAGCTCAGAGCCAGGAGCCTGCTTTGGATTCTGTGTTCTGTGTCTTCCTCCCTCTCTGCCTCGACCCTGCTCACACTCTGTCTCTCTCTCAAAAATAAATAAACATTAAAAAGAAATTTAAAAAAAGCACACTTATCATGATCAGCACTGAGTGATGTATAGAATTGTTGAATCACTGTATTGTACGCCCAAAACTAATATAACACTGTATGTTAATTATACTGGAATTAAAAAAAAAAAAAAAAGACTGTGGTTTCTGTCTTGGGTATGCACTCTCTCTATCACCACTTACCCTGGGAGGAAGCTGGGTGCCATGTTGTAAGGCAGCCCTGTGGTGATGCACAGGTGGTGGAGGCATCCCCTCAGATGAGATACAGACCCAGCTGATGGTTTGACTACAACCTCATGAGAGGCTTTAAACCATAGGCACTCAGCTAATCTTTACCCAGATTCCTGACCCACACAAAAGGTGAGATAACTGTTGTTTTGAGCTGCTAGGTTTAGAGGTAATTGTTAGTCAACATTAGATAACTAATATGGATTAGCCCATAATTAGTGGTCTGAAATAGAGACACCTTACAAAAATGTTTTTCTGGGCTTGGGAGTGAGGTAATAGGGACCGAGAAAGGACAATTTCTCCAAAGTCATTCAAAAACACAGTGCTTTTTCCTGCATAACTCATCACCTCTTTCATGGTAAGGGGCATTTATGTAGTTAGAGGGCATTGGTCCTCACTGACATTTTGAAGGACAAGGTTTCTGCTGTCCGCTTTCACTCCATCTATGTAAAACTTCCATGACCTACTGAGTGTTATAATCTGAGAAGTCCTGAGGCTGCCATCCACGGTCAAGGCATCTCACGGTCCACCAATGGTAGAGACAGTTCCAGCCTGATGTACCTCCTAGCTGGAGTATTATTTCCAGATACCCATTTTTATAATTTATTAGTGGCTGTAATGTAGGGATGTTTTAGAAATCACACATTGGGGTTAAGAGAGAAGGTGTATTTGAAGTCAGTTCATGACTCACATCTTATAGGAATGATCTTCAGTGGGGCTGAAACTCATAAGTTTGTGGACCTTTACTCTCTGGGATTCACAAAGACTATAAAGTATGCATTGCATAAACCAGATAAACATGTAGGAAATTGTAGGGAAGGCAGAGTTTCACTTCTGCTGTCTTCAGTCTGTTTCCAGTTGGGCCTGGACATTATATTGACCTAGATAGATCAGTAGGAGAAAAGCATACACTTTTGTTTAATGTGAGTTTTACATAACCCTAGGACCTTCCTAAGGAATGAAGAACCAAAGAAATGGTGAGAACTTTAAGTTGAACAAAGAGAGCAATTATGGAAAAGTAACTATGTGGGAAAACTAAAGAAAGGAATGATTTTAACAAGGTCTATTTGAATAGAGTTCTCTTGATCTCAGTTTCTCATTTTTGATAAGAATGTACTTTCTTTTTGGAATGGGGAGGGCATATTTCCATAAATATGCCATCTTCCACTTTTAAGAAAAAAGAAAGGGTGCTCAGTCAGTTAAGCATCCAACTTCAGCTCTGATCGTGATCTCATGGTTCGTGAGTTCTAGCCCCACGTCAGGTTCTCTGCTATCAGCACAGAGCCTGCTTCTGATCCTGTGTCCCACTCTGTCTCTCTGACTCTCTCTCGCAAAAGTAAATAAACATTGAGAAAAAAAAGAAAAAGAAGGAAGGACAGAGGATTTTTCTAGTATAGGCTACTCTTAAAGTGCCTTTAACTCAAAAGTCAGTATTGCAGAATGGCATATTTTGGGTGGCATGTTCTGAACTCCTTCAGAATGTTGCATATATTGATAAATAATGCATGTGTGGTGGGGTTTGATTTACCACTGTCTGGTCTGGGGTACATGTCTACACTGACAGTTATACTAAGACATAACCCTCTCCCATCTCCACACTTGGGCTCACTTTTCATTTAGGGTCTTTCAGGTGTCTTAGAATTCTGAAAAAGGCATTTCCCACATGGAATAAGTTGAATGTTGACTTAGCAAAATTTTAGGAGCCCATTTGCAAATCTAGCTGCTATTTGAAGACAGGTCTTCAGTGGATGATAACAGGAAGAACAACTAACATACTTCCTCATCAGGGGAAACACAATACTTACTGCAGTGTACTAGGCTGTGGAATTTGATTTGTATCTCACACAACCCCTAAAGAGGCTGCTCAAGAAGAGGCTGGGTCATCTCCGGATCCTACCTCCACCCTTGACTGTGTGCTTTCACCATACTCTGTCTGAACCTCTACTTTTCCTAACTTTCGTTAAGCTCTTAAATCCATACTATTTAAGGAAGAGAGAAGACTTTCTCCTAAAGCTGTGGACTCCACTCTAGGTTTATGAAAATAAATAAATAAACAAGAGTTGAATCTTTAAAATATTTTTTTACCATTTTTTAATTCAACTATAATTAATATACAGTGTTATGTTAGTTTCAATTCTACACATTACTCAGTGCTCATCAGGATAAGTGTACTGTTTGTTAATCCCTTAACCTATTTCAGCTATGCCCCAACCCGCCTCCCTTCTGGCAACCACCAATTTCTTCTCTGTATTTAAGAGTCTGGTTTTTGTCTCTCTCTCTCTTTTTTTTTTTCCTGTGTTCATTTGTTTTGTTTCTTGAATTCCACCTCTGCGTGAAATCATGTGGTATCTGTCTTTTTCTGAGTTACTTAAATCTTTTTTTTTTAACCTCTACATTTCTGCTTTGTCATCCCTCCCCTGGGGCCACAAATGCACCCTGCTTAGCCTGCTGGATGGAGGAGAGAACAAGGGGTAGAAAGAATCAGGAGAGAAAAAAAGCAACAACATGGCTTAACTCTTCAAATATATTATCTTTCCCCATGTGCATAAATAAGTTTATGGAATCCAGAAGCTGTTTATGGTGCAACCATCTCTATAAACAGTAATTTATACATAATTCATGTAGTTTTGGGTCCTTAAAGTGATAAAGTCCTGCAGCTTAGCAGTGCCTGGACAGGCACAGAAGTCAAATCATCACCATTTCTGCACCTCTAGTTTCCAGGGTGCCCCCTGGGATTTGCTCAGGCTATAATAACAGTAATTGCTGCTATTTGTTGCACACAGATGCTGTGATAGACCCTGTGCTAAGTATTTATCCATAATCAATATTCCCCACCTGTGCCAAGTATTGTTTTTCCCATCTTATGAATGAAAAAGCTAAAGCTCACAGAAGTTAAGCAACCTGTTCAAGATCTCCCAACTAGAGGGTGGCAGAGCTGATATATACTCAAATTTGTCTAGTTCCAGAGGCCTTGATCTTTCTACTCTATCACTGGATTACTTCGTAGAACCTGAGGCCAGAATTTATGTACAGGTAGTTTGTTTGTGAGGTGATCCCAGAGATAAGGACTGAGGGACAAGGAGGAGTGAAAAAAAGAGAAAAAGGCCATAGGAAGTGATTTTGTTGAGGTACTGCGGTGGGCCCCAAGGATCAATTCCTTTCCAAGGCTTTCTCAACTGCTTATAGATGTCTCTCAGAATTGTCTACCAAAGTACAAACCTTGGGACATATTTTACCCATCAGATCCTCATACCCCTCTGCTTGAGGGCTATCCCTGGGCCACGATGATCCACACACTTCTAGGAAGTGCATTCGTGCCTCAGGAGTGGACTGTTGCCTTATTTTGGAACATTAGAGAAGCCTCAGATTAGAAAGGGAAAGACTCACAGGGCATGACTGAGATGAGACTCAGAGGGTACGAAGTAAGTCAAAGCCTGTAAGAACCTGCCTGTAGCAGCCACAGCTGGCATCAGAGGTGAGACCGAGAGGGTGTGAGCTGGATCACCTAGGGGGTCTGATAAAACCATACTCTCCCAGATTCAGCCATTCTAGGCCACACTGACATATAATCCTTTAGGCGCATCGGCTTTGGAAAGGTGATAAAGCTTGAACGTGTCATCACACCTAAGTGACAAATAACTCCACCAAATTAAGTGTAAGGTGGGGAAGGTGTAGTGAAACACATGGATAAAAAGGGTTTTCTTCCTCATTGAAGCAGCACATAGATCAGGGCTACCTGAGTTTGTTGTTGTTGAAGTAGTTATCACTTTCTAATGGACAATAGGAAACTGGAAGCATTTGGTTGAAACATTCTCCTTTTCAAGATACATAATATAAAAAACAACTTTTGACAATCCATAGGGCACTGTTATGAGACAGGTTGAGAAAACGTACAGCTTTGAGGCAAGAATTGTGAAGGGGCTGAGATTTTAGCCACTTGCAAGCTAACGAGTCAGCCTGCTGCACTTTTATTGATGCCTGCAGACTACAGAATACAGGACTTTATTACTAAGGACACATCAAGCAGCATGAGCAACAGGACATTTGTTTCAGTTCTCCAAAACCTCTAGTCCAGCAGGAGAACTGAACAGGCTACCCAGATGCCCAAATGGATGTCTGGATATGCAGTAGGTTGCATTACAGAAGAAAAACCTTAAGCTTAAAGAACCTGAATTGCATATTGGGCAGGTATACCCACCCTTTGTTCACTGGAGACATTATCTTATTTGTCCTTTATAGTAAGGATGCCTCCCCTTTCCTCCAGCAGGAGATACTATCTCTATCTTCCAAGGTTGCAAACAAATCTGTCCTCAGTTTCAGGGGAAGACACTATCTTTGTCTTCCAAGGCTGCTCAGTATACAAACATCTTTGAAAAGATAATCTGAAACAAAGGGCATTGTTGATGCCCCACCAAATATATGTGGGAATGCAAGAGACCCATGCATAATTTTCTTTAAATACTTTGTCTTTCATCAAGTAGCAGCAGGGATGACCTTTGGTTAAGCCATGCATAAATGTTTTACTGCCTTAGCAAGGCACATAACTTTGACACATGGGGACATATTTCTTAACTTTAGATGGGACACAGGATAAGGACTAAAATACCTGGATAAGCAGCAGCTTTGAATGGAAAGAAAGAGGGGTGGGGGATAGAAAATGAGAGGAAGAGAGAGACAGAGACAGGGAGAGAGACTGAGAAAAATAGGAAGTATATGACAGATTCGGAAAAGTATATAGAGATACAGAAAGTATTGAGTGGGTGGATGGATGAAGGTAGAAATGAAGACAAATAGATATATAAATGGATGATAGGTAAATAATTATATGAATAAAGAGATTGAAAGAGTGAGGCAAAGAAAGTAAATGAAGGACAGAGAAACAAGGAATATGAGAAGGGCAGATAGAAACTCACAAGTGCTGAGACAGAGTCAGAGAAAGACACAGAGAATGAAAGAACAGAAAGAGAGAGACATGAAGATACAGAGAATGACAGAGAAAAGGACATGGTTGGATGGACAGATGGAGAGAGAGATGAGGAATGAGAGAAATGGATAGATACATGTATGGAAGACAGAGAAAGGGAAAGAAGAGGTAATAGGACTTTGGGCTCTGTATTCCGATCTAGTTTTTGGTTCTGCCATTATATAACTGCATGGCTTTGGGCAAGTTACTTTTTTCACATGTCAGATGGGAATAATATTAATAGTACTGACCTCATAGGGTTGTTTTTAAGTCTGAATGGAAATAATCCTCATAACTGCTTAGTAAGCTGGCAGTCCCACACTAATGTTGTTACGCAGAAAGATAACTTGTTACGTCAGCTCAAGTGCCCATCCCTATGAATCTAATAGGGTTCAATATTTTCAGCACTCATCTTAAATTTCTGTTTCCCATTGGAGCCATTGCTGAGTCTGGCAGATGTGTCAAACCCTGATAAAGCCAGCCCTGGCATCCAACATTAAAATAGCAATTTTATGCAAACGGGATCTTCTCATTATGTTATCCTTCTGCAATCCATAATTATTGCTTCTGAATGAATCTGAGGTTGTCTTCATCTCCATGAAATGAGGTCACACTACTTATACAGTAAATTAAAGGCAAATTGAGCAGATGATATGTATAAAATAAGAACATGCAGTTTTTAGAGCCATTGACACAGTGCTAAATGAGTTGATTTTCCACACAAACCAAGTATTTATATAATTTGGTTCAGCATCCCAACATTCAGATGGAAGCCCACACTCTTTACAGACTTGTTACTCTTTTACTCTTTACAGAGTTAGCATTTATGGTGAGGAATGACTCCTTGAGTCCTATGATTTCAGTTTTATATCCAAGCACATAATGTTTTACAGTTCATTCTTGCTAAAGCAAAAAAAAAAAAAAGAGATATTCTTGCCTAAGTTATTTTGGTATGTCACATTATGGTGAAGTATTTCCAAATAAAGTGGCATAAAAAGCACAACCTAAAATGTTTGGCTACATCAGAATGCATTACGGACTCTTTATCTGGCCTGCTTCTTTAATTGTTCTTCGTGTGCCCAGGCATTTACATTTCAAAGGGTAGTTATTATAATTTCTAGCACACACTTAATTCAATTAGTTCCTTACTTTTAATGAGGGTAGAATGAATAAAAATTATCCCGATTTAGGAGAAACTATATTTTTTTTCAAATGCTGTTTTGCCTCTCTATTCTCTTACTCTTGGTCAATCTTATGAGTAAACAATTACACAGATGGTATAATTTGAAGAACAGCATGATAATGCATATGAAAATATTCCAAAATACTTTCTTGTTGCTTTTCTATTAAATATCCCTCTGGTTAGAAATTCCACTAGTATATAGTCTTTCATTTGGCTTAAATATCCTTCCCTTAAACGTTCTCTTTCATTTCTTTCTAGTTTTATTGAGAACTAATTGACATACATCATTGTATAAGTCTAAGGCATACAAAATGATAATTGGGTTTCCATATATTATGAAATGATTATCACAACAGGGTCAGTTAACATTCATCATCTCACGTGAATAATATAAAGAAAAGAAAGGAAAAGATTCTCCTTGTGATAACTCTTAAGATTTATTGTCTTAACAACTTTTCTATGTATCATACAGCACTGTTAACTATAGTCATCATGTTGTACATTACATCTCTAGTACTTACTTAAGACTTGACATTTGTATGCGGGATCTCGTAAAATGTGTTTACTGAGTGAAAAGTTTAGGTTATATTGTAGAAAAATTCATTTTATTTGGATATTTTCCCTTTTAAGCACTCAGATTCAACAAACATTATTGAACCTGACTTTAGTGGTGATTGGGATGGAGTGATACAGTAGAGATTGGCGACCTCACCCTCATTCATTCATTCACCAATTGTTTATTGTGGGCTTTTACTATATATCAGACACTGTATTATGCCCTGATATATCATGGAGACTTTGTCCTCATGAAACATTATTGAATGAGGTGTGAGTGGTGTTTAAATAATCACACAATTAATAACTAAAAATTACAATGACTTCAATGAAGGAGAGTTGCAAGGAACTCCAGTGGCCTGAAATGGTTCTGTTGGACTGTGAGGTTACCAGAAATCAACTTTTCTAGGGCCATGATGCCATCCAGGACAGCAATACGATGTTAAAACATTAGGTATTCTTGAAAAGCAAGCAGGCACTTTTGCAAAGAAGTGACAAAGAGCAGCTTAATGGGCCAGAGAGCTGAGCATGGAGAAATGATGTTTGTTTAGAAACTAGTCTCCAAATTGCGCTTTTCTCTGGCCCAGATAATTACTTCTGAGTCATGCATGGTGTCTTCCTGATTCCCCTGCCAGATGTCGTTTTCTTTAGCCCTCTGTGTTCATACCCATGAAGTGCCTGGTAATAGAGCAATATGGGTCTAGGGCTTGTCCCTTCCTGGACATCAAGCTCTTTGAACTCAAAGTCTGAGCTCAATACATCCTCAGTAAGTGCCAAGGGCATGAATGAATGACAACCATAACCTCTAAGGGGGATATTAGTAGTTCTGTTTGTCAAATAAGAAACAAATGATTTGTCTAAATCACTTAAATTTATGATTTATCTAATTTATCTTAAATGATTTATTTAATGTCACACATCCAATATGTGGCTTTTTCTATATCTCAACCCAAGAGTCTTTAGAACAAAAATTTATGTTAGAAACTTACTGTCTCATAAAACAAGCATATAAGGACAACACCCCCATACCACTTGAAATTATTTAAAATAACTGTACAAATAAAAATTAAAAAAATAAAATGGCTCTAAACCTATGTCTCATTTGCATATAGTTTTGCAGAGATAAGGTATTAGTTAGGTTATGCTACAGTAACAAAACCCCCAATCTCAGTGTTTTAAGGCAGCAGTGGTTTATTTCTCATACATATTACATGTTGAGCAGGTTAGCAGGGTGTTCTGTTTGTTGCTATTGCACATAAAGCAGCTACCATTGCAAACATTGCTTCTGACCATGTGAAAGGGAACAACAGAGCTTTACAATGTTGCAATAAGAGGCTCTGGCCTGGAAATAACACATTATCATGTTAGTTCATAATTCATTGGTTGGAACTAGTCATATGGCCCTGTGGTCTCTGTTAGAAGATGAAAAGACAGTATATTTGGCAAGGACTGATAACTCCTACAGATGAAATGATTTATACTTCTTTTATGGACATTCATCAATTTTATTATCAGGTACTTACTATGTGCCAGGATTTGTGGACATAACAGTATATTAGTTGGCTATTGGTGCCTAACAATCACAGCATCTCAGTGACATATAACAATATGCATTTATTTCTCTTTCATGTATGTCTCAGGTGATTAGGGTCTGACTGATCTAGCTTGCGCTCAGCTGAGCAAGAGTTCAATGAACAGGTTCTATAGGTTGTTGAGTATACAAAATATAGCCCATAACCTTCTGGGACCAGTGTCTACATGAGGCATGTGTTTCTCATAGCAATGGCAGAAGTATAAGAAGGGTGAATGGAAATATCCATTGCCTCTTAAAGCCTAGACTTGGAACTATGATACAATCACTTCTGCCTAAATTCCATTGATCAAAGCAAGTTTTATGGCTGAGCCCAACAACAATGGGGTAGAGAATTATAACCAACCTCTCTTGGTATAAACAGCAAAGTACATGACAAAGGGCATAGATTCAGAAAAGAAGTAATTGGTAACAAGAATGAAATCAATACAAGCTGTGATTAGACTGAAATTCTTAACCTTGTATAGTTTATATTCTATATAAAAAGGATCAATAAATAAAATTGTAAAACTTTAGATGGATATAACTGCTAAAGAGAAGAAAGTAAGGAAAGGGGTTGGGAAGAATAACGGTGGTGATAGTGGTTGACATTCTAGAAAAGAGGCCAGGAAGGAAGACTTTACAAAAGAAGATGACACCTGAATACATTTCCTAAAGGAAATGGGAGAGACATTTATGAAGGTAGCTGAGGAAAACCAGAGGGAAAACAAGCAACTACAAAGGCTAAGCGTGCCTGAGAAGGGACTGGTGTGTGTGTGTGTGTGCGGGGCGGGGACAAGTTAAGAGGCCATCATGATATTTCAGGCAATAGGCAATGGTGGTTAGCCAAGGGTCTTGCAGTGGATGTTATGATAAGTCACTGAATAGGTAGATTGGAAAATATTTTGATGCCTATTCAATTAAGTTTGCTAATAGTTTGGATGTGCAATGTGAGAAAGAGTGGTGTTAAGGATGATGGCAAGGATTTTTGCCCCATTGTCTGGGAGAAAGGAACTTTCATGCCCTGAGATGGGAAGGATTGTGAAGCTCTCCAAATAAAGAAGATCGAGGTTCAGTCTTGGCCTGTTACGTTTAAGGTACCTGTTAGTCATTCAGGTAGAGAGGCCAGTAGGCTGTCAGATAGTAAGAGGATTAGAGGAGAGGTCCAGGCTGTAGAGATGAATTTTGGAGCCTCTTTTACATGCTCATATGTGTATCTGAAGGTATTTGAGGCCATGAGACTGGATGAGATCACCAAAGGAATGAGTTTAAATAAAGTAGTGAACCAAGGCCTGAACCCTGGGGCATTCATAGTTTCCAATGTCAATAAGATTGTAAAGATTCAGCAGTAGAGACTTAGCATACGTGGCTAGGGTACAGGAAACAATGCGAGTGTGATGTCATAGACATTAAGTGAAGAAATGTTTTCAAAGATAGAGTTTTCAACTTTGTCCAAAGCTACCAAGATGTCAAGTAAGATAAGGACAGATAACTGTTAGGTTGAGCAATGTGCAGACCATTGATGATCTTGTGAAAACAGATTAGTTGAAATAAGGGGGTAAAAGCTTGGTGGAGGAGGAATTGGTGATGGTGAGCGTAGATCACTGTTTTAAAGAGCTCTGTGAAAGAAGACAATAAAAAGTTTTGTTTGTTTTCTGGAAGACAGAAAATGATTAAGGGAAAATAATTTTATCAATGGGAGAAATATAAGAACAAGAAAAAAATAACAATACAGAAAAGAGGCAAAAGTTGAATTGATGGCCTTGAGTGTTGAAAAGGATGGGTTGATGCAGAAAGCAGGAGTGTGCTTTGTTTAGAGGCATGGACCTTTTATCCAGACAATCTAGGGGAAAGGCAGAGTAACTGGGGACAGAGGCAGGTAGGAGGGAGACGTACTTGTAGGAGCTGCATGCTTCTGTTATCTCAGTGAGGAGGGGAACATTTGTTCATTGTCCAAAATCAATTCTCTTACCTCCAACTGAGGTAGCCCAAACCAAGCATTGTCTTTTTTTTTTTTTAAGTTTATTTATTTATTTATTTTGAGAGACATAGAGACAGGGTGAGTTGGGTAGGGGCAGAGAGAGAGGGAGACAGAATCCCAAGCAGACTCCACACTATCAGCACGGATCCCGATGCGGGACTCAAACTCACGAAACTGTGAGATCAGGACCTGAGCCGAAACCAAGAGACGGATGCTTAACTGACTGACTGAGCCACCCAGGCACCCCATCAAGCACCGTCTTAAAGCCATACTGGTGTGGTAATGCCAAATACACAATATATTGGAAATTCTCTACACAGGGACAGAGGATGGGCCACCATAGAGATAAGCAAAGACATTCATGATGCTTTTGTGACTTGGGACAGCTGGAACTGAAAAATCAGATTCCTGATCTTTTTGCAGAAGCTCTTTAACACCAGAGTTGCCTGGTGTCTCTCATTCCTCTGCTGCTAGAGTTTGTGGCTCTAAAAAGGTTTATTTGCTTAAGGAAACTTGATTGGACCTTTAAGGGGTGAACATGGGTGGTTTTCTGAAATAAGATTGACAGTCTCCTTCCTGAGAGTTGTGAGAACCTAATCCCCTTTTGAATGTGTGGTTCTGAAGATCCCCATCAGTTGCTCTCTTTGCAGCCTTCCTATGTTCTAAATACCAACCTCTTGCCCCATATCTTCAAGTAGTTTAGATGTTACCTCTTTGAGAGGGCCTTTTCCTTATGTCAGTTAATGAAAAATCAACAATTGTGTGGTATTTTGGAGCACTTATCTTCCCTTCTGTATGATCGTATCATTGAGAGCAGAGACCGTCCTATTCTTTGAGGCATCCCGTTGAAGGCCCACCTTATATAGAATAGAAACTTAATAAATTAATGAATGGATCACTTTTTTGCTTCCCCTCAGGCATAATTAAAATTCAGTCAAGAAAGTACTGCATGAGCAAAGTGTTAAAGGTTAACAGCAAGTCTGTTCAGGACAATAGCAAATGTTAACTAATTATTAAAAGACATCTTTTAATTTAAAAGTCTAGTTTTTAATTATTTTTATGACAGTTTATGTTTAATTTTACCTGCTTTACCCCTGGCTGTAGATGACAGATTTCGATTTTAATTATGCAGCCAGTGATTACTACAAATGTGTTGAGACCCATTATTATTATTTTTTTTCCTTCTCTTAGCTCTCTTGGAGTTGGAAGTGAGCAGCCGTTGGGTATTATCAAGTTCTTCTGGAAATGGCAGTGATACATGGTCAAATAATTAGTTCCTGCCAAATGACTGACTCACATGCCTCACCACAGTCTTGGTGTATAAGGAATACTAAATAGAGGATAAAGTCTCTGGGCAGATACATGCGAGTGTGATTGCCTAGACTTTGATTATCCTTATTCTCTGCCTGTGCCCATCTGGCAAAGGCTAATTCACTCTCTGTAGTAGCTGGTTTTTGTGGCTCAACAAAGTAGCCCTTTGCTTAGTGGCTTAAACAACCATTTTGTTAGCACATGATTCTACAGGTTGGTGTTTTGGACTGGGCTCAGCTCAGTGGTTCTTCTGCCATGGCTAGGATCACTTACTTGTCTGTGGTCAGCACCCAGGTTGGTTAGGACTTGGGTATTTCAAAATTACCTCCACTGGCATAGCTGAGTTTTACTCCACATGTCTCTTATCCCAGCAGACTAGTCAGGGCGAGGTTCCAGGAAAGAGTAGAGCATACATATCCTTTCAAGGCCAAGACTCAGAACTGACATGTTGTCACTTCTGTTACATGCTATTGATCAAAACAATCTCAAAAACAGTGATATTTAGAGAGCAGGGAAATGGATTCTACATCTTGGTGGGAAGAGCTGAAAATCATATCCAGGCAAAGGGCCTGGACACAGGGAGGTCATTTTTGAGATCTACCATACCAGCTAAAATATAATTTATTTAAAAATATACATGAGTAAAATAAGCCCATTAGTTGGGTCTCCTGGTGTTGAGACCCCAAAAGTGCTGTGGATTCTGTACTGGAGTCAGAAGTAGGGCCTGGTTGTGCTATGCAGTCAATGTACTGCTTCCTGAAGATGGATGATGGACTCTAGCTTCTGAAATAAGAGCTTTTTCTTCTAAAGTTCATTACTGGGTCGAAAGCAATAGCAGGGCTCTAGCAGGGAAAACCAACATGAAGGCCTCAAAAAACTCTGTGTGGATCCAGGTATATCTTTTTCCATCTGAACATGTGATGTCCCAATCATTACTACCTTGTCTTTAACTAACTTGAACACGGTCCCAAGTGTAGTGCTGGCTGATAGCTAAGGTCTTAAGAGAAAAATGTTAAACGTATTTCCATTTTTAGAAGAGTCTCTTGATGTTCTAAGACTTAAAAGGTCAAAGACACAAAGGTCTAATGATGGAATGGCGGGCAGAATTGCTCATGCCTTTCTTTTTGTTTTCTTTTTTTAACATTTATTTATTTCTGAGAGAGAGAGAGAGAGAGAGAGAGAGAGAGAGAAAGAGAGAGAGCAAGTGAGCAGGGGAGAGATAGAGAAGGAGACACAGAATCCAAAGGAGGCTCCAGGCTCTGAGATGTCAGCACAGAGCCCGATGCAGAACCCACGTACTCTGAGATCATGACCCAAGCCGAAGTTGGATGCTTAACTGACTGAGCCAGCCAGGTGCCCCTGTTCATGCTTTTTCAACAGAGTACTCCAGTGTGCTCCTTGACAGTTCCTCTGTTATTTTTAACCTAAGCATTCAACTGTCTTTTATTGTCAACCCTAACTTCATATGGGTAGAGCACTCTATAAGGCACTTCCCACTTACATGAAATAGAGGGTAATGTTGGAGATGACAGCAGTGTGGTGACCAGTGCTGACGGTGCCTCAGTAGCATCCTGTTTAGATGTTGTGAGCTTGGCTATGTTTCTTTCTGTCCAACCTTCCTTGATCACTGCCATTTTTACCGTCTACATTCTCCAACAATTTCTGGAGCTACTTGTTAATAAAAACCCCTCTTGCTAATAATCCCCTTTGCTAATAAATCCCTCTTTTGCTAAATTAACCAGAATCATTTTTTAAAAATTTTTCTTTAACGTTTATTTTTGAGACAGAGAGAGACAAAGCATGAACAGGGGAAGGTCAGAGAGAGGAAGACACAGAATCTGAAACAGGCTCCAGGCTCTGAGCTGTCAGCACAGAGCCCGATGCGGGGCTCGAACTCATGGACTGCAAGATCATGACCTGGGCTGAAGTCAGCCACTTAACCGACTGAGCCACCCAGGCTCCCCCAGAATCATTTTTTAATTGACATATAGTTGACACACAATGCTACATTATTTCAGGTGTGCATCATAGTGATTTGACAACTCTGTATGTTGTGGTAAAAGTGTAACTATGATACAACACTCTTATAATACCATTGACTATATTGCCTATGCTGTCCCTTTTATCCCTGTGGCTTATTCATTCCATAACTGGAAGTCTGTATCTCTCCCCCCCCTTCACCCATTTTGCCCATGCTGTACCCTCCAATCAGAATCATTTTTAATACATTTTTAATTGCTTATAACTGAGAACTCAGTTGATTGATTTTAAAATATTTTCCTTGAATTCTCCTTAGGCTTGCTTAATTCCTAGTCAAAATATTTATTTGGTGGGACCAAACTGGGAACAAAAGCCACACTGACATGGGTTCATAATGATTTTTAATGCAGGTAAATGGAAAGCAGTGGTTCCCTACCCAGATAGATGCCCTTTAGTAGGCAGGTGCACCTATCCCCAGATGCTATATGTATGCATTGCTAAGGTCTCCCAACTTCCCTCCCCAAGCCTCATGCTCCACTGAAGAATTACCCTCAGCACTCAGCACTATTAATACCTTCCTCTCCTTCCAACCCCCTGGGAGACACCTTAAAGCCAATGATGAACTCATATGGAGGTAAAAAGGCCAACTCTCATGTCTTAAGGGGGCACAACTCAGTAGTGCTGCAGAAGCCCTCATGGATCAGGCCATGTCCTTGCTCAGCTCCTCCCCCTGCCCTCTTATGCTTCCCTGATTCCTCTCCTCCCAGAAGCCCTTCCTCGTTGAACCACATGCATCTGAATCCCTGGCTCAGGCTCTGCTTCTAGGAGAGCCAGGGCAAGACTGTAGATTGGGATTTAGGAGAGAAGTATATTAGTCATGGAGCATAATTGTGGTAGCAGTGAACCTCAAATGTCATTGGCTTCAAATGATACCAAATTATTTCTTGTTCACTTCAGTCTAATGTGGTTTTGTTTTGTTGATCAGGCTTTCAGAGATATAGGCTCCTTCTGTCATGTCGTTTCTCCCTTCTCTAGGTCCTTACCATCCTCTCTACTGGGGGATTGTTGGGGGGAAACAGTGAGACTTGCACTAAGGCCAGTTCTGGAAGTGGTGACCTCACTTCTACCCGTGTTCCATAAACAAAAATGCATGTGCAAGGGAGACTGGCAAATGTGGTGTACCTGTGGCTGAGCAAGAGAGGAGACCATAGAGGAGACCTCCCAGACCTAAATTTAGGAGAGATGGTGTGGGGAAGCAGAGCCAGGAAGCTGTTTACTTGAAAACACCAATTGGCTATAGGTCAGGCCACCTTATTGACCAAACAAGGCCTCTCTGGGGAGTGAAAGGGTGTAGCTTTAATAATTAATTCAGGATCCCAAGGGTAAAATGGGGCTGTTTCAAGCAAATAGGGACGTAGAGTCATCCCAGCTGTCGATGACTCACAAGCAATCAAGAAATGGCTGATTCATACCATGTGGGTAATGAAAATGTTTTAAATTTCTCTGTGCTGGGCCACAAGCCACAAAGCTGGGTAAAAGGGAAAGAGAATTAGGGGGTAGAATTTATAACCTTCACGGTTAGTAACTGAGCTGTACCCCTTCACCATGCTCAGAATATTCTGAGAATATTTAGAGAAGGGCTCTAAAGTTCTCATCCCCATCCAAGGCTCTTTCCTGCTTTCTCTTCTGTAGTCATCCCCCCAAGGTAGTGAGAAGCTGACAGTAATTCTTGCTGTGTGGTCTTTACCAGTTCCCTCTAGCTGAAAAAGCTAGAGGTGTATAGCAAGTCTCTGAGGCTCTTTTGGTATAAACATTCTCTGACTCTGGAAGACCAAGAGGCTAAGTTACAACAAGAGAGAATCCAGCCAATTCCTTAGGAATTGGTGTAGTGTTGTAATTTATAGTAAAAAATATATATTTGGTGTCTGTCTCCTTTTCTGGCACAGAGCTCTTAAAACCCTTGGAATTTCCTGTAAGGAGAGCAAGATGTCTCTTGTTATGCTAATGAAGTGAGTTTTAGACTCCATCTAAGCTTGGGAGCTGGTTACCAGGAGAACCAACCTTGTGATCAGAAGGTTGGAACTTTCAGTCCCATCCCCCCAACCTCCAGGGAGGGAAGAGGGGTTGGAGGTTGGATCACTTGCAAATGGTTAATGATTTAGCCAATTATGCCTATATAATAAAGCCTCCATAAAAACCCAAAATGACTGAATTTCAGAGAACTTGTGGGGTTGATGAACAGATGGAGATTTTGGGGAGAGTGCCTGTTTGGAGAGGACAGGGAATCTCTGGGCCCTTGCCCTAAAACTTGCCCTATGCATCTCTTCTGTGTGGCTGTTCCAGTGTTGTATCCTGTTATAGTAAACAAATAATAAGCTATAGTAATGTATAATAATCTAGTAGGTAAAGCATTTATGAGTTCTGAGTTTTGTTAGCCACTCTAACAAATTAATCAAACCCAACATGGGGTTTGTTGGAACCTTTGTCTATAGCTGGTTGGTCAAAAGCACAGGTAACAATCTGGACTTGTCACTGTCCTCTGAATTGTTGCAGGATTTTGTACCTCAATACCCAGGGTTCGTTGTCTTGCTGCTTTGAAGAATGAAGAGGTGGACACAAAATGAGCAGTAGGCAGAAGTTTATTAGAGTATAAGACTAGAAAGTAGAAATAGTATGAAAACTCTCTTTACAGACAAGGGACATTTGAAAGCAAATGCCCCTGACTGTAGGCAAGGGTCTTTGTTTTATAAGGTTTTGGTTGACCACCCCTTCCATTCCCCCTTGTCCCTTCTTAGGTTCTACCTTTATTGGCTGGGTAACTCTAGGTACTGGGTTGTCCATTCCTGATTGGCTTGATTCCATTGTGTGAGGAGACAGACTATGGTCATACCATCCTTTGTATAACATAAGTTTTATGATTTACTTATTTTAGTTAGGTATTTTGATTGTTAGATTCCTGAGGGGAACCTGAGGAGAGTAGGTGGTATCCGTTACTTCTTAAGAGGAACCTTATACCCGAGAGGGTTTGCTGTGGTCAGACTCTCCAGCATTGCTCCAAAGTATGTGTTTTGCCCCACCCAGGAACCTCAGGTCCTAACCTTTCCCTCTCTGCCTATTTTATCCTATCTTTTCCCTATCATAAAATGGGGTGGGGAGTCAGCGTTGTAGGAATTAACCTGTGGAACTCGATGCTATCTCTAGGTAGGTAGTATCAAAATTTGGACACCCATGTGGTGTCCAAGAATTGCTTGTTGATGGCAAAACCCCTCCCTACCCTGGAAATCGGTGATGACAATCATTTTGCTGGGCATATAGGAATGGGAAGGAGCAGTCGGTGATCCATTGTGAGTGACTACTGATGGCAAAAAGGAGTGACGGTAATGGATCACATTACAGATGTGCTCAGTCAACCAGGAACTGACTGCTTCCAGTCTGGCTCATGTGAGGACCCTGCCTAACAATCTGAGGAGGAAGAAAGTGGGGAGAAGGGCCTTTAGGCCTCTGTAACTTCCATCAACGTACTCCTGTTTATTGATCTGTATGGTGGATATTCTGATAAGCCACCCAGATCCTCTCTTGAGGGCAATACCCCTACTCCCAGCTGTCAGGAATTTCAGCGGTTGCCTGCTCACAATGGGCACCCCCCCCCCCACCATGGAAATTGCCCATGGCCTCAGGGGGCTGCCTTGCTTAAAGATAGGCAGAAAAGGCTTGGCTCCTTTGCCTCAATTAGGACAAATGAGAAGTCCATCCCAACTCTAGAGCTCCCCATAGGATCATCAAGACCTCTGCTGTAATGGCATTGGAGGCTACATTTTCCCCCTGTCTACTTGACCATTCCCACATCCATATAAGCATCTCCTGAGAAAGCAAGCCCTAGAAAACCCTTTGAGTACATCTCCCTGAGTCAGAGGCTGTTTCCAGGGGATGCAAATGAAGACAGCCTGAGACATAAAATCTAAAACTATTTGTGCTGGGAACATGGAATTTCAAGGCAAATGCTAAAGCCCTCATTTCTTGCCCCCAACTGCTGCTTCCCAGTGCCTTCCTATGTAGACATGCCCCCACATAAGGATGGGGAGAGATCTGGAGGGAGGACCAGCAGGCTCTGTGAGCTGCCCTCCCCCGCCCCATCGCTCTTATCTGCTGCTACTGCTGCTCTTATATTTCCTCCTCCTCTGCCTTCTGTTAATGCTAATTCAAGTCTTAAAATAGATTTTTTCTTCTTTTCTAAGGCCTGTAACACACTTCATCAGTTTTTTCTTTCACAAGTTTTGATTTTCTCTGCCTAATGGGCTTTCTTACATTTAAAGAAAAAGTCAGAAGTGTGTGTGTGTGTGTGTGTGTGTGTGTGTGTGTGTGTGTTATAGCAGATCTCAGGTCTTTTTGGTACTTGGAACTCAGAATATCAGGTAGACAAAATCTGTGATATAGTCAGGTCAGGTCATAAAGCTCTCCACCTTATGAATTATCTGGATACTTCTGTGGCCCAGGTGTCCCTGGCCATGACCTTGACTCTGAATTCATAAGTATCTTCTCTCAAACACTGCATTATTTTTTAAGGTTCTGGAGACCTGGGGGCCCTGGCTGTAGACAGCCTATATTCTGCCCATAGATTTCTAGGGGCACAAAATCCACAGGCAGTTTTTCCTTGAGGAGATTCTTCCAACAATGCCATCTCATTAGGGTAGAACTTGAGAGAGTGATTCCCATTCCTGGAAAAGAAAGTGGCTGACTCACAGCACATGGTAAACCACCCCACCCCCGCCCCCGGTGTGAGGACACAAGACCTACACTAGCACACCATTTTCAGTTCTTCACAGGCTGTTGCACAACTGTCAGTTCCATGGTTCGAATCCTTTTGTTAAGAGTCTATTTCTGAAATCCCACATTTAACATCTTCATTCAAGGTACACTTCATGTTACACCTGAGTGGTGTTCCTGAACCAGTGCACATGCAGTGACTTCTCATGTGACCCTGGCTCCCTGAAACTCTGTTGCCCTTCCCAGAACACCCAGGAAATGAAGTTCTGAACCTCCATGCCTATGGATTCTGTGCATGTTTCACCTTGGAATGACCCCTGTATCTCTCATCCTGTGGCTGGGGAAGCAGGTTGGTTTGGCCCTGCACCCTTTTGGGTGCAGCATACCATTCTTTCTCCAGTTTCTAGGAGAAATCCAGTCACACTAAATGCATTGGAGGTGGAGACTCACTGGCCCATGGGGAGAGAAGGCAGGCCCGCTGTCTTCTTGGCTTGATTCTTGTTGCAGTCTTTGTCTTTGAGTTTCTTATGGTACTATGCCCCTTCCAAAAACCCTCACCTCCAAAAGTGACCCTAGGGGCATGGTCTCAGCTCTCTGCTATCACCACTGCCTTGAGAGAAAATAACCTTGCTTTCTTCCCTACCCCCTCGGAATCCTAGGAGTCTTTATCTTTATGTCTTCAATTAACCATGGCTTCTAAAGCTCTGCCTTCAAGTTTTCTCCTGCTCCATGAACACAGTGTCTCTATCAAGCATAAAGAGTTTTAAAACAATAATGAGCACAGGTGAGCTGCAGTTTCAAGAAATTTCCGCCAAAGAGTGAGCTGCTCTAGGACAAGGTATCTTTGTTATTTATGCTTATACTTTCACCACCTAGAAGAGTTCCTGGTACAAGGTGGTCATTCATTAAGTTGATTGAATTAAGGACACTATAGGGAGTTATTTTATAAAGCAAAATATCTTCCTTTATAGGATGTTAAGCTCTTCAAATGTAGTTATAAATATGTTTTTGTATTTGGGAATTTTCTTAAGTATGAACAGATGAAATGGACTTAATTATTCAGAGGGAAGTATAATGTGGTTCTTTTCCATATGGAGGTTGGTTGTGGCTATCTCTCTGGAGAAAAAGAGGCTTTGCTTGGGAAGCAACAGTAGGTCAGGGACAAAAAAATCTTCTCTTGTGTCATAGACAAAATTGTAGGAGGTACACTCTGAGTTCTAGGCAGCAAGCCAACATTCTCCTGCCTCCTGATGCTTGAAGACTATGCTCTGATTTTTATTTTTATTTTGTTTCCAGTGCCAGTGCTCTGGGTCAATATGTTAATTTGAAAACTAGTTGCATATATTTGTATATTGTACATATTCTTGACTCCATAGAGGCAGATTTAAAATTAGATAGGGTTTTCCACCCTTCTACTAGTCTAATATGGTTTTAAAATTCTATAAAAAAATACCATTGCCCTTCATTGTTCTCACTGTTTGCAACTGTAGAAAAGATAATGGGGTTTAGCAATTATCAGCTTAATCTAGTAAAAGAAGATTTGACTTTCTTGACTTGCATTATTTAATCTACAGTGACATGGTAATTTTCATTGGTTCTTGACCTGTAGTCTACAGACCCAAATTGGGTAGTTAGGAGGAGACTCCATGAACTTGTAAAGAAAAAAAAAGTAAAACATTTTTATTTCACTGAAATTTAGAGTTCTCTTCATTTATATGTATAGGCAGCCAACTGCAATAGTATCAACAGTATCTGGTTCTTTGGCTTTAATAGAAATCACAATGATTTTAATATCACAATAGAATTGCTCAGCATATCTTAAAATGTCATTTTATCTATCACTACATTTAAATTATTTGACTTTCCACAAGTTCTTGTCAGTTAATATGCTAATTAATAGAGAAGCACAAATATTACTATATCATAAATTTATTTATTTAATATTTAGTAAGTTTCAGCATAATTCAGTTTTTACTTTGTATCCTTGTGCATTTCACTTTATGCATTGAAAAATATCATCCTCTAGAAAGGTCCATCAGCTCTGCAGACTGCCAAGAGGATCCAATAGACAGAAAAGGCTTAGGGTGTGAGATTTACCTATTTATTTGTCAATACCCTGGCTTTTGTGTGTGTGTATATATCTTGATTAACCACAACCCAATGCTTCTTACCTGCCTTTCCTCAACACAACCCTCCTGGGGACATGGGTTATTGGCTGAACAGTCCCTTTCCCCAATATGCCTGAAAAATTTAGCAAACTATTTCTGAAGAGGAGAGAGCTCACTCGGGCATGGCTTGATGCTCTGAAGAAAAGTCATTATCTTTTAGGATGAGGGTGATATTTTAAAAATATATATAACCTTAAGTTTGATCACTCTGTTGGCTTTTTTAAAAGGCAGCTCTCCAATTAGGTCTCTATCAATCCCAAATCTTTAGGACAGATTCTAAATATAGTCACCTTTTCACTTCTATTAGAAGGACGAGAGCCAGTTTAAAAGGTATGCCATCGACTGATGGAAACATAAATTGGAATCATTCTGAACTTACTGTGTTTGCTCCATGCTGGGACCAAGCTGAGGCTGGGGAGCATTATTGGCACAGTGCCATTTGGAGGGAGCTTTGTTTTCCTTAGTATGGGAATCTAACAAAAAGGAGAGGTGAAGACACTGGCTTGGTTCTTTAGTGGAGGTTTAATACGATTGTATTCTTAATTTTTCAGTATGAAGTCTGTTTTATTACTGCAACAACGACAGTCAGATTTTTAGTTTGCATAGGGTTTGTTGAGGGAGAAAACACTGAAAGTCTTCTCTCAAATGCCCAGTGTGGAGTAATGGGTGGTTTCCCTTGCCATGAGAATGTAGATGCTGTCACCCAACTCAAGCACACCAGCTGTCGGCTCCATTTCTGGTTCTCCTGCAGCTCTGTCTGGGTCATCTGAAACCCACTGCCTTGGTTGCTGAGTCATCACAGTGTGGAGGAGCCAAATCCAGTGAAAATCAGCCTCTGGCCCTTCAGTATTTACCAAGCATATTTTGGGAGGCAGTCCAGAGCCAAATGTGAGCCTTAAGCATGACCATTAAGTAGGCAACATCTGGGACTCCAAACCTGACTTCTGCTTTTCAGGGTTTCCCTAGTCCCTTAGCTCCTCCCTTCCTCAAGCATTCTGTGCCTCCATGCTGATACAGCCCTTCTCAATCACTGGTATACTTGTTCACAGTACAGTGTTAGCAGGGCAATATGCCCTTCACCAGGGGATCACTGTCAACTGGAAGAAGCAAGTAGTTTAGGGATACAATTCTTAAAGTGAACTGCCAGTGGTAGATGGTGAAACCTGGATGCCTTCCTTGCTTGTTCTTCCTTCAGTTGACTTTGAGTTAATCAGAAGGAAGATTATTTTGGGTGGGCCTGGCCTAATTAGTTGAACTCAGAAAAGAGGGTTTATAGGGAAGAAATAGACAAAGGACGTAGAAGGAAGCAAACTTCTATGTTGTGGAGAGATCCACATGGTGGGGAACAACATGCAGCCTTGAGGAACTGAAAATTTCAGACTTATAAGTGGCAAGGAGCTAAATTTTGCCAACAGCTGGAATGAACTTAGGAGAGGCTGAACTCCAGATGAGATCCCTAGCTCTGCCAACAGTTTGATTTCAGTCTTGTGAGACCCTGAGCAGAGGATGTAGCTAACTTGTACCTTGACTTCTGGCCCACAGACACATGATGACAATAAATTGTAGTGTTTGAGGCTCTAAGTCTGTGGTTATGTTTTTTGCACAGAAATAGAAAACTAATATAGCTGGATTCCAGAGATTCTTTTGTGTGTCATTGATCCCATGGGAAGTCTGGTGAAGCCTATAGACTTCTCAGAATTAATTATTAAATGCTTAAAATAAAATACATAGGCTTACAAAGGAAATGGCTCTCACTGAAATAGGGTAATAAAAATATTAAAAAATGTATCTAGGTCAGAGTAACTTACACATTTGTTAACATATTAAGTAATGAATAATAATAATAACATTAAATAATAAGATCTAGTGGTGAATCTAAGAACTACTGTAATGCTGAAGAAACCATGGAAGCCATATTTTAGGATATCTGCAGGAACAGTAATACAATAAAAATTACCTGCCATTTCTATGGGTGTCGAGGTGTCGAGACTGCTAGTGTTCTTATGGTTGGTTGATTTCATTCATATTTTAAGGAAATACTAAATTTCAGAGATTATTTAAGGATTTTTCTCCCAATCTCAGGGTATGAACCCCTGCATTCTATCTGGGTTAAGAACCCTAGATGAGAAAATTCTTGGGCTTCTTCCAACTTTCATATTCTCTGGGCTAGCTTCACATTTCTGGGCACTCGCTGGAGGGCTCCATCACCCACATTGGACCCTTTGTTCACCTCCTCAGAAGGGCCCACCCTCTTGTCTATTCCTAGCTCATTTTTCTTTAATTACATGGATCACTTGATTTGCATGTGTGATTCTTGTCTTCTCGATGATGCAGAATTAACTTTAACAGAACACAGATGCATGAAGATAAACTCTGGGTGTGCCTCTCTGGGTTTCCAAATGTCGGTGTTCCAAGTGGCCTCCAGGGGAGGCCCAAACTTGTAACTCCTATGACAAAGCCAGGGTTCCAGGCTGTGCCCCTCCTTTACTTGACAGCTGCCCATCCTTGCTCCCTTCTCTTTTCTGCAGACCTGGTGTGGGACAGAATGTGTGCTTATGAAAACTCGCTTTCCACCCACTGTTCTCTGCACTGTCAGAGTTATAAATGGATGTTCTCTGCTCTTGGCTGTGCTGTAAATCAATGTAATACATGCTTCCCAATTATTTCTTTACTTCTTTCTTTACTCTTTACTTTTCCAAAAAATTACAAGCGTGCATGGCTTTAAAATTTAAATAGTACTTAAGAGCTTATGATGCATTCCTTCCCTCTCTTGTCCCAACTCCTGTTTCTATTTTCTTTTCCTCTGTTGGTTACTTCCTTAACTTTACATAACATATCTATTATTTCTTGATTTAATAACTTTACATGAAGCCTGTTGACTCACTGTTATGAAAAATGAGGGTTTAATTCACTTTACCCCCCATTTCCCATGGATGGTAGTTTTATTATTTTAGCTCTATTGCTTGCCTTTATCATACCTCTATTTATATCCACTTTAGTGCCACATCTGCCTACTCTTCCTTCTTTTCTATGTTTTATTTTCTTTCAGATATATACTTACTTTCATATTGTCAAGCTTAGCATTATTTACCTTCTCTTCAGCCAAAGTTGTCTCATATAACTTTCTCTATAGGTTAATTTTAAAAGCAGAAAATTAGCAAAGAGCTTTAATGTAACTTTGACTATCAAAATACTGTTCTGTGCAAGGCCGGGTGGTGGCTAGGGCCATGGGTCTAATAAAGTGACCTCCTAGACCACTTGAAGAAGGAAGGGCCAATTGTGAAAGTCCAACAGTTCTTATATTGTTTATACCATCAAGTGATTAAACCCTTGTCTCATTTTTGTTTAACACTTTGATGAACATTATATGCAGAAGATTTTTGTTTGTTTGTTTCATGTCTCCTTTTCTCTTTTACATCTACTTTTGAGTTTTTGGGCTTCTTGGCAAAGGAGTAACAGGACTTCAGTCCCCAGTTTTGTGGACCCTCCCTGTGGATGGGACTCCAGCATAAACTTATTTCAAATCAATGTACTTCTAAATAAAGACAAAATTGAACCAGATTGATTTGAGAGAGAGGAAGAACAACATTGCAGGTGTAGATCTGACCTAAGATATATTATTTCTAAGCTCTAAGAAGGAGTCCAATGGGCTGATTCCCTGGGAAATGCATCTAAGCATTTTCCATCCGGGTATTTTGGGTGGAGCTCTGTCTCCCCTAATAGCAGTAGAACACGCCACAGACCTAGGCTACCAGCATAGTGCTGCTTTGCTGTAGGACGCAGGTATAGGTGACAATTTTTGGTCCCACTGCAAAGGTTTCATACATTTAAAAGTAAATTATTTGGTAATCTAATATCAGTAGCGTTTTGTCTATAGACTTTAATAACTCAAGGTCCACCATTTAACTCAGTGCCACAACACTCCATTTTTCAGATGATTCCCAAGTTTTTTCAGAATTCCTTTTGGTAAGGAAACTTCTAGAAACTGAATCCACACCCTCAGTTCATAAATGAGCTAATGGGTTTATTTCCTAAACCCAATTAGTTTCTTTTGCTGAGGTAAAGACTTGCTGTTTAGATCTGAACACCGCTGTCTATTTTGTAAATGATCCCCAGGCTGAAGTGAAACAGTTGTTAATGTATTTTTGATGAATATTAAAAATTCATGAAAAAAAATAAAAAGTATGATAAATATTAAAAGCAGCCTGGTTTTGGTTTCCTTGCCTTAAAGTTATTCTCTCTCTTATCCTTTCTCTCTTACTCTACAAAGAATATCATAAAACTTCCACATCTTTCTACATTATGGAAAGTCAATTTGATAAGAATGTTGTTATGTCTGTAACCTGTCAGGGGTAAATTGAGTAGAAAATTATGCAGTACCCTGGTAAAACCAAATGTTAATATGGAAATTCTCATTAAAAGCCCTAAGAAGCTACAGATGTTTGAGTAAATTCTACTGATTGCTTTGACCTGACCTTTTTTAACTGTCCCCTTACCCAGCGTGCTGAAACCCTTCAACTGATCTAACCCCTGTGTTATCAGTTTCAGACCAGGAGGCTTTCTCAGAATCATTGGCTGTGGCATTAACTCATTTTCTCCCCACCTCCTTCCTGCTCTATCCCCTCACCCCTGTCGACAACAGCTCTGTACAGGGCTGTGAGCAGGAAAATGCAGCAAGTTTCTCCTTCAATAAAAAGGACATCCCATTCAGGTCACTCATGCAGCTCATTTTAAATAAATTGAATCAACTTATGCCTATTAGCTGCCTGTCCTTGAACTAAGATAACATCTGATGTTCAGGTATCACTCCAAGAAGGAACCATGAGGGTGACAAAATTTGCTGAGTGCTCTAAGGCCGATTTTTTCCACACTTTACTTTGAGTAGGGCTAGGGGAAGGGACCTGCTATTTTGTTTCTAAGGAAGTAGCATGATAACTATTAACAGTGTGCTGTGCCCTTGGAGAAAAGCCTCAGAAAAGTAAAACATTGGAGAATGTTTTCAATCAAGTTTTATTTTTGTGAAATGAACAAGGTAGCATGAGATGGTGCTCATCCCAGGAGACTGGTAATGCTCTGTCCCTTTCCAGAGAACCTCTTGTCTTTGTCATCAGCAAGTCAATGAATCAGTAAGGCTAACTGATATACAGGAGTTACACAAGGAGTAGCATAAAGATGGTTTTCCTAAAGAAGGGCTTAAATTTGATTGAGGTAAATCATCTCTGAGTTTCCTTTCTTTGATGATGAATTTGTTCTCATGATTTCCCATCCTGTGGCTTTAAAGATGGGTGAAGTCTCCATTTATTTAATTCAGACATTGCCTTTGTTATTTTTGTGGCTCAGCAATATTTTAAGTTCCTCTCTCTGGCTGGGCATATGAGATGATCTCATTTTTCAGCTGCTTCAAGTGAGGCATGACCATGAGACTTGTTTGGCCAATGAAATGTGAGTGGAAATGCTGTATGTGGCTTCTAGTCTGTCACACCTAATTGTTGATGCTTGACCCTTGAGTTCTTTCTTCCCCCATGCCTGTGTTCATGGAAGCAGAGGTCAGCATGGATTGATGTGGCTGGTTAAGGACAGTGGTCCTGACTCATGACCAAGTTAGGATGAGTGGGAAATAACTTTGTATTGGCTAGGCCACCAAAATTTGGGGGTTATTCTTATTACAGCATAACCTAGCCTATCCTTATTGAAATAGGATCCATGTTCAAACTCTCTTGAATGAGCCCCTTTAGAGCCACTGTTACTTTATCTCCAAGGCATTTGTCTTGATTTTTCTTGATGGAAACTCTTGGGTATTTTGTGCAATAGACAGCCACTTGGAAAGTTGTGAGCTGGGGGGGTCCAGATGTTGGCCTGCCAGCAGCAGACAAGTGTATGCTTCACGAGGTCCCCTAATTAATGGAAAAGAGCCTTATGGTATAATAAAAAATCAGGCTTAGCACAAGGCTCTCTTGGGATCTCTGCCTGTGATTGTAGAAAGAAAAGAAAACCTGGTTTAATTGACATTTATTAATTGCTCTCGGCTACTCATATTAAGTCACCTCCACACTGATAATGGCTTGCAGGGATAACCTTGATAGGAGTAGCTGATTCAAAAAGGCCTGAGTGTGATCTCAGTTTCAGACATACGGATCTCTTAGAAATAGGTTTCAAAAGGCGAATTTCAAGTCCAGTTTTCTGTAAGTCCAAATGAACACTATCTACTTGACTGGAGTAACATTACCCACTTCTGTTATGGCTTGATTCTTACCTAAGTTCACCGAGAGGGAAATTATTTTAATAATTCTTGCAATTTCATGACAAATCATAATACCTTCAATAAAGCATCCCCATTTTAGTAGGCTTCAACATTTGATATTTAAAAGGCCATATTTCCAGAAACCCTTTCCAAATTGGCAGATTTGGGGAAGGGGTTGTGTTTTGTGTGGTGCTTCGTAAGTTACTTGGTAGAATCAAGAACTTTTAAAATGTAGTTACAGTATTTCATGTGATCATCTATCATGGAAGATCCATTAATAATAAACATAACTGTGAGTTTATATTTTTCTCCCATAGAAAGGAACTCTACTTTCCTTTGAAGTGGGTTCAGTTCCCTAAAGCACGATGTTTCTGAGTTAAGTTGCTATTGGGTTGAGGAGTGAGAAGGAGAACAAAACTAAAATATTTTCCTAATGTCTCATGGACACTGGACAAGTAATGATGAAGTTTCTGTCAGCACTCTTTATTGCTGATAAATAGGAAAATGTCTGAGCTGGATGGGGGCCTTCCTAATTTTATGAAGTCCTCGCAGCAAGGGTGTGCACACATTCATTCACTTTTTGTTTATCTCCTCCTCCTTGCCTTCAGCTCCTTTGGAAAAAAATGACAGACTCAAAAAAGGTGCAGTCCCCTTAATGTGTACCTTGTTTATGGGTGCCCGGGTGGCTCAGTCAAAGTGTCCGACTTTGGCTCAGGTCATGATCTTGTGGTTCATGAG
This sequence comes from Panthera pardus, assembly GCF_024362965.1. NCBI lineage: Eukaryota > Metazoa > Chordata > Mammalia > Carnivora > Felidae > Panthera > Panthera pardus. Next base: position 38,064,649 of record NW_026526821.1, read on the forward strand.
TTTGAGCCCCACATTGGGCTCTGCACTGAAAGTGTGGAGCTACTTGGGATTCTCTCTCTCCCTCATTCTGCCCCTCCCCCACTTGTGCACTAGCTTGCTCTCTCTCAAAATAAATAAACTTAAAAAAAGCCCACAACTATTGAAGTGACTCAGTCTACTCTATTAGCACTATTTTGTATGTATTACTTCTGCCTGCTACATGCAGTTCTTTTAAAACTTCTCTTGTTCCTTTTATTCTACTATTTTCCTGGAGACCATTTGATCTGCACTGTTCCTCACCAGCATAGGAAGTGTTCTTATGGTAGCTGATCTCTCCTAAACCTGTGAAAGCTTCTTGTGCTGAGGATTATAAGGTTCAAATTCCCATTTTTGCTAGGTAAAAAAAAAATGGCTTGAATATCAGAAATGTCACATGGTTGAAACTTTATTTGCTGTGGCAAGAAATTCATAAAGAATTGGAAGAATTGCCTAACAGGTGTAAACAGCCTGCTCTTTGTGTTTTTTTTTTTAATGTTTATTTATTTTTGAAGGAGAGAGAGACGGAGCATAAGCAGGGGAAGAGCAGAGAGAGAGGGAGACATAGGATCCGAAGCAGGCTCCAGGCTCTGAGCCCAACATGGGGCTCAAACTCACAAACCATGAGATCATGACCTGAGCTGAAGTTGGACGCTCAACCGACTGATCCACCCAGGTGCCCCAACAGCCTGATCTTTGTCATCTTATATTCTGTTCTCCGACAAAGGAAAAAGGTAACTAGAAAGGAATATCATCAGAATGGTCTATAGAAGTGGTGAAAGGTGCGTGTACATTATGCATCATTCGCCCCACCCTGGTCCTGCTCCAGTCCAGGGGCAAGAGAAAGAAGAGTAAAAGAAAACCAGAGAGTGGGGCGCCTGGGTGGCTCAGTCGGTTAAACATCCGACTTCAGCTCAGGTCATGATCTCACAGTTCATGAATTCAAGCCCCACGTCTGTCTCTGTGCTGACAGCATGGAGCCTGGAGCCCACTTTGAGTTCTGTGTTTCTCCCTTTCTCTCTGCCCTTCCCCTGCCCCTGCTCACACTCGGTCTCTGTCTCTCTCCCTCTCAAAAATAAATAAATAAACATTAAAAAAAATTACACTTGAGGTCCAGCAGCCTCAGGCATTATCTTTATTCTGGTGGGCCCCTGCCTCCCAATAACGAAATCAAGGATAAGTTCTTCCTGCTTTAAGGAGTTCTCTTGAGAGAAAATAGGATAACATGGAAGTATTCTATGTATTGCACATCAAAGAAGCAGGGCACATTTTAGACATCTGTAAAGACATTTGTGAAGTAACTGTAAACTACCCCCTCACCCCCCAGAAAGTCTAAATAAAAAATATAAAACCAACCATCATAAAACCTCAGGGTTGTCTAGATCTCCTTTGACCATATATCCACGGACAACAGAGAAGATCATTTAGGAGAGATCAAATCAAAGGGCAGGAGAAGCACGAATGCCTGCCTGTCCTCCTTGCCTGCTCTGCTACAAGCATTTTAATTGTGTTAGTTTATTAAGTCCGCTCACTCCTTGTCTCATGTGGACATCATTACCCCATTTTACAGAGGAAGAGAGTAAGGCCAACAGAGGAAATATAGCTTGCCCCAAGTGGAAGAGCTCGTTAAGTGGCAGAGGAATAGAATGAAAGGCAAGCTGATTGACTCCAAAGTTGTACTTCTTCCAAAATGATATACAACTGCTCACAAGGATGCAGGAAGGCAGTGGATTTTATGGGAATCAGGAAAGCAAAGGTTTTAGGGGGTGGGGTAGGAACTCACCTGTCCACAGCTTTTCTGACAATAATACCTCCTCCTCCTGTCTGTGAACTTTTCGGTAGCACATTAGTGAAGCCATATCCCTGATGGTCCTCCAGGAAAGACTGAGCAGCAGTGGGAGTATATGAGGTGGGAATATTGTCTGTCCACACCCTACCATTATCCTGTCCCACTTGAATAAGCAGGTTACCAGAGGAGAGAACTTAAATGGCATATATACCCTTTTGAGAGAAACGCCATTTGCAAATGCCCCAAATAAAGACACGGAATGCTATAAGGAAGAGAGCAAAGTTTGGGTGGGGGGGTGGTCAGATAACTCTGATACTTAACATTTGTGAGATATTGGACATCTGAAAATAGGGATGATCGTACCTATGTTGTAGGATTTCTCTGAATCAGCAAGTCCTTCCTCCTTGCTGCCCCCCGCCCCCCCCAGCAGGGCCTTTTTCACACTTACAAATTTGTTAGGAACCTAAAAGAGCCTTTGCTTTGTTACAGATGGGTGCTATGTTTTGATGTTAATCATATTGGAAATTAAGACCAAGACATCCAGAAATACTTACTAATTATTTTTAAATTATAATAGATCTACTAATATTAACATAAACAACATATACTTCTTAAGACCAATGATTATGCATTCAAAAAAGACCACTTAGAATATTGGCATTGTTTTATAACTTTGTAAATCTGTCTAGTGTCCGGCTTAATATAAAACAGATTCTCTTATCTGCTTCTGCATTCTGTCTGCTGTGATAGATACATTGTTTTGGTTGAAATGTTTAAAGAAAACTCAGCCTCAAACAGATTTGTAATTGAAAAATACGGACCTTACAGATCCCCTGAAAGGTGAACTCCAAAGGTTCTGGCACTACAATTTGAGAATAACTGCTCTAAAGATTAAAATAGTGAATGAATACAAAGGATTTACTACTGTGCCAGGACACAGAATGGATAGATGCTCACTAACTTGTACGAGAAAATGTTATCCCTAAGTTTCAAGGTACCTACATATTATGGCTGAGATATATGTCCCAAAATAACATGTATACCACATTTAATCTCTTTCTATCTTTCCAGATAGATGGATAGATAGATATAAGGATGGATGGATGGAGAGAGAGATCACAGGCAAGCAAGCTGACTAGGTAGATGGATGGATAGATAGATACCACAGCCAAGCAAGGTAGATAAGGATGGATAAGTAGATGGAGGGATGGATGGACGAATGGATAGGTAGGTAGATAGATAGAGATAGATAAATGATAGATAGATAGATGATAGATAGATAGATAGATAGATAGATAGATAGATAGATAGATATCACAGCCAAGCAAGTTGATGGGGGCACACATACATGCAAAAGTATGGGGCATACACACAAATGAAACTTTGAATTCCCTTAACCCCCGTTAAATCAGAATATTGACACCATTTTACAAATTATTGTAACAACATTCTTTTGACTCCTTCTCCTCTTAATTTCCACCTTTTTTTAAATTAGGAAAAATGCATTTTATAGGTGTGACCAGTGTGATACAAATCAGTGGTGGACAGTGCCCAGCATCTATATCTGTCATAGAGTCCCTTCCTCCCTCTCCTGGGAGTTCATGACCCAATCCCAGAAATCAAGCAGAATTTCAAACATGTTCACCAGGGCAAAGTGGAAGTTATTTCCCCTAAGGGCCTTTTATTAGGAATGGGGAGGAATCTATAAGAAGGGCTTTCCCTGAACAGGGTTCTTAATCTCAACCCCAAAACACAGATAATTACTTGAGTGGTAATTTTTTTCAATTCACCAAAATTTGGTCCATATAAAATACCATTCTAGATTCATAGGAGGGAAGTTAATAGATATATACTGCACTAATATGAAGCACTAAATCTTAACTCTTAGAACCACATAGAAAAAATGGCTGTAGGATTTCCATTGGACCCATGTGCTACCAGCATCTGCTTGGCATTATCCACGCGGTCCTCAGAGTTTGAAGAGTGAAAGTGTCCCATAAGATATTTTATAAAAGATGTGATTCCTGATTTATTGTTAGATTCAGTTTGAGCTCTTTCGTGACTTGGGCATCATTTTTAAGAAATTATCAATATTTTATAGATACTTTTAGTTTCTGTTTTTTAAAAATCTAGGTATACTTTATATATAGTAAAAGCCACTACTGTCAGCGTAGAGTTCTGTGTTTTGACAAATGCTAGATTTGTGTAACCACTACCATAATCAAGATACAGAAACAGCCCAACACTCCCCAAGGTTTCCTCAGGCTTTTTATGGTGAATTCTTGCCCCCACCCACAGCCCCTAGAAACCACTGGCCTTTCTTTTTCTGTTTCTACAGTTTTTTTTGTTTTTTTTTTTTGCTTTGTCCTTTATATGATGTGATGTTAATGGAATTACAATCTTTTGAGTTTTGAGTTGGCCTCTTTCATGTAGCATAACAGATTTTAGATTCATCCTTATTTTGGGGCATATAAGTAGTGGGTCCCTTTTTCTTCTGGGGCACTGTTTCACTGAATGGACATTCCACATTGTGTTTAATTATTCCCCAATGCAGGGACATTTGAGGTGTTTCCAGTTTGGGGCAATTACAAATAAGGATACTATAAACATTAGCATACATTTGGTGTGTGTGTGTGTGTGTGTGTAAACTTAGATTTTCATTTCACCTTGGTTGCTGGGTCATATGGCAAGTGTATATTTAACATTATGAGAAACTGACAAACTGTTGTCTACAGTGGGTCTACTATTGTGATTCCCACTATCAATGGATGAGAATTCTGGTTGCTATAGTTCCTCACTAGCACTTTGGCAATGTTTTACCCCCAGCCCATCCTAATAGGTACATTCATACTTATACATTCACATTTTTGAGGTCTCCATTTCTCCACTCTTAAAAAAAGTCACAAAAGAAGGGATGTTAAAATAATTTAGATGGATAAAACCACTATACAATTGATAGAATAACTAAGCTAATGAAAAAAAAAAAACAAAGACTAAAATTCTCAACGTGTAAGTGCAAGATTTTAAATGAAGCGTATATACTTTGAATCTAAGGATAATATTTAGCTAAATATAATCTTTTGAAATTCGCTAATGCTCACAAAAATTTTTAAAATAATTCAACATTGTAGGGCTAGTAACTCAAACACTAGAGGTCATGTTAAAACTAATAAGCAAGTATAAAATTGATCCCTCTCTAAGTGTCCTTCTGATGCTACATAAACTTCCATATTATTTGAAACAATTTTTTGAATGACCAGTAATTCAAAACAACTACATTTAAAAAAACGACTGTATGTCCTTGGGTTGTTTAATAACTTATCGTTTTAATTGGGATTTCTATTTCCTCTTTTAAAAATAGCTTTATTGAGATATAATTTACATACCATAAAATTCACCTATTTAAGGTATGCAAGTCACTGGTTTTAGTAGAGTTGCAGAACTGTGAATATAACACAATAGAATTTTTCTATTTGCTTTTCAAAAACACTGTTTTATTCTTGATCTTTATTTCTGAGTGTGCGTATCATTACACACATTTTAAGAATGTCCAGTAATGAGAAATTGAGAGCAGCAAGGGTTTAATTTTCCCCAGAGGTAAACCTTTTAGTGATTAATGTTAAGATCTTTTGCAGGTAAATTGATGGATGATACCAAGCTAAATAGATTGATAAAATTTTGTTTAGGTCTTGAAAGCTATGAAGCTTATTTTAAATAACACAGTAATTGAGTTGAAATTAAGTTAATTAAAAACTCTTCTTTGAAGTAAGCAAATTTAAAAACAATGAGTGGAAAGGCAAAACTTCATTAGGTTTAAGAAGACCTTAATTTATTTTCCCCCTCACTGTTTTTCATCTTGTATGTCATGTTTTTTCAAATAACATCATTGCCTTAAGCTCTTTAGGTCAGGTTTTCTTTTGTTTGTACATTTGCATCCAGGTCCGTTTCCATTAAGGGTATTTGTATGAAGTTGGGGGAAGTATTTTAAAATGTTAATTAAATGGAATTAATAAGTAATCTGAAGATCACCAAACATGGGTACATAGTAGGTCAGATTCATTTAACAGCCACATTTTTTGAACTGGTGTATCTCCACTTAAATTATGGTGGAATATTATCAAAAAAGTACTCATAAAATGGGCCTTAGCTCATAATCTTTACATACCTAAGCTGTTCCTCACATTCCTCCTTCCCCTTACTTGCTTTGAAATGAAATGCTGACTTCTGATCAATATCCACCAATGACATGACTTCACCCCAATCTGCTTACAGCCCCATTTCTTCTGTGAGTGGATTCAGTAAATCATCCTCCTCACCTGGGTTCCGTTCTCCTCCTTGGACTTCAATGTTTCATAAAAATTATTATCTGTACTTCTATCCAGAGCCTCTTCCTCCCCTGGGTTCTCATATGTACCAGGGCCACTCTCTGGGCCCTTCAGCACCTCTGTTGGGTCCAGCCAGCCACTGTCTCACCATCCTTGGCAAGAGTTTCCTTAGGGCCTTGACAACTCCATCTTGTCTTCAAGAGTCTGCTGTGCCTCTTTCCACTCCTCTACCCCACCTCCCAGCCCTCTGCCCCACCTCGACCCAACCTCCCACCCATCACAGACACTGCTGTAGATGCCTGAAAGGACAGAGCTTCCGCCTTGTCCAGACACTTCGACAAGAGCTAGAAAAGAGTGTGGGTAACAGATGCATGAACACCATCTGGTGTAACCAAGATTTGGTGGAATGTCAGCTGCAGAGACCGACATCTGTATATCTTTGCCCTGGTCTAACACTTTAATACTCAGTGGTATTTGGCATAATCCCTGAGTTGGCAAATGAGTTATGTGTTTGCACCAGGGAGACCTGGCTATGCAGAGGCACTTGGGCTTTTGCCATCTTATTAAATATTTTTGAGATACCTATAAGTATTTTAATATGGAATGTGTCATGGGAAATGGGATCCTGCCAATTTGATAATTGAATGGGAGGTGTGTGTTGGTGGTTATTTTAATAAAACCAAATCCCTTTTCGACAAGTCTATTTTTTGCCATTAAGAGAGAAGAATTGCATTATGAGACATCCTTCAGAAGCAGGCTATCACCCACTCATTTCTGATTCATACCTCCAGCTGGTGTTCCACGCTCCCATCATCCCTGGCACTGTCACTACCCAGTGGAGAAAGGTAGAACTGCCACCACAACTTCATGTCCAAGTTCTCTCTGCTGATTCTTTACAACTGGTAGGTTTGTACAACTCTCTGATGATCTGGTATTGGTATTCAAAAGTAATGACAATAGCAGAAAGATCCATGGTGAAAGTAGTAGAAGGAAAACATTTTCTACATCTCTTCCTCTCTTTTATGTAGAGGATATTTATAGGCTAAGAAATTACAAAGAGGATATATATTCAAACTATTTTTAAAGTAACATTTACAGATCCATTTCAATTTAATTTATTCCTTTTACTTTAGCTTTTAAGCAATGGCATCAGTAGAGTGTCAGTAGATTGCTGCCCTAGACACCTGGGACCGTCATTCACTTACCATATTTGAATGTCAAACTCTGTTCTGGGTGGGTGCTGGGAAATTCAGTAGTGAACAGTACAGATGAAGTTCCCTCCTCATGCGATCAAACAAATGATAAATACATAATCCAATAAATCCAACAAGAAAATATCAGATAGGTTCAAATGCTATGAAGATCCCAGACTTTAAAAGCAGCTAGCTCCCCAGAGAGTGTCTCAAGTGGAATCCAAGTGCTCAGTGGGCAATATATGCAGAACAGAAGAAAACTTTATATTCTGTCAGCAAAGGCCTGGAAGAAACATCAGGGAGCAATAATGCAAGGCATGGTCTGATTCCCTAAGGAAAAGAGTTTCCACCACTTTATTGGCATCTCATCCTGTCTTCCCACATCTTCCCCCTCACCTGGCAGGTGAACAGATACTATGGGAATAATACTTGGCTGGGGATGGGGGGTGCAGTTGCCATAGAAGCCGAGAGACCAAATGTAGGAAGGCTCACCACATTTTACACTATGTTTTAACTAGTTTTAAAAATGATTCGAAAAAGTTTCCTTAAGAAAATATGAAAATTGGAAGAGTGTTGCTTGTTTCTAATCATCAAAGGCTTTCAACCGGAGGGTGAAGAGAAAATCATTTTTGATGCATTTATAAATGAAATGGCCCAATCCTGGAACAGCTGCTCCTTTATCTCCCCCACCCCTGCTAATATTTCCCTGCTATAATAGACTTTTCCCCCTCCTACAGACAATTTAGGGGAAATAATTACCTAAAATTTCTCTTACTCTTCTCTTTCTGTTTTTCTTGCCGGTAAAATGTTCTGCAGGCATGTCCTGGGGCCAGTTCATTCCCAGTGCTTTGTACCTTGCATATGACCTTCATTGTGGAGGGTCATTCCAACTTTGATATGCTCTTCCATTCTCACCCAAGGCAATGAGCAGAAAAGTTGGTAATCAGGGGGACACTGGTCGTCACATTTCACTTGATCTTGTTGGCCTTAGTTATTGTTGGCCTGGAGTCATTCATGATGTCTCCAGAATATATATCCAGGTCCTAACTCACAGAACCTGTGACTGTGATCTTATCTAAAAAAATAGTCTTTGCAGAGTAATTAAGCTCAGTATCTCAGGATGAAATAATCTTGGGCCCTAAACCCAGTGAAAACTATCCTTATAAGAAATTCCCGGAAAAGAAGAGGCTAAGTGACAGCAGAGGCACAGGCTGGAGTGATACAGCGACTAGCCAAGGAATGCCAACAGCTTCCAGAAGCTGGATGGGGCAAGGAATGAAATCTCCCCTAGAGCCTTTGTGGATATCTTGATTTTGAATTTCTGGCCTCTAAGGGGTGTCTGGGTGGCTCAATGGATTAAGCGTATGACTCTTCATTTTGTGTCTCTCAGGTCATGAGCTTGCGGTTCATGAGTTCAAGCTGTAGGTTGGGCTCTGTGCTGGCAGTGCAGAGCTTGCTTGGGATTCTCTCGTTTTCCCTTTTTCTCTGCTTCTCCCCTGATTGTGCGCTCTCTCTCTCTCTCTCTCTCTCTCTCTCTCTCTCTCTCTCATAAATAAATAAACTAAAACTAAAAAAGCCTGCCTGAATTTCTCTGGCCTCCAGAATGGTGAGAGAATGTATTTCTGTTGTTTTAAGCCACCAAGCTTGTGGTAATCTGTCACAACAGCTGTAGGAAACTCATATAGTCAATGTAGGTTGTAAATTCCATAAAAGCAGGGTCTAAGTGATGTCCTGGAGTGTGGCTCCCATATAAAGAGAGGGCCAAATTGATGTGATTTAACCAGGCAAGTTTGAGAATGGAACTAAGTTATGAAAGTGTCTACTGTAGAAATATCCTTATTTCTAGCATTCGTGTGGCATCTGAAGCAAGGCAGGGGCAGCCATATATCTCTATTAGAAGACAAGAACTGAAGTGTTTTGGGGAGCTGTTCGGTTAGATGACAACTATCATACTCGTGAGGGGCCTGACAGTAAACCAAGAAATTAAATAAGGCCAGTTTACACCTACATTTTTCCTGCAGTTGTTCCTTCTTCCCTCATAGAGATGTCCTCATGTACACAAAACTCAATTTCTCACCCCAGTGCTTAGTTCACCTCAGACTGTGTAATCAGGGCAGGGATGCTGTGTGGATTCACATTTCCTCTCATGCTGAAAGAAAGTGACCTTGGAACTCTCTGGCACTTGAGCCACCATAAATTTCTCCCATTGCCAGAGAACAGCACAGGCCAACTGCAGGGAGCGGTTGTTTTATTTCTCCAAATACTGATGAAAGGCTGTTGTGCTGTGGTAATTCAGCTTCAGATTTGCCAGAAAAAAAAACAAAAAACAAAAACTCACTCTCACTCCTCAGTAATAAAACTGGGTGGCTGGAAAAATGCAAAGACACTGAAAGGGACATTCATCAAGGTGTAGATGCTATTTCATGAAAACAAAATATGCCAAGCCAGTGGCACTGAGTCATAAGGAGCTGTTTGATCTTGCTCTCCTCATTTTGAGAGCCATGTCCAGAATGGGCAATGTTCTCCACTGTCAGGCTGCATCCTGCCAACTGTTGTAAACAGTCATATGCCATAAAATGAGAGTTTCTATTTCCTCTGTCATTCTCTCTGGAGCATGATTCAGTTCCACCTCTGGCTCTTGCAGAACACCAAGTCTTCTCTGGTATTTAGAAAGGCAGTGCACTGTGAGATCAGGCAGAGGACACAACTTGAGAGTTACCTTTGGAGGCACAGAACCTAACCCGGTCCAGTAAGCCAGGTTCTGGTGGAAAGCAGCTGTAAAGAGGGTTTCTAAATATGCTCCAGGAAAGTCTTCATTAGCATAATTTATTTCAAATGCTAATTATAATCCATACCCTTAGAATACATTGATGAGGACAAGAGCACAGATGAATAATTCTACCACATTCTGATATTTTGGTCTTATTGGAAAGAAATCCTCCTTAAAGCTAGTGGAACTAGACTATAGTCAGCAGAATGGCTTGGAGATAGTTCAGGATTGAATGCAAGTTTTATACTTTCTGAGCAGAACCAGTCATGGAAGTCGAGCAGTTTTGGAGAGGAAGTCTTACACTCAAGAGCATTTTAAAAAAATCATTCATTCTGTAACTATGAATAGTGCACCCACCATTTGACCAGAAGTTCATGTGTGCTATGAAAGATAAAGTATAATATACATTTCATTTTCTACACTATACAATCTATTAGATAATAACAGGCATACTTTTCTGAAAAGTTAAAAAAGTAAAAGAGCAATCATAAGGCAGTACCTAGTTAATTGACTAATTAATAAAACATATAATAAGTTATGTGTTTGTAGGTAAGAAAGAAATGACCAGATGGAAGGAACCTAGGTCTTCTTTCAGGCAATCTGTTTTCAAGCTCCCTTTTATTTTGTCTCTTTTTACCTATGGGTTTTGGGTCAGTAAGTTAACAACCTCTGTGAGCCTCAACTTCATCAGGATGTCTGTGTGAATTTTGAAGGTGTTTGGAAAATGAAATATAGTGTATATGCAATACCTCGCACATCATGGGTGTTCAGATGCATTGTTGCTTTCTTATCATTACTTCTTTTCTCCTCTGGCCCACACTTTCTTAAGAAGGGATACTCTGGATCAGATTCTCATGAAGTGTTTCACAGTCTCTAGGACAGAATTTGTGACACTTGCAGATGTTTTGAGTAGGAGGTGCTGATTAAAGAAACAAAAGGTGCTAAAGAAAGGGTTCCCATCATCTAGGTGGTCCAGAAGGTTGGTAAAGTTTCTGACTTATCACAGAGGTAGTGGTGTTCCTAACCAGACCGTAAAATGAGGACCCAGAAAGGGTCTTATGTGGAAAATTTCCTTCCTTAAATTCAGATCTCATGTCCTTGGTTATGTTAATTATGTTTGAGCATTAAATTAGTTCTAAATTTCCCAGTTCTCAGGGGAGTAATGGAAACACAGCAGATAATGCAATTTTCATTGACTGATAAAAAGGACATGTGCAGCCTTTCTGGAGATTAAATTCTAAAACTTAAAGGGTGTGGTCATAAAAAGTGAGAATGTATTTACATGTTGCTTTTAAAAGTGTGCTTTATCTCTTGGCTTCCCATATGTGGCCTCCAGCAATTCTAGCAATAGTTGAAGGTGGAGTAGAAAAATACACACCTGGTGGATATGACCTTTAGGGAATTATGACTCAGGAGGAAACCTGGTAAGATCCAGATGTGTGTACCTAAGAATCGAAATAAATGTGAACAACATTAGCATTTGTGAGATAAATGGAGAATGGAAAGAAAACAGGGTGCAGAAACAGAGTAGCTTTCATTATGAAATCTTCATAAAGGATTAAGATATGAACAGTAGTGGAAGTATAGACATTGGGATAAGGCCAAAGACACTGGCCCAGACCAGATGCCAAAATTTAGGATGGTTTTTGTGACAAAATGGATTGAAGTGAGCCATTAGTTAAAGTCCAGGTGAATGTAAGGAAATTATGACCCAGTATTACTGCCAGCCAATGATAGCTGAATTCATTCACAAAGGAATTTTCTTCAATGACCAAAGAAAGTAAGCACAACCAGTCTTGTGTTAGACAGGAATAGAGATAGCCTGAGAGGAGACTAGCTGATGCTAGAATCACTTTCTATCATGTAAATTATTTTTCAGTTTAAGGGGTAGAAGTAGTGTCTTAGAGAAGTCACAAGGTGGTCAGGTTTCTACAAGAAACAAAAATGTATGAAAGAAGCCTCAAAGGCACAAATCATTGAATGATGATGCTTCCTCACTGTTCCATTGAGTATAAATGATAAAAAATCACCCAGTCTAGAAAATATATGGTGAAACCTCTTGCTGGTCAATTTTCTAGTGGATACATTCAATGCCAGTTAACTGTAAGGAAAAATAAAATAAACCAATGAGTTGTCTATTTTTCCTTTGGTTCTGATTTATGAGAGGTTGAAATATTTAAAATGAGCTAGTCCTCCTTTAAGGAACTTCTTTATACTGATTGTACATTGGAACTACCTCGATAGCTTTTAAAGAAGCACAAGCGTTGGTTGACCCCATTCTCTGGCACAAGTGTTTGAAAACCTGCCCAGGTGATTCCAGTGGGTAAACAAGGTTGATAAATTAGTAAACTAAAAAAGGTGGGGTGAGGAAATGAGCTGTGACCGGGAATAGTAACATCAGTAATAAAGAATGTGGCTGACTGAAAAATCCTGATATTCTAAGAAGTGAGTCTATTTCCCTTCCCTTGAATCTGCACTGCCTTTGTGATTTATTTTGGTCAATAGGTTGTGGTAGAAGTGACATGAGGTGAGTCTCAGAGCTTCAGTACGGTTTCTGCGTTCATGCTTTTGGAATATTCTTTTTGCCATGTAAGGAAGCTTGGGCTAGACTATTAGATCATGAGTGATCACATAGACAGATGTCCAATTACGAGGCAGCACCAACCTCCAGCCATGTGAGTGAACTCATCTTGGCTCATTCAATCCCAGTAGCCCCTTTCATCTGAGCCTGATCAAATTGTCTTTCAGCTTTGCCGTCTTTTTCCCCTTTGAATAAGGAAACTAGTTATTACCATGTCATGAGGATGCTCAAGCATCCTACGGGGAAGTCCTATATGGTGAGAATCTGAGTTATCTTGCCAACAGCCATGTATGTGTACCATGTTGGGAGAAGATCCTCCAGCCCCAGTCAAGCTTTCTGATGAATGCAGACCCTACCAAGATTCTGATGGCAACTTCATGAGAGATCCAAGCAAAAACCACGCAGCTAAGCTGTACCCAAATTCCTGACCCACAGAAACTATACAAAAGTCAATGGTTTTCATTTTAAGTCATTAAGTCTTGGAGCCATTTGTTATGCAAGAATAAATAACTAATGCAAAGATCTTTATTTCTGAATGGACTGCACCTAAGAAAATCAGCCTAATGTGTCAGGTTAAAGCATGTAAATGGAAGGAGAATAATTCAGCATCTAGAATTGAAGGTCATGGTCTAAGGTCAATGGCTGGGTGGTGAACTAGATTAGCAGTGCTTTGTAGCTTAGGGAAATGGAAAATGGTATACCTATTAGGAGTGCCAGGTGGTTATCCTAGCAAATGGTAATCCTGTCTGGGAACAGAATTTAGTCCTGCCAGAGGTGAAAATCTGCCACTAGATGGGAATTTAGGAACTTCAGGTATATAGATTGGAAAACTGTTAAGTTGATAGACTGACCATTATACATACCTCCAGGGAACAAAGAAACCACTTAGCTTAAAGGAAATAACATAGAAACTCATGTTAAGAGGTGATAAAGAGAAATGTATCATTTGGGACCCAAACACTAACCAAGTCCCAAACTAAGAAAGGAAAATGAGTTGAGAGAATGAGGGGGGGACGTCATACAACAGAACCAGGATGGAGAAAGAGAAAGAAAGTCATAAGTGAAGAGAACAATGTTTGAAAGCAACTAGTACATTATTTTAAAGCAAATAAGTTAGGAGAGTTTTTATCCTTCTATCTTAATGGCTATGACTATAACCAAGAATGTCACAGTGTACAATAACACCAGGAAAAAATAGGGATAAAATGTGCAGGTACAATGAAAGTGAATAATTTCAATGAAGGATGCTGATATGTAAATTTCAAACAGATTGTCAGTTTCTCTGAAAATTCCTGAGAGAACAGCCCACATACAAGGTAGAGTGGAAAACTGCAAACAGCTCAGCAGCTAAGTAGAAACAGAGGAGCAAAAATAAATGAACATTAAGTTACCAAAATAGAGGCTTATGGGCTATGGAATTTTGAGACATAAGTCTTTGTGATTTACTTTGCCAGAAGGTGTAATTAATTGCTGAATGCTGTGAGAAAGCAGAGACAAAGGGAGATTGTTGGATTCTCCACCTCACGTCCCAGACACTCACAACCATCTTGATCAGGGTACAGAGTTTCCATTATGCAAGATGAATAAGTTCTAGAGATCCAATGTACTACAATTTGACTATGGTTAACAACACCATATTGTGGACATGCAATTTGCTGAGAAGGTAGATTTTATGTTCTCCCCACACACACAAAAGAAATGGAAAACAAGGGGCGCCTGGGTGGCGCAGTCGGTTAAGCGTCCGACTTCAGCCAGGTCACGATCTCATGGTCCGTGAGTTCGAGCCCTGCGTCAGGCTCTGGGCTGATGGCTCGGAGCCTGGAGCCTGTTTCCGATTCTGTGTCTCCCTCTCTCTCTGCCCCTCCCCCGTTCATGCTCTGTCTCTCTCTGTCCCAAAAATAAAAAATAAAAAACGTTGAAAAAAAAAATTAAAAAAAAAAAAAAGAAATGGAAAACAAAAGACAATGGTTATCTATCGGAGTGGATCACTATGTTAATTAACTTGAATCTTGTGATTACTTCACAAAATATATACGTATATCAAAACATCAAGTTGTACACCTTACATATAGATAATTTTTATTTGTCAACTGTACCTCAAGAAAGCTGGAAAAAAATTGTAATGAATGGCATCTCCATGTTGCAGTATTCAATAGAAATATTCCAAGAGGGCATCTTTAAATAAATGGAACCACAATTAAAATAAATGAAAAAATAAATTGAAAATGAAGGGAAGAAAGATAAAAACAAAAAGCTGTTACAGGAATATGCATCAAAGGAGGAATTAATCTGGTTAGCAGAAGAATATTTATTTATATTTATGCTTTTGAAGAAGCAACATGATTACTAGTGGAAAAATCAATATTAGACTCCAGGACGTCTGACTTCAAAGTCTGTGCTTTTAACCATCATGTGATGCTACCAAATAAAACTAAAAAATAAGGAGGAAACAGAGAACATAATGGCTTAAGAAATAAAAATTTGCTTTATATTTGCCTGTCTACGTCTATCTATCTATCTATCTATCTATCTATCTATCTATCTATCATCTACCTTTCCAACAATTGTTCCTTTGAATAAATCAGTTACACATATAAAGCACTAACTCACACAAATTGGGGGAAAAGGAAATGTAAGCATACTACAAATTAGAAGAACGAGGAATTAGCCAAAAATCAGAAGACAATATTAGAAAATCATAATGGAAGACCTTGTTGAACTATACAAATAAATCTGAAAACCTGGTAGAAATTGAAAATTTGAATGATTACAGATTAGCTCAAGATAGATTAAAGAAAAACTTTAAATAAACCAATGACCATAGGATAAAATAAAATAGTTCTGAAAGCATTGCATATCAAGCCCCTGAAAACAAATGCCAGACTGACATAGTTTCATGGGTTCAATTCTATGAATATTTTCAAGAAGATATAAATCCAACCTTATTAAAACTGTTTCATAGAATACAGAAAGAAGAAAGACTTCCGAATATTTTTCCTTCAGTCAGGATGACTTTTATGACATCCTCTCCTAAAAGGTAAAAATAACACAGAGTCGCAGAATGACAGAGGAAAATCCAGTCTACTGTCAATATAAAGCCAAGGATATCCCTTTAAAATGTAGATTGTTCTTGGGAACTGCTATACTTGTATATTGAATTTCCTGGATTGATCCTCAAATTTTTCTGGTCTTTAAAAAACATTTTTGATCTTTCTGTTTTTCTTCTGGTTCTACTTTCTGGAATTGTTCTTGAACTTACTCCTCTATCCTTTGAATGAGCTCTTTAATTTCTGCTATTTATGTATTTTTAATTTTCAAGGACTCTATGTAGATTTCTGATTTTTCTTTTTATATAGTATTCTATTCCTATTCCCTCTTTGTCATGTCTTCCTTTATCTGTGTGAATATATTAAATGTAGGATCTTTTTTAGCTTTTTTTCCATTTTATAAGTATAGAAACAGACAGGAAACTGATAATGGTAAAATCCTACTGGAAATAAGGCCTAGGGGGAAGACAGTCTTTAATTTTTTATTTCATATCCTTTCTTACTATTTGAATCTTTTACAATATGTATGTATTACTTTTATAGTGATATTAGTAATAATAATAATGAGGAAGAAGAGAAGGAGGAAGAAAAGTCATTAGATAAACACTTTGACCTTTGACCAATACATTTCTGATGCTCATACAGCACCAAGAAAAGGAATATCCTTAATACCAGCAGAGGCCTGGACAGAGAATTCAGGTTTCATCAGGCAACTTAATGTCCCTCTGCATTCTATAGTAGTTCTTCTATGCATAATTTAGAGTCCTTGTAATGAGTTCTACTAACCTTATATTATCTATTGCAGAGTGGGATTTTGATGAAGGTTTTTAATGTGATCTGGACTTTCATTCATCTGTAGTTATGCTACTTGTGTCTTGTATTGCAATCTTGAGTCCCATTAGTCTACCATGAAGCAATCTAAAGGGTAAACTTTCAATTATCCTCATTTGGTAGTTTCTACTTTGACTACTGGGCCTCAAAAATGACCTGTTTCCTTGCATAAACCTTACGAGTTTTCTTGGCAGACATGACATGGGAGGCTAGCCGTCACTCTGAAAGGAGTGTATGGCAAAGCAAGGTTGCTTGACCTTATGTATCCAAGTTGGATGCAAGCTCACATGCATCACGTTTGAAACAATTTGGGGCAGACCACTCCTGGCCTAGGCCAATCTTCCATATGCCAATTTGTTTAAGCAGACACAACTAAGAGCACAGAGCACGTACAGAGGATATTGAGTAGTCAGGCCCTGAAATTCTGCACTCAGCTGAGGGAACCCCAAAGAGGAGGGCCACGAGTGTTGCCAAAAGCTGATTTTTTTACTAAGGTTCTTCCAAGAATTTCAGACTCCGTACTGTCCCCACACCCTTGGCTTCCACTTGGCTCTGCCAATTTCCATAGCCCAGGGCTCTATGGGTCCTGACACTGATTCTAAAGTATACTTTCATCCTACTCCCTTCTGTTTTATTCTATTTTTTTTTCAGTAGAATCTTTAGGAACTTTCTCTTCCTCATTACTGTAGGGCTTACTTGCATCTCCCATGGCAACATTGCTAAGTAGAAACAATTTGCTTATGGTGCCTTCCCCATCAACACAATCAAAATTGATGCTAACCTTTGAGATCTCTGTTCACTGTTCATTCATTCAACAAACATTAATTGTCCAGTTACTATACACCCGGTACCCTTCTGAGCACTGGAGATATGATGATGAACAAAAGAGACAAAATCCCTGCTACCATGGAGATCTGTTTTACCAAGTGTGTCTTTAGAATCAAAGCTTGTAATAGCATACAGTATATTTTGTTCCCAAAGGAATTATCTTTAAACAGGTGACCTTTAAACAGGTGCTCAAGGAGTATCCAAGATCTTAAGGAATTAAGTCAAATGACAACAGATTGGAGCAAACTAACTATAATCTATTATAGGAAATGTGGTAGTGGTAGAACATATCTTCAAAAATAATGTTTCCTGTTGGGCTATTTTATTTTTCTAATGCAGCCTGTTACAGCAGAAAGAGCCCTGGATTTGGCATCAACAGACATAGGTTCCAAGTCTGTTTCTGCTCTGTGGTGTGTTTTTGGCCAATTATTTCACCACTCTTGGCATCGGTTCCCCCTCACCCTCCAAACCAACACACCCTGTAAAAAGGGAATTCTAATATCCGTTGAGAAAAAGTAGTGAGATAATGTATGTTTAGAAGCCTAGGCTGGCCTGGTGCAAAATAAGGGCTCAGTGTATGGGTGTCCTCTCTGTGGAATGGGCAAGGGTAGGCAGAGCCCTTGTTTCCAGCAGGGCAGCATCCAACATCCAGGTCCTGCAGGTCTTGTGGGGCTGTGACCATGCCTTGTGGGGAGAGCAGCTTGGGACACACTGGGGAGCCCAACCTGAGGTGGTGAGACCACCTCAGGCTGGGGGCTGGCCACTTTTCAACTAGCTCTTCTGATCCACGAAACCCTTCACTAGAGCCATTTTCTTATGAAGCTGTCTTTCTTTGCTTACTGCGCTGTGTTTGGAATGGAAGTCTGTGCTCACTTCATGCAGGCCCTTTTAATGACACACTCCGGTGTCCTCAGGAAAAAGATGGAGAAAAGCCACTTTCCTCACTTTGGAGGAACAAGAGGAGAGGCGAGCTTGACTGAGGACATGCACAGGCATTTTACAGCAGCTTAATTTTCCACTATTATAAAATGAATTCTATCCTCTTTGCTTCTGTGATTCAGAGGAAGAAGAACCATTAGACACAAAGCGAAAGGTCCATTAAAATGACTGCGCTGTGGGAAACTCCCTGCAACAAACCTTACGTAAGTTTACATGGGATGATGTAAGAGGGAGAAAACCCGAGGCATAAACTTGGAGCCTCCTGAAATGGACTTGAACCTGGGTTCACAGAAGGCAGGGTGAGATTCAGTTCCCACAGGCTTCAATGGGAAGTTCATGCTGGTCAAAAAAATAATAATAGTACAAATAAATAGATAGCAAAAGGAACCTTTCATGAAAAAGAGATGAGTGATCGATGGACTTCGTATCTCTAGGCAGGGTAACCATTATTTGGGCTGGTTATTTCTATTGTATCAGGAAAGAAGAGAAAGAAAGGAAAAAGAAAAAAGAAAGAGCAAAATTTGTACATGGTATATATTTTGTGTTAAAATTTGGGAGAAAAATCATTAAACTTACCCATTCATCCCAATGATGGATACAATTATGTATTTAGATATGTTGACAACAAAAATATATGTGTATGTTGGAATATCAGGGCTTTGCAATGACAGGTAGTAGGTCTTAAAAGCACTAGAAATTATCTTTTTTATTTTATATGTTATCAAAATGATACCCAATATTCTTTTTAAAAAATGCTTATTTATTTTTGAGAGAGAGAGAGAGCACACCCATGCCTGCCAGTAGTGCATGCGCACGAGTGGTGGAGGGGCAGAGAAAAGGGGGGACACAGGATCTGAAGCAGCTTCTACACTGACAGCAGTGAGCTCGATGCAGGGTCAAACTTGCAAACCATGAGATTATGACTTGAGCCAAAGTCAGATACTTAACTGAGTGAGCCACCCAGTTGGCTCAGTACCTAAAGTATTATGGAGAAGGAAGAACATATTCCTTGAAAAAATATCTTAATTTTCATATAACATTAACATTTCTCAACATTTCTTAGTAAAGGACAATAAAATTACTGGGTCCTGTTGGGATTGGCTTATGAAGACCTCAGTTTAAATGGCTGTTCTTACTTGAAAGGCATCTTCAGAATGGATTTAGGTAGAATTTCTTGGTTGCAGAGTTCACTAGTTAGCTAGCTCTCTTCAAGTGGGAAAAGGTTTTAGACCAAACCATTGGCGTTTAGGGTAAAGACAAAGAAATAAAGCTTCTCTCTGCTAGACATGTTACAAACATGTTTTGAAAATATTTGAGTAGTTATGAAAAAGCAAATTCATAGTGTTGCTTGTCTGTAATTTATTAAAGCAATTATAGCAATGGAAAACTAAGACCTCACTTTGATGTTTATGTATATATATCTGTATGTGTATATATGTATCCATATATATGGACATACATGTGTATATGTGATACATGTAGATGTTTGTATGAACGTGTGTAGGCACGTGTATAATATATATAGCTAATGTATATCTGTATCTGTCTATCTGTGTAACTATCTATCTACTTAATGTATATCTGTATCTATCTATATATACACACACAAATATATATGTGTGTGTGTATATATATATATATATATATATATGCATATATATATGGTTACTTTATATACCACATATACTCTCATATACTCTCTATATATGTGTATCTATCTATATCTGTATCTAATCTCTATCTATATCCTCTCTCTCTCTCTCTCTCTCTCTCTCTCTCTCTCTCTCTCTCTCTCTCCCTGTGGTTACTTGCTTCTGCCCTGTGGTGTAAGGGAGTAGAGGTGTTTAATGATGCCTACTGATGTGAAATTTAAGTGCTTTCCTGCTTTCTTCAACTTATTGGGTTTCATGGGAGAGAGGAAGGAAACCTTGAACTCTCCAGTGTCTCGATTCTTCTCAGCTGCTAAAGGATGAGTGCCTGAACTGGGTTAATGTTTGACCAAACTGGTACCTTAGTACGGGTTAGGATGTGTGACTTGAGGCTTGTTTAATAAAGGGTATCTCAAGAGTGTAGTCATAGGATGCCAAGTGCGACCCAGGGGTCTATCCAATTGTCAACAGGAAGTTTGGCATGTTCACAAGAATAAGTAATATGATTATTTCTTTTATACACAGTTCACAAGGCTGAAATGTTAGATTAGTTTTAATTTTCACAGAAACACTTTAGGTACTTAATGTTTTTCTCAGAAATTTTGCTTGTGTTTAAAGAACTGGGTCGGTCAGTTCATCTTGACTAATATTATATTTATTGAAGTGGTTGGTCTTGGCAATGGTGTTTTCAATAGTCAAACAATAAAATCAGTTGCTTGTGTTTTGTTTGTTTGTTAAATTGTCTTTTATTCTTACTGGCATATACTGTTATATCCCAATTGATGAAAATGGATGAATGATTTAGAAATACTTCATTAAAAATAAAAATGCTACTAAAAACATGAGATTATCTCCAGATAAAATCATGCCATAAATAGTAACTAGGTCTTCAGTGTGAATACAGAATATGATTCTATATGTACTGGTAACTTCACATATGTAGCTAAAATTGAACAGGGCAAATGGGAAATAAGATTGTTAATATCAAAAATCAAACCTTTATTGGACTAGTGAAGCTTCCATCTCCAAAAATGTAACTTTTGAAAATATGTTCTGAAGCCATCTATATTTTCATGTCATTTTCAGATAAATTAAAGAAACTTGTGCTTATTTTTCAAATCAAATGCAAACTAATGGATCAGAACAAAATGAAAATTTTTATCTCTAAAGTCGAAGAAGGGATAAGAATGAGAACTGCATAATTTAGTTTTTCTCTTTATAGCAAAAACTAATGTCAATCTTATTATTGCCAAAATGCTTGTAAAACTGCCATAAAATTAATGATAAGTAGAAGGCACAGAAAGGAGGTTGAACAAGCCATTACCAAAACAAACCATTACCCAAATTCCTTTCTCCATTGATATTGTTGGATATATTTCTTACAGTAGCAAGCTGTTAAGATTAATGCAATCCCAATTTGACTCAAAAACATCTCATCAGAGGAGCCCCCTAACCCCCTCTCCACCTCCTCAGGTTGATCTGTTTCTCCCTCTGAGTAGTTTCAGTTATCTGGCATACTTCCATGTGTACATATTGCTTGATCATCTACCTCTGAGTGTCACAAAATCATCATATTACAGGGACCGGTTGGGTATCCTTGGTAAATTTGTTTGAATCAGCTCAGGTCTTCTTGAGAGGTAACAATTATGCTAGTTGGTTTTCTTCCAAGTGAGTACAAATCTTATTATACCTTTGTGAACAGAACTATGTAAAAATCACATGCTTCTTTCTTAAAGTTGATTTTATAGACACCAGTTGGGATTGGATTAAGCTGATCTGTGTTTTCCCCGTCCTTGTGTTTTTGATTCAAGGCAAAAGCCAATTTTCTTCATTTACTTATGTCTATTTATTTTAGGATATTATGTGAACTTGAACATTCTGTTGTATTTTATTGTTCCTTCAGCTCTGCACCATTATATTTGCTCTCTAACTATTGTTGAGTGTGATAACCAGTGTTCCAGTTTACAGTTGGATGAAACCAGAAATGTATAGTACTTTGTACAACACCTCGCTCCTTATCCCTGCCCTTCTTTCTCCTTACTCCTTCTGTCCTGTGCAGAAGAGAGTTAGTATGTTTCCTTTTGCCACTTGTCCTCAAAGGATCTCATTTGCCCTGAGTTTGGGTGCCAAGAAATTGTCCTGTGATCTCTGTTTGCAGTCTGTCTTCACCTTGTACCCAACTCACAAGTCCTTGGCACCTCCTCACTTTCCTCAAAAAAGAAAAAAAAATTCCAGCCAGGCTAAATATATTAGAGAGGAGTAGAAAATTTCCTGAATCTTCCAAAAGGAAAATGCGGAAGGGTTCTTGTTTTCTTCTACACACCCACCAGCATTTGTTCCAGACCTCTGCTCCCCAGGGGATCTTTATTTATGTTTATTTATTTTTGAGAGGGAGAGAGAGAATACATGCCTGCACGAGTGGGGGAGGGGCAGAGACAGAGGGGAGACAGAGGGTCAGAAACCAACTCTGTGCTGACAGCAGAGAGCCCAACACAGAGCCCTACTTGGGGCTCAAAGTCAAGAACCGTGAGAGCGGGGCTCGAACTCAGGAACAGTGAGATCATTACTTAAGCCAAAGTGCAACGCTTAACTGACTGAGCCATCCAGGTACCACTGCCACCCCACCCCCAGCCCCTGGATCTTAAAGTCCCCTCTGGCATAGCCAGTAGCTCTTCTCACCATGCCACTTGCCCAGCCAGAGTCTACACCTGGCCTCTATTACTGCTCCTTCTTGTGGGGTTTTTGCTAACACTCCAAACATATATTCAAGTGAGTCTTTCCAACAAATGCAATTCTCTAGCGAGAGGAGGTCTAATTAGGAAAGAAAAAAAGTCCCCTGTTATTATAGCAGGCAAGCCAGCAAGCAGAGAGAAGGGTTTATTTAATACAAAAGAGCTTCCTTGTGCTTAGTAGGAAAACTATTTCTACCAGTAATTTGTGGATCTGGAGCTCCTCTCGCTTTTAGGGTCTAACTAATTGTGTAAACTTGATTTGTTTCATTTGAAACTTGGCTGTGATTTCCTGTCAGGAGGAAAACAAGAGAAACTCCAACTACACATTCATCCCCTGATCACCTGTCAGCCTCACAGGAACAAGCATCTTGCAATTTGTCCCTGCCCAGGCACTTCATCTTCAAACAGAAACTGCATCTTAATTATAGCCTTTAATGGGCTGTTTCACTCCAGGATCAATATGTCTGACAAAAACCAAGCTCCGCTAAAAGCTCATTAATTCACATCCGACTAATTCAGGATTTGTGATGATTTTGGCAGGGACCAAGCTGAAGTTTACCTCTTGTACAACTGGTTACAAAGGTTTAGCTTGGCCAATTAATGGGGAAAAACAGAGTTGCCAGGGAAGTATTTACAGAGTATCTCTGTGCATGGAGATAACAGGCTGATTGTAGCTTCTAGACTGCTAGACAACTACTAGCAACCCCCAGTTAACCACTGTTTTGTATTAGCATCCTAGACTTGGGAGCTACAAAGTACACTGCCTCAGAAAGTATCTACAGATCCACTAATTTTATTGCCTTGTGGTTGATGCCTTTGGTATATGGCATCACATCCCTCATCCCAAGTCTGATTTCAGCCACAGCTGCAGGTGGGCATTTCCACATGAGGTCAAGTTCATGGCAGAGTCCGATTGCCAGCATTGGATGTGCAGGTCTTTATGCCTTTTTGCTCAGGGCTTCCTCTGAATCTGCAGGAAGAACAGGCCAGAAGTGTAGAGGGTTAATACCTGCAGAGAAAAATGCTCTACCAATTCAAGGTGGTGGACAGACTGATGGACACTCTGAGAGGCATTTTGAAAGCTTCTCAGAAGTGCTGACAGAAGTGAGCCCCTGTGGCCAACAACTGTGACCTTGATTATGTGCACTTGTATTGGCTTTACCTGCTTTCCTGTTTTACTGTGCTCAATCCATGGCATCACTTCACAAATAAACTACCTGCCTCCACTCTGCTTTGGGGGAAACCCAAACTAAGGCACCCACTCCTACAAAATTATCTATGAAACTATGTGTGTGTTTGAAATGTTTGCTCATTCCTTTATCCACTCATTCCTTAGAAAGTGCATTTCTTTCTTGTGAGTGCATTTCTTTCTTGTGCTTCTTGGGTTTGGTACAGTCTTTCAGCCATAGTGTTGAACAGGCAATGTCTATCTTCTTTTTTCTTGTCTGCACTTAGAAAATTCTTTTCCTTGTCCCTGATGTCCCTTCCTTGTGTCCTCTGCAGCTGCCTATCCAGTGCTGATCTATCACTGGTACCATTCCTCTGCCTCATCCTTTTTCTCAAAATCAGCATAAGTTATTCCCCCTTCTACTTTATCTTCCACTCAGTGTTCTGTTTCTTAGTAACCTAACCTCTGCTAGCTAATATAGTAGATGAATCCACGTCAGAAGATCTCATTTTTTATATTACTCTGAGAAGGTAATAAGTATGTGGTTTAAGCAGGACCTTCTAAGCAATTGGAGCCCTTCCATGATCACTCAAGCCATGCCTGTATTTAAGCACATGTAGACATGCCAAATGACACTGTTTTCTTGAACTTCAATTGCTGTCCTCTGAATTCTGTGGATCTTGCTTCATCTTCTGGTCTTTGTCTCTTCTTCTTCTCCTTCTTCCCATTATTTAACTCTTTGTTAGTCATGGTGTGATCCAGTGACCAGTAACATCTGTTACACCTGGAAGTCTAATGTCAATGTAGAATCTCAGGGGCCTACACCACATCTACTGAATCACAGAATCTACATTGTTTTAAGTTTATTTACTTATTTTGAGATAGTGAGATAGCATGAACCAGGAGATGGGCAGAGAGGGAGGGAGAAAGAGAGAGAATCCCAAGCAGGCTCTGCACTGACAGTGCAAGGATCAAACTCATGAAACCATGAGATCATGACCTGAGCCAAAACTGAGAGTCGGACACTTAACCAACTGAGCCACCCAGGAGCCCCGACAATCTGCATTTTTAAAAGACTCCCCCAGAGGATTCATAGGCACATTAAAGTTTTATAAATATGGCAACTGATGGAGGTTTCCTAGCTAGGCCTGGTTCTTTTCCTCATCTTCCACATGCTCCCAGGTGATGTCTCTGCCTTCATGGCACCAGCTACTTTCCATAAACTGATAACTACAGCAACTCATTTCCAATTCAGATCTCCGTTCCCAGCTCCTGCACATTTGTGCAACTGTCCAATTGCCCACTGGATGTCTATATCTTGGTATATCACAGGTGAACCCACCTCAAGATATGGAAGTGTGGTTGCTCTAGTGAAGCTGTTGCTGATGGGCTAGTCTGGATATTGATATTAATGGGGACCAACTTAAAACTAGTTCAGGTGGTTACTTGTTGCTGTAGTAAAAGAAAACAACCCAAAAAAACCCCACAATCAGTTTTGTCCTCTCTTGAATTTGGAGTCTGGGAGTATTTTATTCTCAAAAATTAATGATTTTTTGAACTCTTACTTCCACCCCCTTCCAAAAAATAGCCTTGTGGGGGATACTGTGGTACTCCTTCAGAGTCCCTCATTAGAATCAATATACCTATCCTTCTGCTATTGGAGATATCTCTGGCTGTATCCCTTCCTGGAAATTGTCTTAGGCTGTAGGAAACTCATTTTCTCAAAGGTACACACTTCTGAGGGAGCAGCCTGTGACCAGTGATCCATACGGATATGGAGGCCTAGTCCCCTTGTCTCAATTTGGAAAAAACTCAGAAGGGCTTATTCTAGCTTCAGAGCTCTCATAGGATCAGTTGAGGCCTCAGTTATAACCACAGCATGGGTTAGACTCTATCTAGCACTCTTGGGCCCACTGTCCCATAGGTACCTCCCTAGAGGACTTCCATACAGCTTCTGCATGAAATACTCCATCCCAGAGCCTATATCCAGAGAATTCAACCTAGGATTCCTTCCTTATTTCCTGTCTTACTGAATGCACCAATATTCGTCTTGTTGCCTAAACCACACAACTAGGGATGATTTCCGATTCTTCTCTCCCACACATGCCAGTGTTGCATGGATCCCTCCTTTCTATCCCTCTGACCATTTGCCCCAGTTGATGTGTCTCTTTCTTGAACAATCACAGCAGCCTCATAACTTGCTTCCTCATGGCAACCATCATAATATTTCTACAATTAAACAAATAATAGCATTTATAATTCTTCAGTAAGTTTCCATCCCCTCAGCATAAAATCCAGACTTCTTAAGACATCATATAACACCTCTTTGGTTCAGTCAGTACTAGGCTTACTTCTTCCACAGGAGTTATTTCACTGTGTTGCCACAGGTTAGCAGATTTTCTCCATGTGTAGGAGTGGCCTCTTTGATGCTGAGAATGTGTTTTTGTGTATTAGTATCCCTAGAGCCTTGTTCAAAGTGTAGCATCTAGTAGGAACGTGAATGAAAGTTTCCTGCAGACATACGCTTTGTTTCACTGTGTGGGTTATTCCTCCCATCCCACCCATTCCAAACTCAGGAAATGAAATGATTTCACTGTTTGCTTATGTATTTAACCTGTCACTTACCTTTACTTCTTAAGAACAACCATTTAAACTTGAGGGCATGATGATCCATTAGGAATTTGCTGGGGTGACTGGGCAGCCAGGATTTACAGCACTCTGCCGATGTGATTCTTTTTATGCATCCTGTAAATTTTAGTTATAGCTACACTTGTCTGCGGCCAGCATGGACAAGGCTGGCTCCTTTTTGTAATTTCATAATCACAATAAGATCATAAATCTCAAGCTGCCTTTTCTGTCCCTTTTTTTTTTTTTTTTTTTTTTTGGTAGTCTATTGCCTGAAGCAAGACAATGGACTTTCAAAGGAAAATGTCAGCATTTACAGACAGCCACTCTCAATGAGCCAGGCAGTGTTGTTTCAAGGTTATGTGAAGTTCACTCCCATCTCTTGACTAAAGGCTCAGTATTAAAAAATTGTGAGGATTTTCTCTGTGACCTAGTGACCATATCTTTCTACAGGTGAAAGACAGGTGTGTAGATATAAGTATCCAGACGTTGGTATCATCCTTACGCCTCACCCAGATGGTCACTAGTCTTTAGGAGAACCATAAGAATTGTTTGGCATCATGGAAATTTGCTCAGTCTTCCTTGACATAGTAGCCATCTTTTATGTAACTATTATGTTAAGTCTGTCCAAATGACTCAGTCTGTATTCTCCAAAAAAATTTTTCTTGAAGGTTGGGATTTAAAAAAAATAAACATTGTATCGTAGAACAGATAGATTTACAGAAAAAATTTGGGACAAAAATGCAGAGTTTCCATATCCTCTACACCCAGTTTTCCTCATTAACACCTTATATTAGTATGATATATTTGTTACAAATAATAAGCCAATACTGATACATTATTACTAAAATCCAAATATTTATTCATGTTTAGTTTCTTTTTTTTAATGTTTTTAATGTTTATTTTTGAAAGAGAGAGACAGAGACAGAGTGTGAGTGGGGGAGGGGCAGAGAGAGAGGGAGATACAGAATCCGAAGCAGGCTCCAGGCTCTGAGTTGTCAGCCCAGAGCCTGATGCAGGGCTCTAACTTATGAGCCGCGAGATCATAACCTGAGTCAAAGTTGGATGCTTAACCAACTGAGCCACTCAGGTGCCCTGAAACTTAGTTTCTTTTTTTTTAACCTAATATCCTTTGTGTGTGTGTGTGTTCTAGGATCCTGAGATACCAATTTATATTTGGTTGTCATGTCTCCTGAGGCTCCTCTTGGTGGTGACAGTTTCTCAGACCTTCCTCGATTTTTGAAGACCTTGACGGTGTTGAGGAGTTCTGGTAAGTTATTTTGTGGAATTACCTCAATTGGAATTTGTCTGATGTTTTTCTCATGATCTTACTGGGATGATGGATATTCTGGAACAAGACCACAGGGGTAAAGTGCCATTGTCATCACATCATATCAAAAGTACGTGCATTTAACATGATACTGCTATTGGTGTCAACCTTGATCACCAGGCCAAGACAGTATTTGTAGGTTTTTTCCACAGTAAGTTACTCTTCTCTCTTTTTTTCTATACTATACATTTTAGAAGACAGTTACTATGTGCAGCCCATGCATAAGGACTAGAAAATTAATCTCTACCTCCTTGAGGGGACAAGTATCTACATTAAATTATTTTTAATTCTTCTACAGGGAGATTTGCTTTTTATCCTCCATTTATTTATTTAGCCAACCATTTATTTATATCACTATGGACTCGTAGATTTAATACAGTGGGTTATAATCTAATTTACTTACTTTGTTGCTTAAATTGTCTCAGACTTGGCCACTGGGAGTTTTTCAGTTGACTACTTCGTCCCTCTAACATACCCCAACATTGTGGGGATTTTTTTTGTTCATTTGTTGGAGTATTTCCTTATTCTCTGACCTTGTAAAATATATATGAATTTATACATAAGATATAATATATATGTAATATAATGGGATATGTAATAGAATATAATATATATAATATATTCTTATATATAATCTTATATCTTATATATTATTATAGATACATAACAAAGCATTTATATATAGCATAAGATATATATACATATATATGTATATGTGTGTGTGTATATATATGTATGTGTGTATATATATAAATATATATATGTATGTGTATCTATATATGTGTGTGTGTGTGTGTATATATATACACACACACACATTTAACATGCCTTGTATATACAGCATTTAAAATGCCTTGTAAGTTTTTGTTAAAAGCATTATACATCAGGTAATGGGACTTGAAGTAAATAGGCCTTTAGTTTGAGGTTTTATATTAATCTGGCTAGGAGTTCTACTGTGTTTAACATTTGCTGTAGCTATATTGTTTTGATATTCCCTGTTGACTTTGGGCTTTCATAAGTACTCCTCCTCAGAGTTTGCATCTTGCAGCTCTTTCTGCTGAAACCCAGTGTTATTACACTGCAGTGTTGTTGTTGTTCTGGTAAGGTATGGCAGAGTGGGAGTGTCCTATAAGCTTATGATTAAATCTCAGTCTTTCAGCGAATTCAATCTTCCTGTGTCCCTGGACTGTGACCTTCATAGGTGTTTCTTAGCTTTTCTTTTTCCCTTTAGGTGGGACAGGAAGGCTCACAGGGGCTGGAGTGGGAGGAATATTCCTCACCTAGCTGGGATGAAGCTCTGGCCATCTTTTTCCTGCAGTGTCTTTCCTTCTTATGGAGAATGGTCTGGGCATATTTCACAAAAATAACCCTACTCGAGGTGATCTTTCTTGAATCTTTACCCTGAGAACTTTCTGGGGTTCCAGAGGTAAAACCCACCGAAGTATAGGGTCTACCCCAAGCTTGCATCCCCAGAAGCTTTTCATGTACACTCAGCTTCCAGCAATTCTTCCAAATCCCCACTTGAGTGTTTCCACCAGTTTATGGCTCCCACAGCTTCTGCTCCAGGTAAGTAGATCTTGGCTGAGGTTTTCTGGATTTGTCTCTCTCTCCAGATTTTTGTGTGGCAGTGTGCCTTATGAATGACCTGAATTCTTGATGGTTCCAAGAAAAGCCTTTGCTTTAGTTTATTCACCTTTTTCTTACTATGAGGACAGGACGGATCCAAGCTCTTTACATATTAGAGATGAAACTAGAAATCAAAATAGGGATTTTAAGCAGAGTATAAAGAGAGTCAACATAACCCTAAACAGCTAGATGTCACCTCCATGATTCTCAATTATCTAGTCAGTCTCATATTAAACACCTG
This sequence comes from Panthera pardus, assembly GCF_024362965.1. Lineage (NCBI taxonomy): Eukaryota > Metazoa > Chordata > Mammalia > Carnivora > Felidae > Panthera > Panthera pardus. The sequence goes on from NW_026526821.1 coordinate 38,094,338, forward strand.
TGTGTTGTCACATGCACACCTCCCCGCCCTTCAAAACATCACTTAACTCTTAGAAAGGCATTTGTTAAGTAAGTACGAAAGACTTCACAGTGGGTGTATTTTCCTTTATTCATCTTGGGCACAAATTTACTTTGGGCCATTTTTTACCAGTTAAACTGACATAAAATGTGCTCACAAAATGTGAATATTAAATGAACAAGTCTTTAATAGCTATACAGTGATAAAATCAAATACAATGTTAGGGAGAAAACTTGGTTTTGTATGCAAATTGTTGATGCGTAACCCACAGAGGATTTTGAAAGTCAAAAGTGTGATTGATCATTATTACCACTTTCTTGAAAATGTTGCCATACCAAAGAAAAGAAACAGAATTGCAGGGTTGGAAATGAGAACTGAAATCACCATAATTTCCAGTCTCTGTGTTAAACAATATTGGGACTGGGATATTTTTCTCTATGTATGTTAAACAGTACTAAAACAAGCAAAGTAGCTTAACTATTTGCTCCAGAATATACTTCTTCCAGGAAATAAATATGACTGCAATAAGTTACCTAAACGTCATGACTAATAGCATGCTTATCAACTCTCTCTTCAAGGCACCCACAAACTTTGCTCAGCAATTCAAAGCTGTGCCATAAATTCTGCCCTGTCTCAATCAGCTCTCCACCTTCCAAAACCCACCTTAAAATTGACCCACTAGCCCTAAAGTGCCATACGTATCTTCACTTTATTTCTTCTTACTTAGATCCTATTAAGACCTGTGAGGGTAGTATTCCACTGTCATTCACTATGTCCAATAATCAACGGGTTTTTCTAATGATCTTTTAGGGCAGTAATAGTTTGTAAAAGAACCTGGAGAGGAAAGTGAATGCCATCCTTTGGGGAGCATTTAATATGGCTTACATTGTAGAGTCTGATATAGCTCTTGCATTTAAAAAATTATGCTTAAACCCTCTCCAGTAACAGGAAACTTATTAAAATTATTTTTCTTTTATTTTCTCCTTAGACAGATCTATCAGAAAGTTCTGTCTTGTTTTGGTGAAATTCCATCTCCTTTTTACATTAATACTGGAAGGCTCATGACAGGCTCATGAATGCACTGTGATTTGTGATTTTTGTATGCACCTTCCAGAAACACAATTGCAATAACTCTTCACTTGAGAAACTTAAAGAAGAAGGGAACTTATGACTGTTCTAATATATTTTTAAATAGATGATAGCTCCTTAAAGACCTCAATTTGACAACAAAATGCTTTGAACAAAATCTGAGGAAATACTTAGCGATGGGATTTATTGTCAAAGATCTAAATCCTAGTGACAGCCATTCTACAAAAATCATTTGAGATCATTGTGAATTAAATAAGCAAACCACAGTCATGGAGTAGTAAAAGCTGCCCCACATGTCCTCTTACTTTTTCCTCTGTCACTTCTTCCCGAATACACATGGTAGAGAGAGCTTGGGAAATGATTTTCATGTCAATGAATAATTGTATAGTCTTATGGGGTGGTGAATAAATCATTTTCTTAAGCTGGGTAAACTGTGCTATGCCACTGATCAGTAGTATCTGCATTTGTTTTTTGTTTGTTTGTTTGTTTGTTTTTTTTATTGTAGTACTGCCGGGAAACAAAACTTGCCATCTTAAAATGTGTCTCTTTGGTATGTGGATTATTTTAGGATGATTGTTGTTAAGAAACAGAAGGCTCCCTAACTGCCTAAAAGAATTTAGATGGAGGACCTGCTCCAGGAAGGGAACTATCACCATAGATAACTACAGCATAGTATGAACTAGGTGTGGTGTACAGGGAGAAACTTACCAAAGTCTGTTTGTTAAAATTCCCCTTCATGTCCCATTGTTTCTACTTGGCCCAGAAAACATTTGTTTACCAGATGTTTAATCCTTTTCATCTTCTTATGAATTGTCTTTCTTCTCTTTGAAGTCTCAGACACCCACCCCCTTCTCCTTAGCTCGGTGGTATATAAGCCTCAGTTGTCTGACTGCCTGTGGGCCTCATACTCTCATGGATTCCCTGTACATACATAATTAAATTTGATTTTCTCCTGTTCATCTGTCTTATGCCGATTTAATTCTTAAGAGCAGCCAAAAGAATTTTAAGGGGTAGAGTAAAATTTTTCTTGCCCACAGTAACACATACATAATGTTTTATGTCTGCGTTTCTAAGCCACATATACTTTTTAAAAAGGGCTTAGCTCAAGATATTTTGGGATATTCTGGACTTGGCTAATATCTACCTGCTTGGGTAATTGTCAATTAGCTGGCCAAAGTGAGCATCATCAGAGGAAAATCTGGGGAGGGACCGGTAGAATCACTGTTTACCTCTCCACACACACCAGGGAGTACACCAGTTTGCATGGCCTGCCCAGCTCTTTAATGTGCATCACCCCATCTGCTATGGTCAAAATCTCTTGGTATTCCCACTTACAGGCTTGTGGGGCAGGGCAATATTTATTTCAGAGGAAAGAAAGAAGCACTAGTCAAACTGTGCCCTGTGAAGAACTGGGCTTTCAAGGACAGATCAGGAGTGAGAGCCTCAGAGACCATGACACTTACTTCAGCCAAAGAAATGAAGCATTTTTTAAAAACATTATAACACTTATGCAGGAAATTTCATTTGAAAGGGGAAAAAAAAGGAAAAAAAATGCTTCTCATGAAGTGTTTAGAAACTACTGATCTGTTTCCATACTATAGTAAATTACATCCAATTCAATTTAAGTTTTTCCCCAGCCACATTCATGGACCCCTTGGAATCTGCCTGCAGGCCCAGGTGGTGCATAGATCTCAGGCTGAGTACCTTGTCTGAGAACCACAGCTGGTTTATCTACTGAGAATCTTCTTCAGTACACATCACTTGCCTTGCACCTCTCTCTATGTGTTACTATGTTGTATGCTTTTGGGCTCCTTCTACTGGGTCTCATCTACCTGTTGAGTCCCTCTCATTGTTGGCTGGCTCCCATTATTCCTCTCTTGATGGCCTTCTCTCATCTGTGGAGTCAGATATCACATCCTAGGCAAGTTGTCCCTGATTGCTTTTTCTAAAATAGCAGCTGCCCTACCCTATCACTCTCTTTGCCTCTGTCCAGCTTTATTTGTCTTTGAAACTGTATAGAATTATCTAAAATGCATGTTAAATAATGCATTTGTTTGTTGAAGCTCTCCTGCACTAGAATATAAACTCCATGAATACAAGTAACTTATCTGTTTAGCTTTTTGGTTTATCACCAATGCCAAGGAACTCAGTAACTGTTAGTTATTCTGCTTTACAATTTCCTAGATACCTGTGCATTTTTTTCTCTCATTAGCTGCAGTTAGAGCTGTTCAGATTCCGTGTCATGCCAGACTCTTCTTGTATATGTCTTATTACAAAACAATAGGAAGACCAGCCACATTTTCTCTGAGAAATAACATTCTGAATTATACTCCTGTTTTTTGTTCATGGATGACTGAGCTTTGTCCAATAAGTAGATTCCCATTCATCTTATACACATAGGGTGATGTGACTATTAGCAATTACAATTACATTGTTTAAAGAATGTATAGTTCTGCCCACAGCTTCACCCTTTAACTACCCATTAAGGAAAAAAAAATTCTATAAAACCCTAATAAATCTTGGGACTCTATATGCCCAAAGTACTCAAATTACCAAAAGTATAACATTGTACTCAAATTACCAAAAGTAATTTAAAAATTTCTCTTCCACACTCAGGTGTCAAGTCAAAACTTACATTTTTAAGCCCTTATTTAGAAAAGAAAAAAAAATCCTCTCTCTCTTCTCTAGCTCTCAAATATTATATTGCTGTACCAGAATGACTCTAATCTCTTTACCCACCAATCTATCACAAAAGTGCAATAGATACTCAAATTACATAGACCCTTCCCTTTTTTCCATTTTCCATATCACACTGTCTCACCTCCCCAACTGAAGTCCCTGCTTGACTTATGCCTTGTATCAGTTATATATCTATCTTTATCATCTATGTATCTATTATCTATCTATCTCTATATCTATTTATCTGTTACAAGCCACTCCAAGACTTAGAAGCTTAAAACCATTATTTTCATATTCCAAATTATCTCTTCTAAGATATTTATCTACTATAAAGTTACTATCTACTATAAAGTTAATAAAATAGCAACTTTAAAATGGGGAAATCAGAAGGTGGTTCAGTTGGTTGAGCATCCAGCTTTGGTTCAGGTCATGATATCGCGGTTTATGGGTTTGAGCCCTGCTTTGGGCTCTGTGCTGATGGCTTGGAGCCTGGAGCCTGCTTCGGATTGTGTGTGTGTGTGTGTGTGTGTGTGTGTGTGTGTGTGTGTGTCTGCCCGTCCTCCTCTCATGCTCTGTCTCTCTCTGTTTCTCAGAAATAAGTAAATGTTAAAAAAAAATTTTTAATGGAGAAATCAGAAAGAAACCACTTTAATCTACTGATCAAGGTGAGCAGCACCAGTAATAAGCCAACTTCACATTATGTACTCCCTGATAGGATGGACTGAGAAGGACATCACTTCATTCCTAAAATGCAAAACCTAAGCCAAACCCAAACTGAGGAATATTTTGCAAAATAACTGACAAGTACTCTTCAAAAGTGTCAAAGTCATGAAAGACAAGGAAAGACTGAAGAACTGTGATAGAGGAGACTGAGGAGACAAAAACTAAATGAAATGTGGAATCCTGGACTGGATCCTGCTACAGAACAAAAGGCAGTCATGCAAAAAAAAAAAAAAAAAAAAAGGGATTTGGATAAACTCTTTGCTTACTGGTATTAATTTCCTGGTTTTGACCATTGCACTATGGTTGTATGCGGTGATAATATAAGCCCAGTAAGGGGTATGTGGAAACTTTCTATACTATCTCAGCAACTTTTGTATAAGTCTACAGTTAGTTCAAATTAAAAAGTTAAAGAAAGATACACAATGATATGTTGCTTCTTACACTTCTGTGGGTTCCCTCAGTGATTCTTCTGTCTTACCTGGGCTCACAGATGTAAGGACATTTATTGGTTGAGTTGGCTGGGCATCTCTTTTCATGTGATCTTTCATCCTGGGCTTGTTCCCATCGTGGTGGTCTCAGAGTGGTTTCAAGAGGGTGAAAGCATAAGCCATAAGCTTCCAAATGCCTGCCCTTGGCAATTGTGCATCATTTCTACCTCATTCTGTTGGTCAAAGCAAGTCCTGGGGCCAGACCAGATTCAAGACTTCCTGTTGAGAGGAGTGGCAGAGTCACATTATAAAGGGTTGGAGAGGTGGTGCATGGGTGGCTTAGTCGGTTAAGCGACTAACACGGTTCTCACGGTTCCAGCCCTGCATCAGGCTCTGTGTTGACAGCTTAGAGCCTGGAACCAGCTTCAGATTCTCTGTCTCCTTCTCTCTCTGACCCACCCCCTGATCATGCTCTGTCTCTCTCTTTCCCTCTCTCTCAAAAATAAACATTTTTTAAAACTTTTAGGGATTCCTGGGTGGCTCAGTTGGTTAAACATCCGGCCCTTCGTTTTGGCTCAGGTCATGATCTTGTGGTTTCATGAGTTTGAGCCCAGAGACCAACAGGCTCTGCGCTGACAGCTGAGAGCCTGCTTGGGATTCTTGGTCTCCCTCTCTCTCTGCCCCTCCCTAGCTCACACTGTCTCTGTCTCGCTCAAAATAAATAAACTTAAAAAAATTTTTGTTTAATTAAAAAAAATAGTTGTGGACTTGGGGAGGCATAATTCATTGAGGAAATTATTGTAAAAATCTACTAGGAGCCACATTGGGTAATGCCAGGATACTGCAAGGGACTGAAGACCACAGGCAGGACACCTACATCCCCTCTATAGTTACATCTGTCTTGTTGCAATCCCTGGGGAGTGTGGACCATCTGTCACCCTGAGTTACTTTTTTGTGATGTAAAAATTCTCATGGAATAAAATATAATCCCCTATTATATATCTCTCTATGGGGAGTATATTGCATATGTGTGTATATGTAAGTATGTGTGGAGGTATCTTTGTGTATTTAGGTTTGTTTTATTTTATAGAAGCAAACTTGATTTTCTCATTATTTGTTAAATTCTATACCCCAAACTTAAATTCTCTAATAATTTCAACACAGATGGTTTCTGTATGTGTGTAACAATAAGGGCTGGGGGTCAGGGGACAGTGAGTGAGAAGTTCACTATTACTTTATAGTATTCACTATACGTAATTCAGAGAGGGGATCACTGATATTTCACCAAAAAAAGTATACATTTAAGTGGTCCTGACTCTCTTTTCTTCTCTAGGATTTTGTGTTATAATCACAAAAAGTTTCACTTTAAGTAAAATCAAATGAAAAATAAAATCAACTAGTAACAAGAAAACAGACACCAATAATTTTCTATAGAGCAAGGAGGAAATTGATAAAAATTGGAAGGAGAACTCATTATCTGTGTTCAGGGTAATCAGAGTTGAGAAAAATTTCTGCGATTGGTTAATTGACAAGGGCGAATAATATGTCTCACAGATAGAATTGTTATTTGTGATTTGATACTTAAAAGTGTATTACATCCAGAACTTCCAATTATAGGACTTTATAAAAAGTAGAATCAATACACACTTCATTTTAATTGAATTTGGTGTTCAACTAAAAAACAAAAGTGAATTCTCCCAAAAGATCTGAATTCTTAGTCTGTCTGAGCCCAATAATGAGGCTACTACATTTTCTCTATTTACCGGATGCGTGGATATCACTTAAAAGTAAGCCATATTTGCTCTTACTTCCATGCAAATGGAACAGCAGTTTCTAGTTTGGTCTGACTCCCCAAAAGTTAATCTGTCAGGAATTTCACATGCCTGTGGCCTGCCTCATCTGTCTTTCAGACAGTGATAAAAAATGGAGTCACAGACAACAAGTGGTGTCCCAGCCAGGTTTGTGCTCTTAATTACTTTGAAACTTTAAAATCAAGGTAACCTTTCAAGGAAGGATCTCTCATTTTAAAAGACGTGAATATTTTTCCTAGATACTGCACTTCATTTATATCCTTAGACTAAAAAACTGAAACTCTTTGGTACAGGAAATGAGAAAAGCCTTCTGCTTTATTCCAGGAGTTGGAGGACGCAGATAGTGCCATTTCTGCTAATCTAATGCCGTGAAAGATTACAATGTAAACCAGTTTGATAAAATAAAATTCTTGATATGTAGGTGTATAGATTCCAATATTATATTATAATACAAATATTATATAAATGGTAAATAATTATATATAATATTAAATATATATTAATTATAATTACATATGATATTAAATATATATTTAAATACAACACTTCTACTAAACAATATGACTATGTAAAAGCTAAAGTTTGATGTGTTTACTGAATATAGTTGGTGCTCAATAAAAGTTTTAATTGGCTTGAGTATATAAAAGTGCCATTGCACAGTTCTTTCCTATACAGATATTTGGGTTATCTATTGTATAAAATTATGCATTTGTTTTCCATAAGATGGCCTTGCTAAACATAGATTTTGAAATTTTGACTCTTTTCTGTAAAGTTAAGCTTTTAAGACTTGTAATATCCTCTTATTTAGGTCAGTCCCTGAAATGAGACTTTTTGGGCTAAGACTTCATGGGACATCTTTTCCCTTGCGTTGAAATAAGGTTGCATGCAGTTGACCTGTGGATAATAGTTGTTCTAGGTGCAGGATAATGAATTGGTTGTTGGAGAGAGATAGAGACAAAATAGAATACAGGATTCCTGATCTCCAGAAATTTACATGTTAACGGGAACAGCCAATACTAACAACATAGAGGGAAAAATTGCACAAGTCAAATATACTAACAAGTGCATATTAATAAAGCTGTGAAAAATCAAAATATATAAACTCTGAATTGAAATGCACATACACACACATATACACATTAGGGGAAGCTAACTGATGTAAAAGAAACCTCAAGGAAGGAAGAAGGAAGGAAGGAAGGAAGGAAGGAAGGAAGGAAGGAAGGAAGGAAGGAAAGAGAATCTCAGTGGTGTTACACACTAATAGTTTCTTTCTTCCTTAGGTCATAGAGGGTTTGCTCTGTGCAGTCAGTCATGGATGCAGGCTCTTATGATCTTTTGGTTCTATTCCTCTCTGGATTTTTAAGACCTAACTACTCACTTGGATAATTAGGAAATAGACACGGAAGATTGTGGAGGGTGTTTTCCACATGCTTATTTGCAAATAGCATACATCATTTCCACCCATATTCTGTTGGCCAGAACTAAGTTGCAGTGCCAACATAGCCTCCAGTGACCCTTGCCCCCTGATATTCACACCTTGTGTGGTCCCCTCTCATATTGCTATGGCAGAAATGATGGTATGAGTTCCAAGATTATATTATAAAGGATTTCTGCTTCCATCTTGAGCTTGCTCTCTCTTCGATAATTCACTCTGTGGAAAACAAATTGCCATGTTTTGAGCAGCCTAATGGGGAGAATTCCATGTTGGGAAACTTCTAGCCAACACCCAGCAAAGAACCTACTACCACCATGTGAGTGAGCTTGGAAAGAGATGGTCTAATACCAGTTCAGCCTTGAGATATTTGTAGCCCCAGCTGGCAGCTTGACTATAACCTCTTGAGAAACCGTGAGCCAGAACTACCCAGCTAAGCCATTCTTGGATTCCTGACCCTCAGAAACTGTGTTAGATAACAACTGTATGATGATTTAAGCTGCTAAAGTTTGGGGTAATTTGTAAAATAGCAATAGATAACTAATATGCATGATCTCACTTACCTGGGAAATGATGTCATGCTGAGTGTCCATAAGGAAAGGGTGGCATTTAGTGTCCACACAGCTGTCTATCACACTCAGTATCCACCTTGTGTGGGAGTCAGGATGAATGAGACATAATACCTTCCCCTGACTTACTCCCGTGAACAAAACAACCACAGAGTCCTTGTCCAAATTCTCCACATGCTCTTAACCTTTTCTCTGCAGACCATGAAAATGGCCTTCACAGAGAATGCCAGAGGAAATGGTGCCTTGAGTTCTGGGGTACTCCCAGATCTGTCTCATTTCTTCATGGGCCAACAGAGGAGACTGATCTTCTCCAGGGCAATCTAGGAGGCCTAGACAAGACTGGAAGAAATACTTTGTACTAAAAAGATTTCAACAAGTCCTTCCAAGCCAAAGAAAACACATAAATAGGTCCAGGGACCCAGAACATGTTATCATCAGGCCTGAAATTCCCCCAATGTGTTACTCAAAGGAAGAATGGATTACATTGTGTACAGGCCTTTTATTGGATGTCATATCTATCTAATAGAGTAAAATATATTCATATGGGCAAAGGGAAAACTCTGGTGTGAATAATTTTAAGTTACTTACTTTGCAAGCATGCTATCTATAGTCTTCCTTGTAGTTTAAAACATGTTATAATTCCCCCACATACTTTCTTCAAATAATGCAAATTTTATATACTAGATCATGAAATTATTAAAATCATTTTTGGTGTCCCTAACTGCCTATTTTTTTTTGTTTTGGTTCTGTCATTTGACCCTAAATTAATGGAATCCATAGTTCTGTTGAGGACCTAATTTCAATCTTTTACATATTAGTAGGAACTGAATGTACTATATAGAATATATAGGGGTGCCTGGGTGGCTCAGTCGGTTGGGCGTCCGACTTCGGCTCAGGTCACGATCTCGCGGTCCGTGGGTTCGCGCCCCGCATCGGGCTCTGGGCTGATGGCTCAGAGCCTGGAGCCTGCTTCCGATTCTGTGTCTCCCTCTCTCTCTGCCCCTCCCCCATTCATGCTCTGTCTCTCTCTGTCTCAAAAATAAAACGTTAAAAAAAAAATTAAAAAAAAAAGAATGTATAGAATGTACTATACCTTTAAGAATGTACTATATAGAAAGGTTTGCCTTTGAGTGGGTGTCTAAAATTGTTGCATTTTGGGGCGCCTGAGTTGCTCAGTCAATTAAGCAGCCGACTTCAGCTTAGGGTCATGATCTCATGGTTCTTGGGTTCGAGCTCCACATTGGGCTCTGTGCTGACAGCTCAGAGCCTGGAGCCTGCTTCAGATTCTGTGTCTCCCTCTCTCTCTACCACTTCCTCATTCATACTTTGACTCTCTCTCTCTTAAAAATAAATAAACATTAAAAATAAATAAGTAAGTAAGTAAATAAATAAATAAATAAAATGAATTTGTTGCATTTTACTCAAGACGTTGTGGTGGACACTGTTGCTGTCCTATCTATTTCTCATTTACCAGGCAAGGGTTCCTACCTCCTTTGAGCATTGAATTTTAATGACTCTCAACTGTCCCTTTCTCCAGATAACTGCCTTCAGCTGACAAGAGCCCTTTTTCCTGGAAGACTATAACTTCCCATCCCAGGAGTGGCCAGATCCAATTATTGACTGATACAAGGATGCAAACTTGCCTCCTTTGACTCAAGAAGGTATAACTCTGTGACTCCAGAACTCTCTATGGAATCAGAGTTAGGCTAGGTTTTAATTGAACCACTTCCTTGTCCAGCTTGTTCTCCCTTCTCATCTTGCTCCTTCCTACTCCAAATAGGCCCACCTTCAATTACTGACTTGCATAAGAATCTCCCACCCTTCTCCTGCTTCCAGAGAACTTGGCCTAGGATTAGGGTTTAAAATTTATTGAAAAGAAAAGCTGAGAAAAATAAAGAGAAAAAGGCTTTTCTGGCCTCTGGAAACCATAACAAAACCAGATTCCTACTGTGTCTATTAAATAGGCTTTGAATACTGAGGTAATTGTCATCATTTACCTTTAAGAAAAATCAACAAAAAGCAAAATTATTCCCAACAAACACTGTGGGTCTCCCTTTCCAATGGCAGGACCAGTCTTTGACCAAATAAGATGATTGTCAAGTGTAAATAACAGGGAATTTAGAATAAAAAGTACTATGCTTACCACTCTCTTTGTATGACCTGCCTGGGGATTTTTACCTCATTGAGCCTGTTTCCATTTCTATAAAAATGGAGATAAAAATGCTCTTACCTACATTTTATTAGGGAGGCAAAAAAATAATATAGGTGAGTTGTTGTATGTGTATTTCTATTTTTACATCAAAAGTTGAATAATAGTAATAGCTTTTTCCTTTTGCCATTAGAGATTTTTAATTTTTCTGGTGGCATTTCTGGAGTTTCACATTTTATTCATTTTGTTGTGGAGGTTTCCTTCAGTGGGAGGAATTAAGACTGTCTTGAATTATAGGAAAGGTTTTATAGACAAAGCATGACTAAAATCTAAAGTGACTTAAAAAAATATTTCTACCAGAAAAAAAATTCATACCAGACCTTTACCATACAAATGCATATTTTTCTCTTGGAGAACTATACACATATTTAAGTGGGTTGATCTTTGATATCTTTGAAAATTTCAACTTTCAGAGTGGAAGTTTTGGCTGTGGACTAATCACTCAACAAACATTTATTGAGAGCCTACTATGTGCCTGGAGCTGTACTAGGCACTAGGCACAAAATAAAACATCAAATATCTTTATTTTTTTATGAATGCTCATCTTTTGGAGTGAATTTGATCAAAGTCACCAGTGAACCAAGCCTCACCAGAGAATATTTAGTCAAGTTGAAGAAGGTTGGGACTACATGAGGGCAATTATGCTTTGTATCAAAAATAAGTTTATGATTGGAATACAGTTAAACTGATTTTTCCAATGGGGCTGGTATATTTAATCCAAAGTCAATTCTAGACTAAAGAAAACTAATATTTATTGAATACCAGTATGTTCCAATCATAATACCTTCCAAACATCATTCTGGGAAATTCTTTCAAAGGAATTCAAAGGAAATTCATTCAAAGGAAATTCTTTCTTTCGTCTATACTTACCAATGAAACTCAGTGATTTTTGCAAGACCACATTGCTAGAATGTGGCAGAAGCCAATACAATTTCAAATCCCTTTGATGTCTAAGTCAAAGACCATGTCCTTGCAGTTATAACAGTTGCATATCCTTAGGAGTTTCAAATGTTTTGTGGACAATGGCAATAAAATTAGAATATTTCCACTTAGGAGCAAGAAAACTTATGGGACCAGTTAAGTTTAGAATTATTTTCCAAAGATTACCAGTCTTCTTGATAAGTGCATCTTGTATGTCTGTGCAGTAAGAAGACCAGTTTCTGTTCCTGGGTTGCCTTGGTGACTCAGTGGATTAAGCATCTGTCTCTTGATTTCAGCTCAGGTTGTGATCTTGTGGTCGTGAGATCTAGACCCATGTTGAGCTTTGCACTGAGCATGGAGCCTGCTTAAGATTCTCTCTTTCCATCCCGCTCTGCCCCTTCCTCATTAGTGCTCACTTTCTCTCTCTCTCTCTCAAAATAAATAAACATTAAAAAAGGAAGACCAATTTCTATTCTAACAAAAAGCAAATTTAAACAAAGGATGACGAGATGAGATTTATAATGGATTACTCAGTGAGAATCATTAACCAGTACCTCCAAGGTCTTAGGATCACAAACCCTAAAGCACCTCAAATCTGGGATTGTTTGCCACTTTAGTGATTTGACTTTTAGTAACTGACAGTTGCCAAATACCTGCCCCAAAGTGACACTGCTCTATAAATTCTAGTTGTTAAAACTCAGAATTTTCTAACAAAAGCACAGAATCTCCAAGCAGGTAATATGTGCCTTTGGTCTTTCAAAGCATTGTCATCACTAATATCCAGTCAGCCAGCCCCTATGCCATAACTTGCTTCTCTTACTATAATATTAAGGCTCAGGAATCATGCTGTGTAGGTTGACAGATCATATTGCTAGAGAAATATGCAGATGACTTGGCTGAAACACCTTTAATTGGCAGGACCTTTACAGACACAAAGCATTCAGTCAGCTAAACAATATTAGGATTAGACTTTGCCTTTCATTGAAGCATCTTCCTATAGAAAATGAGTTTCATTGATCATTTTTGTCAAAGTCAGGGACAGCCATTTTGTCAACCAGACACATTTATTTAATAAGCAACCCAGTGTTGCTTTGTAATCCCAGGAACACATAAAAGCACTTTCTCTAAGTACCCCCTCCTGCTTCCCTCACCTCTGTATTGTTACACCATACTTGTAGCCAACTCTTGGAGTTAGAGGTTTTCAGATAGAAAGTAGCACACCACTGGAGCTGAGGACAGGATCGGTACACATCATGGTGTTGGGCCCAAAGCAATTAATCTGCAAACATCCACTGAGCAGATTACATCAGCAAACTCTTCCCTCAGCTCTGAGGGTGATATGAAAAAGAATGCCACATACCTACACAGCCAAGGATTTTAGAATCTAACTAGGGAGAAAACAACAATAATCATTACTAACTATGATTTCACTACTGAAATTCTTACGTTTAATCCTCCCAGTAAAACTCAGAAGCAAAATTACTAGGTGTCTTTTATAGATGAGGTTTACAGAAGGTAGGGAATTTGCTCACATCACCCAGTTTGTAAGCAGTGAATGCAAGATTTGAACCCAGCTTTGCCCATCCACAAATCTTAATTTTTATCCATTCAACTAGAGTTTTACTACCAATGCAAGAAAATTAAAAAAAATTTAATGTAGGGGCACCTGGGTGGGTCAGTCAGTTGAGCATCCAACTTCGGCTCAGGTCATGATCTCACGGTTCATGAGTTCGAGCCCCACATCGGGCTCTGTGCTGACAGCTTGGGGCCTGGAGTCTGCTTCGGATTCTGTGTCTGCCTCTCTCTCTGCTCCTCCCCTGCTCACACTCTGTCTCTCTCTCAAAAATAAATAAAGATTAAAAAAATTAAAATTTAATGTAGAAAAAGAAACATTATTAAAGATATAAATATCGATACAGTACTACAGCAGAAAAAAATGGATTTGACCAGTGTCGAATATGTGGGGAAGTAGTGAGGACAGCTGGAGTTTGGGGAAATGTCTGAGCTGGCATTGGAGGAGGTCATGGAGAGAACGTGACTGCTGGTTGATCTCCAAGCTGGACCTGGGCAATTGGAGGCTCCGTACTCCCTCCCATGTCCTTGGAATGTATGCTCTGTCCACATGGGAGCTGTTTTCAAGGACACAGCCTTGAGAGAACAATGTGTTATTGAGGCTATCTGGATGGTATACATGACCCCGTTAAGGCCTCTATATAATCTTTAAGATTCTTTTCAGTTTCATTTTCGACCCAGGTCTTTATTCGATAAAGTTACGGTTTAGATAATGGAAGTCACAACTCTACAAGGTTAAGCTGGATCTTATTCTCTCCTGGGTGCCAAGCTTTGTGCCACATCCCCCACAAACACCATCGCAGTACACTTTGTCAGTAGCCCATTATCTTTATTTTCCAAATAAGGAATATAAAGAATGGGACACGTATTAAGCCCTCAGAAGATTAAGAGTTTACTTCCAAAGTTTCTTTCCCTGACACGTCATAAGTCTTGTCTCAGAAATGAGCTGGAAAAACCTTGTTCATAGTGCCAGAGACAGAGAACATGCTCACTGGTCAGATTCACCTAGGAGGCGGTTCTCATCCTGCTCCACACACTTCATTTTCTAGAAAAAGACTTGATCATACTCTTCTAATGTGATAGTGGCCAGCCCATGTGTTGGTTTGGAAAAACAGAGCAATGACAAATCTTGCTATATTTTGTTTCTCTCCCCTTCCAATTCCCCTTGTTCTATTTATTATGGCGAGGGTTGACAAAATTTCTCACTCTTATGCTTTCATGAGCTCCTGTAGAGCCTCCCAACACTTGTGAGTTTCTTGGGGTCAGAGACTATGTCTTCATAAATTGTATTCCCCCTATCTTCTCATATCCTCCTTCTCATAACTGGCACTTACTCTGTATGCCACAGATATCTGGTAAAGTGAGCTTGATTCTATAAAGCTTCCCCTATCTGAGTTGAGTGCTTAAAGTTACTTAACATGGGACAAGGATATTCATTTTATGGTAAAAGATAAAGCTTCAAAGAAGTGGTTGATCACAAAAGTCAGGATATTTTTACCCTCAAGAGGAAGGAGAGAGGTCCCACTGGCAAGGGACACACAGGAGGCTTTTGAGGTGCCAGTCACATTTTATTTCTTTATTTGTGCTGCAGATACATAAATGTTCAATTGCTATTCCTGAAATTTTCACTCTTCTGAATGCTTGATAGACTTCATGATGCATAACATGTATGTATAAAAGTGCATGCAACACACAGAAAAGTGCTTGCATAATTGAAGATAAATTATAAACCAAACACATGTGTAACCACCCAACTACTTGTGTTTCACCAAGCTAAAATTAAAAAATTAAAAACTACTTAAATTAAAATGCCCCGAGGTGAAGTAATAACCTGACTTGAATTTCCATGTCAATGCACATGATGCTTTCTTGTGAGTGCAAGGAAGGGAAGAACACTCCAGAGATGGAAAAAGGGCATCTATACTGAGACTGAAGGAGGACACAAAGCAGTTGTTGGTAGACAGGTTTGGGAAGCAGATATTCTGTTCATATGAGACGTGGAGAGACATGTTCCCCTCTCAGAGAGATGGCTGCTGTATCCTCACAGTGGAAAAAAGAGAAACAGAAAGCAAATTTGGGGGAAGGAGGAAATGATGTTGGATGAAGGTGGCCTGCTGATTATAGTGCAAAATTATAGATCTTTCAGGTTAAGATTAAGATGCTGGATTAAGGCTCTAGACCTACTTAAATAAAGGAAAAGACAAGAAGCTAAATCTTGGCAAGTGTCCCACAAGAATCATGGATATATTGATCATCTTGAAAGGTTACTACATTTATAAATCAAACATGATTTATCACCATGGATTGGAGGACTGTTGATTGGTGTTACAAAATGACATCGATTAACTATGGTGGCTTGACATTTGTCTCTTTGTTCTTCTGTATGAATTATTTTATGTGACAGGCTATGATTGTGAAGCTCTGAGCTTTGGAATGAACCAAGGTAACAACCGTTCTGCAGTAATAAAATGTCCACCCCCATTTGCTGAATGAACCCTTCCTGGAAAGTGACACTCCTAAATGGGATGGCACTTCATTTGGAAAGCTAATGGTTAAGCACTTTTCCCCAGTAGACCAAGATGCATGATTGGGGTTATTATTATCCCCTATATAGAATTTGTTCCATGTTCCCATGTTTAAATTCAGAAGACCAATAGAATGGAAACATAGAATTAACCTGATTGCAGCAGAAAACATTCTGAAGTGAAAACCTCTCATTCTCTTGGTCTGTCTTAATAGGGAATCAAATGTGATTTGTGTTGTGTGGAGATGATTACTGATGGGTAATTATTCTAAAATATCTCTTTTCAAATCCTTTGCATGGCAATCAAGGAAGAATGTGAGAGGTTAGGCATTACATTACCAGAGTTATCAGCAGCATATAATTTCTTAATTATGCATAAAGCGAGTAGCGAATACCTACTGAAGAAGTTACTAAATTTTCTTTGTGAAATGAAGTTTGGAGTACACTGGGGCCTGTGAGCCTTATTAGAGAATATGTGGTTTGAAAGACATGAGCAAAGATTCTTCTATCTAATAGCTGTGTCACTGAACCTCAGTTTTGTTATCTCTATAGTGGGATTAATGGGAATAAGATATAAGAAACTTTCTTCTCAGGGTTGAAGTGTGAGTTACATTAAGTAATACCACAAGCTGTTTATGGTGATGTCGGGCATATAATACAAGATACTCAACAAATGGTAGCTTTTCTAATGGCTGTTATTTTCACTATCAGGGTTAATAGTCTTACAATTCCTTATACTACCATCTTTGATCAAAGCCAGACCTGATTCAGGTAGAATTAAATTTAAATGAGATGAATGGCACTTGGATATTTCCTTTTGGAATTAAATTATGTACATGAAGGTGAACATTATTATGGGCCATTAAAGCAAGCCTTTTGAAGATTGCTGTAGGAGAGAGGGTCTGTCACAACCTTTTCCTAAGAGGGCCTCTTAGGAAGGCCTGGCCTAAATTGTTTCTTGAGTTTTCCTTAGGGTGGTATGTGCTATGTGAGGGTCCCAGCCACCTTAAAATCAATTAACATATTTACTTATAATTCTAATCCTGCATCCTCTAATTTTGGGGGAAAATTATGTACATTTTTGATCTATTATGAAGGCTTGTCAAGAACAGATGAAGTGTGAATTGTTACTATTTGTGTTCATTTCTTGTCAAAGTAAAAGGAGTACTTTATCACTCGACATCCTTCCTTAATTGTTCCCACAGAACCAGGCGGTGTTTTGGAGACCTTATGCTCTCAGTGGCATGGGTCTTCAGCTTTTATGATCAGTGACAAGACAAGAGCAATTTATCTACACAGTCTCATTGCTATGTTTGATTGGTGGTGGGGGGTGGGAATCTAATAATAAGAAAAGATGTTTTGTACAAGGAGAATGACACAAGGCTAAAACAATAGAATCTCTACTCACTCACACCACAGAAAGCTGCATGGAAACTACTGGGGACAAATTGGAACCTATCAGCTTTTCTGCCTTCAAAGTGTGAGGGTCTATAGTCTCTATGGGAAACCCCCCAGCGTTTGATGTCTACCAAGTCATTGTAAAGGGCCACCATTGGTGATTTGCAAAAATAACCACACCATCTCTCCTCCACTGGAATAATACCTTCATATCTCAGAGCAGCTTGTCATGAACTGCGGCTCTAAGGAAGAAAAAAGGGAGCAAACCTGAGAACGAGATGAGAGAGTCATCGACAGCTAAACTGATGATTAATTAAAGATTTCTTATGGAAAAATAGTTGAACCCTGAAGGACTGTCTGCATCTTGATTTTTGACAACCAGAAAGTCATTCTTCATAAGGAACATAGTTTCAGATTGTATGTCATTCTGAAAACCTATTAAATATTAATTAATTTAATTATTGTTAGAAAAAAGAATTGAGCGTTTAGCAACATGTAAGAAAAAACGAGGCTTAGAAAATTGGATGTCAACCAGTTCAATTAAATGCATTATGGGATAGATATTTTATATAAATATAAATTAACAAGGGCATTGTTTAGAAACACTGTACTCTAATACCAATTATCAGGAAAATTAGCTCGTGAGGGATGACAACTTATTGGTACATTTATGCCTTCGGGATGAAGAGAGAATTTACATTTCACCTTGTACTGTATCTGTACATTGCAATTATGACTTAGATCAGAAAGTGGTGTTTTGGTGATTTCAAACATATATATACTGGATGAGGAAGACTTTGGGAAGTGAACTATTACTGTACATTTGTTGCATCCTAAATTTCTGCAGTCCTCCTGTGCTGGCAGAAAGGAAGTAGGTTTGGATTTAGATGCCAAATACAACTTATTCTCAAAGGGGAAGTTCAAATCCTTTGAGAAAGTTTGATCACATTTTTTTTAGTAGTGTTGGGAAAGCCATCTGTTTTTTATTCCAGATGCAGGAATCTGAGACATTTTTTTTCTCTCAATTTTCTCACGTTTCAACATCATCTTGTGTAGGTCAAGGTCAAAATAAAGGGCAAAGTAATTCTCTGTATCTATTGCAACTCTGCAAATCGAAGGTAGTTAGAAATGCATTGTTTTTGGGTGTTACAAAAGAATTGCATCATGGATACCCACTTCCATATCCACTGAGAAAGAAAGCCGAATATGTGAGTCTTTGGTTCAAAATGAGCGGGTGCAATAACCCCAGCTCCCCTAGTTTAATGTCTCTCTTTCTTTTCTATGTCAAATCAAGCAGGATTGCAAAAGTTCATCATTTCAACTTTTTGCAAGGTCCCTGGGGCTGTGAGTAGTCAGCAAGTACCAGCCACTTTTGGAGATGTCTTGTTAAGTTGGCTTTGTCCAATAGATTTTTGTCAAGAACAGATTCCTCCTCTGTGAGACATTCATAACATTCATAATACAATCACTCAACAAAGACTGATTCACAATAATAAGTGCAGGTTGCTGTTCCACTTCAAACAGTTCACATGTGTGGCCATGATTCCTCAAAAGTCTTAGAAGAGTATTCATGGCTTTGAATGTGATCTTGTAGTAGGGCACTTGTGTGGATAATGGTACTTTATATGATTGTTCATTTAGCAAAGAGTTTATGCTCTTGCTTTTACAGCAGTGATGTGATTACATTTTACTGTTCTCTGACATGGACAGTGCCTACAGAGTGGCCTAGGTGAATGCCCAGAGAAACTTCACTTCTCACTTGCAGTCCACCACTTGTTTCTTCCATGACCTTCCCCTTTCTTTTTGCTCTTCTTCCTCTTGGCTATAGTGGATCCACTTTCCATCTTTCCATATCTCCTAAACTTGATGTGAGTTCTCATTTCTCAAGTGGCCCCATTAGTAATCCAGAGTGGTAGGTAGCTCTGGTGAGGGCAGCAAAGGAGAGGAGGGGGAGAAGAAGTCACGGTAGAAAGCATGCAGCCCTTGATGCGCACAAAGCTGGGTCAGATTGTAGCCCTTGGTGCTTATGGCCTGCACAACCTTAGACCACTATCTTGATTGGCAGGTGTCTCCATTGCCTTCTACTATCGTCGGGAATATGAGGCTAATAATACCTTCCTCACTGTACATTGCAAAAGATATAAGAACTGTGAAAACTCAAAGCAATCAGTGTTTGACTTAGTGAATATACTTACTTTACCTCCACTTTGTTTCTTTTTCTTCTTTCTCCTGTCATGGTGTCACTCTGTTGGCAGCCTCAGGATTGGATCCAAGAAACAACATCACATTCCCTGCTCTACTCAGAAAACAGGTCACCCTGTTGTTAGTGAAAGCATAACCCTTTATACCCCTCTGATATCTGTTTTCTCAGTGGCTCTTAGGGGGAGAAGTAAGAGAAAAGGAGTTGGGAAATAGAAAGGACTCATGGCTCCTGGTTTATTTTTCCAATGTGAAAAGTTAATGGTTTGCACATTAGAAATTGCCACTTGTTTCAATGACCACACCAACAATAACAAAACCTTTAATAATACTATTATAATTGCTTACATCAATTGCCACTACTGTGTTTAGAATGTCTTATTTTAAAAATTTTGTGAGCAATTACTTTGTGCCAGACACTCTACTCAGCACCTCATAGAGAGGCAGAGCTGAATTATGGGTCCAAGTCCCCCCTAAAAGCCTTCCTCTCTGGTGAGTCTTCTTTCTCCTTCACCATTATTCCCTCCACTGTTGACATATGAAAACTGAAGCCGAGCTGAGGAAGACAGGGATCAGAAGGGAAGCTGGTAATGTTTTTATTGCTCCACAAGGAGACGTAACCCTGATCAGACCCATACATGGTGAGCCTGATGGGGAGGTAGGTAGAGCTGTGTCCCTCAGAAGGAAAGAACCAGCACTGGGAGCTGACCAGCCAGAACAGAGTCCCGGACACTGCTCCCAGCCTGAGGTTCCCCACTCACTCTTAGGTGCCCCCTCTGTGATATTCCAAGTCAAGGTTACCGTCAGTGGCCTAGAACATGCAGCATCCTTGGGCTTGGCATGTGGCTGAGGACAATGTGAAGCTAGAACCCTAGGTGATTTCATCCCAAAGGTCCCAGAGGGGTAGTGAATAGTTCAGTTCACTGATGTGGTTAGTACCCCAGGAGTCTAGTGAGTATTGTCTGTGAAAAAAAGTATAGATTTTCAAACAGGAAACTTTTGAGGCCTTTTGAAATATGACATTTGAGAGCTGCTTGTGTCTTTTCTATTTGTTTTCTTTGGGAAAGAAAAAATCTGATATTTTTACTTATATAATTTGATGCTATAAAAGGAGAAACAGACATTGAAATCTCTAATTTTTCTGCCAGTCCAGGGGCCCTGTAAGTAGCAGGTATTAACCATTTTCAGTATCAAGCATATAAGCTAGGGCTACAGTTGCATGGGTTGTGATACTGTAGAGCAAGGTTTTCAAACTTTGGTGTGGATCAGAATCTCCCAAGGAACTTGTTGAAATAGATTCTTGGGTTTTACTCCTAGAGAGAGTGATGTGTGGGTCTAAGGTGAAACCTAAGACTCTTCATTTTTAGCAAGCCGCAGGTGATGCTGATGTTGCTGGCACTTGGACTACAGCCTCAAGTAATATTATCATAAAACGCTCCTGCAGTCAGCAGTTTTCATCTTCACTTTGTTCTGGGAGGTTCTTTTCTGAGTTACACCATATTGTTTGGGCAGAGAAACCCACCAGGTTGCACTTTGTACCCACCGTCCAAACCCTTCAGAACTCAGTCACACTTTCTGGCAGTTCGTAGATATCTGTTATTCTTAGAGCCCTAAGCCATTATGACCTGAGGGGCAGATGCTCCTGGACACCCTGAACAGGCTTACCCTACAACACAAAGTAAGAAAGAAAGGAGTTGTGTCTGGAATACCAAATCATGAAAGTGGTTAGACGTCTATAGGGCACAAAAGTATCAAATTACAGGCCTACTTGGTCTCACCTAACATAATTTCATTCTGGTTTACAAGGTTCCTCATGTGTGCTGTTGGAAGAGGGACAAGACATGGCTAAATTAAAACTGTATATGATACAGAAATCTTTCAGATCTGGCTTGAAATTCAGTCATACCCTAACTGATTCACAGCCCCATTCTGGTCCTGGCTCTGGCAGATTGCTAAACCTATTGATGCATTTATAGACCACAGATGGGGAGAGGTAAGGCAGAATGGGTATGGAGGTCAGATGAGCTTTGAGAAAGTACTCTAAGTTCTCTGTTTCCTCATCTAAAAAAGAGCATATCAATGATATATACCTAAGAGAGTTCTTGTAAGATTGCATGTAAGCATATTTAAAAGCAGTCCGCATGGAGGTCAGATGAGCTTTGAGAAAGTACTCTAAGTTCTCTGTTTCCTCATCTAAAAAAGAGCATATCAATGATATATACCTAAGAGAGTTCTTGTAAGATTGCATGTAAGCATATTTAAAAGCAGTCCGCATGAGGGGTGCCTAGATGGCTCAGTCAGTTAAGCGTCTGAATTCAGCTCAGGTCATGATCTCATGGTCTCTGTGATGACAGCTCAGAACGTGGATCCTGCTTCGGATTCTGTGTTTCTCTCTTTCTCTGCCCCTCCCCTGCTCATGCTCTGTCTCTCTCTGTCTTTCAACAATAAATAAATGTTAAAAAAAAAAAAGTATATAAAGAAAGCAGTCAGCATGAAATCTAGAATAGAGTAACAATTAATATTAGTGTCATTTTCTTATTTTTCTTAGTGTCTCTTGCCTATTAATCAGGAGAACATAAAGGCTGAAGAAAGAAAGGAAATACTAGGTTCTCAGAAGTTCCAAATGGTTGGTCTTCTGGCATGTAATTAAATTAGATTTATTCTATTTTTTTAATTTTTTAATG
Organism: Panthera pardus; assembly: GCF_024362965.1. Lineage (NCBI taxonomy): Eukaryota > Metazoa > Chordata > Mammalia > Carnivora > Felidae > Panthera > Panthera pardus. The sequence continues at coordinate 38,116,594 of NW_026526821.1, forward strand.
TTTATTTATACTTGAGAAGGAGAGAGAGGGGCGGCGGGCATGAGCTGGGGAGGGACAGAGAGAGACAGAGACAGAATCTGAAGTAGGCTCCAGGCTTTGAGCTGTCAGCACAGAGCCTGATGTGGGGCTCAAACTCACAAGCCATGAGATCATGACCTGAGCTGAAGTTGGACACTTAACTGACTGAGCCACCCAGGTGCCCTGATTTATTCTATTTTTTTTAAAGTTTAGTGGAACTCAAGGACTTGCCTAGAGACCTAACGACCATTGGTGACAGAAAATCTGTAAGATGACCTCATGTTTTAAAAGTAGAAGACACATCTTGTGTATTGAAGATTTTTAACAGGTGGAATGTGGATGGATATTCATATAAAGCCTTTACTATTTGACAGTGGGCCATAGTAGTTCCTAAAAATTCATATTAAGGTACAAGTTACATATAACTGGATGGTAATGCAGGATACGGAAGGAGAATGGAACAGGGGCTGGGTTTGAATTTCATCTCTGCCCCAACCAACCTTGTGACCTCGCAAAAGTCACTAAGTCTCTTCATAACATGCACGTGTGTGTTACACACACTCCATACAACATGCTTTCCAAAAACAGCCAAAGTGTCTTTTAGCTCATAAATGTCATGCTTTGTTTAAAATCATCAAGGCTGGGATGCCTGGGTGGCTCAGTCGGTTAAGCAGCCAACTTTGGTTCAGGTCATGATCTCGCAGCTCATAAATTGGAACCCTGCGTCGGGCTCTGTGCTGACAGCTCAGAGCCAGGAGACTACTTCAGATTCTGTGTCTCTGTCTCTCTCTGCTCCTCCCCCACTCGTACTCTGTCTGTCTCCCTCTCAAAAATAAATATTCATTTTTTTTTATCATCAAGTCTATACTTTGGATGCTAAATATTCCCATGCAGAGGAGCATTTGAAAGACAAAATCTGGGCAATTAAATCTGGGGTGCTGATCTCTGGGACTGTGGGCAGCAGCTCTGAAGACAGAATTTTCCTGAAAATTTCCACTTCTTGCCTGATTCCTAGGCTGCCCTGCTCACAGCAGGACATTAGGAGGAGGGTGGGCCACTAGCTTCTCCCGGAAGGAGATCTCCAACATATATTAGCTCCATGAAACTGGGACTATATCTGTCTGGCCACTGTCCTATTTCAACTTTTGGCACAGTGCCTGCCATGTAGTAGGAATTCAATCAATATTTGTAGGCTGTATAAGAAAATGGATGAATGGCAATTCAGGTGATCCAGCCTCAAGAAGATTGTCCCAGAGAGCCTATACAAATCAAATTGTGAAAATTTCTACCTTTCCTGATTTAATGGAGACACAGCCCCAATTTCTGCCAGTGCCTGAAGGATAATTACAATAATAATTCATGTCTCTATGTGGAAATAAGGTATAACATTCATACTTTCCTAAGGTGTATTATCACTCATGCTTCATTTTGGAAAGATTGATACAGAAAATTAGCAGCTCTACCACAAGGCTAATGAGAAATATAGGCAAAGCATCTGAAACAATGGAAAATAAGAAATTTTTTCCATCATGATCAGTTAAAGATGTATAGTAGAAGTGGAGCCACACTCCACATCAAGCAGCACATATTCCTACACGTTATTCAAAATGTTTTTCCCCTCTATTTATTAATTCAGTTGCTTTGCCTTTAAAAAATAGACTTTGAGTGAAAATTATGTGCATGGTATTATGATAAATAGTATAGTGATAGATAATATATAAGGTATTTTCTACCTACAAGAACTGCAATGTGAGTTGGGGACATGGACCCATGCTTACAAATCTCTACATGGAGGGTCTGCTGGTGCCCATACTAAGTAGGAAGAGGCCTAATGACTATGATGTCTAAAATGTTCAAGTGAATAGCAAAGATCTAGGATGGTGGGTGGTGGAAAACTTGGAGGTAGAAAAGCCTACTGTAATGAAGAGATCAAAGTTGAAGTAGGACGTATATGGATATCGTGGGGTCAAGTCAGTCCCAGAATCATGACGCGGAGAGGATCAAAAATCATCTACAGTTGGGGCTCCTGGGTGGCTTAGTTGGTTCAGCCTCCGACTTCAGCTCAGGTCATGATCTCACGGTCTGTGGGTTCAAGCCCTGCATCAGGCACTGTGCTGACAGCTGGAGCCTGCTTTGGATTCTGTGTGCTTTCTTTCTCTGACCCTCCCTTGCTCATGCTCTCTCTCTCTCTTTCTGTCTCTCTCTCTCTTTCAAAAATATATAAGCATTTAAAAAATTTTTAAAAATCATCCACAGAGGAGCACCACAGAGAACTCATGCTCTCTCTCTCTCTTTCTGTCTCTCTCTCTTTCAAAAATATATAAGCATTTAAAAAATTTAAAAAAATCATCCACAGAGGAGCACCTGGGTGGTTTAGTCGGTTGGGTGTCCAGCTCTTAATTTCAGCTCAGGTCATGATCTCATGGGTTTGTGAGTTCAAGTCCTGCATCAGGCCCTGTGCTGATAGTGCAGAGCCTGTTTGAGATTTTCTCTCTCCCTCCCTCTCTCTCTGCCCCTCCCCCACCTGCACTGTCTCTGTCTCTCTCAAAAATAAATAAATAAACTTAAAAAAAATCTATAGAGGTGTGGCCTTCACAGTAGGTAGACTAAAAGCATTAGTTTTGGAGTCTAGAGATGTACAGTGGAAATCCAGCTCTGCCAATTACCAGACAAGTAACCTTGCGCCAAATTTATAGGCCTCAGTTTTCCAATCTGTAAAAGAGGTTTACAGGTATTCACCTCAGATCTTCAGGAGAACCAATATGGTAACATACAAAGCAAGAAGCACTTTGTCAGCACACAGGGTGTAGAGCAAATCTTATCATGCCAATGCATGATTGAAGCTTACAAATGGAAGCTAAAATGAAGGCACGGTGGCAAGTCTGCAGGTTTGGCTGAGCTGTTTGGTTGAACCAGTTTTGACAATGTTGAGTCAATAAGCTTACCCATATCCCAGACTTCTGTAAGATAATCAGGAAGCCAAATAATTCTAACATCCATTCTTGCCTTCTTTCATTGCATGCATTTAGCTTCCACTTGCATCGTTAACCTGTTAAGTGTACAAAACTGAATCAGGTAATGCAGCTCTTATTATTTATATGTTCGGACCAATTCATTTTGCCTGATTATGTTGAGGAAAATAAGCAAATAAGTGCCAAATTTCCACTTAGCTTGGTAGAAACAGGCTGTGAATAAGGATACATCTTGGAAGAGGGGTATTGTTAAAGGATGAAAAGATTTCTAGGAGAAGAGGCAGGGGGTCTCTTGGGTTGTCCTATTCTTGGAGAATTTCCACCATACACAATTGGAAAAATGTGTACATCTGTCTATGTTTCCTATTTAAGTCACTCTACTATTATCTGCAAGCTCCCTGGATTCAGCCCGCCTTCTGTTTTCTAAATGACTTCTGCACCTGGCTCACACTTTTCTTTACCATCTAAGAGTAATGACAACAACATCTACTGATCAAGGCATTTTAATTTATAGTTTATAAAGTATTTACTCTATTCATTTGAGTCCCCTAAGAATCATGAAAGATTGGCATTGTTGTTTTCACTTTAGAAGCGAGGAAAGAGATTTAGTAGAGACAGGGGAAAATGGGGAAGGAAGAGAATATAAATCAAGGCTGGAAAGAGGAGGGTACTCTCTTGGAAATGAAGGATGCCATGGCAAGTCAGACAGTCCAATAGAGGGCTGTGTCTCAGTGACCATCAATTGTATAGTAGGCTCTGAGCTTGGAGTTTGCTCCTTCTTTCTTGACAGCCACAATCAAAGCTCAGAGTGTTCATGCAAGTTTCACTTGGCTGGAAAATGGCTGAGTTTTGGGTCCTACAACATGTCATCTCCCTCTCCCACTATACCTGGAAACTTGGTTCCTTGGAGCGTACCCCTCGTTGTTTAAGCCAAGGCCATCTTCTTCAAAGCATAATCTTGGATGTAAGAGGGGCAAGGGGATATGGTAGTAATCAGAAAAAATCTTGATTGTAGAAACACATTTATACAAAGAAGAAGAACAACAGTAAGGAGAGATGATGGGAGGGGGAAAAAAAGCCAGGCACTGGTCAGATGATAATCCATGATAATTCATTGCTGCTCAAATGCATATCCTGAAATAAATGTGATGTACTCTCTAGTCCTTAACAACTCTCTGTCCATCCACATGGACTCTTTTCTTTCTTCTGATATCTTCAAAATGTTTAGAAACAAATTATTCTCCTATAAACACCAAGGACAGATGGATTCCAGGAAGCTACTGACTGAGCATGGTATAAAGCACATCAGTAGTAACCTGATGCTACCACTCCTTCATTGCCTGTAGTAATCTTCACAGCATATATTTATATTTAAACTCCTGTTTCTCGCTCAGAATTTTTAATGGTAATGAGCATCCTGTCCCTCTGAATCCTCACTTCATCTCCATCCTCTTTTGTCTTCTAGTTGAAAACAGAAATCTTTGGACACATAGGAGAACTGGTCTGTAGATCTTTATAGCATAATTGGTTTATGTATTCATATCTGTTTTTGTCTGCACAGGCCACCATAACAGAATACCAGAGACTGAGTGGCTTTGGCTTAAATAACAGAAATTTATTTTCTCACATTCCTAGAGGCTCAAAGTCCAAGATCAAGATGCCAACAGGGATGGTTTCTGCTGAGACCTCTCTTACTAGGTTGCAGAGGACCTTCTTCTCATCATGTTTTCTCATGGCCTTTCAACTGTGGAGAGAGCACTGTCTGGTGTCTTTTCCTCTTCCTATAAGGAGATCAGTTATATAGCATTAGGGCCCCACAGTTATACCTCATTTAACTTTAATTGCCTCCTGAAAGACCCTATCTCCAAATATAGTCAACATTGAAGGTTAGGGCTTCAACATATGATTTGGAGGGAGGGGCACAATTCAGTCTATAACAATATCTGAAGACAAAAACATGATCCGTGGGCAGTCTTCCCTGAATATTCCATCTCAAGGCATCCTGACACAAATGGTCCTTTACCTTTCTCCCACCCCACCATCCTTCCCTTCCCATTCTTAGCTTCTTGCCGAATTCCATTTCCTCCTCCAAGATCTCTACCATGCTTTTTGAATCTGAAATAGCCCAGAGGTAACTGTTACCCTGTGGTGACCAAGGAAGCCATCTTAGAGTGAAGGGAGAAAGGCTTGGCCATTTGAGTAGGAAACACAGGAGCTTTAAAGCTCTCTGGATTGGAAGCTTCAATATTTATCCTCCTTCTTATTCATTATGAAAAAAAAATGAGAGAGACAAGATGAGGTCATTGGGTATTTGATGAGATTTGGTAGAAAATGGAGGGATTTGAGTGGATGGTAATAGGAGTATTACCTAAGAGTGTGAGGAGGGCTCCATGGTCCAGAGACCAGAATCTAGCTGGGCATCATATTGGACAACAGCACTCTTCATCTGAAGGGGTAAAGAAGCCGGATGAGCAGGAACAGTTTTTCTGGGGAAGAGAAAAGGGAGTCCTAGTGCTGAGTGTAACCAGGGGCTCAGTCAAGAGCAACAGTGTCCCAATAATTAACTGCAAACATTGGCAGCTGCTACAGTTTTCTTTTATGAACCTTGAATCATCCCAAGTCCAGATACTGTCTTTGAGAACTCAAATAGCGTCTGATGTGTGGCCTCTGGTTTCTAGCTCACACTGCAGTTTGATGACAAGTGTAGAGAAATTACAGGACAGAACATTTTTAGTCTCTCTATGCTGAAATGGATTACTGACTCCCCCACACTGAGTCCCCTTTCTTCATTTAAATTTGGAGTGATAAACAAAAATATTGGCTTTAAAAAATGAATGGAGAAAATTGGGAGATAAGATGTAGTCTTCATTCATCCCTGTGTTCCTGTCCCAGTTCTACCACATTACAGTATTTAGGATGCCTTGGAATCCTTCTTAAAATGTCAGCATTTATTATTTAACATCTTTTCTAAAATGCATGGCTCTATTTTTGGGCAAATAATGAAATCTCTGATCATTTATATACACATAGAGGCCCGGAATCAATCCTTCTGAAAGCCCATTCTTGTATAATACTGTGACAATAAATAGAAGAAATGCAGGATTTAGGCTGCAGGTGCATGCCCAGTCAGGCACAGAGTTTTGTTTTGTTCTGCTTTTCTACAGAATTCTTTATATAGCTTTATTTCATTACTCACTTGGGATTTCTTTTCTTTTTTTAAGTTTATTGTTATTTTTTTTTTTTTTTTTTTTTTTTTTAGAGAGAGAGAGAGAGCACACAAGCACGAATCGGGGAGGGGCAGAGAGAGAAGGATAGAGAATTCCAAGCAGGCTTTGCACTGTCAGCACAGACCTGATGCAGGGCTCAAACACATGAAGTGTGAGATCATGACCTGAGCCCAAATCAAGAGTTGGTCACTTAACCCACTAAGCCACCCAGGTGCCCAGGGATTTGTTTTTTTTTAATAGAGGACAACAAATTTTAGTGACAAGCTCTAGATTTTGTCACTTCGGTTCACTTTTTCATCAACTTTTTGTCATCACTTAAGGAAACCACTCTTGCTTAGGTCCCCCTACCCCTCTGGATGCTCCTTGTCAGTCTCCTTTGCTCTATTGCCTCCTCTCCTCAACATGTAAAGGCAGGGGTCTCTCCAGTTTCACTCTTAGGACAGCTTTGCTATTAATCCTCCTTATTTGAACTCATCCGGGCCCCTTGCCTTTTTTTTTTTTTTTTTTAAGGTTTATTTATTTATTTTGAGACAGAGAATGAGACAGGGGAGGAGTAGAGAGAGGGAGAGAGAGAAAATCCCAAGCAGGCTCTGTGCTGTTAGTGCAGAGCCCGATGAGGGGCTCAAACTCACAAACCGTGAGATCATGACCTGAGCCGAGATCAAGAGTGTGAAGCTTAACTGACCAAGCCACCCAGGTGCCCAAGTCCCCTTGCTTTTTGATGGTTCCAGAGATGACATCTCTAGTCCCAATATCACCCACCCCCAACTTAGCTCATTTGCAACCACCTGACTGGTTTATCTGCTTTGGGAGCTCAAAAACATCTCAAACCAAACGTAGCCAAAGTTAAGTATTGGTTTCTGCTCCCCCCAAATGTGGTTCTCCTGAAGTCTTTTTTGACATCAGTAAATGGAAGTCTATTCTTGAAGTTGCAAAGTCATACTCTCAGATTTACCCTGACTTCCTCTGACTCCTCAAATCTAATCAGTCCATCAGAAGGATGTGTTGCCTTAGCCACAGGATTTATCTAGGCTCTTAACACTTCTTTCCTTTCCTCCCATGTGCCCAGTTTGCACCATCAACAGTAATGGGTCTGTCACTCTGCCTCCTTTGCTCAGCTCTATCCCTTTAAAGTCTCTACACAAAAGCCATAGTGATTCTTTTAAAATGTAAATCGTATCATGTTCTATTCCAACTCAAGCCCTCCAGTGACTTCTCAACTCACTTGAAATAAAATCTTATAGACAAGGGGGATTAAGAGTGCCTTTATCATTAGGAGCACTCAGTAATGTATAGAATTATTGAATCATTATATTGTACACCTGAAACTAATACAACACTGTATGTTAATTATATTTCAATAAAAAATTTTTAAAAATCTTATGGTTCTGTGAATTCAGTCACTTGTTTCCTTTCTGAGTTCAACCGTTACCACTTTCCTCAACACCTACTCTAGTTCAGCCCGGCCGATCTCCCTGCTTTTGCCTTAACATGCTTTAGCCTCAGGACCTCTACACACACTGCTTGCACTCCCTGAAATTTCTTCCTTGAAGAACATTCCTTTTTCCCTCAAGTCACATAAGCCTCTGATCAAATGTCATCTTATCAGAGACACCTTCCCTGACCAATCTCTCTAAAGTGGAACTTCTGCCCCTTCCTTCTCCATTTCTTCCCTTCTTATTTTATCACATAAGCCTTATTTCCATCTATATGTACTTCCTACTTAGTGCTTATTGTGTGCCTCTCTCATGAGGGTGTCAGATCCCTACAAACAGGCACTGTGAGTGTTTATTCACTGATAGATCTGCAGTGTCTAAAGCAGTGCTAGTTCATAGTAGTTAACCAAAAAATCAATCAATTGGCCCATCTTGCTTTTTATATCATCCACAGGATTCTCACTCATAAATAAAGGTCAATGGGAATGGGAACCAGGGGGAAATCAGAAACCCAGCTTTGGAAAAAAAAGAGATTTTTTTCAGGTTTACTCCTTAAATGTGGCATCACATAGGAGCTTAGCTTATTACAAATGCAGATTTGGGAGGTGGTCTCAAACCTAATGCAGAAGACTCTTTAGTTTAATGAGTTAATTCAAAGCAGAAGTTGATTATAATTTTTCCAGACCTCAGTGATGTTATTTGATTCATTTTTGTGGGCATCTGGATGGCTGAGTGGTAGCTGTGTGGACATCCTCAGCTATCCTGGACCAGGTGTGCACTTCAACATTGGGTGGGGCCCGGAAATTTGAATTCTAACAAGGTTCCTGAGTAACTTGTATGCACATCAGAGAAGCACTGCCCTAGAGTCCCCCAAATGCACCTCTGTCTTTCCTCAATGAGACCCTGTCCTATCAGAACAAGATTGCAGCCTGCCTTATATTTGACACTGAGTGTCCTTCTGTGTCTACTTTCTAGACCTTGTGATTTATAAATGGTTGATAAATGAGGAAAGTGACTTGCATCAGGGAAACTAATAAGACCAGGCACCCTACTGTCATTCAATTTTTGACATGGGAAAGACCCTGCCCAGGAGAGTCTGCAGAGGCAAAATTGTCACTCACAAGATCATAGTTCCCCTTCAAGAAGCAGGCTGCCAATTTGCACCCAAACAAGAGTCCATTGAGAATCACCACAGGCACAACCTTCCCACTGAGTGATCTGAGAAGACGGGAACTTTGTGAAACAGAGCTTAATATTCAGATAGGCAGAAAGGAGGCAGTATAGCTGCATTTACACTGTCCCTCGTTTTGTCCCTCAAGTTGTCTTAGAGCGAACATCTTCTCTCCTGATAGCTGCTGTAATTCATATATTTTTATCTTGTCATTGTTCAAATTTGGTTTGCTAAATCATTCTGAGCTTCTCTGACAAGCTGTGGTGCAAGGTCAGAAAGTAACATTTCATACTGATCTGAGATGGTGATTTCAATGTATGTGATTAACTGAGGAGTGCTCTTAGTAGAAGAGAAGTGAAAAAAGTAGGATGGGCCAGGGAAAGAAGCCATGCACCGATGGGGGTTCAGCTCAAGTTTAGACTCAGCCTAATCCCACGGGGAATTCTGGAGCATGCAGGGCACCAGAGATGACATCCCACCTTGAGGCAAAGAGGTTGATCATTCTTACCCTCTTGCAAGTCAGCGGCAAGCTGTCTCCAGAAATTGTGTGTAAACTCCCAGACATTCTGCCATGAGGCAACTCTTGCAGACCATGGGCAAATCTCAGAATAAGGTGGGTAGTAGTGAGCTGTAAGCAGCCAATACTCACTGCAGCTGGAGGATAAAGGGCAACTTATGATACTTACTTACAACTATCTGTCCATACACCCTTTCTGAATAGTAGTTCCCTCATCTAGATTGGAAATCTGACTGCTGATTCCATGCAAAGAAAAATATTCTTCCAATTTCAGATGTTAGCGTCTTTAATTTAATTACCATTTGCTGTTTGAAACACCATGTTATTAACTCATTTAATCCTAACAACAACTGAATCATCTAAGTGCTATTGGTATTCCTCTTTATTGATGAAAAATTGATGCACTAAAAGCTTAAGAAATTTGCCCAAAGTACACAACAGAGGTCCACTAGAGTTTAGGCAGTGTAGGCCCAGACTCCTTATTTGTGGCCACCAGACTATGAGACACCAGCTGGATGACCACCACTCTGAGAGGAAGCATGGCACCATAAAGCCTCACTCAGTGCTAACACATTATAGGTGCCCATTTTATTTGGCTAAGTGAACCAAAATGAACCAAATGAACCGAAAGAAATAAGATTGGATAAAAATATGGATCCCTTTCATCTTGTATACATCAGCTTATGCTGCACAACAGAAGATCCCAAAATTTAGTGGCTTAAAACAAGACACATTAATTTAGCTCTTAGTTGTATGGGTGAACAATTTGGGCTGGGAACAGCCTTGCAGTTCTCCTGTTCTTGAGGGGCTCAGTCTTGCATTCTGTGGTCAGCTGCCAGTGATCCAGCACTTATGCCTCTTGAATTGGTTGTCTAAAAGCTGGAGTGATGGGGACAAGTGTGCCATGTTTCTCTCATCATCTAAGTGGCCGTCCTGGGCTTGCTTACCTAGCATCTTGGGCATGTTTCAACAAGGAGAATAAGAATATGAAAGGAAGCCTAGGCTAAGAATTGGCACACCATTACTTCTTTGGCATTCTTGTGGCCAAAATAAGTCAAAAGGCCACCTCAGATTCAAAGGTTGAAATTGGCTTCATATTTTGATGGGAGGATCTTCAGAGTCATATTACAAAGGGGCAAGGAGACTGGGAAAGGAATTATTTGTAACCATTTTTGCTTTCATCAGAAATCTCATTGTGTACCTGTTTGTTATATGTAAATATGCAGTATAAACCCTTCCATCACATTTAGTGCTTTTTTTTTTACATACAAAATATTGATAATATTAGATTAGGAAACTGAAAAACCAAATCACTAATGTTAATGACCTAACAAAAATCAGTGTACACATCTGAAACAAAAGTCTGCTTCTTGATTCCCCTTTTTCTTTTTCTTCTGCAATATTATAAAAATATCTTATCAGTAGCTCTACAGCCCTACAATAAATCTTTATTTTAAGCAAGATTAAAGTAGATTTAAATGTTATACAATGAAATTTGAGTCTCCCATCCACCCATTCTAGTAACTCATCTTATTCCCAAGAGTGACCAATATCAAAAGATGTGTTTCCAGACATGATCTCCCTGCATGGGCATATACTGTATACACCATCCTCCACCTTGCTTTTTCACTTAGCACTGTGTCTTAAAGACATTTCCCTATAGCACAGTTTTAACTCTTTTTTTATTTTATTTTAGAAAAAGAGAGAGCACAAGAGGGGGAGAAGGGCAGAGGGAGAGAGAGAGAGTGTGTGTGTGTGTGTGAGAGAGAGAGAGAGAGAGAATCTTAAGCTCCATGATCAGCATGGACCCTGACATGGAGCTCCATCCCACATCCCTGGGATCATGACCTGAGCCAAAATCAAGAGTCAGATGCTCAACCGACTGAGCGACCCAGGCACCCCAAGTTTTAACTCATTTTTCAAAAATAGTATAGTAGTCCCTCTTAAGTCCAGAGATACTCCATAGATAATTTGCTTATTCCCTTGCAGATAGTTATTTTTACTGCTTCCAGATTTTCTGGTCTTGCAGACCATGATGTGGAATGAATTCTTTAGCATATTCCTTTGGATTCATTTATGAGAGAATATTTAGGGAAAATTCAAGACATGGGATTTATAGGTTAAAAAGTGGCCTTTTAAAATTTGAAAGATATGGATTAAATTAAGTACAGTGAGGGTGTGCCAAGTTTACCAATTTTAGACTTCTATAAAAAAGTGCATGCATGTAGGGCTTTTCTGCAGGCTCATACAGACAACCCCAGACTTTATGTTTTCATTTAGGATTTTTCAACTTCACAAAAGCAAAATGTGCTGCAAAATTTTGCTGCAAAAGCAAAATGTGTCCAGTAGAAACTATACCTCAAATTTTAAATTTGTATCTTCTCCAGGATTAGGGATATGTGGTAAGATATTTTCTTGTGACTCTGGGCAGCAGCAGCCCCAGCTCAATCAGCCATGACATCATTAAGTAAACAACTGATAATAATCTCATCATACGTTGAGGAAGATCTATATATTAGCAAATATTAACATTTTTATCACTGTTCAGTGATACCAATTTTAGAGATATTGTCACATGATTGCTTAATTTGCATTTCTTTAAAAATAAGTGATTGGGGCTCCTGGGTGGCTCAGTCAGTTGAGCGTCAGACTTCAGCTAAGGTCACGATCTCGCAGTTTGTGAGTTCAAGCCCCGTGTCGGACTCTGTGCCGACAGCTCACAGCCTGGAGCCTGCTTCCGATTCTGTGTCTCTCTCTCTCTTTGCCTCTCCCCTGCTCATGCTCTGTCTCTCTCTGTCTCAAAAATTAAGATAAACATTAAAAAAAAATTAAAAATAAATAAATAAATAAATAAAAGTAAGTGTCTTTCCAAAATTTATGGACAGTTTATATTTAATTTTGTGAAATGTTTGTTCATATTTTCAACTCATTTTAATATTTTGTTACTGATCTTTCAAGAAAAAGCTTGTGTAAAGCTTTAAAATATTTTATATTTTAAAAGCATGTTAAGAGCACTTAACATGAGATCTACCCTTTTAACAAAGTTTTAAGTGTACATTATTGTTAACTGTAGGTACAGTGTTATACAGCAGATCTCCAAGGTTTATTCATGTTGCTTGATTGAAATTCATAACCATTTATTAACTCTTCATTTCCCCCTCCCCTCAGACCCTGGCAACCACCATCCCACTCTTTGATTCTATGAATTTGACTCTATTAGAGACAATAAGTCTAATCACGCAGTATTTGTCCTTCTGTGACTTGCTTTTAGCATAATGTCCTCAAGGTTCATACGTATTGTCACATATTGCAGAACTTCCTTCATTTTAAAGACTGAATAGTATTCCAATTGTGTGTGTGTGTGTGTGTGTGTGTGTGTATTTCACATTTTCTTTATTTATCTGTTAATGAACATTCAGTTTGTTTCCACATCTTGGTTATTGTGAATGGTGCTGCAATGAACATAGGAATGCTAATATGTCTTCAAGATCCTGATTTCAATTCTTTGGATAAATACCCAGGAGTGGGATTGCTGGATCATATGGTAGTTCTATGTTTAATTTTTTGCAGAACCACCATACTGTCTTCCATTGCTGCTGCGCCATTTTACATTCCCAACAACAGTGTCCAAGAGCAAGTATTTCTCTCTATCCTTGATCACACTTGTCCTCTGTTTTTTTATAATAGCAATCATGGCAGGTGTGAAGCCAAAATCACAATGGATAAACCTTTTTATCATAAATAAAATGAACCTTTTTGTTCTGACAAATATTACTACTCTTTTGAAAAATGCACCTCATTGAGAGGTATGATATACATTGAAAATGAACTGATCTTAAGTACATATTTCAATTAATTTTGAACAAATATATGCATCTGTGAAACCATCAAACAAATCAAGGTATATAATATTTCTAGCAGTTCATTAATTCCTTAATGCCCTTTTCTAGTCAATTACCTAACACTTCCATAGAGGTGACCATTAGTTTGACTTTGAAGAAGATAAATTAGTTTTTCCTCTTCTTGAGTTTGATATAAAGTTAACTATACAATATACACTCTTTTCCATGTGGCTTCTCTCTCCAACATGTTTTCCTTTTTTTTTTAACAATGATATTTCATTTATCGGTAGTTTGTTGCTTCTTATTTTGGAGTAGTATTTCATTGTATTTTCCTACTGAAATTTGTTTATCTATTTACCTGTTGGTGGACACATAGGATATTTTGAGTTTTGTCCTGTTATGAGCTAGGCAACTATGAACATTCTTGTACAAATCATTTTTGTGCACACATTTATTTCTCCTTGATATCGAAGAGTGGAATATCTAAGTCATAACATAGATTTATTTTTAACTTTATTAAGAAATGCTAGGGGCGCCTGGGTGGCGCAGTCGGTTAAGCGTCCGACTTCAGCCAGGTCACGATCTTGCGGTCCGTGAGTTCGAGCCCCGCGTCAGGCTCTGGGCTGACGGCTCGGAGCCTGGAGCCTGCTTCCGATTCTGTGTCTCCCTCTCTCTCTGCCCCTCCCCCGTTCATGCTCTGTCTCTCTCTGTCCCAAAAAAAATAAATAAAAAACGTTGAAAAAAAAAAAAATTTAAAAGAAATGCTAATTTCCAAAGTGATTGTGCCATTTCCTATTTCCATTAGCAATGCACGAGATTTCCAGATGCCCCACATATCAACACTCACTATTTTCAAGCTTTATAATTTTAGATATTTTGACATGTGTATAATGCAATTTCCTTGTGATGTTGTTTTGCATTTAGGTGACAATTAATGAAGTTGATAATTTTTTTTCATGTGTTTGTTGGCCTGTCTTTAGAAAATGTTTTATGATGCTAATTGTTTTGTCTGTTTTAAAGGGGGTCACTTTGGGGGCGCCTGGGTGGCTCAGTCAGTTGAACCTCTGACTTCGGCTCAGGTCATGATCTCACAGTTCGTGAGTTCGAGCCCCGCATCGGGCTTTGTGCTGACCGCTCAGGGCCTGGAATCTGCTTCAGATTCTGTATCTCCCTCACTTTGCTCCTCCCCTGCTCACACTCTGTCTTTCTCTCAAAAATAAATAAAGATTAAAAAAAATTTTTAAAGGGGGTCACTTTATTTTAGTATTGATTTTTAGAAATTCTTTATTTATTCAGGATATGAAACTTTTGTTATTTGTTGCACATATTTCTTCCCAGTCTGTAGTTTACCTTTTTATTTCCGTAATGGTGTCTTAGTTGATTAGAAGCAGATTTTAGTTTTTATAATATCTTACTTGTGAATTTTTTTCTCTTGTGGTTAGTATTTTTATGTCCTTTCTAAAAAAAAATCTGTTTCCTCTTCTTCTATGATTTCTTTCAAGTTAATTTTTGTATATGGTATGTGTCACAGATAACTTTTTCCATATAGACATTCAGTTGTTCCAGCACCATTTGTTGAAAGGTTTTACCATTAAGTTGACTAGATAGCTTGGTTCTATTTTTGAGCTTTCTATTTTATCCCATGTTATACTGTTCTATCCTTACAAAAGAGTCACACTGCATACATTACTGTCACCTTTTAGTAAATCTTGAAATCATGTAGTCTAATTCCTTTGATTTTATCCTTCTTCCAGAAGGATATTCTAGATATTTTCTGCTATTCTAGATATTTTACAGTTTTATGTGGATTTTAAAACCAGCTTATCGATTTCTACAAGAAAGACTCCTTAAATTTTAATTGTGATTGTGTTGAATCTATAGATCAATTTGGGGGAAATTGATATCTCAATAATTTTGAAACTTTCAATCCATGAATATAGTCTTTCTCTCCACTATTTAGGTCTTTAATTTCTCACAATCTTTTGCCACTTTTGGTGAAGTTTTTCATGTCATTCATTTAAATTTATTTCTAGAATCTGATTTATGATGCTATGTAAATGGAAATGTTTCAAATTATATTATCGGTTGAAGAAGTTCTATTCCCAATTTGCTAAGAGGTTTAATTATACATGGGTGTCAAATTGTATCAAATGATTTTCTTTATCAATTTAGATGGTCATATTCTTATAAAGTGAATTTAGTAGGCTATATTCATTGCTTTTCAAATGCTAATTCAACTCTGTCTCCCTTAGATAATTTCCAGTTGGTCATGATTTATATATTTTTGAAATCAATTCACTAAAACTTTGTAAAGAATATTTGTGTTTGGGTTAATGATGGATCGTAGCCTGTAAATTTTTTTTCATGTTTTGATATCAGGGTTATGCTGTCCCCATAAAATTAGAATATTGCCAATTATACATATAGTTAATTAATTATATAATATTAAATTTATATTTCCATACTAATTACATATAATATATATCAACTACATATAATCCATATAACATCTAATATATTTACACTGTATATTATTAATATATATTAATATGTATATATTTTGAAAAGATAAATTGAAGCAAGAAAACTCTAATCCTATAAAATTATATGTAAGAAGGGGCTCCTAGGTGGTTCAGTTGGTTAAGTGTCCAACTCTTGATTTTGGTTCAGGTATGATCTCGTGGTCATGGCCATGAGTCCGTGCTGAGTGTGGAGCCTGCTTAGGATTCCCTCCCTCTCTCTCTCTCTCTCTCTCTCTCTCTTTCTCTTTCTCTCTCTCTCTCTCTCTCTCTCTCTCTCTCTCTCTCTGTCCCCCTCTCCCTCTGCCCCACTCTTGCACCCTCTCTCTCAAAAAAAAATTACATGTAAGATGATATTGATTATAAATTTGAATTTCAATACTTTATATTTAATTGCCTCACTACTCTTTGTCTATGTTAGAATATATGTTTACATTTAGAGACATAATAAGTTAATGTATAAAACATAAAAGTTTGTATAATAGCTGAACAATTTTATTTTTGCAGTTTGAATTCTCACACAGAAAAGTATAAATTAGACATGGTAAAACAGTGATTTATTCTCACCTCTTAACATTATTATAATTGAATGCTTTTTTTCCACATTTTGTTCCTTGACCACAATTAGGAAAAAAAATCCCTGAAAAATTGAGAAAACCCTGTTTCTTCAAGAAACATGATGAAAATATTATGAAGCAAGCCTTCTCAACACTGCAAAGTCTTGAGCAAGATGGGAGGCAACATACATGCTCCCCAGCACTTGCCATCATAGTGTTCTCTGGAGCCAAATACAGAAGTCCTGCATTCTGAGCATCATTTGTCTAAAAGGCTCATCTACATATCCATTGGTTATGGTGATGTGATTCAGGACCACAGAGGGTTTTAAAAAAGAGACAAAGAATCTCCTGTGAAGTTGAACTACTGATTTCAAGAGTAGATAAGGAAATCACATGAACACAGAAGGCAATTGCAGACTAGCCTCAGATTTTTCCACCACAGCATTCAATACTGGAATACAGGAACAAAGTTCTAAGGTATAAAAATAATAAAGCCTCAAGAATTTGTACCCAACCAGATTTTATTAAATTATAATGGCAATACAGAGACATGTTTGAGCATGCAATATTGGAGATCAGAGTAATCAGAAGCCCAGCTTATGAAAAAATATCAGGTCAGTCTAGAATAAATCCAAGTTTAAAATCAGGAATGAGGAGAAGAAAGGATATCATGGTAAAAGAAAGAGTGATAGGCATTGTATCCCCTCAACTTTAAAATTAAGATCAAATAATAACCATTCTATTACTCATAAAGTTTTTGACAAAGTTAAACCTATAAATGCTAAATATATATTTATAATATATAAATACCAAAGATTGGGAGGGGAGTTTGAAGAGGATAAACTAGTTTCCTTATTTTTCAGAGCAGGAAGTCAATATAACTTGTCTAAATTTGAAGCATAAGTTCAAAAAAATACTCTAACATAGTAAAGTATCTCTAATCTAATATATTGATTTCAGATGCCTCTTTTGGCAATTAAGGTCAGGTGGTGAAGAAACATTTATCTGAAGCTCAATATTCCTTAATTTCAATGCAGTTTTTGCTTCCTACCTTTGGTTAAATGTAATTAAATTTTGATTAAAAGTCTAAATAAGTGTAGCATTGTGGTGTGATAACCATTTTTCTAAAATAATTTACATTTATTCATTTATCATTTATTATTTAGATCATTTATATAGACACCCCTAAAATATTAGTTCTTAAATGCTGACAGTGATTATTTTTGAGTAGTAAAATATGGAGTAATTTTGAAAATTTTTTCTTGTGTATTTTTTACTTGTCTGATTTTTTGTAATGCTTGTATAATACTTGTATTACTTATATATAAAATCATCTTTCTAAAAATTAATTATGAAAATCAAAATAAATAATATTTGACTTAATAAATACAAACTGGAAACCACAATAGCCAAAGACTTTAAAAAATATATATGTAAGCGTGCCTGGGTGGCTCAGTCGGTTAAGCATCTGACCTTGGCTCAGGTCATGATCTCATGGTTTGTGGGTTTGAGCCCCGTGTTGGACTCTGTGCTGATAGCTCAGAGCCTGGAGCCTGCTTCTGATTCTGTGTCTCCCTCTCTCTCTGCCTCTCCCCTGCTTACACTCTCTCTTTCTCTCTCTTTTTGTCTCTCTCTCTCTCTCTCTCAAAAATAAAATAAATTTTAAAAATATGTAAAATAATATTCATAGAAAAGGACAAAAACAAAAACTGAAATGTCATTGACCAATACATTGAAAATAAGTAGTGCAGATTCTCTACTAATCAAAGAAATTCAAATCAGCTTTTCTTTTTCTTTGTAACCTGCCTCTAAAGGAGTATTGAGATAGGTCTTCTCACAATCTTGTGGTGGAACTATAAATTGATATAACTTATTTAAAATTGCAATTTGGCAACATTTGTCTGAGGTTTAAAAATATTCATAACCTTCCACAACTTCAGGAACCTGAGCCTGTAAAAATATTGAAAATGTAAACAAACACAAAAATAGATATAGATGGATAGCTCACTGTTATTTCTAGAAAATAAAAAAGAGAAATAATCTAAAAGTCCAAAAATACAAGATTTACTAGAGTCTATGAAAAATAATGGCTTCCATTTACTGAGCTTTCATAACATGACAAATTTTGTCAAGGGCTTTCCATATGTGATCTATTATATCTTTATAATGACACATAGAAGTAAGGGCTGTTCACATTTTGCAGTTGAGGGATTGCCCATCTGAGAGATTCGGAAATATAATGGAGATTACCAAACTCATGTGTTATAAGGTTTGGATTCAGTGTAATTAAAAATGAACTTTTTTTTTTTTTCATTTTATGTACTTCCTTTCTTTATATTAATATATGCATCCATTTTAAATGAGGGTTTTGTTTTGTTGAGTCATCATTGAACTGACCTATAAACAATGCTGATCAAGTGTAAATGTTATTTGATTAAAGTTTGATTGTAGATATCTAAAGACTTGAAAAAATAAATGTCAGTTTTGGGTTAGAAGTTGCCACTCTATGCTAAGAGCAAGTAAACAGTTGAACAGACTGAATAATCAGCAACTCTTCTTGGATCCATAAGAGGAATTTAGAGGGGAAAACATAGGGCAAAACTGCTGCCTACAAGATTGGAGAGACAGACTTATCACAGCTTATCAGAGTGAAGACTCAGGAATAGAAACCTCCATGGAAACCAGTGCCTGGGTAGGAAAGCCTGAACAGTGATTGAATAATTGCTGGGGTCTCAGTGAGGACAGTTCTGAGAGTTAAACATTTCAGAGAGACCCAGTCTTGGGGTGGAGAGAGCACCACAATTTTGTGAGATTTACCACTGGGAGATTGATCAGGTTTTTAAGATAAATATTGAAGAAAAATCTCCTCATACTTCTGGCAGGGGGAAGAGGAAAAGGAGTTATTGGGTTATACACCAGAATACTCTGAAATTCTTAACAAGGCCTGCCCTCAGGATAAACTAATTAAACAGAGCCTAATCTGCTGGGATTTTATCAGAGACTAACTGAATGTAAGACAGGGAAATATCCAATATATCCAATTCCAGCTCACTTGAGCCATCCTGTCCCACCTAAGGTAGAGAGAAAAATCTGAGAAACACTTGTAATGTTCACAGTTCAGGGGGACAGGCTTCCTAAGACTACGACCTAATCACAGGACTACAGAATGGTTCGCCTCCCCCCACAGCTCACCACCACATTACTAATGACCTATTTATAGCAGTTTCCTTGACTGGGTACAACATGTCCAACCATCAAGAAAAAGGTATAAAACATTCCAAAAAGCAAAAAAAACAAAAAAAACAAACAAAACAAACAAAAACAAAAACAAAAACTTGAAGAGACCAAGCAAGCATGAAAAACAGAGATGGCAGGGATATTGTAATGATCACATCAGGAATTAATAAAAAACAACAACTATGATTAATATGCTAAGATTAATTGATCATATGATGGTGGATTTATTTCTGGGTTTTCTATTCTGTTCCATTGTTCTATGTATTTATTCTTGTGTCAGTACCATACTCTTTTGAATACTACAGCTTTGTAATATAACTTGAAGTCTAGAATTTGATGCTTCCAGTTTTGTTTTTCTTTTTCAAAATTGCTTTGGCTATTTGGGTTTTTTTGTGGTTCCAAACACATCATAGGATTGCTTGTTCTAGTTCTGTGAAAAATGCTGTTGGTATTTTGATAGGAATTGAACTAAGTCTGTAGATAGCTTTAGATAGTATAGACATTTTAACAATATTTGTTCTTTCAATCTATGAGCCTGTGTCTTTCCATTTCTTTGTGTCATTTTCAGTTTCTTTCATCATTGTTTTATAGTTTTAGAGTACAGGTCTTTCACCTCTTTGGTTAAGTTGATTCCTAGGTATTTAGAAAATATTATTCTGGGGCATCTGGATGGCTCAGTTAGTTAAGCATCCAATTCTTAATTTTGGCTCAAGTCATGATCTCATGGTTTGTGAAATCTAGCCCCACGTCAGGCACATGCTGACAGCATGGAGACTGTTTGGGATTCTCTGTCTCCCCCTCTCTCTTCCCTTCCCTCTCTCTCTCTCAAAATAAATCAAGTAACTTAAGAAAATATAAAATACTATTCTAAATTTTCATAATAAGAAAGTAAGAAAATAGATTATACATTTTTTTTAAGTTTATTTTTGAGAGAGAGAGAGAGAGACAGCGTGAGTGGGGGAGGGGTAGAGACAGGGGGAAAAGTCCCACGCACACTCCTCACTGCCAGTGTAGAGCTGATGCCAGGCTCGAATTCATGAACTGTGAGGTCATGGCCTGAGCTGAAACCAGGAGTCAGATGCGAAACCTACTGAGCTACTTAGATGCCCCAGGTTAGCATGTATTTTTACATGAATCTACATTAAGAGTTTTCAAAGAATATTTAATGATTTAGAAAACACATAAAATATGAAATTATGTGGGAAAAGAACATAAATTTTATTTTACATCACAATTCTATATATAGATACAGAGAAATATCAAGAAAAAGGCAGAAATAAATTAAATGTCTTAATATGATATCTGAGTAGGTTTGTATATAATATTTACTTTCTTCTTCATATCTCTCTTTTAAAAATTTTGTAATACATACACATACTATTTTCATCATTAAAAAAATAAGATACTTTTTAAAAAGGGGATTTTTGAGAATATTATGAAACAGATGCACAACAGCTGAGAACTATTCTTTCAATAAAAGTGCTATTGCAATGAGGTGGGAAAATGACTATTCTACAGTGGCTCTGTATCTATTCATAATCCACATGAAAAACAGTTAGTTTGATTCCTAACTCACTCCATACACACACAAAAAAATCAATTCTAGCTGGATCAAAAACCAAGATGAAAAAGGTAGAAGGTGAAGATAAAACAATTATGCTCAATAGAAATATAATGAAAGCTGATTTTTATTGAGGCTTAATTCACATACCATACAATCTACCATATAAATTATATGATTCAATGCTTTTTAATTATTTTCACACAGTTGTTCAACCATCACAATCAACCATTTTAGAAAATTAATTGGCAGTGTCTATTAAGATTAAGCATTTGTTTTGTCTGTGCCACTCTTACATATATAAGAGAGATAAGTACATATGTCCACCAAAATATATGCAAAAGAATATATGCTCACTTCAGTACAATTCATAGTTGTCAACAATTAAAAAGACCCTAACACTCATCAGTACCATGGATAATTGTATAATGATATATTCACCAATGGAATATTAAATAGCAATGGAAAAGAACAGACGAAACATCTAGTCAGAAGTACATATAGCAGTCACAGACACAACATTCAGGGAAATAAGCCATCTGTGTAAGTGTATCTATTGTATTAGTCCATTTATATGAATCGGGAAGAGAAACCAATGAATCTGTGGTAATAGCTGTCAGATCAATGGGTATTTTGTGAAAGGTGCTGAGTGAGAGAGAACAAGAGAGCTTTCAGACTGCTGGAAATTCTCTAGATCTTCAACTGTGTGATGATTGCTCAAGAGTAGGCATATATAACATTTCATCAGGTGGTGCACCCATGATTTGTGCATTTTATTGCATGCACGTTACACCTGAATACAATTTTGAAAAATTTAAAAGTATAATATGAGGCAATGGAAGATTCCCGTAGGTCAAACAATCCAGGAGTGATGGGAATAAAAATTTAATGATGTAGAAGATCAGTCTTTTCAAGGAAATAAAGATTGCTTGGACTAGAGCACGATACAGACTTTTCTAAGCAGTTTTATCCATCATTTTTTAGTTGATTTGGTTTGGATTTAAATTATTTTTTTATTATGGCAGTTTTGATAGCTAAATTGCTTTCATGATTTGAAATCTCCAGATATATTTAAGAGCAGGCAGAAAATAATTGCTATAATGAGTAAAAAAAGAACTCTTTCTGCCTCAAGCTTACAAAGATAAGAGGGCATTTAATGGAGCTTTTCGTTTAACTTTAAAAGCACTCTGTGTGGGGGAACCCTCTTTCTATATAATTTAATGATCCAGGAAGAGTTTTCATGAATGGCAAACTAGTATGCTGCACATAGGGTAGAAAGGAAGCGGAAAGAGTAAGAGGGTTGGCTTATACCATAAAAGACACAGTAGTGTTTACCTCATCAGAACGAGGGTAGGAAAAGAGAAAACAAAGGTAAAGAAATACACATTAGGTATGACACAGAAAGAGGAGCGAGTACTTCATTGTGGACAGTAGCTCTTTAAAGAATCCACTGGTTCTTACACATGATCAGAAGGGAAGGAAAAAAATGAAGTAGGTCAGATTGTTTACAAAACCCCAGGAAGATATCGGCCAGTTTCTCTCTGTTCCATGAGGCAAATCACGTTCATCATTTGGGTGAAGATATATATATATATCATTAACATCATATCATATAGTCAGTATTTTTCTTTGCATTGACTTTTTTTTTTTTGTAAGTCAATGAACTTTTGTGAAGCAATACTGTATGAAACTATATTTTTAGGTTCCTGAATTCTTAATCCATAGTCAAAAACTTATATAACTATTAATATTTAAAAACAATATATAGCTATAACCTGAAAGCCTCTCTCATGTCACCAGTGGTGGTACCACTACCATCATTGAGGAGCATTGGTTTAAGGGGTGCCAAGTGGCACACTTAATCCCAAGATGTGAGCTTTATTATAGGAAAGTTATTATGGTGTCTGAAGTTACCATCAATAAAGCTAAATCTTTGCATTAAGATAGTACCTTTTAAAGGTCCTAGATTGGAAAATGTAAATGTGTCCACTAAGATATCAGTCATTATCAGACATTATTACAGTTAATCTCC
Organism: Panthera pardus; assembly: GCF_024362965.1. NCBI lineage: Eukaryota > Metazoa > Chordata > Mammalia > Carnivora > Felidae > Panthera > Panthera pardus. The sequence goes on from NW_026526821.1 coordinate 38,139,683, forward strand.
CTCCTCATATACAGCAGGCTTCTCAAGGAATGGACTACTAAGGAATAAAATATTGATATTTGAGACAGGGAGATCACAGATGTTGGTATAAGGTTGGACAGAGTTAAAGAAGACAGTGGAAATATTATATATGTGTGTGTGTGTGTGTGTGTGTATGTGTGTGTGTGTGTGTGTACACACACACACACACATACACACACACACACACATACACACACACACACACATATATACACACACACACACACATATATGCCAATGAGAAGCAATCATGATGTCAAGGGAAGTTTCAAAATCCAGCCTGGCTACAGTCCAGATGTCAGTGAGTAAGACACATTAGTATTAGTGAAAATGTGTGATGGAATGCAACAGAATATAAATCACATCTATATAGTCAGTTGGTTTATGACAAAATTATCAACACAGTTGAATGAGTGAAGGAAAATCATTTCAACAAATGATGTTGAATTAACTGGATATTCATAGGAAAAAAATGAAACTTGGCCATATTGATAGTATATACAAAAAGTAATTCAAAATAGATCATTGTCATAAGGGTACATTTAAAATTATAAAACTTTGGGGCGCCTGGGTGGCTCAGTCAGTTAAGCGTCCGACTTCAGCTCAGGTCACGATCTCACGGTCCGTGAGTTCGAGCCCTGCATCGGGCTCTGGGCTGATGGCTCAGAGCCTGGAGCCTGCTTCCGACTCTGTGTCTCCCTCTCTCTCTGCCCCTCCCCCATTCATGCTCTGTCTCTCTCTGTCTCAAAAATAAATAAACGTTAAAAAAAATTTTAAAAATAAATAAATAAAATTATAAAACTTTGAGAATAAAACATAAAATTATTTTTGTGATTTTTGGCTAAGCAAAGATTGCTTACAACATAAAAAAAACCATGAACTATTAGAGGAAAAACTGGGTAAATTGGACTGCATCAATTTTTTTTTTCTAAAAAGCTCTTTAAAAGGCATTTGAGAAGACTAAAAGGCAAACCACAGAGTGAGGAAATACTTACGACACATGCATATCAGACAAAAGACTTGTATCCAGAATGTACAAAAACCCCTTGCAACCCAATAAGAAGACACATAACCTAATAAAATATGGGCAAAAATTTAAATAGAGTTTTCACTAAAGAAGATATGCAAATCACCAATAAGCACATGAAAAGATACTCACTATCCTTAGTCATTAGGGAAATGCAAACTAAAACCACAAAGAGATACCAGTACGGACTGCTGGGCAAAAGGGAGCCAGAGCATCCTGATTTAACTTCTGGAGGGTTTCTTCTCGCATTTTAACAGGAAGTCTTTTCAATTTTCAAGGGCAAATGTAAGCAGGAATCATTAACAAGCCAACCCAAAGGGGGAGAGAGCATACATGATTTCATTAGACCAATTTAAAAAAATGGTAATTCTAAAGATGCTGGTTTTCATCTTTCCCATAATGAACTTGGGAGGCATAGGATATTCAGGTTGTGTGCCATTTTGGGCTGGGATAATGGGCTCCCCTGGGTCCTGCCTCAGTGATGCTGCCTTGCTCTGTCAGGCAGGGAAACAAATGACACGACTTGCATCCCTAGCTTTGTCATATCCATGCCTGAAGATGATTTTATGTAGGTGCTTCTGGAAATATGGGGATTTAAGTTCCACTACTCCAATAATTGTCCCGAGAAGTGGGATTTTGTGAGGTTGAGAGGAGAGAGAAGATGAAGGCTATTACTAAATAAATGTCCCGCTTCTGCTGTTGGGATAGATACATCATATTCCAGCTGTCACCAGTCACCACTAAATGAGCATGCGTTTGTCATGCTTCATTTAGCAGGCTTTCAGGACTGGCTGAGCTCGAGCCTGGCCAAGATTATAGACTATTTAAAGTCTCTAAACCAGAGTTCATAATAAATCCCCCCACAAAGCCAGAGCCAGTGGTGAAGGGAGCCAGGTTATTGCAGAGATTTGTGAAAGGAATAAAGGTAGGATCAATACTGTAGAAAAGGACTAGGGAAAGGAAAGAAGGCAGACCTCTTGGAGGTCTTTAATCTGCATGGATTTTTCTATGCCTCACTAGCTGCAGGCAAATCACCATCATCAACTCCATAATCATCGTCAACAACAACACTAAAGGTAATGGAAACTGTAAGTGTCCAAGGAACTGGGAGGTGTTTCTGCAAGAGGGGCTGGGGCAGGAAGTAAAAGAGCCAGTGTTGAGTCTTGGCATTGTTACAACTCTACTAGTATATAAGCATATATGCCCACAGTTGAAGAAAAGAAGCCGTGACATGGCAAAGGTGTGGTCCTTCCCTTGCAATCATTTAGAACGTGTAGGTACCTATAGCAAAAGCTAAAAAAATATGTGTATCAAGCAGCTGATCTCATGTTGAATGGCCTTCTGAGCAGTGTGAGTTAGGAGAAACCCTCATCTCAAAGCTGTCCTCTCTTATCTGCCTTGTGATGTGGATGTTAACACCAAAAAAGATGTACAGAATCAAAAAATGGAAGGAAATACTAGGGTGCCTGCTAAAGAATGTGGATGGATACCAGGTTCTGTTCTGTGAAGCAGGAGGGAAGGTAGGTAGAAACTGATGGTGTAGGAGGACCTGGGACAAAGCTAGGGACTGGGGATTTTCAAAACCAAGTCATTAGGGAGGAAGAGCCATAATAGAGAGAGGGGTGTGTGAGTAATGTATAAGCCATAAAACGCCAGGAGAAGATGATGTGAGGTGTATCTGGAGAGGTGGGTGTAGACCAGATCATGAAAGGGTTTCACATCCATGCTATGGAGTTTCAAATTCATGCTGAAGATAATGGAGAGACATGGGAGAGTCTTAAGACATTGGAGAATCTTAAGAGTGCTATAAGGAGATTATTGTACTTACAGAATGGAGAATGAGTTGGAAGGGAGCAAAGCTAAAGGCAGAGAGCTTGGTGGAGATGGCTACATTGGTCCAGACCAATGATGATGAACTGACCTCCTGAAGATACAGAGGTGGAGAAATGGAGGAAAAAGTGAATGGATTCCACAAATCGGTATTGGCATGGACTTGTGATTAGTTGACTAGTTACTGTGTTTCCTTGCTTTGCTGTTTGAAGTTTGACTGACCGTGCAAGATCTCAGCCCCAACTCACTCTCATTCATGGGAAGTCTAATACTTCTTGCTTAGGTCTCCATTTGTTGATACATCCAAGAATCTTTAGGGAGCATCCTCATGCATCTCCCCCTTGAATTTGAAACACTATGGTACCATTATGAGAAGCTGGATCATCTAATCTAGGAGGATCTGTTATGGCACTGGTGTTACCTCCAGTACCAGAGGCCTGGGAATTGCAGATAAAATGTGCTCAAGAAAGATTATCCTGCCTCCATGGCTGCAGCTACTGTCACATTTGTGTGATCTCCTGTTGTGTCTAAAGCATTGTGAGTACTTGGTCTATCACAACCATTGGTGCACACCCCTGCTGGGGCTACAGTGATTTTTTTCTTAGTCTTTCACAAACCCCAGCAGTATTTTGCTCAGCAAAGAATATACCTGACAGAATTGTCATGAACTCCCAACATTAAATTTATTTAGATCCAATCACATTGTTTCTTCCTTAGGGTGTCAGATTGTCCCATGAAGTGGGATGGAAGGGTCTCCATTCTCTGCCATCTTAAGAGATAAGAGCCACCATTTCTGTACAACACCAATGTCCTAGGTCAAGTTCCCAGAAGCTCACCCTGAGGTGATGATTGCTGTGAAAATGATTTATTTAAAAAGTACTTCTAGAGGAAAAATAGAGCAGGGAAGAAGGAAGAAGTCAAGCAAGGATGCAATTTCAGGCCAAGCCTCAGTTTCAGCCTAATCCTACAGGGAGCTATGGTGTGTAAGTAACACCTCAGAATTCTCCTTGACTCAAGGCAAGGAGTTGGGCTCTCCTACTTGTTGCACAAGGTCTATGCCAGGGGATGTAAACTACCAGGCACTTCCTGATCTCTGCTAGTGATGTGGGCAGAGAAGCTTCAGTAGCCAAAGGACAGTCCTGCAGATGTTTGCAGGTATGCACCTTAGGCTACAGCACAGAAAGCTGAGAGATGGGAACACAGGGATGGTGAAAGGTACCTGAGGGGAACTCCAAGGAATACCAGCCATGCTCAAACTATACCTGGTTTCGTGCATGAAGTGGTCCACCCCCATATTTTTGTGATCTCTTGATGCTTTTATAATTGGTGAGTCATTTCATTCACTGAATTTGGGGTTTTTGTCATGTCCAATTTTTTTCTATCCTAAAGTCTTTGAACTTGAAGGGAGAAGGTGAGGGATTCTTCCCCTTGATTCCCAAAAGCCCTGGATTCTTTATGTAAATTTTCCTATCACCTTCAATCTCTACATTTCATTATTGTCTCTCTCCTACAAGTCCACCATTTTTGTTTCCACTTCATCAGAGGTTCTGTTACCATTAAATTTGGGAATGAGGAAAGATCCAGAATGATACCCAGGATTTTTACTTCATCTACTGAGTCTCTGAGCACTGGCTTCTCTGGGCTTCTTGCAGCAGGCACTTTCCCTGACTCATGCAGCTCTCAGGGCAACAGACTGACTTGTTGGGAAATACTCTTGGGCTTCCTGAAGAGCATGAAAAAGCTCTAACTGAACTTCAGAGAGGACCTTCAGCCCACATCCTTTTCTGAAACTAGAGATATAAAGGACACTCAGGTATATTTGTTCTAAGGTGCACAGTTCCTACAATCATAGAGTGGTAAAGCTCTATCAGAACTATGGAGTTGTTTAGTTATATCCTTTATATCACAAAGGAAGAAACTAAAGCCCAGAGACTGAGTGACCCATGCACTGGTTGCAAGACCAATGCTAGAATCAAAGTTTTATGGTTTCTAATAAAGTAAATACAGAGTAAATACATGACTAAATATAAAATGAAAATGCCTGTTAAAACTCTAGATTTTATTGCCCCCAATTCACCATTTTATTCCATTCCTCCGCTCTTTCTTGAAAGTCTTTGGGACTTTTTAAATTGATTTCTGTTTCTGTCTTATTGGACAAAAACCATTGTCTAAAAATATTGAGTTATTTTATGCTATTTGTAGTTGACAGTCAATCTATAAATATTTACAACCCTCTTGACCCCAAAGAGTTCAAAGAACTCTTTCTAGGAAAGTTGAGGCAAAATGCAAGCACATACCTAAGTAAATATGATGACAACAAAAATACATCTTTCTGGCTGTAGTCTTCCCACACATACAATAACCCTAGCTCAGGAACCAGATGTACTACCTAGGTTCTATCCCCAATAGTTCCACCTCCACCACTGCTTAGCTCTGTGGCCTTGGCAAGTTATTTAGTCTTTCTAACTAGAAGTTTCTGCAAAATGGGCATAATGACAGTCTTCCTTATAGAGTTGTGTAGTGACAATAATTCATGTTACATGTAAAGTCCTTAGCACGATACCTGGAATAACAAGCATCCTACTAATGGTTATTATTATAACTGATTGTATTCTACATTTTTCATTACTGATATTTAATTGATACTTCATAAAATTCATTATTTTGAAGTATACAATTCAGTCCTGCTTACAATATTTTGGAAAGTTTTACAATCTTCATTACTCTCTAACTCCAGAACATTTCCATCATCTGTATGAAAGCTACCATGCCCTTTAATACTGGTTCCCATTCTTCCATTCCCCCAGCCCCTGGCAATGACTATTTTGCCTTCTGTATTTAGAGATTTGCCTATTCTAGACATTGCGTATGAGTGGAATTATACATTATATTGCCTTTTGTGTCTGGCTTCTTTAAATTAACATTATGTGCCCAAGTGTCATTCATGTTGTACTGTGTATCAGTACTTCTTTCCTATTTTATGGCAAAATAATATTCCATTATATGGATATATCACATTTTGTTTAACCATTCATCAACTTATAGACATTTTGGTTATTTCTCTTTTTGGCTATTATGAATAATGCTGCTATGAATATTCCTATATGAGTGTTTGTGTATGTATATATTTTCAGTTCTCTTGAGTATATCCCTAAGAGTGGAAATACTGGATCGTGTGCTAATTATATGGCTCATGTTTTAAAGAACTGAAAAACTGTTTTTCAAAATTGTTGCACCATCTTACATTTCTACCAATTTATTCATATCCTTTCAACATTTGTTATTATCTGTTCTTTTGATTATAGCCATTCTAATATATGTGAAGTGGCATCATATTACATTTTGATTTGCATTTCTTTAATGATTAATGATGTTGAGCATCTTTTCATGTCCTTGATGGCCATTTGTGTGTCTTCTTTGGAAAACTGTCTATTCAAATCCTTTGCCCATTTTTAAATGGGGTTTCATTTCTTTTTATGGTTGAATTATAAGAATTTGACACATCTTATTGGGTATTAATTTGCAAACACAAAGTTGCAAACACAAAGGAGTAAATATATACAAATTCCTGATTTTGTGAATTTATATTCTAATGGAGGTATAGATAACCAAAACAAAACAGCACAAAACAAGAAAACAAATAGTAAACAAGTAAATGAGCAAGAAAAATGTCTGAGACTAGTAAATGTTATAAAAGTAAGAAAATGGGGGCTATAACAGTGACAGCCACAATGGAGACAACATAAAATATGGTGGAAAGAGAAAGATACACTTCCAGCTTTCAGCTGAAACCTATAGCAATAGAATGAATCTACCACAGGAAGATAAGCTACTAATGAAAAGATGTACCATGATTTCAGTAACACAGGCAAAAAAAAGAAAGCCATACTCCAAAATAAAGTGTAACCCATAGCTAAAAGTGGCCATTTTAGCTTAGTTACATTGCTTGTAGAACTTTTGATCAACTTGGCCCTAAATCTGCAATTCTATCACAATGTGTAATTTTTGCCCAAGATTCCTTTCATATGTTATTAGGAGGAAAAATTTGCCCTGATATATTTTGGGGAAAAAAATATTTTACTTCCTGAATTTAGGGCCCCATACAGTGCTTTTTCCAGTTTATCGTTAAGTATATATTTATTAAGCATACACAATTCAAGGCTAGTCCCTACCAGTTTACAATAATGAGGCCAAAAGGCAAGTATAACTTTAACTTATCCTCTTTATTAAGGAAATAGATGGCATGGGAAGAAAAATCAAGCATTCAAAAATGCAAGAGCTAAGTTCTGTGCTCCTAATGTTGAACTTCCTTTGAATCATTTTCCAAAGCAAATCCATAAAATATGAGTTGACCATATTTCCTATTTGCAAACAATGCATAAAACATAAAGTAACAAGCACAATATTCACATTTTAAAATGCAATTTGGATTGTAGTGCTCCCTTGCTTGTTTTCGAGCCAGCTGCCAGAGGATATGAATAACAAGATCAGAAAAATCCAATAAAGGCTAAGTGTGCTTGTGGGTAATTTCCCCATCATCTGGGTGTAGTTCCACTAAGATGAAGAACGGATACCTGAAACCACTGCACACATTTCACTAGAATCTAAGAAAGAAGAAAAAAAAAAAGACCCTCTGTTCAAAAATCCAATGTAATGCAGCTTGAACTATTCAACCAAGCATCCAACAACACCTTATTATGAAGGCTGATGCTTTTACTAAATTGATTCAGAGTAGAAATTCAAGACTAGAAGTTAGCAAAAATGCCTCCAGAATAACTTAAATATGGAAAATAGTATTTATTATTGGTAGCTATTAGACATCAACTTTTTAAACAGCTATTTATTGGATACATACCAAGTACCAGATACCATTTTTAGATGTTGGAACACAAAGATAAGAAAAAAAAGACAGAACTTTATTCTTAATAAGGCTTACATTCTAGTGGAAGACACACGTGATAAAGAAAGAAATAAACAAGAGAACTTTGGGATATAACAAATGCTACAAAAAAAGATAATGGGGTTATGTATAATGGTAGGAAGGGTTAAATGGGGACAGAATCAAATAAGGTGATTAGCAAAGATCTCTGTAAGATTATGAAATGTGACTTGAGACTTGAAAAACTAAGTTTGGATAAAATATTTCATGTTATATTTTTGTATATCCTAAGTGTGTGTGTTGTTTAACCTCTGTTACAACTAAAGAAGGAATTATAGTTTGTGTTGTTTTTCACTACTTTTCTCACCTCACTTTTACTACTTTGCATATCTAACAAGGTTTGAATCAATTATTATAGGAAGAATATTAGCATATTAAAATAATTTCCGCATTTGTATGTCTAATATTTTACAAACAGTAACTATTATAACCACTACTGTACTGTTTCAATATTTAAAGGATTTGGTTGCTTACTTTATGTATCAGTTAGCTATTACCACAGTAATGCTGTGTAACAAACTATCTCAAAAGTCAGTGTTTAAAACAATTATTTATTCTAGTTTACATATCTGTGGATAGGCTGATCAAGGATTGACTTTGGGCTTGGCTCACAGCTACATAGTGGATACAGGTCTACTCTGTGTGTTTCTTATTTTCCTTAAATGAGTGGCTACCTGAGGAAGGGTTCTTTTCATGTAGAAATGTAGAATTGCAAAGAGACCAACACCAGCCCTGAAGCACATGTTAAGCATCTGCTTGTGTCACATGTACTAACATTCCATTGAGCAAAGAAAGTCACATAGCCAAGCCCTATGTCAAGTGGTGGGAGCTACACCCTGCCCATGCATGTGGCCCAAAGAAGTCTCATTGCTAAGCCCAACATCAATGGAGCACAGAAGTAACCTCTCCCTTGCAGTTAAAAGGAGGAAGTAAATATTGCCACACAACAGCCTAGTTTACTATACCTTTCATTCAGCAACTAAACTATATTCAAAATATTGTGTTATGTGCTGTGGGATATACACATTTTAAATAGAAGCACATGCTATGTACAAAGAAACTCATTTAAGTATGCTTATTTGAGTCAACACAAGGTAGCAATTTATAAGTATATTTTTTGAGAATCAGAGAAAAGATTTTGGGCATTCAGAGAAGCATGAAATTATGTGTATTCTTCATCTTATACTGTATTTCCAATATAGAAGATCTTAGGTTGAAAAAAATGTACACACACCATTTCTACACATAAACAAACAAACTGATACATATACGATACATTGTATTGAATGTTGACCATATGTATTATCTTCCATATTTATAGAAAATGCTGTCAGTATCCCATCCATTTCTCCTTGTCACTTACCTTCTGGTAATTACCAATGGCTTTGCATTGCAAGAACCTGCAGCCCTATGTCTAAAGGCTTTTTCTTCTCTCCGGTGCATGTGTGTCTTGTGCATGGGATTGGCTAGATGAGCCATGGAGTTAAAGCCCTAGTAGCTGCCCTCAACCAGAGATGGGGCAGACTTGATGGGAAAATACCTCAACTCCTTGACCCCTGGCTCATTAAGAGTTCCCCAGCAAAGTGGAGCCCTTGGCTTCCACAGTGGTACCTGGTTTAACACATCCTCCACTGGCTTCTTTCCCTTCTGTCTCACTTCTCCAGTCCTTACCAGTGTGCTTCATAGGATCATCTCCCAAATAAATTCATTACCACTGTACTTGGATCCTTGATTCAAAGTATACTTCTGGGTAATACAAACTAAGATCATGAAATAACTCAATTTGAAGTAGAAATGTCAGATTGAAACCAAAAAACCTTGAAGCCATCAATGCTTGACTTGGTATCTGGCTGGAGCTTTTAATCTGTGCTTAATTTATGTTTAAAAAGCAGCAGTTTCCATCTTTCTAGAACACATTATATGCATTATCTAGCAACACAATTCAAGTTAAATTTGCATCCAAGTAAGGTTACACACCTCCAGCTGAAGGAATTGGGGATCAGTTCTTATGTAAACAGTTCATTCAACATAAGGACCTGGTAAAAACCAGAATGATGCATCCAATATCTGATCATTTCTTCCTAACCACTATTCATTCTACCAACACTTAGTGTTAATTTACTACATGAACTTTCTATTCTACTTTCTCGAAATTAAATATGAAATTTAGGCCTGGTGCCTCCTGTCCTCTAAATATTTATAATCCAGTTAAGAGTCAGGCATGGAAGAAGATAATGAAAATTAAACTGTAATATAAACTATGGCAAATGCCATAATTAAGGAATAAACAAACTGCTCTCTGCATTCACCCCACTCTGAAGTGGGATTTGCTAACAAGTAATTTCAGATAAACATTCAAGTATAGGTTGGAAGAGATATTTGAAAAGAGAGACCAGCCACTGCTAAAAATATAACATTTAGTTTAAAATAAAGAAATATATAGTTTAATTTTTTTCCAGAAAATACTCTCTCTCTCTCTCTCTCTCTCTCTCTCTTTCTCTTTATTTATTTATTTTATTTATTTTTTTTATTTTTACAAATGCTGCAGCATTGGACCAACTTTGTGAAATCTGGATCGGGAAGAATTTTGTCTAGGAAACAGAATTGTTTTTGTAATATTTTATACTACTATATTCAGGATCAGGAAGTCAGTTGCACAGATGCTGGAGGACAAAGGGTCCAAAGAGGAAAGTGGTGTCTCACCTGGTAGCAGGAGACCAGCAGCACCCCTGGGCTGCAGAGACTTGGGGGATGTTGACTTTGAGGCATGTTGCGGCAGAAGCCAGAGATAAGAGGTGCCCTCCTTTCCACCACTCCCCCATTTCCAAACTCTCACCCAGTCTCCCATTTGGGGCACCCCTTGGGAAAGTGCTGTATTGGGAGCCTGGGAAACATAGCAGGTGAGGGGGAGCCCCACTGCCCTGGGAGCTGAGTTAGGGCACAGGTGGGGAAGGTACTGGAGGGCAGCACAGCACATGACTGGAACAGGAACTAAGTTTCACATCTAGATGATCACACGCTTTCTCTGCAAATAGAAAATAATGCTTACTCTTGGGGAAAATATATATATATATGTGTGTATATATACATATATACATATATACATATATATATACACACATATATACATATATATATACACACATATATACATATATATATACACACATATATACATATATATATACATATATACATATATATATACACACATATATATACACACATATATACACATATACATATATATATATATATACACACACACACATATATATATAGTCTGAAATCCTGAGATTGGCGTTGTAACGTCCATGAGAAGTGAAGAAATAACTATGTATTGCTTGAAATTCACACTGTAGCTTATCAGCAAGCGAAAATGATGCTTCATCTTTCCCAAGGACATTTTAAAAATACATGTAAGTGCTTTCACATCTTTACGTCTTGGTGTTTAGATCCAGTTTATATTTTGAATAGACATTGTGCTACCCTTCTGGGAAGCTGCCTTGTTCCTATCTCAATCCTTTCTTTTCTGCTATTTCTTTTGCTAGTTAATTACCTGTCAAACCCATGCAGGATTTAGCCCCTCCTCCCATTCCCCTGCGCACTCTGAAATAATTGTTTTTCTTAACTTACAGTAGCAATGCAGGGAGGTTAGGAGTGGGAGGGATGTTCAAAAGAAACTGCTGTTTAAAGGAGGATCCAGAAACAGAAAATTGGTCACCAGAAATTGCTGAGTACCTGTATATGCTCAACACTAGCTTTGTGCTTATGTGACTATAAGGTATTTTGTTATGTAAGTTATAATCTCACTGCCTCCTCCCTCCCTCCCTTCCTTCCTTCCTTCCTTCCTTCTTTCCTTCCTTCCTTCCTTCCTTCCTTCCTTCCTTCCTTCCTTCCTTCTTTCCTTCCTTCCTTCCTTCTCTCCCTTCCCTCCTTCTCTCCCTTCCTTCCTTCCTTTCTTCCTTCCTTCCTTCCTCCCATCCTCCCTCCCTCCCTCCCTTCCTCCCTCCCTTCCTGCCTCCATCCTTCCTCCTTTCCTTCCTTCTTCTCTCCATTCCTTCTCTCCGTTCCTTCCTTCCTTTCCTTCCTTCCTTCCTTCCTTCCTTCCTTCCATCCATCATCCCTCCCTCCCTTCCTCCCTCCTTCCTTCTCTCCCTCCTCACTTCCTTCTTTCCTGTTTGTTCCTTCTTTAGTACCCTACAACTCTCTGTTAAGTATTTGAGATCATGAATATACAATCTAGTTAGAGAAACACGTGAAATGATTAGAGAACAATAGAAAACATACCAAGGTGGTAATAATTTAACCAATATAACTAAGGAAAAAGAAAGGGAAAGGGCATGGCTGTCTGGGCAGCAGTAATCAGATTTCACACACCCTCTAGGATGGGAAGTGAACCTGGAAGATTAGAGAAGTTGGACAGACAGGAAGGAGAAGGGAGAGTAAGGCAGAGCAAAGGCACATTGGGTAGAGTCACAGGAGTAGGAAAGAAGAGGTGAGGATAGAAAGGGAGACAAGAGTCACAGAACCCTTCTGTCCAGCTGTCCCCTTGCCTGTCCTTACATTTATTGAGTCAGTCAGTCTGTATACTAGCCAGTGACCGTTCAGTGAAGTTTCATGATCTCTAGGTCATTTACATGAGTGAAAGATTATTCTTACTTATTTTTTCTGCATTCTTCATAATTTTATCCCCAGTTTTCTTGCAGACACCTACATGCAAAGCACATTTCCATGGTTGGCACAAATGTAGTCACAAATTCACACAGAATCATGTGTTTACCTCTGTCACCCCAGGAAAAGCAGGAAGTTCATGAACAATGCACCAGCTCAACTAGACACAATTACCAGGTCAAAAAGAGGGGAAAAAAGTTACATTTTTAATAATAATAGTCACAAAAAAAGAGGAAGGAGAGAAATGCATTTTTAATGTAATATAGCTGTCTCTAAACTATTGAAATCAAGGTCTAATATGACCTTGAAATGAGTCTTGTCAACACTTCTTTTTCATCTGCTCAGCTTTTCTAGCTCTGGCTGCTTGAGAATCTTTCTGGAACAAAGCTTTTATGTTTCATTCTGGGGCTGGAGTACCTGACTCTGTTTGTCATCATTTTACAAAGAAGTATACTATATATTCAGATTCTAAGTGTAGAAGATTGTGCTCTCACACTGTGATCAAGAATCTTAAATGACATCTTGGGGCGTATGGCTGGCTCAGTTGGAGGAGCGTGCAACTCTTGATCTCAGGGTCATGAGTCGAGCCCCACGCTGGGGGTAGAGATTACTGAAATAAAACTTAAAAAAAAAAACAAGAATCTTCAATGACATCTCAAATTAAACTGAAGTTTTCATCTAAGTTTCTCTATTGATAAGTTAACAAACACCAAGCAAACATTTCTAGGCCTACACCTAGATATAATCTTACTTTTAACTTTATCTACAATAGCGTGTACTTTATTTTATTTTTATTTTTTTTCAAAAAGAAATCATTCATTTTGTATCCCTTTATAGGTACTTATTGACTTGTAGCATGGGTGACAATGGGTGAGAATGGAAATCCCATTCAGAGCCACCGAGGAGAGTATTTGCTTAGGCTTACTAACTTGCTAAGTCCTTCCTATCTGCCAGCCTGATAGTGACCATTGTTCATATCTTCATCCTAGCAAAATTGCAAATTACTGCTTGGAAGAGACCTTCAGGAAAGTACATTAAATATTAAATCTGTAAGTACCAACCTACTTACTTGTGTACTTGATTTAATTTTGCCTCCTTCTTTTGCTCAGTGTGGTGATTAAGAGCATGGGCCCTGGAACCCGATTTTTCCTATGTGAATCCATGACACCAATTACCAAATATGATGGCTTGAGCAAGTTCTTTAAATTCTCTTTACCTCCATTTTCCTTACATAAAGCACTGATAATAATAATGTTTACACTGTAGTATTGTTATTTGGAATAAACAGGATAATAAAGGTAAAGACAAACAGAAGTACTTGGCTTATAATAAGCACTCAATAAATGCTAGTCTATTCTTTTTCTAGTCATTAATTACCCCCATTCCACCTCACCCTTGGGTTGAACATCATTTACATGATTTTCTAATGACTGTTTCCAAAGCATGTTATCATGCAAAATAGATCAAATGAGCTCTATTTAATGATTTAATTAATTAATCATTTAGGCTGTATTTAAATTAAGTCCTAGACATTTTTATCTAAGATATATTAATTTGCCTGGCCTATTTCCTAGGCTCTTGTGAATAAAGGATGCTTGAATGAAATACACCCTTTATTCTTATCCCGAATTATCCTGATGAGAGGCTCTTTGAAATGGCATCCTCTCAGGAAATTCAAATAATTTTGAAAACAAACAAACAAGCAAAACCCAGGCCCTTTGGCTGCATTCTACATGATAATTAAATGGAGCTTGAGTAATCTTATATTGACTTAGGAGGTGTTGGCACCTTTTGACTTCTTCAATGTCCATCTCAGGTTCTTGTTCAAACCAAACTGTGGTTTTTAAACTCTGGGGAATCCAATCAAAATGAGTGAAAGTAGAAGAGAAGCAACAGATTATTATGCTTTGTGGGTTGTGGATGCGGATTTTCTTTCCCTTTTTTTTTTCTTTTTGGTAATGAATTCAAAACATTTATGATTTGCCAAGATTATGTTTTTTGGAACTGGAGAAGTAACACAATGTAACAGAAATAATATTCCAATCCACTGACTTTCCTCCATGATGGCATTTTGGAAAGCAAAAGGAGGGACTTCTTTCTGATTCATTCCTTTTTTTTTTTTTTTTTTTAAGAAACAAAGTGAAGGAGATTTGTATCCCTTTAATTTTCTGGGCCGTGGCTCTTGACTTTCATCTTATTGCATATAACAGTTAAAATGTAATAAGTCTCATTGAAAAGCATTTTTTTCCCTAAAGATTTCTCTTGAGGAAGATACAGAGAAGGCTATTTCTACTTCTTTGTTTAGGGAATGAAAGATGTTTTCATTCATATACCTGCCTCAAACTTTCCACTGAAAATACTATTTGGAAGACATATTCTTTATTTCAGTACCATCCTTCTTGATGAGGTATTCAGGGTGGTTGCAAATAGTTCTATAATAAAGAGAGGGATGTGAATTTATGTGTAGGAAGAGTGTTGAAAAAAAAGGGTACAAAGAAACAAAAGAGAAATGTTCTTTTTTGCTATAAAAAGGACAGAAGGTGGGTGGTAGATGAGAAGCTTCCATTCTAAAATGTTAAAATAGTATATTTTCTGCTCTTTTAAAGCACTGAGTTCTTAACTTCTTCCAAAATGGGGCTATAATCCAGGCCAATCATAACTCATGAATCACAGATAATTTACTGCATCTCAGACTGTCCAGTTTTCCTTGCACACTTTAGCCAAAGGGAAGCAAAATTCCTAGGTCACATTGCTCCTGCCCATTTGGAGATGATGTAAAATTTAATGCTACGTCCTCAGACTTCCTGGGCGATTACTATCACCATCCTCTTTTTGAACAGAATTTAGTGTAGAACAGCCCAAACCAGAGAATGTCTGAAGTGCCTACATTGATCAAAGTCATTATTAAGGATTTAGAGGAACCATTTGTTTTAGGAAAGCAAAGTATGAACATTCAGATTTCATACTTGAAATGACTGAAATACACAGAAATTATGGGGTTCATATGAGATCCCTCCTCTTATTAGAGATGATGTCATGGGCTATAAGTAAAAAGAGATATGGAAAGGTGGGTATCTACAGTGCTCCTTTCTCAACACATAATTATTGAAGTGACGATGTTTCTTTGTCCTTTTGGTACAGCATTGGAAAGAGTTATACAAAACCCTCTTTATATTTTTTTATTTTATATTATAAATTTTATTTATAATTATTTATATTATATTTTTTATATTATTTCTTGACAATAAATACTACTTAGCCATATGGAGCTTTTTCTTGAGCTAGTATTTTTTATTGTATACATACATCTTCACAGATATGTTTGTTTATTTACTGCTTCCTACCATTTTGAAGATACTAAGAGCAGAGAAATACTTTAATATATTTTTATACTCTAATATATTTTTACCCCTTATCTATAGTTAGTTCTAGTATGGGCAAGTATTTATTGATTGCTCAGTTTATTTTTTTATGTTTATTTATTTTTGAGAGAGAGAGAGTGAGAGAGAGAGAGAGCAGGTGGGTGAGGAGCAGAAAGAGAGGGAGACACAGAATCCGAAGCAGTCTCCAGACTGAGCAGTCAGCACAGAGCCTGATGTGGGGCTCAAACCCACGAACTGTGAGATCATGACTTGAGCTGAAGTTGGACGCTTAACCAACTGAGCTACCCAGGTGCCCCTTGATTGCTCAGTTTATAAAGTTGAGATGAGCAGAGAGAAGGATCACTGGACTGTTTAAGGTTCAAGTTGTATGGCTATATCTTGTGATTGGTGGACTTCCACCTAAGGCAGTTCACAAAGTAGGTAAACTTCTAGCCCATAGAGTAACTGGCAGATCAAATTGGATAACATATATAGAAATGCTTCAGTAACTGCACTTCTTCATTTTCTTCACCCTATGTGCATTATATCCACATTTGGTCTTCACTAATTTCTCAAAGATTGAGTTAAATCAATTGAATTTGTTATTCTGTGGGTAGAAGGGGAAATGTAAAAAGTAAGGTATACCCTGAACTCTGGGAACGAGTAACATGGTACAGTGAATGAATGTAAGATACCACAAATGGAAGTAGGAGTTGATTTTGACTATACAACCTGCATCTTTAGCATAACAGTGTAGGTGTTGGAAAAAAAAAAAAGAAGAAGAAGAAGGAGATGCCTGGGTGGCTCAGTTGGGTAAGTGTCCTACTTCAGCTCAGATCATGATCTCGTGGTTCACGAGTTCGAGCCCTGCATCGGGCTCTGTGCTGACAGTTCAGAGCCAGGAGACCACTTCAGATGCATGTCTCTCCCTCTCTCTCTGCTCCTCCCCCGTTCATGTTCTGTCTCTCTGTCTCTTTCTCAAAAATAAATAAAATACATTAAAAAGATAAAAGAAAACAACAACAAATCACACCTGTTGTTCTCTTTCACCTCATATGGAGTTATCCTCTGTGAGGTAGATACTGCTTGCTTGTAATGAGGAATATCTAGACAATCTGGACAAGAAGAGCACATATAGGCTTTTGAGGAATTCCTAGAGAGGCTGATCACCATGGTTCCCCTTGGTTATTACCCAAGTTCCCTCACAAAGAAAGCAATGATGGTCACCTGATTTATGGAGTCCATTGGAAGAACAGAATCATAACTATTTTTAACACGTGTTGAATGACTATATTTTAGGATTGCTCTTCTTGTTTTGGGATGTTACCTCACATTTTAAAATGATGCTTTATTTTTTCATTGAGATAGTCCTTCCTTCGTGCAGGTCCAGGCCTCATTCACATTGTGTGTAATATGCCAGAACAAACAGATAAATCATCCCCAGCCAGAGCAATGTAATGCTAGGTTACTGTCATTTTGCCCTGAGTGCTGAAATCCTGCCACTTTCAGAGTCGTTACCCTATAATGTTATTTCAGTGAAGAAATAATAGCACTTTTCTCTATCTCTTAAAAATATCTTCTGGCATTTTCCAGGGCATTAATCATAAAATCTGTGTTTAATAAAAGGAGAAATGGGAAATAATAGGAAATGAATTAGATTTCAAGCAGCACTAACGGGAACTGTGAATGCACAGTATGTTGGGAGATAAAGGTTTTGGGTTTTTGACATGTTAAAATGAAGACTTTTAATAGTGAGATATTTTTCTACTTCTTTGGGATAGGAAATGTTGAATAAAGGTGAGTGAGATATATTCCATTTCTTTTTATATTTTAGTGCTTTTTCACATAGTTATTTCCTTTAAATTATGCATCTAAAAATAAAAATAGGATTGTGTCTTCAGTAGTTAAAATGAGACTCTGATGGCTTGAAAATAGTGAGCGGAAGGTCATTATTGATTTAATTAACTTTTACAGGAAGAAAATTATTCAATTATTACAGTTTTTCGTGGGCCGAATTTCTATATACTTGATGTAAAGGCAGATTACTAACAATAAGGATAAAATGAGATACTGAGTGCTCTAATTTTAAATACATACCATTGAGAAACTCTAGTGTATAAGAAGAGGGGACATTAGTTTTAGAAGAGAAAAGTTGATAATAATCTAAATCTCACTACGTAACTTGAAATCTAATAATCTAACAAGATGCCTTTTGAACTTCGTCCCCAGAAAAAAAAAGAAATCTAGTAATCTAAATAGAAACATAATGAATTAAATGACATTTCCATGATGATACTGTACAGCAGTTGAAATGAATAAGCTAGATCAATGTAGAGCTGTGCAGATCAATCTTAAAAACACAACTTTAGGTGCACAAATAAAATTACAGTGTGATAGCAGTGATGTAAATTTTACAAACACAACGTAATGTTGTGTATGGATATTCATATATATGTAGTAAATTCGAAAACATGGCTGAGAAAGACACACCAACTTGTTCCTTGGGACAGCCTCCAAAGGAAGAGTAGGGAGGGAGTATGGGGCTTCAATTATTTGGGTAACACTTTATTTCTTTACAAAAATAGAGGAAAATCTGCAGTGAATGTGGAAAAACCTCTCTTAGATGAGGATAGAGGGTACATGGTTGTGTCATTCTCTTCCTTTCACTGTGTGTTTGAATTATAATGTTTGAGGAAAAAGTCTTATCTGTGACCTGAGGGTCTTACAGCCTACTATGATGAGGATAGCAGGTTTTGTGGACATGAATGGCTTGTTCGGTATTAGATGTTCAGTAATATGTGTAAAGGCCCTCAAAGGGATGGTCATAACCTGAGGGAGCCAGGAAAGACTTTGCATTCCATGAATTCTGCATCTAGTTGCTAGAGCTGGAATGTCCCCTATGAAATGCAGCAGCTTTCAATCTGGGGACACGGGGGTGAGGCATCATTCTGCTCCTAAATGATTATACTGCATACATTTGAGTGAGAAGTCCGCTTTCATCATACACAAGAGCAAGGAATTTCAAGAAAAGCAATGTACATGGGGTGCCTGGGTGGCTCAACTGGTCAAGCGTCCAACTTCAGCTCAGGTCATGATCTCGCAGTTCACGAGTTTGAGCCCTGCTTCGAGCTCTGTGCTGACGATTCAGAGCCTGGAGCCTGCTTCGGATTCTGTGTCTCCCTCTCTCTCTGCCCCTTCCACTTGTGCTCTGTCTCTGTGTCTCTCTCTCTCTCAAAAATAAATAAAAACATTGAAAAACATTAAAAAAAAGCCACCTACAAATACTATGGGGATGTCAATCTTGAACCAACATGGAGAAGGTGACAGAAGCAAGACGAAACACAATTGCTCTGTTAACCACGGTTTTCATTTCTTTTCTTTATGTGGATGAGCTTCACTGACCAGGTTTGATCTGTAACCTGGACATCTGCCAGTCATTTAAAGGGACTCCCTGTCTAAGGATCACAGGATGAAAATGGCCATTTCAAGTTGAAAGCTGTGCATACATGGATGGCTGTTGAGAAATGAGAAATTTCATAGAACCCCAGAATGTTAGTGTTAGGATTCAGAGTTCAGTTAAATCACTCTTCTTCCAGGTAAGGAAATCGAGTCTCTAGAGTGACTGTGTGACTTACCAGACATCCACAGAGGAAGAACAAAGCCTAGGAACCTGATGATTTCCTTAGGAGCTGAGTGACCTGCACACTACTGCAAGAAATTGTTCCATTACAAAACTTCAGAGATGATTGTTTGGGATTCTCTCTCTTTTATTCCAAGCTCAAAAAGTAAAAAAAAAAAAATCTGTTGAAAATCCCACAGGAACTGAAATTGCTGAAGACAACTAGCTCTTTAATTATGATGTGCAGTGAGCTGCTTTTACGTTTCGCTTATCTCTGAAGTTGGATTGCCCAGTACATCTGAATGCTCCCTGACAGGTCCCTGTGATTTATATCAGCTCACAAAATTAAAAAAATGCAGACTTGCAGCTCTAATTTGCCAGAATCCTTAAGATCTCTTTTATCATGCCCTGCTGCCTGGATGGAAAGCAGCATTCTCTTTAGTGACAATCTGCTCTAATCATTTTTTATTCAGGTGGCAGGCAGGGTTCAGGCAAAACATGAAAGAGAGTGATTGGAGCACAGTGTCTTCAGATGGCTTAAACCACATCACTCAGGCAATTTTGATCCCTTTTTATTTAGCCACATTTAAACAGGTTTCTTTTACAGCTCAGGAGACCAGAACCACTGCACGGGATATAAATAAGGTGCATCGGAAAAGAGCATGGCATTTGGAGAATGGAGTTCCTTCCTTCTAGATGTGTGTGACCTTGTGTTTCTAAATCTCTCTCTGTCCTCATCTCCTCATGTATGCAAAAGGGAATAAAAACGTACTCATCATTGGATTATTCTTAAGGGGAAATGAGCTTTGAGAATTACAAAAGTGCTTCATATATTTTAAAGTGTTACACAAATGTTTCTTATACCCATTTTCTGTGTGAGTTTTAAAAACTTGGCATCTTGTGTAGAAATCGGTTAAAAACCAGACATGCTAAAAATTTCCCCAGTAAATATCTAACTGCTCATGTCCTCTCTGAGTTATTAAAAAAAAATAAATTCAGAGTCTGGTTAGTATTCTTAGTAGCATTCTGTGTTGTGCTGTTCTGAAAGGTAAACATAGGGCAAATTGTGTAAAAAGCAATGGTCTTATTTACTACAGGTTTCTGGAGAGGAGAGAGAAATGGTTTCTTTGCTGCAAAACTACAGCAATTTATTTTACTTTACGAGAAAAAAAATCAATGAAAGAAGAAGACAGCTACTGGGACCACCAGAAAGAAATTCAAAATGGTAGTTGGTTTGGGAGTCTTTGCTGGTTTAGAGAAAGCCTCCATCTTTTAATGATATAACCCTCTCCTAGGGGTCTGGGATCCCAGGATGAGCTCCATGTGACAACATAAGTTCTTCCACTCAGCCAGTTGCCTTTTCTTCTTCTTTGGTTTGACTTACAAATATTAAGGTGGGATTTAATGAATGAGTTACTTGCAGTGGCACGGTCACCCACAATTGCCCACTCTGGTGAACTCCAAGCTGCCTGGTGTGACCTCCAAGAACGTTCAATGTATTTTCATTCCATTCAAATACTTGTGTGTGCTCCTCACCAAAGGTAAGATCCTTGTGATGGAAACCACAATCGAATATTGTCTCCTCATTTTTAGGGAAATAGTGCATGAATCAGAGATAATTGTATAAGCTACTACCGGATTAATATTGCTTTGCCAGTTGGGACCTATGGGGCAACGAATCATAAGTCCAACTTAACCCCCAAACACCTTACTGCTGCCATTTTTTCCTAATGCCTAAAATTTCCATGGGTTCATTGAGAAACTGTTTATAACTACAAGCTTTATACTAGACAGAGTGCTAATGCTAATTATAGAAAGGTAATACTCATTCCTGTAGGATATGGTGTTTCTCTCTTAAAAGTCTTCTTAATGATATATGTACATTTTAATGGCTGAGGGCATTAGACCCCACAAAAATGATACTTCATTTGGGTCCCAAGGATTGATTCGTTTGATATGGTCATATTCTTGCCCTCCCTTTCTTCATTGGAGTAAAGGAGGAAGAATGGAAGAGAGGATATTAATCACTGAATTACTGTCTAATGTGGACACCAGAGAGGGGGCATTGAGTAGCTGGAGAATACGATGAACATTCTGAGGCCACCAAAGTAGACTAAAGGGCCAGTTGCAGAGGTAAAGCTCAGGATTGCTTGTTTAGGATCCTGTCCTGAGCTGAACACAGTGGACTATAAATTGGAAGGGAATTCAAGCTGCATCAAAGCCCCAAGCCACGTAGGCCCATGACCTGGGACATGTGAGGTGGCTGTAGCCTTGTTTCTCAAAGTGCAAGCCCTGCACCAGTAGCATGATCATCATCTGAGAGCTTGTTAGAAATGCAGAATCTCAAACCCACCAGGCCTCCTGAATCACAACCTGTATTTCAAGAAGATTCTCATATGATTCTTAGGCTCTTTACGTTTTTAAAAAGGATGAGCTAGTGAATTTAATAACAGGGAAACAGCATAGAGAGTGTATTGTATTTCTTCTCAAGCTATCTGAAGGCTAGATTAAACTGGGCATTCTTTAATATCTCTTTTTAACAAGCTTTTTAAAAAAAATGTTTATTTATTTATTTTTGAGGGGGGAGGGTCAGAGACAGAGGGAGAAAGAATTCCAAGCAGGCTCCAGGCTGTCAGCACAGAGCGCATTGCAGGGCGCAATCCCACAAACTGCAAGATCATGACCTGAGCTGAAATCAAGAATTGGATGCTCAACTGACTGAGCCATCCACGTTCCCAAACAAGGTCAACAAAGGAAAAGAGCCTCTTTATCAAGTGTAGTGGATAAAGAAATAAAAAAGGATGGAGTCCAAATAGTTTTAATTTTATCACACCCCTGCTCTCCCAGCCATGTTTCTAAGACAGCATATTTTAGTGGTCTGGACATTGTCTACCCAGGATAAATAGGAACTGTGTTAGAGGTGACAGTTGCAATGCCTGCTAGATGATGACTTGGGTCTTCAGGACTTACTAACAAGCTATTTGGAGGAGGTTGGAGGAGCAGGTTTTGATCACAAGGCATCTTCTAATGGGATGGCAATGATATAGTAATCACAGCAGCCCCAGTTCACCCCCTCCATAACCCCCTCTCTCATTCCCCAGCATCTTGGCCTACCATCCACTGGTCTGCCTCCTCTAGTGTTTTCACATCAGACATAGGGTTTTGTCATTGAGTTAAGGAAACCCCATGTAGTATCTGTTAGTATTTAACTATTATTAAATGCCAGTAAGAAAAACTACATATCTAATTATGATGATAAAAGTGATTTCTCTTGCTTAGGGAGACACCATGTCAAAAACACAAGGAATTTGAAACATACTTATATTCAGGTCTTGTTTACCAGGAGTAGATCATCCACACCTTGGTTATTCAAAAAAGTGTATATTAAACCAAAACGTACTTAAAGGAATGTGTATTCCACTTTGTTCAAAAGTAGGAAAATTTACCTGTTGGGATGGGCCCTGGGTGTTGTATGGAAACCAATTTGACAATAAATTCATATTTAAAAAAAAAAAAGAAAAAAAAGTTGGAAAATCTAAACAATATCCTATAGAAAATTTCCTTAAACATGGTCACATTTCCTAACACAAAGTCCACTCCTGTCAGATTGATGAGAAGCTATTAACTACTGGCCTTCAGAATTCAAACAACAAGAAACAACAAGAAAAACCTATAAAGCTGTTGGATTTATATAAATAAATATGATACATATATTAGGTTGAACAACAGGTCAGTTTCATATGGCTCAAGCTACTGGAGATGGAATCAATATTCTTAAATCAGGATCCCCCTGTGAATTGCGAATTTTGAGCTCACTTATTAAACATTTATAAAGCACCTAATAGTGACAGGGATTGAACTAAATGTTTATACTCGGATTTGAATAAGGTCTGGTCTCTGCAAATACATGCTTATCAATCATGATATTTCAAATTCAGTTGTCCCTCACTATATGAACCCCTGTTAATCTCACTACTTGCTATCCCAAGCTCAGAAATGGAAAACATTAGGATAGTCAGAGTATCTTACTCAGTAAAGGAAAACAGTGCTACCATTTACATCTGGATTCTACTGATACGTAACTGTTCTTCTATCTCCCTGACCCTAGATCCAGCTAAGATAGCTTTCAAGTTAAAATTCCAATTAAAATCTTGTGGTAGCTCCTTACTCAATAAATATTGATTGAGTTTTGTTCCAATACCCATAATTTTATGTAATTATGTTAAATGGGAAAATTCCTCTTTACAAAGTAGAAAATCCTTATGACATAGGGAGACGTTCCTAATCAGTCCCAGGAAAATAACTATTTATTATCCACTACGTTTCCCAACACACGGTTGAGAAAATAATTGTTTTCCCCTTCATCCCGAGGCTCATGAGAATATTCCCCTGAGAACAAGCATTGTGTCTTTTACTTTTCAGCATATGTCCATGGTAAACGGGCTGGTAAAGCGATGAGCACACTTTCCAGGATTAGAGTCAGAGAATAACATCTTTGGAACTGGAACATATAGAGTCCTCAACTTGCAGATAAAAAGCAAAGTTCTGAAATTTGACTTGCTAAGGGATATAGGTTAAATTAATGCAATAACTCAAATAATTCTAGGACTCACAATTCTCACTTTGGTGCCTTTCCAAAGATCATGACTGATACATTGGCAGACCAATGGTTGGAAAAATTCAAGACCCCTGTGTGTATTACAGGTCAGTGATGATGTAGACATACCAGTTCTCATGAAACACAACCAGTCATCTGAGGGACCTGAGACTTGAAGCCCCAGAGACAATAAATATACAAATGGACAATGACCAGACTATATATGACAACAGAACTCTGACCTACAACCTCTGCAGCAACTCATCGTGGAAGCCAAACCAGCCTGAAACAGTCCTGGTCTATGACTGCCAGCTTCCTTGATTTTGGTCCCTGCTTTCAACTCAGAACCAAAAAGAACAAGCCAAATATGCTCCCTAAATCAATCACAAAAGATGCCCTCTTCAGCTTAGGCTGACTCCAGCTTCCCCATACCAATAGCCTCCAGTCAGGGTACACATGAAGCCTTCCCTTTGTTTGTACCTCCCCTGCCTGCCTTAAGTCTCTGCCAAGAGGACGAGGGCTCACCCTCTTGCTATAGCAAGCTCTGAATAAATAGGCTGTATTCATTATCTTTGGATGGTCGTCTTTTATTTCTGCATTTGTCACTCCCTCCTCATCTTCAATCCAGGGCCTCCAACTCCTGATGGGAAAGTTATTCTCTCTTCTCAATGAAGAGAATAATGAAAGACCGGTCATTTCCTCTCTCAATACACAGGCTGATCCAAGCTTTTCATTGACTTGAATTTTTATTAGCTGCCCTTTTGAGGTAGTTTCCATCACTTCTTTCCAGATTGGAACCCATATCCATATCCACCATGTAGCTGCTCTAGTTGGTGGTACTCTCGGAAATGAGCAGTGTCAGTTTTCCTTTCATATTGTAACCTTGTAGAACCCACATGTACTCATAAAGCATGGTGTATATTGCCTGGTCATGTAGTAATTACTGTTATTAGTGTTATCATCATCATGTGAGCATATATAAAATAATTGAAGCAGTAAAAATTTAATTTTAATGCTTCTGCTGGGCTTTATTTATTTTGTTTTTAGTTTGTTTCTGGATGGATGGATGGATGGATGGATTCCATCTCTACCCCCAACTGAGTTTTGTCAAAATCAAGACTCTGAGATGAATAGTCATGTACACTTCCAACTGAGCCAGCCACGTACCCCACTTTAGCTTTATTTTGAAGCAATATTTTATCTATATGTTTCCATGGGTTGTGCCCAGCCTTGCAAATACGTATTTCCCTACTGAATGAGGCCAAGTAAAAGTGAATGCTTAGCAACAGGTAATGTTGATTAGCCTCTGGATTGCAATAAAATGTAAGTAGGATCCCAAAGTATTTACAACAGATAGAAATACTATGATTACAAATAAACTTTTCAACAGAAAACATTAGAATCTTAGCCCTGGAGTCATTTTATCTCTTTTAAGTACCTCAGGACTAAGTAAAATGAAGCTGAAGGCTATTCAGGATTATTTACCTCAGACTTGATAAATCTCTTAAGAATGAACTTGGACTTTGAACTACTCTATGTCAACCTTAACCACACCATATGATTTAAGTATTTGTTAAACGTGATAAAAGGGTCATCTCAGGAGTATCCTCAGCTCGGGGAAAGCACAGAGGCTGCTATTCAGTCTTTAAAATCAGACTAATTTGCCTATTTCATAACATTTATAGGAAGTCTGTTTCTCCCATTTGTGTTATCTATTCATTTGTTCATGTATCCAAATGTCCACTCTTTACTAAGCACCATGCTAAATGCTTAGAATATATTATTTAACATGACCTGATCCTTATCTTCAGTTGGGTTGGGAGATTTAAGTACATAAAAAAAAAAAAGAGCCAAAAGTGTAAATGTGTCTTCCCTCCTCTCTATTCCATCTCCCCAACTGAAGATTCTTGCTTACCAGTCATCTTCACATCTCTTAGTAAAGCAAAAGGGAAAATAAATCCGAATAATGTAGATATGCTACATTGATCATCATAATAAAGATCTGTGTTGTAGATGAAGAGAGAGGGAAGAAAAACCAGGTAGGCTAGGTCTGGGAAAGTTTTTGGGAGAGAGTTTTGGGGAAGGAAGAGAGAAACGAAGCAAAGAGACAGCTTTTATTATTCCTGTGTTGTTGTTGTTGTTTTTTCAGCATCTCTCAGGCATGAAACAGATATTGAAAATAAGAGATTTAGCTAAAGAAAATATTTTAAAAGTTCTTTACTTTAAATATACCCACTGGTACCCCTGGTATTTTTGAAAGAGAGTAACATTTTGAGTGGCCCTCAACAGTTTTCTTTAAGTAGTACTATACAGAAACTGGGCCATATGGAACCCCAGTTATGTTCCAGTCAAGTGAGTAAGTGAGCAATTATAATCCAGGGATATAAGTGCTCTGATAAGGGAGATAAAAGGTGCTATAGCATAAGATAGGGAAGGCATCTAGTGCATGAAGGAAGGATTCTCAGAGAAATAATATCTAGGCTGAGCTGTGAAAAATGAGATATCCAGAAAAACCCAGACATGGTAGGAGATCAGGCAGTAGAGTCAGAGAAGCAGTAAGATTGCAAAGAACTCACCATTATTCATAATGACTGGAATAGAGTGTGTATAGGAATAGAGGGAAACATAACCTTGGGAATGGCATTTTCTTATTCTCTGATGAGATCCGGAATGTAACCTGAGGTTTCCTTTCACAAGCTCCCTTTCTGCCCTTGTAACATACATCTCCTCAATGGGATTGCAGTTGAACTGTCTTGAGTGGTTAGTCATTGCCTAGTTTTTAATCTACAGGACCCAAGGCAATATAGTCCATGAAGTAAGCAAATAAATTAGTTGGTCAGTTATCACTTATTATATCTACTATGTACCAGACCCTCCACATATATAATTTTTAATCCTTATCATGACCCTAAAAAGTAAGGTTTTATTTGTCTTACTCAAGGGATGAAAATATCAAGGCTTGGAGTCCATTAAGTTGTGTAAGATCACACATCAAAGTGGACACAGAAGCTGTACTGTTCTTCACTTTACTAGACTGCTCTTAACTGCTATAGACACTCATGGTCTTCATTTAGGGTCCAGTACAGGGTCCAGTACAAATGCTACCCTTTCTCATACACTCTGCATAGCAAACCTTCCTCTGTCTCGCCCAGCCCTTTGCCACTTGACTTGTTCAATCACATCTAGCATCACTTGACAAAAGTAAGGATATTAGGAGTTAGACTTTGCCACTCACACATTTTATGACCTTGGAAATATTATATTAATCTCCCTAAGACTCTGTCCCTCATCTGTAAAATAGGGATTGAGTGGGTACCTATTTCATGGGTTGTAATTAGAATTATATGAGCTTACTTAGGAGAAGAGGAGATTTACACCTGATGTCTAGTCAGCCAGCAATGTGTTTTCAATTCCCTTTGTGGACTTTGTCAACCTCAACCTTACTCTAAACTTTCTCAGACTCAGACTTTTGTCTTTTTTTAACAGGAACTTTGCCCCCATTATCATATCCACACAGTGTACCATTAGAGATGGCCCTGGATTCTTAAATTAACAAAATGCCAACTGGTTAACCCTATTTGCATGTGTATGTGACTCTACACCATCATCATATGACATTTTATTTATTTAAAAAATATTTTAAGTTTATATGTTTATTTTGAAGAAGAGGGAGAGAGTGCATTGCAAGCAGGGGAGGGGCAGAGAGAGAGAGAAAAAGAGATAATCCCAAGCAGGCTCCACACTGTCAGTGCAGAGCTCAGTGCAGGGCTAGATCCCATGAACTATGAGATCATGACCTGAGCTGAAACCACGAGTCAGGGCCTTAACCCACTGAGCCACCCAGCAGCTTAATAGTATGACATTTAAAAAAACATTCAAGGGGTGCCTGGGTGGCTCAGTCGGTTGTGGGGCCGACTTCGGCTCAGGTCATGATCTCGCGGTCCGTGAGTTTCAGCCCCGCGTCGGGCTCTGTGCTGACAGCTCAGAGCCTGGAGCCTGTTTCAGATTCTGTGTCTCCCTCTCTCTGACCCTCCCCCATTCATGCTCTGTCTCTCTCTGTCTGAAAAATAAATAAATATTAAAAAAAAATAAAAAAAAAAAAACGTTCAAGATTTCCTTCTCTCTTCCTTTCTGAATGGAAACAAACTCCTTTGTTCTCTCAAGCCCCTTGTGGTGGAAATAATCAAAAGATTTACACCCTGTATAAAGTAACTTTATACTGACATTTAGAATTCATGTTACTTTATACAAGAAGTAGGTACAACTGTACTAGAGGCTCCAACCGGCCCTGAGTCTGCATTATCTCCTCTTTCACCTAGATAATTATCAAAGGGCCAGTAAAGGAAAGAAACATACATAAAGGGAACATTGTGCCTTTAAGAAACCTCTCCCTGCCAGTGCCTTTCAGGTGATGTTTCTGATCTTAAGAATGCACTGTCTCAGAAAGATGTAAGAGGCAGAGGCAAATGTCACAATAAAGATTATGTGAATTGTCTCTTGGTACCCTGAGCACCAAGCTCAGACTCCAGACATTTCTTTCTCATGATGCTCCAGAGAAACTTCCAAGTCTACCAAAGCCATATTGCAAGATGAATTGAGGAATCTCTGTTTTCCTGCTGACTGAGCTCTTTCATTCCATGACAAGACCAAATGGAAGACAGCATTTGGGACTGAGAGTTGGTGCAGAATGACGGTATAACCGGCCAACATGACTCAGGAAAAGGGTGTCAAGTATTTTTGTCCTGGGCAAAGCCACCCATGGGAAACACATGCACCCTACACACACTGGGGAATGCCAATATTCAAGTCGAATTACAAGTTAAATTTGTGAAAGAAAATAAAATCTGTATAAAGCTCGTGGTCATTTTCCCTGGAAGCAGACCCTGAGATGGGAACTCCAATGCATGTGATTTGTTGAGGGAGGGCTCTCAGGAGAAGAAGAGTCAGAGAAGCTGGTGAGGCAGAGGGAAGAGCTAAGCAAGCATATGGTCTTCTTTGGAGATTAACCTTGGCTTGATCACACAGAGAGTTCCAGATCATGAATTTAAACCTAAGAGTTGGCCCCACATTGAGGCAAGGGGCTGGACACTTTGGATCCTTGCAGATCACTCCAAGTGTTGTCATAGAACCTCCCTAGTGAGATGGCTCCTTTACTGCAGAGAGCAGTCTCCAAAGAAGTGTGCAGCTTGAAGCTCTTTAGCAGTAAACGCTCTGTAGCTGGGGGATAGATACATTGGCCAAGTAAAGGCCATCGGGATAGCATCTACTACACTTGGGGCAACTTTACTGTTTCAATATATGTGTATTTGTGGATGGAGAGGATCTCTGTCTATCTGTCTTATCTATCTATCTATCTATCTATCTATCTATCTATCACCTTTCTATCTATCTACCTATCTATCATCTATCTACCATCTGTCATCTATCTACTTACCTATCTGTCATCTATCTATCTATATCTATATCAATAGATCTATCATCTATTTACCTATCTACCTACCTACCTATCTGTCTTCTAATTTAGTCTAGCTACCTATGATCTATTTCAGGCTTTCCTTAAATGTTCTGTACTTATAGATTATTTCCATTTGTTTCTATCTACCTATAATTACCTAAGTGACATTTTAAAAAGCAAATTCAAATGTAGGGGCTTTTGGGTGGCTCAGTCAGTTAAGCATCCGACTTCAGCTCAGGTCATGATCTCACAGTTTGTGAGTTCGAGGCCCGTGTCGGGCTCTGTGCCGACAGCTCGGAGCCTGGAGCCTACTTCAGATTCTGTCTCTTCCTCTCTCTGCCCCCTCTCACACTCTCTCTCTCTCTCAAAAAAATAAACATTAAAAAAATGTAGGCTACTTCTATTGCACAACTGTACAATATGCTTTTGATCTTCTGTTATGATAAACCAAAAAACCAAAACCAAAAACACCCTTGAATATTGCACATAGACACTGTGACATTGTGATAGAATAGAATTGGATCTCAGCTGTGAGAAGAAAATTTATCCTTCTCTGGTCTATCAAAATTAATAGCTTACACAATTGATTTACAAGATTTTATGATCTAAAAAGGGCCATTTCTGTATGCAAGATGAAGCTATTAAACAATAAAATTTCAAAATCTGTATACAGAAATCAACAAATTTGATACCCTCTCTATAGCCTTGGGCCTGGAAGTGAGGACACTGTCTGCCATTCTCTTCACTGCTCTTTCCAATCCATCCCCTTTCCCTGCTCCCTAAAACACCCAGGTGTGAATTTCACGTATGTCAGTTTTCTATTGCCATGACAATGCTCCATAACAAGCTATCTCCACAACCAGAGGCTTAAAGCAATGAGCTTGCTTAGTTATCAGATCGTCAGATTGCTGGTTTAGGCTGATGTATTAGTTATTTATTTTTGAGCTAACAAATTATCCCCAAATGTAGCAGCTTAAAGTAATATGCATTTATCTTCCCATAGTTTCACTGAGTCAGGAATCTTGTGCTGCTTAGCTGGGTCCTCTTGCTCTGGGTCTGGCACGGGATGCAATAAACGTGTTGGCCAGGGTTGCATTTGTTTCAAGGCTTGACTGGGGCTTGATCAGCATCCAAGTTTACTCATTTGATTGTTGGCAGGCCTCAGATTCTTGCTGGACACATCAGTTCCTTACCATGTGGGCTTCTCCATAGGGCTCCTCACAATAGAACAGTTTGCTTCCCCCAGAGCAAGGGTTATAGGAGAGAAGCAAAAGAATGAGCAAGACAGAAATCAGCCTTTTGTAACCTAATCTTGGAAGTGACATTTCATCACATTGCTGTATTCTGTTTATTAGAAATAAGTCACTAGGTCCAGCCCACACTCAAAGGAAAGCTTTCACCAGGGCATAAATACCAGAATCATTGGAAGCCATACAAGATACAGCCACATTCAGCTGGAGTTTCCTCTAGTTTTGACTGGACTTATCCTATACCTGGGGATCAGCTGATGTTGGCTGATCTAGGATGGTTTGGGCTATATGACTTTGTTCTGAGACTTCTGTATTTTATCCTCTGGAAAATTAACTGGGCCATGTTCTACACCAGAGGCATAGGAAGACATGCAGAAACACCCAAAGACTCTTGAGATTCAGGGTCAGAACTGGTACAGCATCTCTCTCACTGCATTCTATCGGCCAAAGTAATTCATAAGACCAGCTCAGATTCAATGAGTGGGGGAATAGATTCCATAGCTGACAAGAGACACTGCAAGGCCACATTTGAAAGGCCATGAATATAGGGAGGTCTGGAAAATTGGGGCCATTAATAAAATCAAATTAGTAAGTTTGTTAGTAAGGTCCCTCACTTCATATACTCTCACTTCATATCCTTGAAGCAGTCATTCACCCACCTACAGGACACTCCCTTCATTTCTTGAAGTTTTTGTCACTCATTGTCACCCTATACAATGTTATTCCCATTGGAATTCTTGGGGATGTGATGTCCACATAAATCAGTGTTCCCAAGGGGGCACTGATATTATTTAGGGGAAGGAAATTCTTCACTAATATGAAACTATCTCTTGGGTTGCAGAGTATTTGACTAGTCTTAATCCTGCCCTTTAATTGCCAGTAATGCTTCCAGGTTTGAAAGTGCCCCATCAGAGAAGGAGGTCACAGATAAGCAAGTGGAGGAAGCTAGAATGATCCATATGATACTGAGTTGGAGTCAGAAACATCAGTATGAATTCATGCTTAGCTTAATATAGATACTATAGAAACTGTTACATATAGAAATATTTACAGATATGGGTATATGTATACATGTGTGTATATATATGTCTATTTCTATATGTGTGTATGTATACACATGTGTATATATACATATGTGTATATATGCAGGTATATCTATGTATATGCATGCATATATTATTATGTCTGTATATGTACACATATGGGTATATATAAGTACATACATATGTGTATGTGTGTATATAGGTATAAACATAAGTGTATCTATACATATATATGTATAGATACATATATAGGCATATACATAAGCACATATACATATATGTGTGTGAGCATATATATGTACGTTTGTGAATGTGCATGTGTATATGCACATATATTTTCTTGCTTTGTCAACTGAGAGGCCCTAGAAGCAACAACAAGCACAATAATGAACAAAGCTAACACTCCAATCTTCATTTCTAATACCATTCTCCAATGAAAGAAGCCAGAGCTCCTTGGAGAAATGGCTACTATAGTCTGGAACAGGAAATCTACAAGATGAACCTGGAGCATATGGTAGGACTAGAAAGAAAGTGCTAAAAATAAAAAAACCTCCACAATGATGGGGGTATGTCAAAGGGGCACAGAAGTCAAATGAAAGAGCTCCTAAGGCTGGGACAATTTGAATAACACAATAAGCAAAGCAGTATTGGATTACAACACCAAGTATAAAATAAATATCCACAAGCTCATACTGATATAAATAAATAATTGAATAAATAAACAAATGAAGGAAAATATACAAATCTATTATGCAGAAGACTTCCAAATAATTCGTGTAGCTACTTTGCATTCCAGAAAACTCCTCATTCCTTAATTGTGGACTGCATGCAATGACTTCCTTCCCAAGACTGGAGTGTGGAAAGGGAAAGAAAAGAATCAAATTGCAGTGAAGAAACATGAACTACCTCAGTCAAGTGATCAAGGTCAACGTCAAGTGTGATCAGCCACGTTGATAGCATGTACACATGATACAATGTGAAGATTGCACTTTACCTCTGTAAAGTGGGTCTTTCTCTCTAAAACCCATAATCCCGGTCTAATCATGAGAAAAAATATCAGAAAAATCCCAATTGAGGTGTATTCTACAAAACAGCTGATGTAGGTATTCTCAAAACACAAAGTCAGCAAAAATTAGAAAAGCCTGGGAAATTGTCCCAGCCAAGAGGAGCCTAAGGAGATATGACAACTAAATGTAATATGGCATTTTGGATGAGATCCTGGAACAGAAAAAAAAAAAAAGGTCAGAAGTAAACACATGTCAATACAGTGTGGATCTAGTTAATAATTATCAATATTAGTTCATTAATTGTGACAAATATACTATACTAATTTAAAATGTTAATAATTGGAGAAATAGGGTGTAGGGTATATGGAAACTTGGTACTAACTTCCTATTTTTTTTGTAAATCTGAAACTATTCTAAAATAAAAATTTTATTTTTAAAAATTCCCTATTTTCAACTCCCTCCTCCCAGGTGATAACACTCTTGTTTGAAAGACACTGACATAGATATCCTTCCAATGCCATCAATTCCTTGACCTCCTTTCCTCCAGTGATCTTGTCCTCCTCCCCAACTTAGCCATTCACACTGCTGGTCACACCCCAGACATTATCATCACCACTCAAGAAGATCTTCATGATCTCAGTTTCAAGCATCTCTCTCCTTTATCTGGTAATTTCTCCAACAGTTCTTCAACCCCTGGGTCAGGATCTACAGTCCTTTGCTCCTACCATCTTTTCACTGTCCCAAACCTCTTTATGGCCTTTGAACCCTTTTCCTGGCTTCAATTCTAAAGTTAATTATTAGAATTGCTCCCTTGGATATACCCTCAATCCCTTTGTTTCTCTCTTGCTTTGGCCTATTCTGTTGGCAAAACTCCAGCCATAATTAAATTAGATTCTCTACCTATTCATTTAGCTGAGCATAGTTGGCTTGTAGCATTGCCTGGCAATAATGCTGCACTTTCCTACTCAAGTTTACTCTCCTGCTTTCTTGAACAACTGTTTCACGCTTCCTTTTCTCTTCTCAAGCCTTCAGTACAGCTTTCTTTATTTTCACTTTCAGCTGATGATGTATCTTCTGTTTCAGTGAGAAAATAGAAGCATTCAGAAGAAAACTTGCACAAACTCCCACCATCACGTTTACCTACTCACCTGTATCTGTGCCCATAGCTCCTGTTTTCTCTGTTACCATGGAATTCCCAGGCTGGTTTTCATCCAAGGCTAAACCGTACCCTTATGTACTACATCCTGTCCTTTTATACTTTACTTATAAGTGTGAGAAGATTATTTTCTCCCTCTCCTGCTTCACCAGCTTTTTTTCTATCTACTGGATCTTCCTTCTCAGTATACCCATATGTCATTATTTCTTCTGAGAAATAAGTCTTGATCTACTTCTCCTTCTACTGTCCCATTCCCTCCCTTTTCTTTATAGTTAAACCCCTTTCAAAAGTGTCCAATACTCTCCCTCTCTAATTGCTCACTTCTCATTTTCTTTTAAACCCATTCTGATGAGGTTTCTTTTCTACCACTCCATGAAGGTCAGACTGCTCTCATCAATGTCACATTGCTAAACCCAAGGTGGATCCTTGGCAGTTGATCACTCACTCCTCCCTGAAACTCTTTCTTCATTTGGCTTTCAGGTCTTCACACATTTAAGGTTTTCCTTCTGACTCACTGGCAGTTCCTTCTCAGACTCGGTAGTTATTTGCTTGGATCTCCATGATGTCCTACTATTGGAGAATCACATGACTCAGGATTTCCACCTCTTCTCTATCCATCTACACTTGCTCTCTGTGTGACCTCATTCAGTCTCTTTGTTTTAAAAACATCCATATACTAATGATTCCAAATTTATTTCTGCATTCTGAACTTCCACCTTGAACTCCAAATTCATACATTCCAATATCTCCTTGACTGTTTATCTGGATGGCTAATAAATATCTCAAACCTAATATGTCCCCAGCTCTGCTTTTCCAGAGATGTTCCATCTCAGTAATGGAAATCCCATCCTTCCAGTTGCTCAGGCTAAATACTCAGTATCAATAGACCTTTCTATTTTGTTAACAGTCTGTGCCATTAACAAGTTCTGTTGCTTCTACCTCCTAAACACCCCAAATCCCACCATTTCTTACCATATTGTCTACTACGTGCCAGTGTAAGTCATCATCATTTCTTAGCTAAATGTTTCATAAATTGCTGACTGATTTCCAAGCATCTGATGGTGCCCCCTTCAGTCTATCCTCAACAGAGGTGAAAACTTGATCTTAAACAAGTCAGATCATGTTACATCTGTGCTCAAACCCTCTATTTCTCCAGAGTTCAAACCAATGTCATCACAATGGTATAGAAGTTTATAGAATGTCTTTAGTCAAAAAACATTTTTAAGTGTCCAACTCTGATACTTCTTAGGTCTGCTTACTGAAACCTTATTTGAGTGGTTGGTGCCTTTGTGAGAATGAAAATGCTCTAATCTCCTTTGGCAGATGCAGCCCTACAACAGAGCTTACACCTAGGCAAGTCAAGGGCTGGCTGGATGACAGACTCCACTTGCTCCTTCAACCTGTGTCTTTGTGCACATGCTACACAACTGCTCCAGCTCTACCCAGCATCTTGGTCCTCCCATTACTCCTATGTAGTAATCCCCTACCACTCTCCCCTGCATTTACTCAACCCAACCACATGGATCTCCTTGTTGTTCTTTGAACCTGACAGGCACACTCCCACCTTAGGACTTGTTTCCACCACTCCAACTTCTTTTTCTAGGTATTGTATATCAGGTTCATTCCCTCATCCCTCACCTGGTTCAGGTCTTTGCTCTAATGTCACCAGCGAGGTTTTCCCTGGCTCCCTATTTAAGATTGTATTCATTTCTGGGGTGCCTGAGTGGCTCAGCTCAGTTGGTAAAGTGTCTGACTTAAGCTCAGGTCATGATCTCATTGTTCATGGGTTCAAGCCCCACGTTGGGCTCCACACTGACAGTGCAGAGCCTGCTTGGGATTCTCTCTCTCTCCCACTCTCTCTGCCCCTCCCCTGCTAATGCTCTTTTGCTCTCAAAATAAATAAATAAACTTAAAGAAAAAAAGATTTTACTCATTTCTTCCCCTACTCTTTATCCCTCATCCTATTTTATAAAAATGTTCTCTATAGCACTTATCACCTAATATATTACATATTCCACTTAAGATATTATTATGCATTTGACTGTACCTTTCACCTGAAGATATGCTCCCTGAAGGCAGATATATATATATGTATATATATATACATATATATATACATATATATATATATATGTATATATCTATCTATATAGATAGATAGATTATATCTATCTATCTACATATAAATTTTTCTTATTGTTATTAATTGCTGTTTTCCTGGGACCTAGAGTTCCACCAGCTACATAGTAAGTCATTCAAGTCATTCAAGTCCTATATCATATATGCAGAGGCTTTCTGGTATGAAGCATATACCACTCTCTCTCTGACCCACTCTCCTCCACTAAACACAATTTCTTTTTTTCCCTAGTATTTCAGTTGTGCCTGAATATATTTTCTTTTGCTCTCTCAAATGCATCCTTCCTATCTTCCACATACACTCGCTGACCTCACTCATACATTTCTCCTCTATTTCCTAAAGGGGATCCCTAGATCAAACACTCACATTGCATGATTAATTGGAGGAAAGCTTCTACTATATAAATATTATACCAGTAAATAATAAAAATGGAAACATTTAATTTTTTAGACCAGTACATGCATCTGTTTCTGAGCGTGAGATTTTGTGAAAATCTCCAAAGATAATGGAAAATATAAGCAAAACAGTATTTGAGGATAGTTTCAAAATGGCAAAGTAACCCAGTCAACAATGAGAACAACGGTTATTTCTGTTGATTTATAATTAAACATAAAGCAACCCTAATTGCATTACTATGCATCTAACTGAAATCCATCTGCTTCAAAGACACTTGGAAAGAAGGAAGTTCCTGACAGTTTGCAGTTCCCTCTTAGACTATAAAATGTTAAGGGGTGGGGGACTGTGAGCTTTCTCTTTCTTAATCTTTGGCGAACTATATGTGTGTGTGTGTGTGTGTGTATATGTATATATATATATATATATATATATATATATATATATATATATTGGTCAGGACTGTAATGGCATTCTCTTGGTAACACCTCTGGCCTTGCAAAGTTTGGCTTAACTTTCTTGATCTCTGCATGTATTTACAACAAAACAAACATGCTACGTTTGTAGAAATATGTCATCTGTTCGTCTTTGTTTGAGCTCAGCTGGGGAATAGGAAGAGAAATCAGGTTTTGAAGAAAAAACAACAGCACCATTTGGACAGCTGCAGGCATGAATTTCTGAAGAGGATAGCTGGGTCAGGTTATGTCTCAGACTCTGAGGTTCTTTGCCCTCAAATAGAAGCCTAGCAATAAAGGAGGAGGGCCCGTGAGACTGGGTAGCGTGGGGCTGGAGCCTAGTGTGTTGGTTGCTAA
Source organism: Panthera pardus (assembly GCF_024362965.1). Lineage (NCBI taxonomy): Eukaryota > Metazoa > Chordata > Mammalia > Carnivora > Felidae > Panthera > Panthera pardus. The sequence goes on from NW_026526821.1 coordinate 38,177,005, forward strand.
ATTCATAGCATGTCTATGCCATATCAAAACCTATTACTTTTCCCAAGTTCAGATGGCAGGTTTTTAAAGCTATTTCTGGGTTTCAAAATGCCACCACTGTCAGGGTGCTTCAAGCGATACAGGGATGGAAAATATTCTCTCTACACCTACCCTGGGAAAGAGTGAATCTTTGCCTTGCACTGGTTACAAGCATGCACAATAGCAATAAGGTTCTTAAACCATCTGATTTCTATCCCCTAAACAAGAGCAGTCAACTCAGCATGGTCGACATTTTTGATTGATACCAATTTACTTAAATGCTACCTGCTTCTTTAAGGGCTTTTACCATATTCAAATAATATTTCTTGAGTCCAGCTAAGTAGCAAAATATGTTTGTTAACGTTTTAATTTTTTTATTTTAATATTTTTTATTTATTTTGGAGAGAGAGAGACAGACAGACAGACAAAGCATGAGTGGGGGACGAGCAGAGAGAAAGGGAGACACAGAACCCGAAGCAGGCTCCAGGCTCTGAGCTGTTAGCACAGAGCCTGACACGGGACTTGAACCCACAAACCATGAAACCAAGATCTGAACCGAAGCTGGATGCCTAACCAACTGAGGCACCTAGGCACCCCTGTTTATTAACTTTTTAAAGAGACCTATGCCTTTTCAAATAAAATAGGGTGTAACTTAAATACATAGGGTGTCATTATTCTATCTGCACTAGCCAATCCCCACATTAACCACCACTCTTAACAATATGCTGAATCTCTGTATCTTTTTTTAATTCATAAACATCAGTTAATCCACCAGCTGTGCTTCTTATTACCAAATTCAGGAACTAGAACGAAGAACATAAACAGAAACCCAACCATTCAGCCTATATTCCTGGCCTGGCCTGTGAAGGTGAGGAATTTGGCCACTTTCTTCAAGGCCCTCCTGGTTTTGCTCAGGTGATGGGGTTTAGCAGGCCCATCCAGTTCCCTTTACTATGAGTCAGCAAAGCAGGTTAATGTCATAGTCAATGGGAAGTGGAGATGGTATTTTTCAAAAAAGTTTTCCTTGAGTGAGTTTGGAAGGTGCTGCATACAGTGTGTCCTTGGGGACTTCATACTGATACACAGCATGTTATAGTTTTGGAGAAGTTCTACCATGCCTGTTTAATTTGGTTTAACACTGAAGTTCTCATACTTTCCTAACCAAGGAATTCCTTCCATAGAGGATTTCCCACTGTGTGGTAGCTGGAGGCAGATCACATAAGGGTATATAAGATTCAGGCTTTTACCCACAATAAGATGAGAAACAATTGGAGGGCTCTGAACAGAAGAAGGAAATGTTTGTGATTGATAAGGCTCATGTGAATGCTGTGTGATGTGATTTAAAGGGGCCTGGGGAGACGAAAGTAGGTGGATGGGTTAGAAGGCTATCACAATAATACAGATGAGCAAACAAGGTTAATTTGAACCTGATGGTAAAGGTGTAGATAACAAAAGGGCATCACTTTCCAGGTGAATGAGGAAGACAGAGCTTTCAATATTTGCTGACAGAAGGGGTGTGGGGTGTGGGAGAAACCTCAAGGATGACACCAAGGTCATTGCCCTGAGCAAATGGGAAATGGTGGGAAGAGCAGATTTGGGCATTTTGGGGTAAATCATGAGTGTAGGTCTGGAGACATTAATTTTAAGATGACAATCAGATGTTCAACAATAGCCAGGACATTCTCCGGGATACCTCTGTAAACTTGACTTGGTTCAGTGTAGTAGTTCTCAACCTTGGCTGCACATTGGAACTGCCTAGGGAGGTTTAAAAGTTCTGATGTCCAAGATTCCCAAACCAGTTATATAAAAATCTCCAGGGTGGACCAAGGCACTGGCAGTTTCAAAATCCTTCAGTTAATTCCAATGCATAGCAAGGGTTGGGAAACAGGTTCATTAGCGCCAGTGGTTTCTGGGTTCGGGATGGTCATGGCACACTCTATGAGTTGTGGGGACATGATGGATGGAAGGAAACTGGAAACAAGGCAGGCACTATTGCTAGAAAATAGATAATTCCTAGGTTCTCTCTGGCTCTTCAGGTACTTTCACTTCCCTTTGTCTAAGTTCAAGAAATGTCTGGCCTTCTTGCTTAAGGCACCTCTTTTACACATTCTTCACTTAAATTAGTCAGGATTTACAGTCCTTAGACAGCCTTCTAGCCCAGGGCCTGAGCCTTTTCTTCTGGTCTCTGGAGATCCAGGATCCATGACTGAGTTACCTGGGAATATAAGAGCACTTCAGAGCCTTCCTCACACCCCAGCCAGCAGAGTCTGCAGTTGAAGCTAATGTGAAAGCAGCAGGAATTTGAACAGCATTGGGTGGGGAGGGGATGGGAGAGCTGTAAAGTAAATGGTTTAAGGGGCTTTTCCTCACAGCGGCCAGCCAGGTCCTTAAGGAGAAGGCAGAGATGTTCTTAGAACCTCAAATATTTGCCTTTCTCAGTGAAACCCATATGTTCAGGTACCACTTTGATGGTGAGTACCTCAGGTGAACAGCTTCACACACACACACACACACACACACACACACAGTCAACACAAATATACAATACACAGGCCACCTGCATACTCACAACATACACTGCACAAGCCCCCTCATACACGTTCAACACACCTCTCATCCACTACCTCCTCACATTTTCAAAGTGCTCATTCATGCCGCAGATCAATGCAGGTGACGTTTTTTATTCACTTTCTGTGCCCCCAGAGAATTTATAATTTAACTGATGAACTTTGGAATTTTATGTATCACAGCGCTGGGAAGGGAAGAGTCTAGAAGGTTAAGTGTTCCAGCTTCCTCTGAAGCTCCATTATTGAAGCAACAATATACCCTGTTTACTTACAAAGCCACTCTTCAGGGAGGGAGAAAGGAAGGTGGCAGCAACCCCTTTTTCCAGTGGATAGTTTTATCTGAGGTTCTGCCTGTTAATTCAGACCTGAGGAAAAGCCCTGAGGTGACACTGAACCCTCCTCCAAAGTATAGCAGATGCTGTCGGTGCCTGCCACATCCCATGTTGGTGCACATCAGCTCAGTTTTCAAAGCCCACCATCTGCATTTCTTTGCCTGAGGGGTTTCTCTGGACTAAGAGGCCCACTTTGCCCACCCCTGTGATGAGCTGCAAGTTCCAAGGAACTGACACCACCAAAAAGCATCCATCTGTGGCTGGTGGGATGTGGCTCCCCGTCCTTTGAATAAGATAAATTTTTTGCATGCTCTACTGAGGGCTTCTAGAATTCTCCATTGGGATTGAGTCTACCATGGTAACTGGCTTGGTAACACACCCTTTTTGACTGCTTTCCCTCTCACCCCATCTTACTTTACCATAAGCCTACCAGTGTTTTCTGGGGTCACCCCTGAGAGAAAGTATTTTCACTGAAATTCTCACTCAGGGTCAGCCTCTAGGGAAACCTACACTAAAACACTAGGAAAAGGTGAAGTCCTCTTCAACTATACATGAGGAAAAGATAGACAGAGGTCAGTTTAGACAAAAGGGAGCACAGTCACAAATATGCTTGCAAAAGTGTCCTGTGATCTAGATTTGATTTGCAAAGAAGCTTTGGGAAAATTGCCTCTCTGTTGGGGGAGGGACCAGAGTGACCATGTAAAGGAGAGGCAGATGCACTCAGCCTGCGGCCTCACACATCTGCTGGATGAGCAACAACTATAATTTTCCAGGAGGGAGACAATAAAAAAATTCACATAAAACTTTTTATTGTGTAAGTGACACTGGTTATTATAGTCAGCAATCAGGAAGCTACCCCGAGGATAGAGTTCTCTGCCCATTAATGTAGAGCAAATGGCTAACCTGTCTCTCAAGTTTCTCAGTGCAACATTGGAGATGCTAGGATTCATTCCAAAGGAGTTATAATATCAGCAAAATATAAGAAAGATGTAGCAAATGTGTGTTTCAGGAAAGATAATAAAATAAAATCTAAGCATTTCAGAGCTTTTGGGGCAAATTGAATCCAGGGGAATTGAAAAATGAAGGCTGGGGGAAAAACACACACAGTTTTTGTTTTGTTTTGTTTTGTCTTGTTTTGTTTTGTTTTGTTTTACAGAAGACAGGAAAATAATGTATTTCTCCATTTTATGAAAAGATTGTTATTCTGGACCCCAAACTACTGCTGAAGGTACCTCCAAACGTAGAAAAAAATTATTTAATCAAGATCCGTAGTTTTGATATTTACAATCAGGTCCATCTACAGATTTTTCTTCAGTGAAGAAAGATGTCAATTCATGAATGCAATTTGTCCACATCCCCTTCATGAGAATAACCAACACCTCACCCACCTTCTCCTTCAGTGTTGATGCCACATCCTTTAGGGCCAGACTCTGTGGGGGCAGCCCACCCCACACCCTCCATTCCAACATAGCTCCAAGGGGCCCTGCGTTACTCACTGACTGTGGAAGACCTCAGAATGACTTAGGGGTCAGGTTTACTATATTATCGCCACTGAAACAAATAATTTTGAGGGGTACCCTGATGTGTTAGTTCAGATAGCCCAGCTTGGCATCTACAACTGGTCTTATCCCCCAGATCTTGAAGTGTAACAAAATATAAATTTGTTTGCTGCTTGCATTAAAATCAAAAGCATGTAAGTGCAGCGGCAAAGGACACTAGATCACAAGGTCGTTCAGAAAACCAAGCTCTTTCCATCTGTTGGTTCCACAATCCCTTAGACAGAGGTTGGAATACTTATTTGTCATCTATCTATCTATCATCTATATTTATATTTCTAGACTTTACTTTTGAGATCAGTTTTAGGTTCACAGAAAACTTGAGCAGAAGATAAGAGATGTTCCATATTCTCCCTGTCCCCGTCTCAACACGCACAGCTGCCCCCTGTCAGCATCCCCCACCAGGGGTACAATTGTTACAGTCGATGAACTCACACCAACACATCATAGTTTACACTGTATTATATTAAATCAAAATATATTATTAATTAATATATTAAATTATAATATATTATTAAATTACATTATTACAGTTTATATTCACTCTTGATGTTGTATATTCTGTGGGTTCAGACAAATATATAATGACACGTATCTACCTTCACAGTGTCGTAGTTTTCACTGTCCTAAAAATCCTCTGTGTTCCACCTAGTCATCCCTCTGTCCATCCTCCCCTAAACTCATGGCCACCACTGCTCTTTCTACTATCTCCATAGTTTTGTCTTTTCCAGAATGTTGAAATTATACAGTACATAGTCTTTCAGATTGACTTTTCCACTTAGTAATGTGCATTTGAGATTCTCCCATGTCTTTTCATGGCTTGATTCCTGATTTCTTTTTAGCAATGAATAATATCTCATTGTCTGGATGTACCACAGTTTATTTATCCATTCATCTGTCAGGCATCTTGGTTGCTTCCAAGTTTTCAGCAGATAGCGAACTTTATTTTTAAAGGGCCAGATAGTACATATTTTCAGCTTTCTGAGTGATACAATCTATTGCAACTCCTGCTATTGTATGCCAAAGTTTCCACAAACAACACATAAACAAATGGACATAAGCTCTGTTGCAATAAATTTTATTTACCAAAAACAGGATGTAGTATGCAGATTCTTTTCTTTTTTAATTTTTACATTTATTTTTTTGAGAGACAGAGACAGAGCACAAGTGGGGAAGGGGCAGAGAGAGACAGAATTGGACACAGAATCCAAAGCAGGCTCCAGGCTCCGAGCTGTCAGCATAGAGCCTGACGTGGGGCTTGAACTCATGAGCAGTGAGATCATGACCTGACCTGAAGTCGGATGCCCAACTGACTGAGCCACATCAGGCGCCCCTGCAGACTCTTGCCCAATGGTCTGAGAGTCCTCCACTGGCCCTCCTTAGCGGACAAGGGAAAGGGAGATCTGGAGAGTGTGGTAAATATTTTTAAAAGACAGTCACATAGCCTCGGGCAAGCCACATGACCTCACCCAACTACAAGGGAGACTGGGAAATGTAGTTTAGTCGCATGTCCAAAGGAGAGAGGAAATGAGATTTTGTGGGCTGACGACAAACCATAACCAACCTGGGAACTAATCACTTTTTATGACATAGTGTCTCTGGAAAAGGTATTCTGAGATTCTAAATAACCGGTTTTAAAAGCCCTAGAAACACAATTCCTGTGGGGTTTAGAAACCTCCTAAATCTATGATGGAAGAATTTTGCTGGCAAATTATAGCGTGATGTTTGAGAGAAACATTGTTTAAGCAATGCCAGAAATCGACTATTTTCCATATGGATGAATTTTGCAAGTCTTAATTAGGAATTAAAAGGGATCTTTTTGGACTTCTGCTTGTAAACAGTTGGTTAACAGGCTATGATTCCCATAGAAGAGTAATAAATCTCTATTTCTTTTTAAATGTTTATAATTTCTACTTCCTTTTTTTTTTTTTTAATTTTTTTTTCAACGTTTTTTATTTATTTTTGGGACAGAGAGAGACAGAGCATGAACGGGGGAGGGGCAGAGAGAGAGGGAGACACAGAATCAGAAACAGGCTCCAGGCTCCGAGCCATCAGCCCAGAGCCTGACGCGGGGCTCGAACTCACAGACCGCGAGATCGTGACCTGGCTGAAGTCGGACGCTTAACCGACTGCGCCACCCAGGCGCCCCAATAATTTCTACTTCCTTTAATGGACATTGGTCTTCCCTCATATTCTATGATTTGATAAGATTTGACTGCAGCCATGAATTTGGCCAATATACCAAGTTTTGTTTCCTTGTGTAGCTTTAGAGGACAATATTATCAAATTCAGGGTTTATTGCTCTCCAGTAATTCCTCAGAGTAATTATTTTTGTAGAATCAGACAATAGAAGATAGTCATTTTGTACCATTCAAGGTCTGAAAGGTGACTGTGTTTAGTAGCATTAGCAAACCTGAGGATATAAATGAAATTTCATCAGATACTCTTGCCATGAAGGAAAGAAAAAAAAAATCCACTGTAATTGTTCTTCTGTCTGGTTTGGGTCAGAATAAGTAAAATCCAAAGAAATAAATCTAAAGCTCTTGTCTTCATTTTTCAGTCTTCAAGCCCTCTAATGAGACAGAGCTGTGCAGATAAATCTAAAATTTTAATAAGGAAAAAATGAAAAATATATGGCAGTTATTCTGCAGTGCCCTTCCAGGTCACCCTGGAATTTTTAAAGCTACTGTGATTGCTCTTGATTCTGGGTACATTTTGTACATTTTGAAGGCAACTTGCTCCAAATATCAAATCACATTTAAGATTGCCTTTAGTTTGTTTTGTTGTGTTTTTAGATGCGGGGTTTTCCAATTCTTTTTACCTATGATATTTTGGCCTCTGGCAGGTTAACTTAATGCATTTGTTAGGGCAGTGGTTCTTCACATTTAGCATACCTAAGAATCATCTAGAAGAATCACGAGTTAAAATACAGGTTCCTAAGCCTGAGAACTCAGGTTCTCTGAGCCTTTCAGAGACTTTGAATCCTCAAGTCTGGCCTGGGGCCTGAGCTTGTGCGTTTCTAACAAGTTCCCAGGTAATGTTCATGCTGCTGGTCTGGTACTACACTCTAATTAACACCCAAATCAAGGGTCTCAATTGGAAACCCAACACAAACTGACTTAAAAACAGAAAATGTATTGGCTTGTAAAAATTAAAACTTCAGGCTGTCAGTCTGACTTTCTGCACGATAAATTCCATCTGCTCAAGCAGTATCCTGGGCTTCTAGTTTGTCTCTCTTCCTCTCCTGGCTCCATTGCCCTTGAACTGGCAATTTCCGCATGGCTGCAAGTGGATTGTGGTGCTCCCGGCCTTATATTCTCAAATCTCCAAGCCCGATGGAGAAAAGGGACTATTTCCCCCCTCAACTGCTGAAAAATTCTCACTGTTATTGGCTGTAATTGAGTAACATGATCATCTTGAACCAATCACTGTTTTTACAGTAACCCTAGGGATGTGATAGCCAATCAGGTTAGGTTAATCTAGACCTACCTCTAGATTTAAGGGCTTCAGACACCTGCCATATCTGTTTTTCTGCATCAGAGATTACTCCAAAACCATGCAGGCTCTCTCAGCTTGAACTTAATGCAGTCTCGATGTGCACAAGCATTGATGCCCTTGCATCTGTCAAATAATAGGTCATGGGATTCATGGGTAGCGGTCCCCATGTCTCAGCTTTCAGACAATTATTAGGTGTCTTCTATAAAGTTTCTTTGAGAGTCCTAGTAGGATTTTGTTCCAGTTGCACACTGTGAAAACCAGCTCTATAGTTGACTTTGTACAGACATTTCCTCTTTTTCTGTCTCTGTCTCCCTATTCCTCACCCTGCTCCAGGAACTGCCTCCCAAATAAACTACCTGTCTCTATTTACCTTATGTGCTACTTTTAGGAAAGTCCAAATGATTAGCTTACCTAAACCACATGGACTGACATTGGGGGAGAGGTGGTTCTCCAGAGGGACTCTGGGGTCCTGCTTTTATTTACTAAAAGAGGGGCAAAAGTGTGCCTAGAAAGGGCAAAAACATACGTCCCCTAAAACTAGGAGAAATTTCTGGGTTTGGGTAAATTCACAAACAAATAATACTGAATTCCTATTCAATTAGAATATAGGATTTACTGTTGAAGTACTGCGTGCAAATGATCAAATGGCAGCATCCCAACCGTAGACACTGCCCATCCTACTGTTAGACTGGGTGAGCAGAATGGACCCTGGGTGTCATGTTACTTTTAAATATGGTTTCAGCCAGTAACAAGTTTTAAAACGTAAATATGCTTTGCCACCCTCAATCTCAACTGATCTTATAACATCTTACTCAAATATCTAATGCTGCCATCTCCCCGACCCACCTAGAATTGCACATCCCAAGCTTCTCAGTGCATTCTGTATCTCAGTCTTCCATGTCTCAAATAACTCCAGCTCTCAAATTTTTCTTGCCCTGTGTCCCATCCATAAGGATGGACCTAGGCTGAAGCTAGCTGATGGCCTGACAGCCATGTGTCTGACAATGAATGAGAATGGCTATGACATACAAAGTCTTTCTTCAGCCAGGAAATAATTCCATTATCGTGCCCTTCTGGAAAACACTAGGCAAATGTTTTTACAAAAATGTATTCCCAAGAACTTGTCTTGCATGAAAAGTCTTATCACCTAACTTTCAGAATGGTGGATATTGCCTTTTCCTTTCAGAGTCACGGTAAGCATTATTAAAAGCTCTGATATATTTGGGCTGAAAACAGTATTAACTTTACTTAATCTGGACTCTTCCTAACTTAATTGATTCCAGTTGTATTTCGGTTTTTGTTGTTGTTGGTATTTTTGTAGTCTTTTTCATGGAAAACCATTAATATCTTAAAAGCCTCAAACCCTTCTAAAAATTCCTCCCTAGCATAAAATGATTTAAATAAACTGAGAAATTCTGTTACTTCTGTGAATAAATAGGAGGGACCTTTAGGTAATTTACCTTGGTGAAAGCTGAGACTCCATCTGCTTACATGTGGGTCTGGCTCTATGCTCATTTCCAGGCCTGCCAGAGATTTCTATCCCACACTCTTGGTATTGCCACAGCATGTTATTTCCCTGAAGGCCAGGAGAGTGCTAAAAATGGGGGGTTCCTATAGGTAGTATTCAGTAGAATTGGACTTGGAGCCACCATTTTTGACATTGCTTTGTCACATATGACAGATGTATTATTTTTTGTATATACTGCCTAAGAAACTGGGATTATTAACCAAGTCCACACATTTGCAATAGAATGACTGCTGGTGGTGTATGCATGGGCTTCTAGCTGTACGTGATTAAAACACATAGAGCCCTTTAGTTACAGTACCTACTTTCCACATGGGAATCATAATCTACTAAAAGTGAAAGCTGCATTTTACATTTGTAAGAATGGAGAAGGAATGTTATTTTGGAAAGACTAAATTCACCAAGGAAAGGATTTGCACCTAGGCAAAAGCTCAACAGTGACTTCAAGGGTACTTTTTAAAATGCATTGTAGTAATTTTTCCTAATACACTGTGTTACATAGTAACACACAGTAACAAACCCAAATCCCTGAGCCAGAGAGGCTTTCTCAGATTACTCATCACAAATGGCAGCATCCTCCCCATTCCCTGAAACCCCTCTTTTCTGCTCTTCACTTTTGTCCACCATGTTATCACAGCTGTCAAACCATGTATGTATTTGTTTCCGCACAAGAGAACAAAAGCTCAGTGAGAGCCCAGGCTAGGTTGTGTTGACCACTTGGCACGCAGTAGGACTGCCATAAATATTTCTTGAATCTATGAATGCAAGTATTAGCCTGCTGTCCTAATGGCTTTATTTCTAGAAATCACATATACCTTATCCTGTCCTTCGTGTAAGCAAGTAGTAAACATATTTAACAAAGAAATTGAGGTTACACTAATTATTTTATTTCTCCCTTTCTCCTCTAAGTTCTTAAACATTTTTGCAGGTGGTGTTTTTTGGGGTTTTTTAAAATGATTTGGAAATTGCAATGTATTGTTCTGTTAGGGCACTTGGCAAGTTTGAGATCAAAAGGGCGAAAGAGTTTTGCAAGGTAATTGCCATTTAATGGCAGCAGATACTGTGACTTTCCCAGAGAAAACAATTATTCTATAGGATTATACCTGTTCATTATTATAGAGAAATGTTGACATTACACAGAGAATTCATTGGCATAACTACAGATACATTTTGTTTCTATAGTTTGGCTCATTCTCCAGGCTTTGGTGCTATCAAGACCAGGCTCAAATCTCTATGCATATTAACTGGGCCACCTGGAAAATTTTCTTAGCCTGAGTAACAGTTTCCTCATTCGTGAATACAGGTGATAATTTCCACTGCTTAAGATTATTGTAAAGATTAGAAATAAAAATATGAAAGAATCTAAATTCAACAGACTCAATGGCCATTATTTTTACCATTGAATCAACATATTTCATGAACTCTGTCTTCATTTTCTAGGGCTGCAGTAACAAAGTGCCACAAACTGGGGGACTTTAAAAAACAGAAATTTGTTCTCTTAAAGTTCTGGTGGCTGGAAGTCCAAAATCAAGGTGTCAGCAGGACCATGTTCCCATTGAAACCTGTAAGGGACAATCCTTCCTTATTTTGTCCCAGCTCTGGTGTAGCTCTCAGTCCTTGGCATTCTTTAGCTTGTTCCTTAGCATCCTTTGCATTCCTTAGCATCATTTCGATTTCTGCTTCTGTCTTCACAGGACATTTTCCCTGTTAAGTCTAAGTCTTCACATGACCATCTTCTCTTATAAAGTGTTAAAAAAAGAAACCCACAGGAAAAATAAGATACAAACAGAGAGGGAGGCAAACCATAAGAGACTCTTAAATACAGAGAACAAACTGAGGGTAGAGGGGCATCAGGGGTTGGAGGGGGTGAGGAAAATGGATGATGGGCATCGAGGAGGGCACTTGTTGGGATAAGCACTGGGTGTTTTATGTAAGTGATGAATCATGGGATCTACTCCTGAAGTCCAAACTACACTGTATGTTAGCTAACTTGACAATAAATATATTTAAAAAAAAAGAAAAAGAGAACCACAGGTCCAAAATAGCATCACTTAGTCCAAAACAACAAACCAAGACCAGTACCTAACCTACCATGGTTTCAACTTCCTGGGAATGTAATGTTTAACCAGTTAACATGGAATTTCCTGGTCAATCCTAAGAAATTTACTGATAGACCCTATCCACTCCCTTTAGGAAGGCCACCTTGTCTAAACAAATGCATTTCCTGCTAATAAATTCCTTTTTTTTAATGTCCTCTCTCTGTCTTAAAAAATGTCTCCCTCTCTCTCTCTCTCTCTTTCAGCTCAGTGAAGCTCCCTTCTACTTGCTAGATTCAGGAATCATTTAATAAATTTAATAAAGCCAATTACATCTTCAAATTTACTTGGTTGAATTTTGTTTTTTAAAAAAAGGACACCAATCATATGAATGAAGAGCCCATGCAGATGGCCTCATCTTAATTTGATTACATCTGCAAAGACCCTATTTCCAAATACAAGTACCAGGGGTTAGGACTCAACATATTTTGGGGGCAACATAATTGAACACATAACAAACTCACAGGAATTCATAAGTTCTCCTCCTAGCCCACTGCCTGTATTTCTAGCTCTGCTGTAATGCTTTTCAGCCGACCAACCTGTTGCCACCACAGAATGTTTTCCCCAGAAAAAAAAAGAACTTTCTGATTCAGAGAAAACTGCAAGACCAGCAACTTATGCTTTCAGAAAGAACAAGGGAGCCTGACATTGCCAGGCTCTAAAAGCCAAACAGCTTGGAGAAAGAGATTTAAAGCTCGTAAATATCAAAGAGCCTCTGGAATACTGGGGGCAGGAGGAACAGTCCTAAACACAGTGAAACATAAATAAAGTTGGACTGGGTTCATTGGCTTCACTCCCAGGGCAAAATTATCCTCCCCTTTCCAAAAGTAGCATTTAGCACACCATTAGTTTGGAATGGTTATTGTCTTTGTGGAATACATTATTTTTTACAGTTTATGGCAGGAGTTGACACACAATGTTACATTATTCTGTATTTCCGTTCAGATATGCACAGGTAGGATTGTAGCCCTGATGGGCCTTTTGAGGCTGATCTAATCTGACTGCTGCCCCAAACCAGGTCATTTTCCTCCCCCCCCCCCCCCCCGCAATTATCATCTTCTCATCTGGTTCCTCAACTCTAGTATCATTCTTAATATTTTATATTTTATATATCTTTTCTAAATAAACTGCCATTTTACATATAGAAAATAAATGAAATTGCCCTCCAGGCTCATTGCTTTTCTTTTTTAAGGTTTATTTATTTGTTTTGAGAGAGAGAGAGAGAGAGAAAATGTGTGTGTGTGTGTGTGTGTGTGTGTGTGTGTGTGTGTGTGCACGCACATGCACACGCACATGAGGTGGGGGTGCAGGGGGAGGGACAGAGAGAGAGAATCCCAAGCAGATTCTATGCTGTCAATGCAGAGCCCAACTCAGGGCTCAGACTCAAAAACCGTGAGATCATGACCTGGGCAGAAACCAAGAGTCAGACACTTAACTGACTGAGCCACCCAGGTGCCCCTAAATTCATTGCTTTTTAAAAAATATCTTTTGAAACCATGATTTTTAATAACTTCCTAATACTCCATTGTCTGATGTACCATAATTGTTTTAGTTATTGCCCTATCAGTGGCCATTTACATTGTTGCCATCTTTTTTGTTCTTATAACAATTGCCATAATGACCACTTTTGTACCCAGTTTGTTGCATTCCCTGATCATTAGTTCTAATTTTGTATCCTCAGTTGGAAAAGTTTTAAAGCCCAACAGCCAAAATATGTATATTTTCTGACATGGAACTCTGGTAACCTTGAAAGAGGAAACAAACACACCTGCAGCCCTCTAGGTCTCAATGGCTTTGACTTGTTCTCTTATGATGGTCCATATGTGGAGTCTCAGATAAGAGGGTGAAAACAGGTACTTTTTCCTGCAACATTCTCAGGTTGTGTTCATTCATCCTCCTTTATGCACAGATGGAAAGAGTCTACCTAAAGCTGTTCTCTGGCTGCTGAGAGAATCTGATGTAATTTCCCCATCTATTATTCCCAAAGGTCTTAGAAAGAGCTATTAGGAAAATCTTGGACCTCAGCCCACATTGATTTACTATCAACAGCCAGAAAGTGGGTTTGTGGTGAGCCTTCCGACGTGGGGAGCAGTTTGTGGTGTACAGATTATGTTCCTCTCAATCACTGCGCCTTCATCAGTCAGGACAATTAGGGGCCATACTGTTCCGTCTCCTCCCCATGAACTCCCATCTTTCAGACCCAATCAAGAAGCCGGAGGTGGGCCTCTTCTTAACCCAAATCTTCCCTGGCTGGGTTCCAATCAAAATTTTCTCATTGTTTCTTGCTCTCCCCCTCCATAGAGGGACCTCCATTCTTCAATCATGTCTGTGGCAATTTAAATGACGGATGGCTTTTTGCATATCATTAGTAGGGCTTGGGGAGAATGATAACTACACAATCCCACTGATCAGGGCAATAAGATAAAGAATTTATCTGGAAACCATTTTGCCAGATGACAGAGTAGAAGCCAAAAGCCAAGACAGAAAATCCAACCCAGTGTTTGCTGTTTGCTGAAAGAGAGCTTTCTCATCTGAAATTATAACTCCATTTTACTAGTGAAGAGAACAAAATAGCTTGAGTGCCCCTTGCAAAAAAGTGGGATTCATTTATACTTTCCTGAAGATGATTTTTTTTTCTATTCAGAGTGTGGTGCATGGATGAGCAGGCTTAGCATTTCCTGGGGACTAGTCAGAAATGCAGATTCTTTGTTCACACCCAACATTCTGAACCAGAACCTACATTTAACAAGATTCCCAAGCAGTTTATTTGAGTGTTATGGTTTGCAAAGCACTGATCTATTACATAAAAGGTCTGTGCATTTGTTGCCTGGATGACACCCTTTTAAAGACCTACTCGCCTTATAAAACAAAACAAAATGAAAACAAACTATTAAAACCTGTTTCCACCTGAAAGAACAGTGTTCTTCCAGGATCCAAGGGAACTGTTTATGGGACTTAACAACCAACAATTCAATCTAAGGGTTGGAATTGTTTTCCTGAATCTTCTTTTATTTTTAATTATATAATTTTCAGTAGTTTAATTTGTTGAAAAGTAATAGGCACTTGGTAAAATTTTCAGAGAGCATAAAAATGTATACATTGCAATTTAGACACTTAGTTTCAATCCTTACTTGGTTTACTTATCACAGTAATGGCTGGCCTAGTAAAATGAGTTTGAGAATGTTCTCTCCTCTTTAATTTTTTGAAAGAGTTTGAGAAGGATTGACATTAATTATTCCTTAAATATTTGGTAGAATTCACAAGTGAAACCATCTGGTCCTGGGATTTCTTTGTTGGGAGACTGTACTGCTTCAATTTCCTTAGTCATTATAGTCTGTTCAGATTTTCTGTCTTCATGACTTAGTCTTTGTAGATTGTGTGTTTCTAGAAATTTATCCATTTCCCCTAGGTTATCCAATTTTTTGACAGGTAAATTATTCATAGTGGCCTTTTATGATCCCTTGTATTTTTATGATGTCAGTTGTAATGTCTTTTCTCTCATTAATAATTATGCTTCTTTGAGTCTTCTTTCTCTTTTTGGGGCATTAGTTTAGCTAAGGTTTGTCAATTAAAAAATCTTTTCAAAAATCAACTCTTACTTTTGATGAGGTTTTGGAATGGTGAGGGGTTTGGAAGCTGATGGCCAAGAAAGAATTCTTGATGTCTTTGACGCAAAAAGCTCATTTTATTACAGCATGGGGACAGGACCTGTGGGCAGAAAGAGCTACACTGGGGTTATGAAGAGTGACTGGTTACATGCTATGGAGTTGGAGGGGGTAAAGTCAAAAGGGAGGCCTCCAGAGGGACTTTGATATGCTAAAGAGGACTCTAGATAAGGGAGGCCTGGCTATTGTCAAGTTAAGGTTGTTTTTCTCAAGTAAGGCATTAGCATACAACAGTTGGGAGTTCTTGGAGAACTGTTAAACTTTGTATTTGCCTCAAGTATTTGTCAGTGGGCTGCAGGTTATAAGGAAATTTAATTTTGCCTGCCATTTCCTTCTTGCCTTTGTTCCCCACATCGCTATGGAGGAGAAGTGATGTTGGGGCTCCAGGAAACTGAGTCTATAGATTTCTAGAGATTAGGCTACTGATAAGATTGCCTTTTTCTTGCAATTTACCAAGACATTAGTAAACTGAGGGAGACACAAGTCCTGTGTAACTGTGATCTCTATTAGTTAACCATTTGTTTTCTGTCTTTTCCTTTATTCTTGGGCAGCTAGGAGTGCCTGAGGAATGTCACACAGATCCCACCTAGGGGTGGGGGGTGTATGCCTTGGGGGCACAGGTGGGGTTCACTAGCTTGTGCTTTGTCCTCAACTTGTCTTATGGTCCCTCATCACTTTCATGGACTTTTTTTTTGTGTGTGTCTTTTTAGCTTTGATATTTCATTTATTTCTGTTCAAATCTTCATTATTTTCTTCTTTCTGCTAACTTTGGGTTTATTTCATTCTTCTTTTACTATTTCCTTGAGGTATAATATTAGGTTGTGTGAGATCTTTCTCTCTCTTTTTTTAAATTTATGTGTTTATTGTTGTAAGTTTCCCTAGTTCCCTTAGAACTGTGTTTGCTATAACTCATAAGTTTTGGTATGTTGCATTTTGGTTTACCTTTGTTTCAATACATTTTCTGATTTCCCTTTTGATTTCTTCTTTGCCTTATTGATTGTGTTTAATTTCCACGTATCTATGAATTTGCCAATTTTCAACCTATTGTTGATTTCTAGTTTTTTACCATTGTGGTCAGAAAAAAAAAACAATGTATCAATCTTTTTAAAATTGTTAAGGCTTCTTTTGTGGCCCAACACTGTAATGCCCCCAATTTCAAATCCGAGAGACCACCAAGGAGCCTATACAAATGCACGAGGGTTTATTTGCAAGCTCGAGCTTGGGCCCAAGTATACCTGACACAGCGGAGCAGGGACTTGGACCCCTAGGTTAAAAGGCGTAGCAGTTTTATAGGGGCCAGTGGCCAATGAGATTGTAACACACACAGAAAGTTGCATAGTCATGTCAGTCCACACGCAGGTGGCCAACTGAATTACAATTTACCCTATAGTAACTGTTTGAACTAGTTTATCACTCTGATCAGAATTGGCGCGCAAGTTTGGCAGGCAAAAGGCGGGGTTTACATTCTTTGGCGGTTAGGGGTTCCGTATTCCTATATGAGCCGGTTTCCATAAGGGTGTGCTCAGAGGCTTGACTAGGGTGGGGGAGTGTCTTAAGCAATAAGTAGGTCATGTGGGGGTTATACATGAGATGGTGGGTGTAGCACAAAATGGAGTTAGTCTTGCTCTGCTTGTCCAGGGGTAGGGGGTTTTTGTTAAATTCCTTGGGTCCCACAACACAAGATTTATCTGGAGAATGTTCTGTGTGTGCTAAAGAGGAATATATGTTCTGCTGCTGTTGGATGGTCTGCATGTATCTGTTACATCCATTTGGTCAATAGTGTTGTCCAGGTCTACTGTTTTCTTATTGTATATTCTCTCTGGATGACTTATCCAGTGTTGAAAGTGGGATATTGAAGTCCCCTCGTATTACTGTGTTACTATTTGTCCCATCAGTTGTGTTAATATTTCAGGATCTTTGGGGATACAGACAAGAGTATCTCCCACTGGGTCTCTGGACTGGCAGTACTGTTGGTAGACGACAGTTGGGAGGGGCTGGAACCAAGTCCCGGGGATTGTAGACAGCTGAGTCCCTGGATCTGCAGGACATCTGACAGACTATTGCTGTAAAGAGTCTAGAGCTCAGTACAAGGGCATTTTCAGCTGTCTTTTTCTAAGGAGAAATAGAAATTTTCCTACTAATGTATCAGAGCTCTTTTATATTAATAGCTTTAAAAAACATGCCTTAGAGAATGATACATGTTACAAGTATTTTTCTCAGTTTGAATTTCATCTTCCTTATATTTCATATTGTATTTGTTTTGAACACATAACACATTTACATATTTGAAATATTGGAACGATATATTCACATTATGAATTAAGAAATCTCACTTTTACACTCACCCGTGTCTACTCCACTGCCCACTCCCTCGTGGGTAGCCGTGTTCATCATGTTTTATGTATTCTTTAATGTTTATATAATTGCAAGCAGATACACATATGCATTATTTCCTCTTTGTTAACAAAAAGTAGAATTCACCTGCAATATTCTTGCTTTTTCTTTTACACTTGGAAAAACATCCTGGATATTTTTCCATATTAATAGAAAAGAGTCTTACTGTTCTTTTTTTATAGCCATGTATTATTCCTCTGCTGGGATGTGACATACTTTATTTCATATAATTTGTAGTGATGGACATTTGTGTTGTTTCTAATCTTTTATTGAAAACAAAGTTGGCAATGAATAACCTTGTAACTATATTATTATTTCATATGTGAGCAGATGTATGTATGTGATAAATTCCTAGATGTAAGATTGTGAGACAAAGAATAAATGGTTTTGTAATTTTGACAAACGTTGCCAAAATTCCTTGCATACTAGCTGTGTATTCCCACTAGCAATGTATGAGACTTCCTGTGTAGTCCAAATTGTGAATTACTACCATATGATGAATAAAAACCAGCATCTTACTGTGGTTTTAATTTGCATCACACTTTTCATGAGAAACGGGTATGCACATGGTTTAAGGACTATTTGTATTTCTTTTATTCTGATTACTGATATGTATCTTTTCAGAACTTTGCCTTCTTTTCTGTTGGATTGCTGTCTTCTTTATCAACTTTAACAATTTCTCTATATATGCAGGTTTAAGCTTTTTGTCTTCTATATGAGCTGACAATTTTTAAAAACAGGCTATGCTTCTTTTGATGTTTCTTATTTTCTCATGTAAGACTACATTTTTAAAAATTTATTAACACTATTGACTTTTATGTCTGCTGGTTTTTAGGTATATTAAAAAGTTCTTCCCGACTGCAAATTTAGGAACAAATTTACCTATATTTTCTTTTAGTTTTTTCTAAATATATGCTCTTTTTGAAGTTTATTTTAGTGTACTAAATCAAGCATGGAGCTAATGCCATTCTTTTTCTGATAGCTACCCAACTATACTAGTATCATTTGCTTAACAAAAAATAATCTTACTTAACATACCAACTTCATACATAATCATATACTAAATACTACATGTTTCAGATGCTAAATACTACATGTATCATATACCTTAATCATATACTAAATACTACATGTATTTGACATAATTTCTGGATCTATTATGTTCCATTCAATTGACTCATCCTGTGCCAATGTTGTACTGTTTCATTAGTGAGGTTTTATATCACATCTTTATTTTGAGTAGGCTTGGTCCCCTTCACTGCTTTTCAGATTTAGAGATTTCCTGAATATTCTTGCTAGTTTACTTTTTTCATGTAAATGTTCGTAAATGTACATGTTCGACTTGTACAAAGGAAAATACAATCTGTTGGCATTTTTAGCGTGGACATGTTAAATTTATAAATTGACTTAGGGAGAACTGACCTCTTTTATCGATAATTCAGAACCTAAGTATTCCCATTTGCTTATGTCTGCGTTTTTTTTTTTTTTTTAAGTCTTATGTTAATGTTTTCCTCCTATATAGTTTACATGTTTCTTACTAAGTTTGAACTTGGTGCTACTGTAAACAGAGTCTTGTCTTTTATTATGTATTCCTACTGATTGTTATTTGTATCTATGAAGAAGAAATATGTATCTATGAAGAAGAAATTGTATCTATGAAGAAGAAAGAAATATGAATGTATTTCTTACATTTATTTTATAATCTGATATCTAACTACATTCTTTATTGCTTGGTAGTATTTTCACTTGATTCTTTTAGGTTTCCTAGATATTCAGTCATATCACATAAACATAATGATAGATTTACCATCTTACTTTTTTAAATTTTTTGGGAAGTTTCTTTATTTACTTTCATAGAGACAGAAGCAGTATGACTCAGGGAAGGGCAGAGAGAGAGAGGGAGAGAGAGAATCCAAAGCAGGCTCCATGCTGCCAGCACAGAGCCTGACATGGGGCTTGAACTCATGAAACTGACATCATGACCTAAGCTGAAATGAAGAGTCAAGAGGTTTAACCCACTAAGCCACCCAGGCACTCCAGTTTCTCACCTTTTTGCATATGGTTTGCCCATCTAAGACAGCAGACAAAATGAGGTGGGGGGACTACATCCCCACCCAGCATATAAGAGAAGTGTATATGAGAACATACAATAAACTGAGGAATACCAGAAACATGGGGAGGTCTGGCAGAAGGCCAAAGTCACACACTGGGTAGGATCCAATAATTTTTTTAGTTGTTCTCAGTTAACGGACAAGTCCTTCAGTACCTGGGTTAGTGTTGGGGTTCATAGAAAGGGCCAGCAAGCTCTATATTTAAGCATTTATTTTCTTTGGAACCTAGTACATAAATATCTTTTAGAAATAATCCATAGATATTTGTGGAAAATATGTATGTAACTTCATTTATTTTACTTTTTATTTTATTTTTTTTTATTATTTTACTCAAGTCGTATGTTTTCTTATTTGTTTTAGTGTCTGCTTTATCTGTCAAAAATTAGAGAAGTGTAATAAATCCTGCCACATCTATTGTGCTTCAATGTGTATCTCTTCTTTCCTCACTTGGGGCTGTATCTATTTTGATGTCCTGTTTTCCAGCACAGGTAGGCTCATGAGAATTCTGACTTTTATAAATAACTCTCCTTGTACTGTTTTTATGCTTTCTGCCTTGCATTTTACTTTACCTAATATTATTATTGTTATTGTAATTCTCTGGTTAGCTTTGCGCATCACTCTTTTTTTTAACTGTTTTTGAATCATTGTATTTTATATAGCTATCAGTTGTAGACAGCGAATAGTTGGGCTTTTGCTTCATGACCTATCTGTGAATGCTTAAATTTTAGTATTTATTTGTGTTTTTGTCTCATTTTTGTTAATTGTCAGGATTGACATGTTTATTATGTTTGGCAGCTTTCTGATTCTTATTTTTCTGCTTCATTGTAGTTTCATGTGCTTTCTCTTATTTGCTGTATGGCTTCTGTTTCATTTGACTCTATCTTCCTCTTTTTAAATTAATGTTCATTTTCTATGATATCCCTCAAGGTTACATTTAAGATTTCCAAAAGCATTCTTCAACCTAAAGTCCTTTATGCATCAAAGTTGAGAACAAAATAATAAACTCTGATTTCCTTCTATGTGAGAAAAGTAACCAGGCACTTTTACATTGCTCTGTTTCGCATTCTGCAACACTCATGCATTTATTTTTATGACATATACTCTCAGAGCCAGATAATTATAATCAGACCATATTTAAATACTGAAGTATTATCTTCAAGAAGACAAATTTGAAATTGGCATTCAATTGTATGTCCGAGTTTTTCACAACTTTATAAGCTATTCCATTTTAACTTGTCTTGGTAATCATCACCTGTAATTGTATGTCATGACTTTCCCATTCTTGGATTGTTGATTCTTACTTCTCACTCAGCTATTTGTTTTTTGTGGGGTTTTCTTTTGTTGCTGTTGTTGTTTTTTGTTTGTTTTTTTTTTCAGCCAGCTATTTGAAGCTGATAGTCAAGTCATTTTTCCAAGGAGAGAACATAGGCATTTTGTATTTGAGCACTTCAATAAGTAAGAACTTGACTTTTGTAGATTATATGCATTAAATAAAGAGTAGCTCTAAATTATAAATTAGATAACAAACTTTTCCTTACAAATTGTGTAGATGTGATTGCATTACTTTCTGTCATTTGATGGTGCATCGTAGAATCTCCACCTACCTTGAATTTGTCTCTTTGCAGGAACCTATTATGTCTCATTGGTAGTTGCCACAGATATTTCTTGTAACATTTAGTTAATTTTTTTTTTTAATTTTTTTTTCAACGTTTTTTATTTATTTTTGGGACAGAGAGAGACAGAGCATGAACGGGGGAGGGGCAGAGAGAGAGGGAGACACAGAATCGGAAACAGGCTCCAGGCTCCGAGCCATCAGCCCAGAGCCTGACGCAGGGCTCGAACTCACGGAACGCGAGATCGTGACCTGGCTGAAGTCGGTCGCTTAACCGACTGCGCCACCCAGGCGCCCCCATTTGATTCCATTTTTTTAAAAAATGTTTTGTTTTGTTTTTTTATTTAAAAAGAGAGAGACAGAGCATAAACAGGGGAGGGGCAGAGAGAGAGGGAGACACAGAATCCGAAACAGGCTCCAGGCTCCGAGCCATCAGCCCAGAGCCTGACGCAGGGCTCGAACTCACGGACCGCGAGATCGTGACCTGGCTGAAGTCAGACGCTTAACCGACTGCGCCATCCAGGCGCCCCCATTTAGTTAATTTTTTCAATATTTGTTGACTTTTTTTAAATAATTTTGTTAATGTTTATTTACTTTTGAGAGAGAGACAGACAGAGCATGAACGGGGCAGAGAGAGAAGGAGACACAGAATCCAAAGCAAGCTCCAGGCTCCAAGCTGTCAGCACAGAGCCCCACACAGGGTCAGAACTCACAAACCGGGAGATCATGATCTGAGCCAAAATCAGATGCTTAACCAAATGGGCCACCCAGGCACCCCTGTTAGTTGACTTTTACCTAATGTGTCTTAACATATTTCAGTGCTTTTAAGCAAGTTGGTTTGTGGGGTAAAAAATATATCTTTGTTTTGCAAGTGTTGAAAGTTTCTTTCTTCACCTTAAAGATACAAAAGCTGGAATTCTTAGATTACTGGATAGTTGACCTTGGATGCACATTAGAATCACCTTGGAAACAAAAAATGTGTGTGCTTGCCCTGAGAGATTCTGACCCTATTCGTCAAGAGTGATGCCAGGAATCAGGCATTAGGACTTATTTTTTTTAATATAATTTATTGTTGGGGCACCTGGGTGGCTCAGTCGGGTGAGCGTCCGACCTCGGCTCAGGTCATGATCTCACAGCTCATGAGTTCAAGGCCCACATCAGGCTCTGTGCTGACAGTCCAGAGCCTGGAGCCTGCTTCGGATTCTGTGTCTCCCTCTCTGCCCCTAACCCACTCGCATTCTGTCTCTGGCTCTCTCAAAAATAAACATTTTTATATATATATATATATATATATATATATATATATATATATATATATTTTTTTTTTTTTTTTTTTTTTTTTTTTTTTTTTTTTTGTCAAGTTGGCTAACATACAATGTATCCAGTGTGCTCTTGGCTTCAGGGGTAGCTTCCCATGATTCTTCTCTTACATACAACACCCAGTGCTCATCCCAACAAGTGCCCTCCTCATGCCCATCACCTATTTTCCCCTTCTCCCACCCCCTTCCCCTATCAACCCTCAGTTTGTTTTCTGTATTTAACAGTCTCTTATGGTTTGCCTCCCTCTCAGTTTGAAATTATTTTTTCCTCTTCCCTTCCCCCATGGTCTTCTGTTAAGTTTCTTAAGTTCCACATATGAGTGAAAACATATGATATCTGTCGTTCTCTGAGTGACTTATTTCACTTAGGATAATACCATCCAGTTCCATCCATGTTGTTGCAAATGGCAGAATTTCCTTATTTCTCATTGCCAAGTAGTATTCCATTGTATATATAAACCACATCTTTTTTATCCATTCATCAGTTAATGGACATTTGGGCTCTTTCCATAATTTGGCTATTGTTAAAACACTGCTATAAACATTGGAGTGGAGTACATGTGCCCCTATGAATCAGCATTCCTGTACCCTTTGGATAAATTCCTAGTAGTGCTATTGCTGGGTTGTAGGGTAAATCTATTTTTAATTTTTTGAGGAACCTCCACACTGTTTTACAGAGTGGCTGCACTGGTTTGCATTCCCATCAACAGTGCAAGAGGGTTCCCATTTCTCCACATCCTCACTGACATCCGTTGTTTCCTGAGTTGTTAATTTTAGCCACTCTGACTTGTATGAGGTGGTATCTCAATGTGGTTTCGATTTGTATTTCCCTGATGATGAGTGATGTTGAGTATCTTTTCATGTGTCTGTTGGCCATCTGGTTATCTTCTTTGGAAAATGTCTATTCCATTTCTTCACTGGATTATTTTCCGGGTATTGAGTTTGGTAAGTTCTTTATAAAATTTGGATACTAATCCTTTATCGGATACATCATTTGCGAATATCTTCTCCCATTCCATTGTTTGCCTTTTAGTTTTGTTGATGGTTTCCTTGGCAGTGCAAAAGGTTTGTCTCAATGAGGTCCCAATAGTTCATTTTTGCTTTTATTTCCCTTGCCTTCGGAGACATGTCGAGTAAGAAGTTGCTGCAGCTGAGGTCAAAGAGGTTGTTGCCTGTTTTCTCCTCTAGGGTTTTGATGGTTTCCTGTCTCACATTTAGGTCTTTTGTCCATTTTGAGTTTATTTTTGTGTATGGTGTAAGAAAGTGGTCCAGTTTCATTCTTCTGCATGTTGCTATCCAGATCTCCCAGTACCA
The DNA here is from genome assembly GCF_024362965.1 of Panthera pardus. Taxonomy (NCBI): domain Eukaryota; kingdom Metazoa; phylum Chordata; class Mammalia; order Carnivora; family Felidae; genus Panthera; species Panthera pardus. Next base: position 38,201,012 of record NW_026526821.1, read on the forward strand.
TTTTCTAAACAGACTGTCTTTTTTCCATTACATACTCTTTCTTGCTTTGTCAAAGATTAGTTGGCCATGCATTTGTGCATCCAATTCTGGGTTCTTTATTCTATTTCATTGGTCTATGTGTCTGGTTTTGTGCCAATACCATACAGCTTTGTACTGGAGGCTAAAGTCTGGGATTGTGATGCCTCCTGCTTTGTTTTTCTTTTTCAACATTACTTTGGCTATTTGGGGTCTTTTGTGTTTCCATACAAATTTTAGGATTGTTGTTTTCTAATTTTGAGGAGAATGCCAGTGCAATTTTGTTTGGGATTGCATTGAATGTGCAGATTGCTTAGGGTAGTATTGACATTTTAACAGTATTTGTTCTTCCAATCCATAAGCATGGAATGTTTTCCATTTCTTTGTATCTTCCTCAATTTCTTTCATAAGTTTTCTATATTTTTCAGCATACAGATCTTTTACATCTTTGGTTAGGTTCGTGGTGCAATTGTAAATGAGACCGATTTCTTGATTTCTCTTTCTGTTGCTTTGTTATTGGTGTATAGAAATGCAACCGATTTCTGTACATTAATTTTGTATCCTGTGACTTTGCTGAATTCATGTATCAGTTCTAGCAACTTTTGGGTGGAATCTTTTGGGTTTTCCATGTCATCTGCGAAAAATGAAAGTTCGACTTCTTCTTTGCCAATTTGGATGCCTTTTATTTCATTTTGTTGTCTGAATGCTGAGGCTAGGACTTCCAACACTATGTTAAACAACAGCAGTGAGAGTGGACATCCCTGTTGTGTTCCTGATCTCAGGGGGAAAGCTCTCAGTTTTTCCCCGTTGAGGATGATATTAGGTCTGGGCTTTCCAGATATAGCTTTTATGATGTTTGGGTGTGTTCTTTCTATCTTGACTTTCTTGAGGGTTTTTGTTAAGAAATGATGCTGTGTTTTGTCAAGTGCTTTTTCTGCATCTATTGACAGGATCATATGGTTCTTACTGTTTCTTCTATTAATGTGATGTACACATTGATTGATTTGCAAATATTGAACCAGCCCTGTAGGACTTATTTTTTAAGGCTCCCCACAAGATCTAATGTGTAGTAAGGGTGCTAGAGGTATGAAAACTCTTATCATCTCTTGGAAGAGTGTCCACTCTAACACAGGATGCAAAGGACAGGACTCTACTGATCACTTGTCATCAATATTGCTGCATCAGTCAGAAATTACTGGCCATTCTTTCAGATTCTGGCAATGGGTTGTTTGTAGTCTAAGATTCTAGTGAAATTGAGTTTCCATCTTTTGCTTAATTGTTACAGGAATCTCAGAATAACATTGCAGGAGAAAAGGTCAAATGGTTCTAGCCTGGTGACCTTTTAAATTAAAGGCTCAGAATTTTTAGAAGTATGTTGATCCTAACACCCTGTAACTAATGCTCCCTTGTTTTTTGCTATTTTTATTTTTCATTGACGTTATTTTTTCAAGGTTTAATTCTTTACAGTGCTTTTTACATCATAATTCATTATTGCTATGAGTACACACAATAATTATTTTTCACAAGTGTAAGAATAATAAGATGAATACATGTGTGCTTGCCATCCAGCTTAAGAAACAAAAAACTGTTGAAACTGCTGAAACCCTTCACCATTCCCTTACTTGTTTCCCTCCCCTAATCCCACCCAGAATTAACTCATTTCCCAAGTTCTGCACTTATACTTCCCAAGTGAAATAGTTTTCAACATATATTGATGTATCTTTAATTATGCATTGTTTTGTTTTACACCTTTGATCAATAGATACATAGAAACTGATGTACCTTTTCTGGTACATCTGAGCCTTGCTTCTTTTATTCAATATTATGCTTATAATATCCATCCATGTCAGTATGTTGATCTGTAATTATTTCATTCACACTGCTATATTGAATATCATTATGTGAATATACCTCAATGTATTTATCCATTCTATAGAATGGATGCTATATTAAAGTAGTTTGCAGTGTTTTGCTTTGCTAAACGATATTTCCATAAATACTTTTTAAAATGTTGCCTTGTGTAGTCAAGCAATAGCTTCCCTATTTGCCTAGTAATGAGATTTCTGGATCACAGCATAGTAACACCTTCTACTTTAGTGGATTGGTTCAAGGTGTTTTCTAAATTGGATCTAACAGTTTATACTATCCCAGCCAAATCGTGGTGCACTGTATCTTTTTGCTTTTCACTAAAATATGGGTTGTAAAATATTGCACCATGGATTTAATTTTATTTCCCAAACAATTATTGAAAATTACCATCTTTCCCAATGTTTAGTCCCAATTTATAATTCCTCTTCTATGAAATGTCCACTCGTGTCTCTTGAGTATTTTTAATTATGCTGGTTTTCTATTTTTAATGGTAAATAGAAGGTATTAGTATCTTCTAGATATTAATTCTTTGGGGTTTTTTATATGTGTAAAAGTTTTCACACCAGCTTGTTATTTTCCTTTTTACTCTTATCAAGATGTTTTTGATGAACAGATGGTCTCAGTTTAGTATAATTATAGGGTTTTTCTTCAAGGTTTGCAGATTTATTTTTTGTCTTACTTAAGAAATTGCCCCTAACTCCAGGATAAGAAAGATAGTTTCATATTTTATTCTAAAAGTTTAAAGATGCACCTTTAATTTTAACATCTATAATTCATACAGAATCAAATTTTGCCTGTGTATGGAGGTAGAAATCCATGAACATCCGTTTCCAAATGGAGAAGTTGTGCCAGCTGTGTACTGAGTGATTCATTTTGTATGATCTGCAGTAACACCTCTGTCATAAAGTAAATTCTGTGCTTTATATCTTATCCTGTTCATCTGTTTGACTATTTTGTACTATCTTAATAACTCTAGTTTTATAGTCTCTGTTTCTGGTAGGATAAGTGACTTTGTCCTTTCCTGGAAATATTTTGATCATTCTTACACCAGTCCTTGGTCATAGAAATGTTAGAATTAGCTTGTTAGTTTACATGCTCACACACACAGACTTCTAGATTTTGATTAGAATTACACTAAAGATAGATTCCCTAGATCAGGAATTGAAAAACAATAATCCACAAATGAAACTTGGCCTGCCATCTCCTTGCCTCAGTTTGCAAATAAAGTTTTATTGGAACACAGCAACATCTACGGTCAATAACCACTGTCAAGCTACAAAACAAAGTAGAATGGATGTGATAGCAATTACATATCCCATAAAGTCTAGAATATTTACTGTTTCATCCTTTATAAAGTTTGCATGTCCTTGATATAGATCATTTGAGAAAATAATGTTATTTTTATTTTGAAGTTTTATATCCAGGAACATGGTATAAATCTGGCTTATTAATTCTTCTTAAATACTGAAAGCCTTGTACATATGTATTTTTTATATTAGACAGAGAGAAAGAGAGAGAGCATGGGTGAGTGGGGGAGAGGTACAGAGGGAGAGAGAGAGAGAGAGAGAGAGAGAGAGAGAGAGAGAGAGAGAGAGAGATCCCAAGCAGTCTCCATGCTCTGATGTGGGACTTTATCCCATGACCCTGGGATCATGACCTGAGCCCAAATCAAGAGTCAAATGCTCCCAGGTGCCTAATGTACATATTTTTTAGACTTATTATCAGATACTTTATATTTTCTGCTAGCAATTATAAATTGTATCTTTTAAAAATTATAATCTGTAATAGCTTATTGCTGGTGAATAGAAATGCAATTGTCTTATTTATAATCATGTACAATGATTTTATAGCCAGAGAATTTGCTAAACTGAATTATTAGTTTTAGTAAACCATCTATACTGTGTGTATTTTCTAGGTTCACATCCATATTAACTGTGCCTAATGCTTTCTCGATTTCTTCTTTTCTAATCCACATATAATTATAGTATCTTTTTCTTATCTTAGGACACATGCTAGGATATATATATAAAACAACATAAAAAACCAAGTACTGATACTGACCAAGTCCATCTTCCTTCTGCTTTAAAAAGAAGTGCTTTAAATGTTCAATATTAACTAATGTGTAGTAGACTTTTTTGTAGATAAATCTAACAGATTAAGGAGTTCCCTTCCATGCTTATTTGCAATGAAATTTTATCATGAATCAATAAGGAAATTTAGCAAGAACATTTCCTGTCTCTGTTGAAATGATCTCTGTTGAAATTTAACCTTTAATTTGTTGATTAATAGAATTTGGTATGTGTTTGTGTGTGTGTGTGTGTGTGTGTGTGTGTGTGTGTGTGTGTGTGTTTTCAACATTTCATTTTTTTGTTCTAGATTGGAAGGTATAGCATTTATTCATGCTATTTTAGTAGGTACTCTAGACATTTTGTCACTTATGGTTAACTTAAGAATGTCTAATATTAGTACTTTTACCTAGTTTCTGAAAAATATAAAGACCTTGAAATATTTGAACCTGAATCAACCCCCATTTCCATTTATATTCTGTTGTAAGAACTCAAATTGGAATGAATTATTTTACTCTGTTCTCATGGATTAAGGTACTGTCATTAGTGTTTTGACACTTCACGTTCGGTAATATTTACCCATATCTTAAACAATTTATTTATTCATCATATCTTCTTATAATTCCCTTCTTCCCAAAGACAATCTTTCAGAAGATTCATTAGTCAGGGTCTTTTAGTAATATGTTCAATTTTTGTTAGCTTTTAAAAGTTAGTCTTTATTTTGCCATCATTCTCAAAAGGTAATTTCAGTGTGTAGAGAATTTTAATTGACAGTTATTCTTCTCTCTCAATGGTGTCTTGAAAATACCATTATTCACTGTATCTGGCTTCCACTGTTAATATTGAACAGTCAACTGCCAATCTAATTTCAACTTCTCTTTTCTCTAAAGTTGCTTTTATTTTTTTTTTATTTTTTTTCTCTGCAATTTTAGTGTTACAGATCTAGGTAATAATGTGGGGTTTTGTTTTTTTGTTTGTTTTTAAGTACCCATTCTACCTAGGATTTACTATGTGTCATGAATTTAATGACTACTAGGATTTTATTAATTCTGGAAAATTGTCAGATATTATATCCCAAATAACACCTTTCCACTATATTCTCTTTCTCCATTGAAAACATCTAACCATATGCATCATGTTAGCTTATTGCTTGACTTCTCTTGAAATTCTGTGCTGAATTCTAGATCATTTCTTCAAATCCGTATTCCAATTCACCAGTTCTCCATTTAGCAGTATCTAAATCTATGGTTCCCAAACTGACTTTTGTCAGGTTACTGACTTGCTTTGGGGTGATATATTAAACTCACGGGAGCCACAGAATATTTTAAATATTTGAGGGGAACAGAAAAACTCAACACTGTGTAATAAGACACTGTGCTGCTACCTCAAGGTAGATCAGTTTCAACATTCCATTCTTTGGCAGTTATTGTTATCAAAAGGAAGTACCAGAAACAAGAAATGAGTCTGGTTGTGTCCAATCTGAATTACAGTTTCCCAACTGTATGCAGTTCCCAACTGGTACACTTAATTCATTACTTGAAATGGTTATTTAAGAATGAAATATAATTGTTATTTTTTATTCAATTTATTCTTATTAATTTTTGAATTCCTACTAACTTCTTATAACAAGTACTTATTAAGTGTCTGAACCAAATGTAACTATTTAACAGATGGAACTGTAGGGAATTTCTTTGGGCCTAGAAACACTTTGATAAAATTACTGAGACACTAAGATACTATTTCACCATGAAATGTGAAACCTGTGTTTAGAAACAGGTTTAGAAACCTGTGTTTATTCTGCTTCTCATCCTTTAGTTTTCAATCATTATGTTTTGCTTTTCATCTATATAAATTTGATTTGGTTCTTTTTCAAAACTGCTTGCCCATCTAATATAATGTCTTGTTTCTTTCTCACATTTACCTATTCTATTTTTAATGAACTCTCTCTCTCTCTCTGTGTGTGTGTGTATATATATATATATATATATATATACATATATATATATATATACACACACATATATTCTTCTAAGTACCTTGTAATATTTAGGTATATCTAATATTTACATTTTTAGATGCTTAATTGTGCATGTGTGTGTATAGGATAAACATATTATATAATATATAATATATATTAGTATATCAGTTATCTATCATTTTTTAAATTATTATTATTTTTTTTTCTAATGTTTATTTATTTTTGAGAGACTGAGAGAGATAGAGCACGAGCAGGAGAGGAGCAGAAAGAGAGGGAGACACAGAATCTGAAGCAGGCTCCAGGCTCTGAGCTGTCTGAACAGAGCCCAATGCGGGGCTCTAACCCACAAACCATGAGATCATGACCTGAGCTGAAGTCAGATGCTTAACCGACTGAGCCACCCAGGTGCCCCTATCTATCTATCTATCTATCATTTTTAAACTGGCTCTTAAGTGTAGTATCCCATTTCCCTGCACATGGTTGAGATTGCTTCACTATGTGCTGGAGTCTTTGGAGTTTATTCTGTGACAGTTGTTTGAGACCTAGCATGAAGTACATTCATCCACAGAGTATTGGTTTTATTCCTGCATGGCTCAGAGAAGCACTACCATTTCTGGATCCCTTTAAAATAAATTCTTATCTTGGTATTTTTTCAGACAACATAGAGAGTCTGAATTTGGTCCATCAGGCTAGTAAGGAATGGTTTATGGTTAGGATTTCTCAAGGCATTTTTTCCCTCTACTTAGCAGCAAGTTTGAGACAATTTTCCTTACCAGTACTTTTTATGGGAGCATTTTTCTTTTTATACATCTAATTTACTCTTCAAATGACAATGAGGCTTTTGGAGTTCTGGCCTTATTCTAGATTGAGTGATCTTTAAGTTTATCTTCCTTCCCACGTTAACATGAAGATAAATAGTTAAGATGAACAGAGAGCTGGAGCACCCACCAGTTTCATTATTCACTGATCCCTTTGGATTTCACCTTTTACTGTCTTGACCAATGAGGATTTCCCTTATTTTCCTGATAACTTAGAAATACAATTTTAATTTTTTGACTGGCTTTCCATGAGAAGGTGTTCAATGTATTAATGCTTTTAAGTCGTTATACTTTGGGAGATGGGGGAATGTTATCTCTTCCTTGAAAGAAGAGAAATCCAACCTAATGTGTACTAATGATGTTTATATCCCTTTTGGTTATCTTCACTTTCTATGTGGGAGTGGATAGGATTCCATTAGCAACTCCTACTTTCCATGTGCATAATACCTGCCTAAATTCTAGAGTGTAGTAGGCATTCATCTGTTTGGCGCTGCTGGATCAAGTTTCTCTGGTCATCTCACAAAGTAATTGCATGTAATAGGGGTGATGATCATATGTTCCCATTGGTCTATCCCCTGCATCTCTAAGCTAAAGATGGGAAACGGTGCAGACTGAGCTTCTTATCTAAGTCAAACACTGATAATTTCTTAACTAAATCCTACATAGAATTTTCCTCAGTTAGTGAAATCCCTAAACACAGAAAATATCATAATCTTGTACTTCTAAAACTATTATCATATCGTTCCCTTCTTTTCTTTGGGAAGGGGCTATTTTAAAGAGGTTTTAAAAAGGAATTCTGGAGGAAACCCATGAAGAATGATTAGCCTGACTTGACATAAACTCATGGGTGTGAATGTCAGTTTTGGGGGCCAACTGAGAGCTGACACCAGCTTTTTACTACATTTCTCTCTTGGCCAAAAGTTTGGGTCTTGTGAAAGGTACAATATACCAGCACCATGCTTCAGAGCATGAAAGCCAGTCTTTGGTCTCAAATCTATCATCATACACCAAGCCATAGCATGAAAGAAGCTAGTTTCAGACATTTTATTTTATCCCATTAACAGTGCACCTAATGTCCACCTAGTGGGACATTAACTACTGATGAAGTTATGGGCCACAAAAGTATCCCAAATCTCTATGGTCTGGGGCATATCAGTTGGCAAATAGTTTTTTCACTTCTCCCAAACAGCTGAGCTTAACTAAATGTACAACAATTGGTGTACATTGAATGTATTTTATTATTGTGAACAAAAGAAGAGTAAATAAGTTGTGAGAGTTACTATCTAGTACAAATTTCTTCCAGAGCACTACTGAAGGATAGTGCAAAAAGGATAACGGTAGTCATAAATGCTTCATTCTCTTCACTATTAAGATACAAATGAAACAAGAAAAAATATTATATCCAAAGCTAATAGGAGAAAAATAAAATTTTGGCAAAATAATGGTTTACGTTTTTACCTGTCTATAGGAAAATACTCAGGTTGCAAAAAAGCACTGTCTGCTAGAAAACACCAGAGTAGACAAGTGTATTTTAGGCACCACGAGTTGGAAAGAAGGGAAAGAGGATATAGTATAGCAAGAAAGCTACTATCTATATGGAGAATAGGATCTAACACCACAGAATCACTATATTTGTGGTATACCATAAAAATCACTGGGTATTAGATTTTCACACCCATTTTCAGAAGAGGAGATTGGGGCCCACAGATGTTATGTGTTTTGTCCAATTGTCAAGGCACTTTAAAGAATGGTCGTTGTGAATCCTATGCCAGAGGCTAAGACAGCCTAGGTTAGAGTGACTGGCCGACTTGTTTGGATGCTTCACGAATGATCAAGAAATTAGCTTGTTGGCTAATCATAAGCTTGTTGTCTCTAATGAATTCAATTTGGTTCAGCGAAATGCTGTCTTAGGAAGGAAGCCAGTTCTGTAGCAGCTAAAGTCGGGTGTGAAATAATAAAATAGCATGAGAGTGAGTTTTGAAGGATACATAGACAAGGCTCCAAATGGTTTATTTGCTGGAGAAGACAAGAAGGAAGGGCACACAGGGGAATGGTTTACACTGAATACAGACCCTAGTTCTGAATTAAATTCTCCTTTCAATGTAACCAAAAAGATATATACATTGAATACTTGAGAGACACATATTTGAACAAATACTGTTAGTGCCCTCAAAACCCTTATATTCTAGTATAATTAATGCTTAATACTTAATAGACTTGAATAGTTCCCCATTTTGTATGAGTGAGATAATACTTCAAAAGTGTTTAAAAGATAGCCAAGACAGTTGTGCTTCAGGAAGTAGGAATATCAATTTCCAAATAGCTCCACAGCACACCATTTCTTGTATTTCTTTGTACATTTGCAGTGTTAGACACATGGTAAATAACTTCTGTTCTTGCTGAGTGGCTAAAGGGAGAACAGCCAAATACAAATTCAATGAAGCTAAACAACTAATTTTACCTCATATTCTTACACCTACTTTGTTTTCCTCCCAAGTTTATAATGGAACTTATCTCTCCCTACCTAAGTGCTTTGACAAGCACTCTATCTAAATATTTTGATCAACACACACACAGCTGTGTTGAAAGACTTCTTATCACAGCACTCAACTCTATTTATTTTATTCTCTTCAATGACATGATGGAGAAAAGTGCATTGTAAATAAAAGTTAGAAACTAAAGAAGGAGAAAGACTATTTTTTTCTGTTGCTAAGAGTAGGGAGGGGTAGAAGGAAGAAGATGCTCCCTACACTGCTGCCTGCAACTTCTCTTTGTTACTGGGTTTTAAATTCCCTGACCAACACCAACCACAATTTCCTGAATTCATCAAGACCCATTCATATTCTGCTTCTTCAATAAAACCTTTCCTGGTCATTTTCACCCTCACTTATCTCTCATTCTTTGAAATCTCTTATTAACAAGAAACCTTATGCCACCCATTTCAGCACTTAATTATAGGTCAAATTCTGTTCCCATTCTTTTTTGTTTGAATTTTTTTCTACTAGTCTGCAATATGGATCGCATGATTCAATATGGAGTTCATCTCACCTTTGCTTGTATCATTACATACCAACATTCTGTCGGTCAAATTAAGTCACGTGGACAAGCCCATAATCAAGGGTCAGGAAAGCCGTTTCTTCCTCAGTGGGATAGGGGCCTGCAAAGTCATAAGGAAAAGAATGTGAGTACAGGGAAGAGTGAAGAAGTGCAGCCTTCTCATTCAAACTTCTGTATTTATCTCCTAATTATATAATCTTGGACAAGTCCTTTAACCTCTCCAAATTTCAAATTACTCATCTAAAAAATGAAGTGGACACTGCCTTCTTCTTAGTCATAAGTTTTGATCAAATAAGATAATGAAGTAAAGCACCCAGCATCAAACCTGGTTCTTTCTCTACTAATAGCACTGTTATGTAAAGTATCTGATTAGTGCTATATTGACCTTTCTAACACTGAGAGCTCTCCAGCCAAAGAACAGGCTGCTTCAAGAAGTATGAAATAGGAACTAGAAATATTGAATCACAGGTTGGGCAGTAGAGGAGGAAAACTGCTCTTTGCCACATCCATGACAATATGATTCTTTCCACATGATTCTGAGCTCTCTCCCGCCCTAAAAGCACAACATCCCATGTGTATATTTTCCCTTTCCCCCTTGAAGCTGGGGCTCAGATATATTGTGAGGTTCTGCCAGTCAACCCCACTCCCCCTGTAGGTCTTTAAAAATAAGAACCACAAAGAGTGCTCTACAGACAGCCATAGCAGCAGTAGCCACTTCTGAAACATCATTGACAGCAGTCTGAGTCATGGAGGTGGATGCAAGAAAGTCAGCCTGCTGGAAACAGCAATAGCAGCTGCACTAAATGTCAGCAGTGCATGCTTCCATGTTAAGGGCATAACGGTAGCTGTTTTCTTCCACACTTGTATGGTTTGGGGATCACCCTCACCTACAATGCTCTAACTGGTTGTGCAGGGTTTCACATGCTATCCAGCATTCTCTTCCAAAATGTATTTTCCACCTAACTCATCTAGATTTTATCATAGCTTGCAGCTAAGAACACTTATTGATATGGAATTTGGAAACAAAAGTAGGCAGGTAGCAGAAGCAGGTGGTCATCAGACCCTCTAAGAAATTCAGAAAAGAAGAGATTGGTTGCTTGGCTTGGCTGGGGCTATTGGCAATGAACATCCAGTTAGTATTAAGGGATGGGCTCTGGCAAAGCACAGAGAAAAATTAATTTAATGCTCATAGATGGTTACTAGGGATGAAGGCACAGCTTTAGGAGATCAATTGGCTACTTCCCTAAAATAGTATAAGAAGATTTAAGGACCAAAGGGTAAGGTATTGTGTCTGATGGTATTGGACTTGAGAAAAGAGATCAACAATGTCACATTTCTTACCTTTCACCTCAAAACTTTGGCTGAAAACCAAAAACTTTCTTTCCCTGATAGAATCACCATTATTTCTATGATTTCTTTTCATCTCTTAACTCTTGTTACTCTAAGTCTGAAAATTAAACGAGAAGTCTGATATTTGTGGTTGTTATATGACAATGCCTGCTGAATTTGGGGTTTCATCAGGCCTTTTAGAACATTAGCTAGGGAAAACGAGAACTAGAATAAGGAAATATAGGAAATCTCAGATGATTTGTAAGATCCGAAATCCTCATTCCCCGTGAAGACTGCCTGGCTGACAGAAAGAACCTTGCACATATTTACACATGCTGTGGCCTCTCCAGCAAGTTCCCTTGCAAGGGGAAGTAAATTCTCCTATCATCTTACCCCATCTCTCATGGTCTCTAGATTTCAGGTAGAGTCAGATTCTAACATTTCTCAGGGCAACTTATGAAGCCAAATAAGGGAAGGAATGGCTACAAAGCCAACAAGGTGTAATATGCTAATTTCTATCAACAGAAGCTGGCATATAGTTGTAAAAAATTATTACAATGATGTGAGATCAAAGAGAAAGAAAAAAATATTTTGTTCTGCCTGATTTCATCAACAGTGCTGAATGTTCTGGAGATTCTGATTCACTGTGCTCATGTAGGTGCCAGGGGTGCCAACAGTCTAGTGGACTGAAATCTGGACTCAAGTGTTAAAGCAGATTTATCGTATGTGACCTATTGAACCCTGCCAAATGATGGCCCTCAGGAGAGCCCAGAAGGTTCTTTTTTCACCCAAGCTATGAAAGCTATAATAGCTTTCACCCAAGATATTATTGAGGAAGAGAACTTGTTTTGTTTGGGGAGACAAATCATGCTTAGAGACTGAGTTTGTCTTTGCCAACAATTTATTTATTTATTTTTTAATTTTAATTTTTTAAATGTTTTTTATTTATTTTTGAGAGAGAGACAGAGTACTAGTGAGGGATGGGCAGACAGAGAGAGGGAGACACAGAATCTGAAGCAGGCTCCAGGCTCTGAGCTGTCAGCACAAAGCCTGACATGGGGCTCGAACTCACAAACTGTGAGATCATGACCTGAGCCGAAGTGGGACGCTTAACCAACTGAGCCACCCAGGTGCCCTGCCAATGATTTATTTAATGCAGGTTTACTGTGGGAATTTCACAAGGCAATAGCATGCAAGATGTCTCTTGATAAACTAATAAAGAAATAATATACTCTAAATCAATGATAATCACACTATTTTTCCAGGCAAAGGGAGATGAAAGGAATAAAGTTCAAATTTAGTTGAGGTTTTCCTTTATAATGAGTTGGTACTTGGGAGAGAGAGAAGGCTCAGCCAAATGGGAGAGAGGTGCCATTCACTTGCCAGGCAACGGTAGAAGTCCCTTGCTGCAAGAGCACATTGCTAGGGAACAGTGGGACTGATGTTGACGCATAAACAGATTGACTTCTGGGGCCACTGCACAGCTTTCACCACTGCTGGTAAAAGATTCACCTTTACTGCACAGAGGGTAATTACCCCAAGGTCATTGTGGAGCTACTTAGAGCAGTAAAGTGCCTCCTTGCCCAAACCAAACACACTTGGGTAATCCTCACAAACTCTTGGTATTTACAGTCAAAATATCCCCTTGACATAGTTGCTTCTTCATAGGTTTTCATAGATGAGCCCCAAGTGGGGCCCCCAACAGCTGAGCTACTGAGTCCTTAATGGTGAGGATAGATGAAATAATGACATCCTGACCCAGCTTACTTTATTCTTGTATCAAAACATTTTTTTTGTCTTTGTCATAAACAATGGGTTAAAACAAACCTCATTTAAGTCAAAACAAGTGGATTTGAAATAGTATCAAACCAATACATGACAGAACTACAGTGCATGAGCTTGAAGCACAGGGAGTTGGTGGAAGGAGCCATGGTTGAAATTGGTTTCCTTGATTCTGTTATATCCAGAGGTCAACTGAACAAAGGTTGAATGGCTACCATGCCAGGCAGCAGGTAATCCATCGCTCTGATCCACAGCGCACTTTGAATGGTAGCTGATTCTATCTTGGGCTCCTTGGGTTTCAAACATTTGAACAATCTACCAAATTTGTATTTTATTTTTGAAGAGAGAGACAGAAGAAGAGAGAGAAAGGGAGAGGAAGAAGGAGAGAGAACAGAAGGCTAATTTGATCCACAAATTCAGATTGTCCCACTCAATGCTCTGGCCCAAAATTGGTTGTCTTTCTCCACTTTATTCAACTTCTTCTCCTTTTTCTTCTTCAACAGTCAATAGAAAACAAAACAAAACAAAACATCCTCACAAACCTACAGAATAAGAAGTAGGGTATTCAGTTTTATTGGACTTTGATTTATCTTGAAAAATTGAATTAACAAAGATCTTTCTTTCCTTCAAGTTTCTATCAGCTCAAAGTGGGGCCTCACTACACTTCATCACTCTTAAGGACACAAGGAAGGTTTCCTCTCTGTGGAAGATTCTTTGCCTTATTTTGGAAAGGGAGACATAGAAACTTAGCTACGTTTTCCAATTTTTATTTCTTTTCCATTTTTAACCCTAAGCCCCTTGAACATTGCCTAACTCAAAATAAATGGTCAATAAATGTTTCTGGATGAATTGGTGCTTTGTAATATTCTGTAATTTTACTTGGGATGTTCCACTGAATTTTGAATGTAGTGGAGATGAACAGTGTACTAGATTGCAGCCTGGGAGCCATTACGGGAACTTTCCACCATACTAACAAATGTTCTTTCCTATAAGAGGAACAAATAGTTTTCCAGCACCCACACAGTTCAAGGCCTTTCCAAATATGTTCCATAATCCCAATCTTTAAAACGACCTTCTAAAGTCAAGAGTTTCTAGAATTTTTACCGTCTGAATAACCTCCTTGTGAGAGTCTTTGAGTTTGTGCCTATTGCCACTTTGGGTGGTGTGCCCAAAACCTAGTGCAGTTTTTCTGGTGCTACAAGACATCCCCCCACTTCCTTCTGGACATGTCTTTATCAGTGCAGAATATCTTAGGCCAGGTTTCTGGTAATCAGAGCCTGAGATGGTAAACTCACCGGTTCTGAAAGAGAACACAGTGGTTGCCCTAACTATGTCCATTTTGACCTCAGTCTTTCTAAGTAAGTAAATTCTTCTTTGCATCTGGCTTATCTTCTAACTCAGTACTTTCTAAGTAAGTAAATTCTTCTTTGCATCTGGCTTATCTTCTAACTCAGGCAAAAGACCCAGCAGGCAAAGCATCCCCTGAAGGGAACCAAAACTATACCCTGAAGCAATAACAACTGTCCTGAAGCCAGCAAGCTGGTGGGTGACTGACCCCAAGACAATGATAGACCTGATCTTTACCACCCAGCTACACTTACCCACCAGCCTTTGTCCCACATTTTCCTTACACAAATTTAGAAGTATTTTCAGCACATTGGAGACAACCTTTGGGACACCTAGTCTGCTGTCTTCCCAGTGTTGGCCTTACTGAAATAAATTTCTTTCTTGTTTTACCACTACTCTGTCTGCATTTGGATTCTGTCAGCAGCTGGTGGCCAAATCTGGTGTGTTTGGAAACCCTGGAGCCAGGTGCTCTTGTGCCTTTGGGCCCCAGTTACAATTCCAGTGTATGTTGGGGGAGGGCAGGGGGAAGGGGGCAGGGCTTTCTTACACCAATACGCAGTTCTGAGAATTTAACTCAATTTAGATACTCTCCACCTGGAGAGATCAGCAGATTCCATAGGTTTGTGGCTCAGTTCCATAAGAATTAAGAATGTCCCCCCAGTCTCCCCACCTCAGACAACAGTTGCAAGCACTGGTTACCTGTATTTCTGACTGACTGACTGACTGACTATAAACCAAAGGTGTCCATGATCTCCTCCTTGGGTTCCATTAATTTGCTAGAGGGGCTCACAGTACTTAGTAGATTGCCAGGTTATTATAAAAGGATATAAATCAGGACCAGCCAGATGGAATGGATGCACAGGGAAAAGTATGGAGAAATGGAGAGAGGCTTCTGTGCCTTCCCAAGGTGCCACTCTCCCAGCACGTCCATGAGTTTACCATCCCAGAAGCTCTGCCCTTTTGGG
Source organism: Panthera pardus (assembly GCF_024362965.1). Taxonomy (NCBI): domain Eukaryota; kingdom Metazoa; phylum Chordata; class Mammalia; order Carnivora; family Felidae; genus Panthera; species Panthera pardus. The sequence goes on from NW_026526821.1 coordinate 38,216,238, forward strand.
TTTTTATAAAGGCTTCAGTACATGGGCATGAATGATTAAATCACTGTTCATCCATGACTGAACTCAATCTCTAGCCTTTCTCCCCTCCCCAGAGGTGGGGGAGGGAGTGGATGGATAATGGATGTTTCCCTCCCTCTAATCACCTGGTTGACAGTCTTGGCAATCTACCCCTATCCTTAGGAGCTTTCCAAAAGTCAACTCCTTAACATAACAATAGACACCTTCATCTCTCTCATCACTTAGGAAATTCCAAGGATTTAAAGACCTTTGTGCCAGAAGTAGGGATGAAAGCCGAATATAAATCACAATATCACACTTGTGGTCTCAACTGGAGTCCAGACTAATCACACAAGGAGCTCTAGAAGGTGAATTGCAACAGAGTGGTCCCACTCCCAAAACTAGGGGGCTCATCAGCCTCTTGTAATCTTAATTTCCTCAGTTATTGGCTGCAGGCTACCCTGAAGAACAGTGTTACTTCTCCAGGCTCCTATCAACTGAAGGCAATTCTTCTCCAATGAAGCCAGGTCTGAGCTAGTAGCAGTCAACACTCACGTGCTAGTGGCGAGGACACAAGCCCAAGAAAGCAGATCTGGGCAGGGCACCACTTTTGTACAGGTTTGTTTTTTTACCCTCAGTGTAAAACATTACACTGCCCTCTATTAGGTGTCCTCTCATTACATTTTTCCCTTTTACCCGGCCTATCTGTATCACTTTAGATGCTACCATCCAGTACTCCCTAAACCACCTGATTTCAGGTGAACACATGTTTGAGTTCTCATTAAAAATAGACTGATTCTGTCAGCAACATATGGTCTCTGAGTGTTCAATCCCATCTACTAAAGCCCCAATATCCAGAATGTCAAGATTAAACTCAGCTAATGTCTATTACTTTGAAATCAACGTTTTGCTTTCTTAGAAATTTCATACCTTTGAGGATAAAAGGTTTCATTGGTTCAAAGAAAATGGTTCTGAATTCCTCAGATCAAAAGATTGTCAAAGAAATGTTTGGGTTGCCCTCCCCATTCCCTATTTAAAATTTGCTTCCCAAGCATCTAGTCCGTAAGCCAGCACAGGTTTTTTGGCTGACTTTTGTTTCTGATCAACAGCAAAATGAATCATTCCCTTCGTGGAAACCCTGAGTCCTCAATGCCTGAGAGGTTAATGCAGACAGGGTCTGCTTGCCCGAGGTCCAAGCTGTACTTTCTGGCCACATGGGTGGTTAATGCAATCAAGGATGAGATTAATTAAATTAAAAGTCTGCTTTTATTGCTCAGAAAATACAGCAAATTCAATAGTCTTTGACAGCCTGGAGCTGGAGGCTTGGCTCTAATGTGATCACTGCTACATGGGTGTAGCCAGACACCATGTCATTTAGGGAGGCAGGATGCTTCTGTGCCAGTTATACGCTGCCTCCACCGTAAATTTAGAAGCCTATAGTGAGTGATCAACATAATCTGAGTTTACCTCCACAGGTACCTACCCAGAACTGAGCCCGGCACCTTCTGTTTTGCTTCTAAAAATACTTCAGTTAACTAGTCACCCTCTGCAATTAGCCTAGAGCCCCTGTTGTTCTGCTATGCTTAGAAAATTTAGGTACAAGCTCTTTTAATCTCGCAAACCCTGTCCCACTATGTCCAATGTGAGGAATTGCCTTCCAAAAAGACAGGTGTGTAAAAATCTTTTCCCCTGGATGGTTGCAGGAGACCACTCTATTTAGTAGCAATCACGAAGCAGATACAATACATGCCCTTTGCTGTTACCCTTTGACCTAGGCTCTTGGTGGGGGTAGGGGTGGGGTGTGTGGATAAAGCAAAGACTTAAGAAACAGAGATATAGTTTTGATTTTTGCTTTCATAATTTATTCCTTATAAACTTTTGACAAATTATCTAATCTCTCTATACCTCTAAAGTGGGGCTCAAGATACCCACTTTTAAGACTCTGAAATTAAAAGTAATACAACTTGCAACGTAGCATTCATTGAAAGTCTGTTATGTTTTCTTATTTTTGTGATTAATGATCATCATTAACCCAAGTTACAGAGGCTCTAAGGGATCAGGAGATGGTCCCAAGAATGCTCCATCCTTACCCTTTCTCCTATCAAAAATAGCCTCTTATGAAAGTAAATCATATCAGTCATATCCACCTTAGCCTGAATTCAGTCCTAAATGTGACTCCTCTCAGATTTTCAGACACATTTAGCTGGACCCTCAGTTTGGGTTGCACGTTGGGATTGTCCAGAATGCCTGAGTTCTACCTCTAGCTGGACTCTAGTGTATTTTAATTTGTTTGGGGTGCTGCTTGGACAGAAGTATATCTAAAGGCTCCCTAGTGATTCTGCTGTGCAGCCAAGATTGAGAGCCACTGTACCAACCTATGGAAGGAAAGTCTTTGGTCAATGTTAAAGAGTTTCATGAAGGGCTGGAAGACCTGTAGGCTCTGACACAATAAGTATCTTCATGTATCAAAGAAGAAACCATTTTGGCCTGCTTTAAGAGTAGCTGTCATTTCACAAGCACTGAGAGGGAGCCCCATGAAAAAGATGTGTGATCTCCTAGGAAGGCAGCAGGTTAAGAATTCTGTAGCACTGCATGACTGTATCTAATGTGTGTGACCCCTGGCCCAGTGTGCATACACCTTGGTTGCCTAGTCAAAGTATATGGGCTGGCCCCAGGTGAGCTCTCCCTATAGCTCTGTAATTTATCTTTCCTAGGCCTGTCTCCCAGTTAAGGCTCTGAGCTTCCTGGGCACCAGGAATGTGTTTAACTTTTCTCAAACACACTTAAAACTTTTGTGAAATGGATTTGGAAAATTCCACTGAAGTCCAATTCAAAAGCACTTGCTTCTAACCAAATTTAGAGTCCGATTAAAGGGAGGAAAGAAAAGTATTCCTCCTTTGAGTGTTTGCAGGATTCCAACCTGTCCCATCTTGCCTTAGGCAGAATGTCCCTACACTAAGAAGTTAGAGCTTAACATATGGATTTATTGAATAACTGGTTTGTTTGTTTTTTTTAGAAAGAGACATTAAAAGGCTTTTTTAAAACTAGTATCTGTCAAAAGTTTCTTTATTTTCAGTGAAACTGAATCACTTGGGGCTCCTGGGGGGCTCAGTCAGTTAAGCACCCAACTTCCGCTTGGGTCATGATCTCACAGTTTGTGAGTTCAAGCTCCGCATCAGGATGTCTGCTGTCAGCATAGAGCCCACTTCAGGTCCTCTGTTCCCATCTCTCTGCCCCTCCTCCCCCACTCAAAAATAAATAAACATTTAAAAAAATTAGAAAAAAAAGAATCTGTCCAACTGCATAGGGATTATTGGCATTTTAGAACAAAAAGGGACCTTAGAAGTCTTGTCAATGAAATTGCCTCACTTTGTAGATGCGCAGGCTAAAATCAGAGATGCTGAGGAACTTGCTCAGGGCTGCCCAGGAATCTACTAACAGAACAAGGCTCTGATAGAAGCCTTCTTGAAACCCTGTTCCTTGCTCACCCCATGGTATATACTGCAGATTATTTCCACATCTTTTGTCTCAAAAGGCAGGGGTTGGGGGAAAGGGAAAGCAGGAGTCCATTTTATTTATGGTATGATGCCAGGTTATTAAATCCCAGATAAACTTCTTTGAGAACTTCTCTTATTTTAAAAGACCTGAATTGTCTGAACTTTTCCCAACCTTCATAGCCTCCATCTTCTCTTTCCTTTTCTTCCTTGTTATTGCATCTGCCTGCAGAACGTGGCATGAGGGCACATGGGGAGAGAAGGTAGCTGTGATATAAACAGAATGATGGGGCTGGCTGCTTCTGAGTGAGCTCAGTGCTGATCTAATTGTGAGGCTGTGTCATTTCTGCCTCGTCTCACCCTGTCCCCATCATTCTCCTTGGGTACATGGCCACATGTCCTTCTGAGGCAATTCTTCCAACTCCTGAAACAGATGGGGGTAGACTGGCCAAGGGATCTGCAGAAATTGATAGCCCCCTTGAATCAGGGAGTGAGCAGCAAGGCTCCTTCAGTGCCATCAATCAGCAGTCACTGGGAACAGAGAAAAGATTTTCCCTAGTGACTTAATCAGTCAGAGGGATGTTGCCTAGCTGATTGAGGGCAGCTGGAAAGTGAGCAGTTGTTTCTATTATAACTTGTCATCAGCTATTGGTCTCAATAGAGAAAATTGGGTCACAGCAGCTTGACCAAAGATCAAGGCAGGTGTTTTGTTTAGTTCCTTGGAGAGAAGCTGATTCGGGAAAGAGAGAATGAGGGCTTTCTTGAAGATGATCTGTTATTACATTTAATATGAAATTTATATCCTAGCTTTCACAGAGGATCTGGGGCACTGGGGCAGAGATAAGAACAAGGAATGCTACATTCCTTTATTGGGCGTGGGAGGAGGAAGGTAATCTTTGTCCTTGCCATCCTGTATTCCCAGCTCCTTCTGGCACCATTGCCTGGCCTGCTACCCCACCCATCTCCCCAGAGTTGCCCCCTTCTCATGGGCAGGCAGTCCTTCTCTGACCACTCTGTGCATGTTGCCCTGACCTTAGTCACTCCCCTATCACATCACCCTATTTTCCTTCCTTTGTATTATTGATCATCATTCAGAACCATCTTACTTTTAATTTCTTTACTTGTTCTCCACTTCAAGAAAGTAAACTGCATGAAGAACAGGGACCTGATCTCGCTCCATAGTTATCATCTTATCTGTACCCATGGTGCCTGGAGGATAGAAGGTACACAATAACTATTTGGTTAATCATGTAATTATTTCATAGGTGTCAATTCTTTTTATTTTATTTTATTTAAAAAAAAACAATCTTAGGTAAAGAATGCTCTTATTGTCTTTTTTTTTTTTTTTTTTTTTGAGAGAGAGAGAGAGAGAGAGAGAAGGCACAAGTGAGTGAAAGGCAGAGAGAATCCCATGAGGGGCAGAGAGAGAGGGAGAGAATGAGAATCCCATGCAGGCTCCACACCGTCAGCACAGAGCCCAAAGCTGGACTAGAGCTCACCCAATGCCAGGGCTTGAACTCACAAACCATGAGATCATGACCTGAGCTGAAATCAGATGCTTAACCAACTGTGTTAATTCTTTTTAAATAGCTATTATCAGATTTGGTTGTATAAGCAAGGTTGAGATTTGCAGACCTAGGTAGACCTTGGAGTTCAGGTAACAAGAGGTCCAGAATGCAGGAGAGCCATCTGGATTCAGACATTGGGGTAAGGAGTGGGCAGGAAACATTGAGATATGGGGGTAGCTTTGCATCAACTGGAAAAAACAAAAACAAAAGTGGAAATTAGGCAAACTCATTCTTCTTTTCAGAAGGCTTCTCTCTTTATTTGTCCTTTGACAGCAAGAATGTATCCATAGGATTCACTAGTTTGAGGCTTGTCTTTGCTGTTCAGTGAAAATCCTGGCTGGTAAACAAAGGAAGATAAGGAGGGAAGAAGAAATTCCTATAATAGGCCCTTGTTAGTCTTATGGCATTAAATAGGTTTCAGACAGACTTATATGTCCTGGGTTCATTGCCCTTTGTGAATGGTCACTGAAGAGGATTCACGAGAAAAGTTAATTAAAAAGTGTATAAAGCACTGTTATTACAATGAACTTGCACTTTAGAATAGGGCATTCAAGGCATCCAAGCAAATGCTCAACAATGGTGCAGGGCCTTCAATGTAACAATGGCATTTCCTTAAATATTAAATGCACCCTCCTCACTACCATTTAATAACTGTTAATTGGACATTTAGAATGTGCTACTTAAACCAGGGAAGACAAATCCTTGGGAGGGCATACTGTATGCTGGGAGATATCCAAAACATGAACATGTGTCATCTTTCCAGCATTGAGGGAACACAGCTGAAGTTTTGCATTTTTAAACTCATGAAAAGTTTAATTTTAATGATAAAACATGAAACATTCGAGAAGTGCTGTGCTGGTGGCCAGGCCGTTTTCGATTAAGCCTCTAGTTCCCCCAACTCTTGCCCAGTACTTTCACTGTCATTTAGAAACAATCCACATTTTCTGCTATCTTTATCTATTTACCATCTTTTTCCTTATGGATTTGGAATATCTACATATCTACCAATTATGAATGAGATGTTTAGATGCAACAACTATTCCATGTGTTTACTTGATTTCCCAGTGCTTGCCATAGGGATGAGGCCATGAAACAGGTTTGGTCAATGGATCTAAGTAGAAGTGGTGGATGTCCCCTCCCAGATGAGCCAGTTAAGACCTGATGTGTCTCCTCCTTCCCCTCGTTCTTTCTTCAGGAACCTGAGAAGTCACATGTTGAGATGGTGGAAGTAGAACATGCAGGGTGCCTGGATCTCTAACAGTGAGATGGGGGCAAGTCCCTATCAACCTGCCTCAGATTTTGCATAAGCCAGAAATAAATCCTCATTGTGCTAAACTACTGAGATTTCAGGATTTGTTTATTTTCATAGCATAGTGTAAGCTGTCTTTGTCTTATACTCCATTCATAATCATTTCAAAGTCGAGGTGTCAGTTGAGTGTGGTAATATTTGTTTTCTGACTGATCATGATTTTGGATGTGAGGTTGTTTGTAAAGTCAAACCTGTAAGATCCTGGTTCTGGACACAGGAGACTAGTGAGGTATGTTCATATGGTTCCCTGGTAGGAGTTTCAATAGATCCTCAAACTAAACTAAGCTATTCTTTGCTTAACTTCTCAAACTAGACATTGCAATTCTTAAATGTTAATTTGAAATTTTCTGGGTATTAAAGTTCTGGAGCTTTTTTTTTTTTCCTAAAAGGACAAAAGGAATTGACTGCAGTCACTGTTTGAAAGGCCCCATCTCAATGGAGCTGAAAGAACATGCAGACCTTACCCAATAACAAAGGGACCTAAATCATGCTCACATTGGTGAGAGTTCCAATCCATTCTATCGAACGCCTGCTATCCCCAACAAGAATATTATATTGCCTCTCATTGTAAATTGCATTGCAGGAGGCTGGCAAGAAACTCAGTGTACAAATCAAGGTTCAGATGAATACACTTGATAGAATGAAACTGAAATGGGGCAAAGGTCAGCAATTGTTAAGAGTGCAGCAGTGGTTTGGAAACCCAAGACCTTCAAAGATTTCACTATTCCTCAGACGTGATAATGCTAAATTATACACTTTAGGAAATGAACACAATGCGATAAAGCTTCCTATTGAGAAGTGAATTACTTGCTCATCTTCAGATACTGTATTAACTCTCCTCAGATATAAGAATCCTCTTATAAACAAGGGCTGTGTCTTAAAAATTTATCTTTGCAGACTTTAACCCAATACCAGGAGTATACTAATAACAACAACTAGTATTTATAACACTTAATACAAGTCAGTTTTACCATATGCATCTTATGCATATTGGCTTATTTAATCCTCAGAATAAACTAATGGAGTAGGGGTTATTATTAGCTGCTGTTTATCAACAGAGAAACTAGAAACCTCAAGTATGGGGACTTAAAGTGAATTACCCAAGGACATATGTCTAGTGAACACTGGACCTGGATTTGAACCAGCTAGCCTGACTTTAGAGTGTGACATTAAACCATGATGTCCTAGTGTCACTCTTAAGAGTATTCATGAATGTAAGAAGGAAAGAATGAAGGAAGCCTGGATGAGAAAGGGTGATGGAAGAATGATGGAGGGCAGTGAGGAGGATGAAGGGATATAAGAAGGGGGGGTTGGGTGGGTGAATGGAAAGAGGTATGGAGAGAGGACCTTATACTGAAGGCACGTAACTGTATAGTGGTGAGTACAAAACTGTGGCTTAAATCTTATGCTTTTGCACCCAGGACTCCTTATATTATATTTATATTCTGTTGTATGGTATTCATGTCAAAATCAACTGGAAGGCAGACCAGAGCTTTCTGCCCTTCCTTAAAATATCTAAATGTAGAAAAGGAAAAAGGGTGTTATTCCAGACTCCCAGGCATTTGCTGTGATTACTCAAGGTGCACTGAGGATGTGGTAATGCTTTTCTGGATTGTTCCATCTCGGTGGTGATAGATTTACCATCTCTTAGTATAACATCCTCTTACAGCTCTAAGCTCTTTCAGGGAAAGATTTAATTTCAGTTTACATTTTAGACAGAAAGGAAAAGAAAAACGCTGCGAAAATGAGACATGAGCCACACTACATCTGCAGCTATTTATTGGTGTATTTCTGGAGGACATTGAGCAGGGTAGCTAACATACAATAAGTGATAAGGGAGGTTGGACCAGGGTCATGGAATTGAACCCAAAGACAGAAGCTGCTGTATTAGTGGCCTATGTTACTATCCCTACTCTCTTTTGACTACCCACAGCCATTTCCCCAACAGTCCATTGAGGGCCCCCTGTTTTCTTGCCAACCTTCCTCCAAACCCATCCACTGATTTCCTTCAGAGACCCTGCTTTTTGCTTGCTTACTTGAGCACCAGCCCATGTGCATCACTTGCCAAGATATTCATTAGCCTTTCCTGACACCTTCTAGATATACAGCTTCACACCAAACAAGGAGCTGGTCAAGACATCAGGCACAGGAGAGATTTTCTGAGGCAGGTAATCTTTGTCTATTTTGAAATCAAATCACCTCCCAGACTGTAGGAATTCATTGTATATGGCAACTTAATCTCCTGTCTCCAAATCCTTGCAACATTCCAAATCTTGTGTTATTGTGCTGTTTTCAATTAAAGTGGTTTCATATATAATGTAATGAATTGATCTGTATACTTTTGTAAGCCTTCTGATGAACACATCTTGATTTAGATTTGTGGAAAATCATTTCAGATAGTCGGGTCAACACACCTGGACATACTCCTCTTCTGATCTTTCAGATTTAATTGCATGACTCAGCTTTCCGTTGGCCCACATGTTAACGGAAATCATAAAAGTCTGGCAGGTGGAAGGAACTCCAGCCTATTGCCTATTTTGGGCACAGACTTCCAGAAGTCTATCTTTACAGCTTATAGATGTTAAGATTGGCAAAACACATAGTGTTTCTTTGTTTCTTATACTCAGCAACTCCTAACTACTGAAGAGTAAGACACATACATGAGCAATGTTTCTCTAGGAAGGAAAGAAGGGAGAAAGGGAGAGAGAGGACCTATTCCTATGACAATCCTCATATACCAATTCTTAACACACAGGATTTGCCTTACTTGTTTCCTAAGGCCTGACTTTTTTTGTAACTCCCTTTATGTTTTCTTTTGAGAGGTTTGACTTGAGGAGGACGGGATGGTACTTCCACATTATGACTGCCTGCCAGGTGTCATAAATAGGAGAGTCAAGAGCACCTCACCTGGGTGCTGAGAGGCACGCCTCTTATGTTTAGTTTTCATTCTAATACGTAACTCATTGAGTCTGTCTGTGACTGTTTTCTTTTAGGCCACACCCTCCCTTCTTAGTGAAAGGAAGATTGGTAAAGAGTATGCCCATGCAAACCTTAGAATAATAACAGGCTTGTAAAACAAATCCATTTACAGTAATGTACTTTCCAGTGATCTGACGTTGTACATGCCATTAAGGGCACTGTTTGGCAATAGTTGTTGTTGAGACAGTTCTGTTAATGGTCACCTACGACGGTTCTCAGCCGCCTACAAACAAATATGGCATAGGTCTTCCTTTTTTCCCTTTAGATAGCACAGTCTTGGTCATTCTTTGTAAGCGTGCAGTCAAGAGAGATCAGGGTGCCTTGGGACAGGTGCTGAAGCCAGGTGAGAAGGTGGCCATCTTTTTCAAAGGCCAGGTCCCTGCCCTGTCCCATTTCTTTTCTTCCCACTGGAGGGCTTCAGGATATTTGTGTTCCTGTCAGAAGCAGGTGGGAGAGGAAGGGAGGAAGCCAGCAACATGGAAACACCACAAGCAATGAGGACTGCCCACATAACTCTGGGCCACGATGATGGAGGACCTGCAGTACACATAGCAGGCAGGCAGTGTCCTGGCTCTGTGTCTGTGTTCCTATCATTCCAGATCTGTTGATGAGCAGGAAGACAGTACAGGTTACCAGGGGAAAGTGGAGGACTGTAGCCAGTTAAGGAATCCAACGCAGGTTGTTAAATGAAAGAAAATGGTACTTCTTCTCTATCATCTCATAAAAGCACCAGAAGTAAAGTGAGAGGGACAGCAGGGGAAGAAGCAGAGAACCATGGGTGGGGACTGTTCCGGGCTCACAACTTTAACCACCATGGACAAGCCAAGGGTGTCCAGACCATGCGAGCTGCAAAAGTTACTGCACTTGATTCTTTCACTTGAAACACAGAGGGGAGGTGTTAAAAATTGAGATGACCTTTGAGTTGACTAAGACACTGATAAAACTACCAACCAAGACTCTACTTAAAACTTGCCAAATCCACAAGCAATTGTAGTAAACTGAGTAGCAGTGAGACTGGAGTATGATTTTTCTGAAAAAATGAAAAATAAAGGCTGATTGCCTATTTGGGGTTATTAAAAGTCCCATGGCATTTGAGAAGAGTTAGACTTAGCTCCATTTGCTGTCTTAATTTGGAATTTAGGGGTTAATTTAAAGGCTTTTTGAAACCCAGTATTTAAACAACTTGAACTGAGTAAAAAATTATAGGAGTGCCAATATTTTATTAAAACTTTTTTTTTAATATTTATTTTTGAGAGAGAGAGAGTGTGTGAGAGTTGTAGGGGCAGAGAGAGAAAGAGACATAGAATCCAAAGGAGGCTCCAGGCTCTGAGCTGTCAGCACAGAGCCAGACACGGGGCTCAAACCCACAGACCATGATATCATGACCTGAGTCAAAGTCGGATGCCTAACCGACTGAGCCACGCAGGCGCCCCATGAGTGCTGATATTTTAAACCCAAGTGCTGTATTTGCCTTCATTCTGCAATGATTTAGGTAATGAGGGTGAACTAAATCACCAAGTTGACATTCCAATCCAGTGCATGTGGTCGGGGAACCCTGGGAGGTTCCAAAACCTGCAGCTGCTATTAGTATCTGATCTGCCTCATGTGCAATGGTGGATATTTGCTCAAACTCATAAAAATTTCTCTGCAAGGTCTATTGAATGTCGCTGGTATTTGTAACATAATAATCAAAATGAATTGTTGCTCTGGTGGTAGAGTGAATACACAAGGGCTGATTAATCCACTTGGAGAAACTCTGAAATGAAGATGAAAAACATAATAACAGCTACCCTTAATATTAACCCCATGGGGACTCAGTTATTAATTGGTCTGGATTTAAGCACAGCTTTTAATCAACTTGCAGGGTTTTAAGCTTACACCCCAGAACTGCTCATTCATCTCCAAGAACTGTGAATTAAATGTTGAGTAAATGTCAGTGAAGGCCCTTTTGAGAGCTCATCTTAGGACATTTCTTCTACATCCATATCTTGCAACAAAGCAATACAGGTTTGCACCTGACCGAGTCCACATCTGGAAAGAATTTGTCTTCAGTTTGTCATAGAAGGATGAAAGGGTAGCTCTATGCTGCAGAGTAAACAGATTTTTGAATCTATACTCAGGTAATTCAGGCCAAAGTAATTATTCCTAGGGGAAGAGGGGAAAAGGGATCTCATAAATGAAGATAATGTATTCAAACACTGGGATAATAAACTGGCCTGCAATGTTGATCTCAGTAGGGGTCCCTAAAGATTTGGATTTCAAGGAATTCTTTGAAAACTCTCTCCAGAACAATTAAACTATGAACATATATTTCTCCCAATGTGAACAAAATCCAAGGGGTTCATAGAGCCCGTAATGTCCATCCTCTGACTCATAGGTAACAGCCCCAGTTTAGATGTTTTCACAGCACTTAATGATTCTTTTGTAATCTTTGTCACATCTGTTATGATCGGTTTATTGCCTGTCTTTCCTGGTGTCCTAGAAACTCTCTGAAGGCAGGAGCCATGTAGATTTTCATTGCTGAACCCCCTGCATAAAAGGCAAGGCCTGGAACACAGGTAGAACTCAATAAATATTTATGAAATTAAAAGGCAGAATCCTCATCTACTGAATGCTTAATGTTCTTGTCCAAGTCCAAATAATGGTAAGTAAAAAAAAAGAGAGAGAGAGAGAGAAAGAAAAAATTTTCCACAATTTGGATGACACTAATTGTTCCCAGGCCTCCAGTCTGCCTGGTTAACCTTTTACTGTGTGTGATTGACTTAATGATAATGGATTTGTAGAAATCAGCATTTGTAATTATATTTGATTCATTGAGTTTTCTAAAGCAATGCTGCTCAAACTTCAGCATGCATGCTTGTGAAAACAGATTGCTAGGTTCCACTCTCAGATATTCTGATTCTTAGAGGACTGGCTTGGGGCCTGAAATTCTGCATTTCTTATAAGCCCCAGGTGATGCTGATGCTATTGGTCCATGGACCACTCTTTGAGGAACAAGGCTCTAAAATCTCCATGAAGTGATTCTCTGAATCTCATTTCCATGGGAGGAATCTTGAGAGTCAAATCAGTCCCAGCTAACACAACAGAGCTAGGATCCTGAAGGCAGATCTTCAGACCTCAGTTTCTGTTTATGTGTTATTATGTTATGATGCCATCCCACACATGGGCCAGAATAAATAACATCCTTATCGTACCTCCTATTCCTCATAGGGTTCTTCTTCAGGAGATATGACTACGAAATAATCAAGCTCTTAATTTGTCTTACTATATAAAGACTGTTACACCAGCATTAATCAAACTTTTTAGGAAGAAAAATCTCCTCTAATGCCTCCATTTTATTGGAGTTTTTTTTTTTTAGCATTTCTTTTGTTTTGTTTTTTGTTTGTATTTGTTGTTGTTATGAGCAGAGTGATTTTCAAATAGCTGTAATCATGATGAATGTAAAATTTGTGTTCAGTTTTTACTTACTATGCTGGGTATTTTTCATTAAGGTGTATTGTTTTCATTATTTTAACAATGGTTAAGTAAATATACTACAATGTATATGTGCCACTGAGTGTTATTCCTTCCATGCGGTGACCCTGAGAAGCTGTTAAGTCCACTTCGTTGCGAGGGATTTACTTAAATATACTTGGGATGCCTCTTTTGGGAAAATTCTCTGAACTAATTTTAAAAAGATACAAGGGGAGCAGTCTTCTTTTTTAATGTTTTTTTTTTAATGTTTATTTATATTTGAGAGAGATGGAGACAGAGTGCGAGCTGGGGAGGAGCAGAGAGAGGGGGAGACACAAGATGTAAAGCAGGCTCCAGGCTCTGAGCTGTCAGCACAGAGCCTGATGTGGGCCTCGAACTCATGAACTGTGAGATTCTGAGCCAAAGTCAGGTGCCATACCGACTAAGCCACCCAGACACCCCAGGGAGCAGTGTTATTCAGCCTCAGTCTGGTTTTGATCAGAGGAGAGTTACCCAACATCATCCCTTATGTTAACCTTGCCTGATTCCACAAGGCTCTTCCCATTAAACACACATACACACACACACACACACACACACACACACACACACACACACACATGTCTTTAAAGGATCAATATTGGCCACTATTGGGGGACATGAAGAAGATTACAAGTCCTGGTGATGGAGTCTTGTAATTTTGTAATATCATTCAATTCTTCCTAAAATGACCTATAATTTTTGTAAAAATATACTTTTTGTGGACTAGTCTTTACTTCTTATGGAAACACAAATATGTGAGAATAATAAATACAATTCTGAGGAGAAATGAGTATTTAAGAGACTGAAGTTTACCAGATTTTATAACACAATTAAATATAATACTACAATAATTATATCAATTTGTGACAGGGCCATGAATAGAAGAAGTGATAATAGAAAAGAGTCCAAAACTGGACTTGAACTCTATATTTCATAAGAGCAATATTTTAAAGCAATGTGAATTGATGGATTTTTTTAATGCACGGAATTGAGACAAATTAGTTAGATACTTGAAAACATAGTTTAGTGGATCTCTATCTAAATTGCTGCACCCCCCCAAAAAAAACAGATGGAAGAAAGATTTAAGTATTTAAGTAAAGCTAAACTATAAAATTACCCAAGGGAAATATGGAAGACTGATTAATTTGACTATGCAAAATTCACGTATGACTGCAATACAATATTGTAAACAAAGGTCATAAGAAAAATGATCAACCTGAAAAAAAATTCTTAGCACCTAAGAAAAAAGGGTAATTTCCTCAATTTATAAAGTACTCTTTCAAATCAATAATAAAAGACCAGAGTCACAACAAAAAAATGTACAACACATCTGACCAGAACACAGAACTTTAAGTAGTGTATTGACGTGAATAGTTGTGCAACATCATTCCTACTAAGTAAAGGTACATTGAAACAAACATAATTTTTCACTTATCAGATTGAAAGCTACCAAAGATTTAATAGTTTATAATATTATTAACAATGATTAAAGGAAACAGGCAGTCTCATATACTCTTGATGAAAGTGCAAATTGCTGCAGCCTCACTGTATATCCATGTGATAGATAAATGATCTACCACAAAATAAAATGTATATACTCCTTTAAACCATGATTTTTACTTCTAGGAATTTATGCCACAATTATACTCACAAATGTGCACTGAAATATATGTATAAATATATTCATTATAAAATGATCTGTAATAGTTTAAAAAATAAGGAGCAACCTAGACAGGGGAATGGCTACATAAATTATGAAACATCCATTCAATAGAACAGTAGATAATTACAAAGAATGGGGTAGAACTCTGTGTGCTGACAGGGAAAAATCCCCAAGTGATATATTGTCAAATTAAAAAAGCAGAGAAAGAAAAGGCAAATTGTAGAATAGCATATAGACTGTATATATTATGCTTCTGTCTTCTTTTAAACTGAATCCTCAAAGTTAAAAAATAATATCTAATGTTTATTTAGTTTCCCTGTGAGTAAGTACATATCTTGTAAGAATATCATGGAGATGAAGTGAGATAATGTACATAACAGCCTATGAGTTATGTTCTGGTTATCTATTGCCACATAACAAAACATGCTAACATTCAGTGGTTTTAAACAGTAAGGGTTTGGGGAGCCTGGGTGGCTCAGTTATCTGAGCTCAGTTGTTTTTGCTCAGGTCATGATCTCGTGGTCTGTGAACCCAAGCCCTGCATCAGGCTCTGCGCTGACAGTGCTGAGTCTGCTTGGGCTTCTCTCCCTCCCTCCCTCCCTCTCTCTCTCTCTCTCTCTGCCCCTCTCCCACTCATGCCCTCACTCTCTCAAAATAAATAAATAAATAAACTTTAAAAAATAAAATAAAATAAAACAAAATAAAACAAAACAAAACAGTAAGGGTTCTCTTACAACAATAAAAAAAGCCCAACTTTATTCCTATTTGTTGTTGGGTGCCATTCCACTGTATGAACATGCTACAATTTGTTTGCCTCTTCACCAGTTGACAGAAATTTGTATTGTTTCTAGTTTTTGGTTATGGATGATGGTTATTTGATTATGGATAAAGCTGCTGTGAAGAATGAAAAGGCATGCCATAGATGAAGAAAAAAATAATTGTGGAGCATCTGAAAGGACTTGTATCCAGAATACATAGAAGACCTTCAAAATTCAGTAACAGAAAAAAACAATAAATAAATGGGAAAAAGATTTGAACAGATACTTCACAAGATATAGGGATAATAAGCACATAAAAAGATGTTCATCAGTCATTTGGGAAAATTAAAATAAAAATGAGTTTTTACAACATACCTATTATAAAATTGTTAGAAACCTTAAAAAGTTAAAACACACCTACCATGTGATTTAGCTTTTCCACTCCTAGGTAGTTATTCAAACTGAACTTTGATTTCTGATTATTTGAATGTTTCTTTGACTGGAGCTTAAGTGTAAACACCTTGAGTTTAGGAACTTGGCAAGATTCTGCTTGTATGATATTTGCAAGTCAGGTGACTAAGTAGCAGAGTCAATGTGGCTCAATATAAAGACATGTAAAGCAGGAGATGAAATTGTTGGGAACCATCATTGTAAGAAACTCCCACAAGGTATGTGTAATCACCCTTATTTTACCAGCGAAGAAACTGAAGCTTAGAAAGTATTGTATGACTTGCCAAAGGTCACACAGCTACTAAGTAGCAGAGTAGAAAATTCTCTCTCGTTCCCCTGATGCCAGAGCCTAAGCTCTTGACCACCACTGTATGTGGAATACCATTGTTTTCCCTACCTCAAAACATTTCTACATTCTTTTCCTATCTTTAATTTTAACTTTAGTTCTCCTTATGCACATTTTAAACTAACTAGTTTCAAAGGATAGTCCAACATCTGCTTCCTCTCACATTTGGTTAGTCCAGTTACACTTTTCCCTGAGGCTTTTTTTCTTTTCTTTTCTTTTGTTTTCTTCTCTTTTCTTTTCTTTTTTTGAATATGCCCTGCCTTTTCCCAACTATCTGCATTGAGCTACCCCCTGGAATGTCTTCTTACTTCAGAGCTGTTTCTGGAATCTCAGAAATATTTCAAAGTCTAGTCTGCATATCACACTCTCCGCTAAGCTTTCCTCATTCACCCCAAGGTAAAATTGATTGTTGCTAATGATTTAATACTTAACATTAACTCCCTTATCATATACTGTAATATTTGGGTATAAAGGTTCTATATGACTTTCAGACTACTAGTTTGAAGTTACCTCGATATAGGAGACCTAGGGTAATACATCTCTGTATTAACTACTTTTCAGACCATAGCATCTTACAAATGTAAGGCACTGACTGAGTAACTGAAGTTTTTTTTCTAATTTGTATTTCTTCTTTCAATATCCTAACAGTGCTTCTAAGACTTTAGTGAGCATGGGAATCATCCAGTGATCTTATTAAAATGCTACTAGTTGCTAATCCCATAGGTCTAAATTAGGGCCCAAGATTCTGTGTCTTTGGAAGACTTCCAAGCGATACTGATGCATCTCATCCAAGGACCATACACTGAGCAGTTATATCCTATAAGACACAGTTTTGAGGGCTCCACACTTAGAATAATAGAGCAAATGTTTTGTAGAGCGAAATAATACTATAAAATTACAAAATAGAGTATCCAGAATAATATGATCCATTTCCTATCACCAATTTCAAATCAATGTATTTGGCTTTTGAACTTTCCACTAATCTTGGTTTCTGTTTTAATCTGTTAAGCTAAAGAAGTAAAAAATAATAATGTAGGCTAGGATGTCTCTGCAGCTTATATATTTTCTTAATTTATTGGAGAAGGTTTCAAAGGTGATTCTGTCCCCCCAGTATCTTTCCTTTATTTGCCTCAGCATCAGTCTTGCTCTGTTCTAATCTGTTATCTTAACTGCAACAATAGGATCAAATTAAAATACAAATACGATTGTCTCTCCTAATTTAAAACCATATGTGGATGAAAGCCGAACTTTGTGAGTGGTTCATAGGGCCCCTGCCTATCTCTCCAGTTCTTTATAATCTGTATAATCCAGACACATACTATATGCAATAGTTTAGGTTTATGTTCAGTATATATCCACATACTCTCTTCCAACGAGAGCCAGGTGTTTTTCTTCATCCTGTCACTTTGGGGTTGCCCATGTAGTTTGCTTTGGCCAATGGGATGTTGGTATTCATAACATGAGCAGGGACTTTAAATATGCTTGGGTAGTTTGACTTGATTATTTTGCTTCAGTGATCTGTCATGAGAAGTATATACCTGGGTAACTTCTTCCCCTCCAGCATGATCTTTGGAATAAACACATTGACGAATACTGAATTTAACCCACATCTTCTATCTAGACCCAGATTAACCACAACCTGAAACCAAACTATCCTTCTGAGGTTATTGTAAGTGAGCCAAACTATAGTCAGTCTATAGACTCATGAGTAGGAGAAAAAAATCCTTATAGTAGAAAGTCACTGAATTGTGGTGGCTTGTTACACAGCATTTATAGAAATAGCTGACTGATGCATTGCAAATCTTTCAGTTCTTCTGATTCCCCTCTCATTTTCTTCTCTAGACTTTTGCACAAATGGTAACTTTGGTCTGAGCCACTCTCTTCTTCATCATCCCTCCTGGTTTGGCTACCTTCTACCTATCATCAGGGTCTCAGTGCAGAGGAAACTTCCTCTTGGGCAAATACTTTCTGGCTCCCAGATTTGGATAACATACCCTCCTACATACTTCAGTGTCATGGTACATTTTCCTAATATTGTTTATCAATTAGAATTGCATAATTAATTTTCTTTATATCCCATCTAACTTTAAACTCTCAGAGATCAGGAAGAATATCTGCTTCATTCATTTTGGACCCCCAGTACCTAGCATGGGGCTGGGACATTTTGGAACTCTCAATGAACTTTTGTTGAAACAATTTCATTTTGAGTATCAGCATTTCATTGTGTGGGCTTATTTATATTTCGCGATGCCTTTGCTCTTCCCTGAGGCCAAAGCTAGGCTGATGACTGCTAACAGAGAGCAAAGTTGTTTGTGCTAAAAACAAAAACACACTAAAGAGGAAAAAAAAAACCACAACACACAAGCAATGCATTTGAATAATTCCATACTGTATGCCTTATACTTTCACATGAGCTGGGAAAGAGAGATATCAGCTACACCATAAATAAGATAACAGACTGCATTGGAGGTACTCATATTTCATGACTGTGAGAGGTGCATTTTGAGCAATAAGGTTCATGGAGACAAGAGTTAATTTAATTCCTGTCAAAAGATGGTAAGATGAGAACACTAGAATGTCTAGGAAAGAGATGGTGACACATTTAGAGGAGACAGCAATAGATTAAAACATCCCATATTCTGTATTTTCTTGAGAGAATCTTCTCTTTAGGAAGTTAACTTTTCACTGGAACTTGCACTGTTACATGATTGCATGATATATCAAAGATCTTGGACATTTTCTGCTCCAATTTTAGACCTATTCTTTGTGTTGAACTTCTTTCTCTTAAGTCCCTTTGGAGCTGTGATCACACCCATGAAACATGCCATATAACCAATAACAAAAAAAAAAAAAAAAAAACAACCTTAAATTGCCCATATTTTTCAAAACTGTCAGTGTTACAAAAGGCAAAGAAAGACTGAATAGCTGTCTCAGATTAAGATTTGAAAAGAAATAAAAAAACTGTGCATGATTCCTAACTAGCTCATACACAAAAAAATAAGAGTGTCTTATGAACGGTATTAATAGGAGAATTGATGATATTAGGTATGGACTGTAGATAATAATGAAGTATTACATCTAAAGTTAAATATCCCAATTTTGATAACTGTTTAACAATTATATTAGAAATCATCCCTGATTTTAGTAAATAAATATTCAAGCACTGGGGAATAAAGGAGCATATGTAATAGTTTAGGGAAAAAATAGGATGATACAATAAATGTAACATAATATTAAAAATTGATGAATTTGGGTAGAAAGTACATAAAAACTCTGTATTATTATTGTAAATCTTCTGTAAATGTAAAGTTATTACAAAATTTTTAGAGTTAAAAAAATCAAAATATAGGATTTGTAAACAGGTCTCTCAGACCCCATTCTAGTGGACCTCCTGCATGTAGAGATCACTGGACCACAAGGGGGCACTAAACCCTATGTTCTAACTCAACTACAAACGCCAAGGAGACTCATAACAACTTCAATAATTACATGCCTGATGTACTACTGGGATAGCTTGATTATTCTCAACAAGGGGAAGCATAGCAGGACAGTTGCTGTGGATCCCAGAGGTTATCCTGGAACCATAAAGAATAGATCCAGAAAAGCAGTAGTTCCAGAGTTTCTGTATGATGGGAGTTTAAGGGCCACACTCTGGCTGGTCAGGGCTGATGTTGAACTGTGGGCACATAAACTGTTTTTTACTTACAGTGGCTATTTAGCAGTACCTTAGGAGGCAATGAGATAATACAGAGGATAAAGCCCCTGAAGACTACTTCTTAGTACTTCCACTGGTTCATACATCAGACTGGATGTTATTTCCTTTGCTCAGATACTGCTGCAAGGCCCAGAACAAAGAGCAGGTGCAGCATCATGTTCAGAGTAAGGAATAAGCTGAGACTGTCTGAAGTAGAGTCAGCATCTCAGAAGCAATTTAATAAAATGAAACCAATAGAACAAAACATTTCTCCTAAATGAACAATAAAATATCAAATAACTTTAGCTCTCATTTTTTATATATGCAAATGCCCCTCCCCATCACACAATACTCTAAAAGCCACATGCAAATCTGTTAGTGAGTATGTCACTGTTTTGTGAAACTGATCTGAAAAATTGTTTAGCTCTCAACCCTAACTGTTTACTTTTCTAGGGCCTTTCAGAAAATAAACATTTTCCTTTATAGCACTTGGCCTATAATTTTAGGGATACATTATCTATTAACATAAAAAATTCTATGCTGCCTTTATATATCATTCATTTTGTTTTTTCTTTATGATGATTTATTTATTCATTCAACATTTACTCAATACCTACTGTAGTAGATATGTCAAAGCCATATCCCTTTAGCCTTCCTGGAGATTATCTACAGATTCATTAAACAGTTCCCACTTAAACATCTGGGACCCTCTGCCTAAAGGCTTTATCTTGCTGTTGGCAGAGGGTGAAAGATAGACCAGAAGTGCTGAGGAATTAATGTTCCCTGTAAGAAACATCAACAAATGAGAGTTGGGAGCTAGTAGATAAATACCTCAGATTCTCTTCACCCTTGGTGGAATAATTCTGAGGGAGTTCCACACAGGATCTCAGAAAGTTCTCACGGGGTTAAGCTCCAGTTGCACCCAAGGGTAACCTACTCAATGACACAGTCTTTACTGGCTGCCTTCTCTTTGCTCTCTCTCTTTCCTGATCCCTCACCTGTGTTTCTTGGGATATAGCCAAAGAAATTACTTCTGTATATTCAAACTAAGACATCTACTCTGCTTGAGGCACTGGTCTACATGCTGGGTAGTCAGTGGTTCATGAGGCAGAAAAATGTTCTCCTTTCATGGAGCTTACCTTCTAGTGGAAGCAGCAGAGATGAACCAAGTAAAATTCAGAACTAGGATGTATCAGGAGTTCTAAAGAATAAATATGTATACAGGCTAATGAGACAGAACATGGTTACACAGAGTCTTTTGGAAGAAATATTTGAACAAAAGTAGAAAATGGAGAAGGGGTGAGCTTTGCTATGATCTTTGGGGAAGCAGACCAGGTGGAGAACCTAGCAAGACCAAATCCTGTGTCAGAAAGAGGTAGAGCAATTCAGGGAGAAGTAAGGTTAGTTTGGCTGGACAATAGAAAACAAAAAAGAAAATGCAGGAGTTTAGACCCAGAAACACGAGAAGCACTGATATATACCAAAATGTTTATCTTTAATATTTGTATCTACATTTTAATTGGTTCTCATGTTTCTATACACAGTTAGTACAATAGTAATTCACTGTGGAATGTATTTTCATTCATTCAACAAACATTTACTACACATTTACTAGGCATAGGCCCTGTTTTAGAATTGCTGGAAAAGGAACTAAGCAAAGTCGAATCATTGTTTTCATGAGGCTAATATTCTAGAGCATAGGAAAACGCAAAAACCCTCCCCTTACATTTTAGATGACTGTTATTAACCATGATCCTTTAAGTCATCTTTTCCTTTACCAGTGAACTTTTGGCTCAATTTCATATCTTCTAATAAGTTTCAGTTATTACAACTGAATATAATCCTGTTTAATATTTCAAATTCATCACCTATCTAAAACTCTCTCCTTCCCCTAACTCTTCTAGATTCTAATTCTTCCAGTGGAAAAAGAAAATATGTGCTGACTAGATACAATAATTATGATTATTGCTCTCAGTGGATCCATTTCTGTCTGATCAAATTGTCTTCCCGTAGACATCTGTGGTTTTCCTAAAGTGATGGTCAACCTTTCCCTGACCCTTCTATGGAACACTCTCTTAGAGAGAGGCAGCTGAGTCTTCTTTTGGCTTTGCCAGTGGTCTAGGCTTCCAAACCTTTCTTCATATTAGGGATCCCAGTACTTGGCTAGGAACCCCACAACTCCTGGATTCTATTAACCTTCATTATCCTACACATGTGGAGTCATCAGAACCATTAAAGTCTTTGTCTTCACTCTCCGTGGGTTGCAGGTAACAACACAATTACACAATGCTTTCAAGCCTGCTCTATCGACCACTTTAGAGACATCCATGCCTTTGGAAATTACTGGACTACAAGAAGACACTAGACCCTATGTTCAGACACCACTTCCAACTCCAGGGAACCTGTGTCAAAAACTTCCAAGAACTAAGACAAAATTCTATAATCAGAAAGTTTGCAGATTCTAAACCTTGGTAAATATCCATCCTGAGATGATAGCCTCCCTTTCTTAAAGCAGCACAAGGTATCACAGGTCATCTTCTCTTGGA
Organism: Panthera pardus; assembly: GCF_024362965.1. Taxonomy (NCBI): domain Eukaryota; kingdom Metazoa; phylum Chordata; class Mammalia; order Carnivora; family Felidae; genus Panthera; species Panthera pardus. The sequence continues at coordinate 38,238,537 of NW_026526821.1, forward strand.
GGGCTACAAAATTTGGCCTTGGAGCTCAAGAAATCATACCTCCTCTCTTAGCCATGATAGGAGAATTGTAGCTGATCCTGTAAGCATCCCAGTGTCATTCCCTCATACTTACCACACTCACTACACACTCAGCATTCTAGTGCACGCAGCTATGAGTTTCAGCTAAGGGTTTTCAGCCACATGAAGTGCCACCAGAAATGCTGAGGGGTTGACATTGCTGAGAAATGAGGGATTGGAGTTGGTGTACAGATACCCTAGCTTCCACATCCTCCTGATGGGACAACTCTGAGATGGGTTCTACACTGCCTCCTAGTATTCCCCAGCAGGACTGAGATTCAATTGTTTCAGTAACTACCTGCTCCATAATACACTCTTTATTGGATTTCTTTCCCTTTCTCACTCCCTCACAGCCCTATTGGGATTTCCTGAAATCATATCCCAAATAAGTCACTTACATGCAAAATCTGCTTTAGGAGGAACCCAAACCAAAATGAGAAGAAAAAAACTTCTATCATGAACCCAGTTACTCCCCCAAGAAACCAACAGAGTACTACATTTTATTTGTCCTTCTCAGCTTGGGGAATTACCTATAATTATGGTTCATCAGGAAAAACTCCACTCAATACTAGATAGGTTAATTTCTATTCATACCTATATTTATATTTCTGTACTTATGTAAATATACAAATATCTAACACATATCTGGACACTTAAGTCATAATAAAATATCTTAGAGCTTTTCAGTCTCAAGGTCTTACAAATATTTCCCAGCAGTTCTACATCATGCTGTCCTCATCTCTAAAAGCATTTGGATTTCGTCATGCTCAATGCCTCTTCCCACAGAAGTCTCTTCAGCTCTATGAAGGTTCTGGAACTCCCACCATAAGGGGCCAAACATCAGAGTGTTTTTTCTTCTGCAACATTCCTCTAAGGATTAATGAATGAAAGAACTGGGAAAGGAAGAGAGCTAGATGCCCCCTTCCAGCTCCAGTGACAAAGCAAAGCCAACTATATGTACCAGTGGACAGATGGTCTTTGAAGCATTTCTAATGCCAGGAATGATTAGGCAAATGTTCTCTGTGCCTCAGCTTTTCATGTAGGATACACTTTTAATCTTTGACTTCATAGGATAAGTGATACTCATGGCACCAATTTAAAGACATAGTTTAAGGAATTTATCAGGAAGCAAAGAGGTATATACTAGGATCTTATTTTGCGGTATTCTTTTGGCCCATCAGGGCACCAGTAGCAATGACTGAGCTGTGCTACACATATTCTCAACCTCTCAACCAACCTATTCTTCCTGAAAAGAAATTCAGGAAAATATCAGTGCCAGTTTCACCTTCACCTAAAAAGACAAAGGCAAAAACACTCTTGATTTAATTGGAGAAGCCCCAAGATGGAGGGCACCTGCTCATCTCAGGATCAAGGATTCTTGCTTTATTCTGCATCTTCAACTTCATTCTCACAAACTGATTACTTTTTCCTGCCTATGGAGAGCCTTGGCTCAAAATCAGAGTTTCTAACTCCCAAAACTGTTCGTATTCATAGTGATTTTTATGACCAATCTCACAGACACTGGGAATTATCCATAGGAATCTCACCTGCCCCTGGTACAATGCAGATTATCAGAGCAGTGCCTCATTAGCCAAAATCCTTATTTTCAGAATCAGAGCTCATAATCTTGCCATCTTGTACAGACTGGATTTCATATTTAGTATTTTTTCTAATGGAAATTCCCAATATTTATCTACTTCATAGCAATTGACTTTGCTTTGGGACTAGGTATTTAACCAAAACAATCAAACAATCATGATTATGCTAAGGAAATAGTAAAAGGAGAGATGATAGCAACTCTTTCAACTAAATGATATGGCAGTTATATTTCCCTTTGGTTTTTGAGTGGTTCATTTTATCTGGTCTAGATAGTGGCAAGCTAGGATCAAAATATCTCAAAATGTTCCAAGACATTTAAGTCAGAAGAAAATATTGTATAGATCTTCTACCCCAGGGGCTTCACAAGTATAGATTTCAGTTCCCAGAAATAGTGAAACTTGATGTTTTGGTGAGGAAACAGACAAATAGGCAAATAAAAACCCCAGACTTAATTATCAACCAGATGGGAAAAATATTTAGTGAGGCAGTAGGGAAAGAGAAACTAGTGTTTTTATTCCTCAATCTTTCTTAGGGTGGTTCTGATATGAAGATTCTCTATTTGGCTTTCATCTACTCCTTTCAGCCTTCTTGCGACATTAGAGCTAGAGCCCCTCGTTCAAGGTCTCATCAATTAATACTTTCCATAGACACAGTTTCCCCTGCTATTGGTGCCAGTGTCCTGTTTCTGCTCCTCAAAGAATTTAAGTTCCCAATTAAAAAATAAGAGGTACAAGTTTACTAGGTGTTCTGCACCAACCTTCACGTTCAGGTAGTGATGGATCCATTAGCATCAACGTCCAGTCTTCCTGCTTTCAGTTGATCACACATTGTTCCTCGTGGCATTAGCACCTAATGTAAGAAAGATTAGGGTCCAGGCAACATGCACGCAGAGCTCTGTTTCTAACATTTGCATCCTGGCTGTATCTTTCTCCAGACCTGTCCAAGGCAACGGTATCCTTGAGCACAGAAATGGCTCTAGGCTGGAAATACCAGGATGTGATGGTGGAATACAGTTAGTTTTCACTGACCTGGAGGTTGTTCTTCCCCCAGGGGGGAGAAAAAAACAACCACATTTTTTCTTATTCTGAGCAACCCAAACTGAAATTGACCATTTAGGATCATATCATGCAGGAAACAGAATCTTCTCTGTGAGTTTTGGCAATCACTAGGGTCTTGGCCCTGGTACCTGGGTGGTACTTGAACACCCCACCTGAGACCACTGATGGTAACCTCGGCTTGGAGAAAGCCACCTCAGGGACTGAACTATGACCCTTTCAAAAGCAGGGCAAAGCCCAGGTCACTAGCAGTAGCTGCCTTAGAGTGTGGCTGTGTGTAGAGAAATGGGGAAACTGGAAACAGAGGACACTCTACCAGGGATGCTTAGGTGCAGGTAGTGGGCTCATTACCAAGAATGTGCCACCCACAGCAAACAACTTCAGTCATCAAACGATAGCGCTGAGTAGAGAGCAATGCAGTGTGTATCAATAGCATGAAACAAAAGAGCCATAAAGCCCAGAGAATTAGACGCCTGCGCTGACACCCAACAGAGAAGGCAGCTGGTAAGCCACCACATCAGCAATTTTGGTGAATGCTGTCATTAGTGGTATTCTGCTTACCCTTATCTGGCCTTTGTTAAAGAATGAACCCTGTCCAGACCCTGTAGCAATTGGAACTTCCAGAACAGAACTGGGGCAATCAATAAACTGCTTACGTACTCCTTTATTAAACAGAGTCTACCAAAGAGAAGGGGCTGCATGACAAACTCTCTGAAATTGCCTCAGATTTGCTAATGGTCTGGGCTAGAGAACACCCCTCTTGGATGCCCCATACTTTTATCCCGTTGGCAGACCTGCTTTAGGTTTGGGGAAAGCTCAGGAGTGGAACAAAAAATTAAAGCAATTCTTTCTGTGGGGTAATTCTTTTTGTTTGCTAAATATATTAATGGGAAGCATAGGGCTGACACCTTACTTAAAGGAATAAATTATGCTAACGTGCTTCAAAAGCCTTTATTATGGCATGTTAATTGTTATTCATCTGTTTTTCTTAAGGAATCAGCTTTAAATAAGTCCTTCAATGTCCTGTGTTTATTTTATTTTATATACTTGAAATGCCATTAAACTGTCTTTCTAGAGAGACTTATCCATAAGTCAGATGCTACTCTGCCACAGTAAAACAAAGTTTTATTATAGACTTCTGGCTCAGAGGGACACTGGCTATTTTAGGAACCACATCCCAGCACACCAACCAGAATGCTCAAGTCTTGACAAGTATACAATTCACCAAAAAGGGGTCATTGCCCCCTTTCTTACCAGCAATTTAGGGTGAGTCCCACTCCCCACTTTTCTGTGTTCTGACAGAAAAAAAAAATTACCCGCAAACATCTCTGGCTGAGGTGCTTCAGTGTTTCAGAATTAGAGAGTTATAGAAAATAAGAATCAAGTTCATTAAATGTTTCCTCTGGTATATAAAGTCTACTACCAATCCGTCCTGAGGCAAAGAAGCGGTATTTGAGGTTATATGGAATGTAAATACTAAGTGCCAGGCAAAGGTGCCTAACCACATGCCCAGGCTGTAAAGGGGTCCAGATGAGCTGGCTCAGATCATTGCTCAGATCGCCTGTGCAAGATTGCAACTAATAATTAGGATCACATTAAAAAGCTCCTGTCGGAAAAAGAAAGGAATGCATGCCCCGTGACTTGACATGATTGTGTTCTAACACTGTGCTCCCAGGAGTCCCTTCTTTCATAAGGTCTGTTGGTAGGAAAATCTATACTTCTCTATGGAGGCCCATGTTTTACTAAATGAATATATTTTCTTTGATAAAATACCTATGTTGTTTTCCAGAAAGACACTGTCATTTCTTTAAGTGAGTAAACATTCTGCAACCTTTCTCATTGCCTTGATCTTTTATTCTGGTCACCCCCTCAAAATAAACATTTTAAGTGGTGAGCTCTAAGGGTGGCATTTTCCCTACTGCTAAGGAGCATGCCTTTTTCATTTACAGCTGGCAATGGTCCACTATGAGATTGTAGGAGATTCCACAAAAACATCCACAAAAATTACAGACCCAGAGATTTCTGTTTCTCTGTCTATAAAAATGAGGATGGGCTAAGGTAGAATAAATTTTAAAATCACTTTTGATTTGAATAGGTTAAAAATGATCTTTGGGGGGGGGGGTGCCTGAGTGGCTAAGTCAGCTGAGCATCCAACTCTTGATTTCGGCCCAGGTCATGATCCCAGGGTGGTGGGATCGAGCCTCACTCCACTCAGCGTGGAGCCTGCTTAGGAGTCTCTCTCTGTCTCCCTCTGCACCTCTCCCTCCCTCGTGCATTCTCTTTCTCAAAAAAAAAAATGTTTTTTAATAAAAATAAATAAAAAATATAGAATTAACATGATCTCTGGTAAGACAAAGAGCTCCTCTGTTCTCCAATCCATTATGCATCTTCTTGGGAATGTAACCTAAGACAGATAAAGAATTTTTTTGAAGAATTTGATTCCAAAACCTTACTCAGAAACCCTCCCCAATTATGTTATCAAGGAGGTTGCCCTATAGGGAAGGAAAAATTCTTCCCCTACCCATAAAGGTCTTCCAGCTGGGCGAAGAATTAAACTGACATAAGACAGATTAGTGGGAGAAAAAGCCAAAATTTTATTATGTACACACGGAGGCCTAGTAATGAAATTCAGACCCAAACAAATGACCAAAGCAGGCAGTTTATATATGCAGTTTAGACAAAGAGACAATAAATTTGTGAGGGATTGACAGGAGAAAAAAATGTTTGGGAGTTTTAATTAGTAAGGAATTCTAAGTGGAATTTGTGCTGAGGTAGTTGGCTAGTAAAAAAAGTAATAAGGGTAGTTTCTATAGCATTCTTGGCTCTAAGTTTCCCATCTGTGGTGATAAGGATGTCTCTTTACCTCCCGGTACAAGAAAGGTGCCTTCCACTTGGGAAATTTATTTCTTGCTTCCAGGGGGACAGAGGAGAGCCAAGTGTTCTTCTTACACAGGTTGTCTCTTAAGTAACTTGAATTTAAAATAATCGATATGCCAAAATGGCACATTTGGGGGCAGCCAGCCCTTGGCCCCTACAGCCCATTTTTTTGGGCTGAAGTTTTCTATGCATGGTTTCAGGCTAAATACCTTTTGTTAGGTCATTAGAGAGGGAGATGGGAAACAAATGATACTGTCTAGAAATTTCTGTTGGAAATGAGAACGCTAAGATGCAGAAAGAGTAAGTGAATTTCTCAACTTCACACAGGTAGAGAACTGTGTTGGGGCTTTTGACCACACATCTGCGTACTTCTCCGTGAATGCCTATCTCATGCAGGCACAGTGCATGGTGGTAGGAATCTTAGGGATGTAGAAGACAATATCCTGCTTGGAATCATGTTATGTAGGTAAAGAGACTTCTAACAACAACAACATAAGGGGCAATTGTCATAGGGTGTATCTTATAAGCATATTGGCATGGGTGGCCCCATGGTGTGGTGTTGCACATTAGAGATTGCCTGTAGGGCCAGGGAAGATTCCTCAAAGAGGGTAATATCTGAGCTGAGTCCTGAAGGAAGAATAGGATTTAAAGAGCTGAATATAAGCACTCCAGACAGAGAATACACAAGTCGAAGGGAACCTGAAGCCATGGCAAGCCTGACAGAGAAGAGCAATGCCAGCAGGTGGCCATAGGTGGGCTATTGTGCACAGGATGAAGGGGCTGGCAAACGACACCGCTCGAGAGGTACACTGCCCAGAACATGAGTAGCCCTGCTTAACAGATGTACTGAAGGACTTCTCATCCTCCTGGCCTAACTTCTGCCATACCTGATACCTCTCTATTGATATCCATGGTCTCAATGAGAGGGTTGGCAGCAGCAGGGAAATTCCAGAAATGCTAAGAGATTTTCTAGGCCTGGGTGAATGGTGAGATGGAAGAAATAAGGAACAGGGGGTATAATTAAAGAAATCACCTCAGCAGATACAGAAAGGTAAGATATCTTTGTTTCTACACCAACTTAAATTTTCTCACTAAAATGAGACTTCCCCGGTGAATTAGCCTGGGTGCTGGAGGAGAATGGAGAAGGCTAACATAGCTATTTTGGGTCATACTAGGGAGAACCAAGCAGAGACATAAAAACACTGAATAGCCTGATTAGGATGGGATCTATAAATATAACCCCTAATGCAGTGTTTCAGGGAAGGTCACTTGAATGTACATGTGTTGAGTACCGTGGGAGCAGAGACTAGCAGGCAAGGCCAGTGTTCATGCCTCTACACTAGGAAGTAGCCCGCCCCATCCTAGGCCATTAAGGTAATAGTACCTGCAACATCTATTCGCAGGGTGGTGGGGAAATTAGGAGTGCCATTGTTCAATGGGAAGTATTTTTGTTTGATTATTTATATGTTTATATATATATATGTAAATATATATATTTATATATTTACATGTTTATATATATTTAATAAGATGATAAACACCAACTACAAAATCCGGGTCCTCCTCCAAACTTACTATTAATCACATTCTGGAAACCAACCCCTAGTACTTCACCGTACCAGGAAATTGTAGGAATAATTCCTGGAAAAATTTTTACAAGAAACATATCTTCCTCCTCATTGAATAAGGACTATGAGTGACAGAATATTTACTCAGCAGAGAAGGTGGTATGCATTTCTACAGAAAGTTCTGGCTACAGCACACCCGTGCTGGTAGCAAAGCCGTGACTGACATCCTACGGGGTGGTTTTTGTGGGGTTCATGCAAATGAAGCAGGAGCAGTGACTGTGGCAGGCTTCTCATCAACAAAGTGATATGCCAGTAATTAGGTTTCAACTGACTCACATCCCATTCTAAGCATTAATTGGGGGAAAATATGCAGATTGCTAGTTAATAATAGAACAGTTTTAGTTCCAGAGTCATTTTCTTCCTGTTCATCAATTTGTTTGATTGCTTGTGTGGCAAACACTTGATCTTCCCTGTGTGTGTTTAGCTATTTGAGACTTTTTTAAAAACCAGCTATTTATTAATTAGAGATGTCTTTAAAGCACAATGGTAGGTCCTTTATGGCCCATGGAAGATTATTTTGAAAATTGGAAGCCAGGGGTGACATGGGGTTTCAGAGAATAGAGTGGGTGTGGGAGAATAATGTGTGTCTTCCATTTGTGTGAAGGGGAAGAGGAGACAAGACTCAGATTCTTGAAATAAATATGTGTTAACGATTCAAAGTATAATGTACCCTACTATTTACCCACTTTTAGGCAGATATTAGAATTAGGCAGAATTCAAGAGATTCTACTGCTGCTGGTCACTGGACCACACTTTGAGTAGAACTAGAGAGTACACGTGTCACAAAAGCATTTAATTCACAAAACTGAAAGTTTTAAACAAAGTGCATTTCTGAAACACACACACTCCCACAGTATCTGCAGAGAATACACTCCAGTTTGCAAATACTGATATAGGGGCATATCAGTATGGGTGGCTTAGTCGAGTAAGTGTCAGACTCTTGGTTTCAGTTTGGGTCATGATCTCACAGTGAGATCGAGCCTCACATTGGGCTCTGTGCTGACAGGGCAGAGCCTGCTTGGGATTCTCTCTCTCCTCTCTCTTTGCCCCTCCCCCTCTCTCTCTTTCAAAATAAATAAATAAACATTCAAATACCTATATAAACAAAATTAGGCAAGGGTGGGTATGAAGAAGCTTGCAGTGAGCCTAGGACAAATCAATGTTACTTTGAAACTGCCTTCCTTTGCCATTGCCTGGTTCCCAGGGAAGCCCCACTGAGAGATTTAAGAGTTGGTGTTGTCAGCCTGCATAACAAAGGAGTCCAGGACCAGTGCAATGGATATTATGAAACCTGCTCCATTCTCCAGTATTTTAAAAAAAATGACTCCAGGTCAAGCCAAACATTGATCATGAAGAAGGTGCTAGAAAACATTACCAAAGGCAAATCTCAGGGATTTAAAGAAAAGGGGAGGAGGGGAGTCCATAATTTCCTGGAAACAATAGGATAAAAGGCTAATTCTAGCAGAAGCACCTCTTTGTCGGGAAATAATTCTGATTTCGTAAAGCCATCATAAATGTGTGTTATGGCCCGGGTATTGTATTAAGAACGTGACTTCATTTAACCCTAACAATATCCAAATAATGCAAGCATTACTGTTATTTCCACTTCATGGAGGAGAAAATTGAGGCTCACAGAGGTAAAAAAAAAAATGCCTAAAATAAAAAAGATAGTATGTTGACCTAGCTAGGATTACAATCTTGCCGTCTTTCCTACCATCTCAAATACTTGACTGCTGGGTGTAGTCCTCTCTCCTCTCATGTGTTCACAATGATTTTGAGATTCCTTGGCAGCATCCCTTCCCCTTGCCTCATTTTCTATCTTCTAGTAACATAACAATCTTCCCAAAATAGGCTTAAGAATGATGGGCTCTACTAACTGCATCCTGGGGAGAATATAAACACACCAGCTAAAATTTTCCAGTGCTGAGCAGTTGCCCCAGAACTGAAGAGCTAATGCAGGGGGTTTAATCCATCGAGTGTCAGTCAGACTGTTGATTTCAGCTCAGGTCATAATCTCTGGGTTCACAGGATGGAGCCTGCATCAGGCTCTGTGCTGAGAATTCTCTCTCTCCCTCACTCTCTTCCCCTCCCCTGCTTGTGTGCACACACATGCACACACTCCCTCTCTCAAAATAAATAAATAAACTTAAAAAAAAAAAAAGAGAGAACAGCTAATTCAGGTTTCAGGTGCCTAAAAACCTGTAAGAGCTACATAACTTGAATATATAACTCTTATCCACATTTCTTGAATATTGATTTTACTAAAAATCTTATTGGTACATTTAGAGCAGTATTGTGTCCCCTAGGATATGCTTGACCGTAAGTAACATTAAATTTGATTAAAGTGGCTTCAAATGAAAAGTCAAGAAGTGGAGTCCTGGGTGGCCCAGTCAGTTGAGCATCCAACTTCAGCTCAGGTCGTGATATCATGGTTCGTGAGATCGAGGCTCAAGTTGGCTCTGCACTGACAGAGTGAAGCCTGCTTGGGATTCACTCTTACTCTCTCTCTGTCCTGCTACTGCTCATACTCTCTCTCTCTCTCTTTCTCTGTCTCTCTCTCAAAATAAAAATAAATAAACATTTAAAAAAAAAGTAAAGAGGTGGAAAACAAGATGTCCAGAGATAGGTGGTTAAAGGAAAGATCATTACCTCAGTGATGCCATCCAGGACCTAGGTTCTTTCTAACTGTTAATGTTCTTCCAGCCCACTGCCATTACCTCTCAGGCTTTCTCCACATGGTTGCAAGATGGCTGCTGCAGTACCTCCTTGCCACAGGATGCCAAGAGGGAAGGAGGAACTGTATAAGAAGAAAAGGGTTGTATTTTATCTAGGGGTAGAATCTTTCCTGGATGCCTTCTGATATTGGTAGTTTCAGTGGAGAACAGAATTGGCTCCACTAAATCAAGATCTGTTTCCTAGCTTTGGGCGCATAGTTGATTTGGGGGAAAAATGCATTCTGTTAGAGGGGTGAAGGAGAGCATGGCTGTGGGTAAAAATGGCTATCGTATATACCACCATCACTACTCCCCCTAATATCGAGCCCTTCTCCATATGGTCCTTGGTTGAGGGCTGTAGAGAATATATTAAGTTGGACAGCACTTGCCTCCTGGGAGTTCACAATGTAATCCAAATCCAAATGGCGCTGCAGAGATCAAACACCGGTGATGATAGAGGAGACCAGAAATCACAATCAAGGGAAAGTTAAAAAAAAAAAAAAAAGCTGCATATATTGTAGAGAGAAAATTCCTTATTCCGTCTTCCCAGATTTCATCTTGCAGTAAATGCTAATTCATGAGAAGGCTTTGATTTGTCAGATGAATATCTGATAGAATCAGAACGTGGGCAAGCCACATATTTGCATGTTTTAATTTTTGAGAGTTGCTCTACTAAATGAAAGAAAGAATTTTATCCTAGCCCTGAAGATTATTATGAGTGACTCACAATGAATGTTGCATCACTGGATATTAATAATAACGTTTTAAAAGTAGGCCTGCAGGCTGGATCTTTATTGGATTCTTTTCCAGTGCTATTCAAAGTTAGTGAGGATGTCGGCTTAGGATAAAAGGACATTTGTGAGTAATTGCTTATGTGCCACATAGACTCTCTGTGATTTGGAGCACTTGGGTTTGATTCACAATCTACACTGTGATTCCTGTTATATTCACAACTGCTTCTCTGGTTATGGGGCTTTTGATGACGTGCCTGCTTACTTCTACTCTGCATTGTCTTACGTAGTTTCCAAAACTCATAACTAAGGAAAAGTAATTTTTCTAACCTGTCTTTTTGCCCCAAATAAAGAGCCCATTTCAGGCCACTGGGCTCAGTTATACTCCTAGCCAGCTATCCTACCTGTATTGCCTGGTAAGATAATTCATTGAAAGCCCTTAATATGGCACCTGGGAGAGAGTCTGAAAAAATACTAGTTATCGGTTTCAGCGCTAAGATCCCCACAACCTTCAGGCCTTCACTTGGATACTCCAGTAGTTAGTGTGCCGACTCTGAAGCCAGAGTGCTCGGAGCCTTATCCTCTCTCCACCGCTTTCAGGCACCTTGCACAAGTTTCTTCCATCTCTTTACACTTCATCTCTCCCCTCTGAGAAATGGAGATAAGCAACACACTCTCCCCATTTTCATTTTTTAAGGATTAGATAAAAGAAGAGATCTAAGATACTGAAATTCAACGTGTTAGCTACTTAACTAGTTCTACTACCACCATCAAGGCTCCTGCTACTGTAACTAGTACTGTCGATACTACTTCTACTAATGATATTCTGCATCACTTCTGCTTTTGTTGGACACATATTTCCATCTTTTCTATCAACCTATGTTCTCCTGAGCCCCAGAATCCTTAAAGGCTGTGTAATAAATTATCCAAACACTCAGTGATGTAAAGCAAGGTTTTAACATTTTCATGGATTCTATGGATCAGGAATTTGGGCAGAATACTGTAAGGATAGCTTGTCTCTGCCCAACAGGGTCTGAGTCCTGAGCTAAAAGACTGGAAAGCCTGGATCCATGGGACATGAACTGGGGTACCCAAGACTGGGGCTACAATCACCCAGGCTTACTTCACTTACATGCCAGCACCTGGACTCAGAAAACAAACAGTCGAGGACTGGAACAGGTGAAGCTCTCTGGGCATCTATTTCTAATGCTATGGTCTCCCTACATGTCTCTTCAGTATGACAGCTTCAGGCAGGTGGGCTTTTAACACGGCAACCTGGGGATTCCAAAGTGTGTGTCTGGAGACAGAGAGCAAGACAGAAACTGTACTGCCTTCTATGACCTTGCTTTAGAAGTCACACAACATCCATTCTGTCAGAGTTTCCTGCCTACTAGTTTTAAGGAGAGAGAGCATGGATCCCACCTCTTCAGGAAGGAGTGCCAATGTCTCATTGTAAGAAGAGCATGTGACGTAAGTGTGGGCATAGATGTGGACGTCTTGGAAGCTAAAATCTGTCATGCCCTAATCAAACCCAATCATAAACATGAAGAACAACCATTCTTACCTCATGAAGATCTTATTTCTATTACACAATACGTTATTTTAGGGAAAAGAGAGTCTCTCCCTTCATCATTGGTCTCTTAGCCCTGCCCTTCCTCAAAGAGAGGAGAGGCTATATTTTCAGAAGTGTGTCCCACAGAGCTTGGTCCTGAGTTGAGAGCACTGGAGGAACTCAGTGTCACTTGCTGGTTGATGGCAAGTTCTCTCTGCTTAATGACTTGCGAACGCTTACTTTTCTGTTTCATAGTCACATCCTTAGGGTCCTTATTTTTCTCATTAATGGGAATTTTGTACCAGTTCTTAAGTTTTGAGTTTTTTGGAATTTCCCTTCTATCATCCATCTGATATATTCAACTGACATTTTCATCAAATCATTCCCAACCCCACAAATGGCTCCTTATTGTATCATATACAACTCAGATTTCTTAGCCTGTTTGTAAGAAGGGTCGTTTATTCATTTATCCCAGCTACTCAACAGCCTAGATTCTTTTTTTTTTTAAGTTTATTTATTTATTTTGAGAGAGTGCATAAGCAGGGGAGAGGCTGAAAGAGAGGGAGAATCCCAAACAGGGTCCGTGCTGCCAGCACAGAGCCCAACAAGGCTCAAACCCACAAAACCGTGAGATCGTGACGAGAGCTGGTCACTTAACTGACTGAGCCACCCAGGTGTCCCCGGCCTAGAATCTTAATTCACCATTAGATTTTCTACAATCACTCACTTTATCTTTATTCACACTATAATAATGCCCCACTTGGTGACTTCTTTTACATTTTCAAGTTTTTTGTCACTTTCAAACCAGGTTCAAACTCTTACCCTCCTGAAGAAATTCTTTTCATTCATTTGTACACTCACTGACACTAACAACACTGACACATACCTAACATACAACACCAACACATACACATATCTAAGACAAAATCATTTTGTGAGATAGTTTTAAATTATTGAAATGTTGCATCATAACTGCAGCTATGTTACCTACAAATACTCGTCCTGTCAAACCTAACTATAGGATTCTTTATTTCTAAGGCAACTTTGGTATTTTTATGCTACAGTCACCTCAGATTACATCCTATATTATATATTAAATATATTTACTGCCCAGTGGATTATATTGCTTGACAGAGAGTCTGGGTTATGAATGGACACTATTGAAAAACACACACACACAGACTCCAAATCGATTGATATAAACATTTTACTGGAGAAGGAACACAGAACTTGGTCTAATCATAAACTACATGTCACTAGAGAAAAAAGAACTTGTCATGTCTCAGAGAACTTGGATATGTTTTCTCTCCTTCCTTATTCTTTATATTGGCCTACTCTGTGTGTGTTTGACAATGGCTAATGGTACGCATTTTCCCCTTGTTTTAGGGGAGAAAACTTTGGAAGAATTCTCAAGAAAGGAGGCACAGTGGAGTTTGGTAACAATTGTGTGGAGGTCATGGCCTGATGAAACTGTGGATCTGTGTTGGATTTGGCCATGCCACCTGCCTTGGATCTCTGGAATCACTCCCTCTTACCATTCTGTGACACAGCCCCTAGTATGATAATATGCTTTGGAGTAAGGGCCAGTGTACCTTCACGAAAATGGGTGTGATGCTTTGTAATGTATCAATATGGCTAGGCTGAACTGCACTTCCCAGAGTTCCCTTCCTCTGTTTCTGGTTCAGACAAGCCACCAGATGGGCACCTGGGTGGCTCAGTCCATTGAGCATCTGACTCTTGATTTTGGCTCAAGTCACGATCTCATGGTCATGAGATCGAGCCCCTCATTAGGCTCTGTGCTGGGCATGGAGCCTGCTTAGGATTTTTTCTCTCTCTCTCTTTGTCCCTCTCCCCTCTCCCCTCAAACAAACAAACAAAAACCAAATAATGATAGGCCATCAGAGATATTTTCTTAGAAGATAGGTTGCCGGAGGTGATGCCTTAGCCATATGCTTTTGCTTTTGAAAGGTTGGGGAAGATGCTTTTGTCACTCACACTCCTTGTCATTAATCTAGCAGCTCACCTTGTTGCTGTGGGAAGGCAGCTGTGTCTCCACCTTTCCCTGGATTCCTTCAACTTCTTCCACTCTTGGGCCAGGTGTGTGTTCAGCTTATGACAATGAGCTCCAGTTTCTGCAGGACACCTACGCCACAAAACTGGGAGGCGATAAGACTGCCATGGTTCCAGTTCTTCCTTGTGGGCTCTCACCTGCCCATTATGTTTCCCACTTTACTTCCAATTTCCTTTCCCAACTGCCTGCCCTGGGGACTTCAAGTTTCAGCATCAGATGCAAAAACAATAGTCTTACAGAGACTGTTTAATGAGCTGCCACATGAGTTGTTACAGGTCAAATCCCTGTAACAAATCCATATATATATAGATATATATAATCCTAGTGGTTCTGCTTCTCTGATTAAACCCTGACTGAGACAGTGGGTTTTACATATTATTTATCATAAAATGGAAAACACATCAGGTTTCAAGAATAATGTATCCTTTCTAAGTGGAGAAAAGAGGATGTAGAGTTTGGGAGTTCTGTCAAAATTTAGGACTCTAGACCTCCAGGGCACAGGTTACCCTTCCAAAATATTTCATCCCTTTATGTCTGTATGTAGCAAGAAAAATAAATCTAAGCTAAGTGAAGCAGTATACTAAACTATGGTAAGTCTCTTTACATTTGATCTTTGGGAGATGAAACTATTTTTCACTGAGATTTTTTTCCCTAAAGAAATTCATTCTTTGTAGCTATTCACCTCATATCAGAGAGATGTCTTCCCAAACTGTTCTATTCTCTCTCATTATCAAACTGCATATCAAAGAGGCTCCATCTATGTATTTATTTATTCAGAACTTGCTTTTGAATCGAAAGTTTTTTCAGTTTAAAAAGAATTTTCCTGCACTGCACCCCGAGGAGAGAAATCAATCTCAACATTTGAGAAAAGCAGAGAAGGTTTTGCTAAGCTTGTGGCTCTGAGACCAGAACCGTGTATGTTGTGGGGACATTTGATTCCATGTCGTTCCCCCTATGAAAGAACATTGCAGAAAAACCTAATAATAAATCCACTGGCTTTCCAAAGCTATTTACAATTTTCTGTACTATTGAAGGCAGTCAAGCAAAGGCAAACTTTGTTTGCCAACTTCTCATTCCATGACTGGTGGCTGGAAAACCAGTCATGGTGGCCTCCTGCCAGAATGTGCTGACATGTGTTAAATTCTTACAGTCTGATTCCCACAAGCTCCAAGTCACCATTTCTTCCTATCATGTTGATAAGCATTAACTATTTCCAACATGTGTCATGAGAGTGCACTATGTACATATCCCCCATCCATTACATGTGTTGTTTGGAGTCCATTGGTTATATGGGATGAAATGGTGGATTGGAATCCTTTTCTCTTTTTTTTTTTTTGCTTATTTGTTGTGTTGCTTTTGCTTCTGTTCCTTGAAGCTACAGAACTATAACAGCAGCCACTTTTGGGGGGAAGGTGAGAAAGTGTCATTACTACTAATCAAAGACTGTTCAGGATCCCTCCTGGAATCTTGAATCTGGAAAGGGTCAAGAAGGACTCCTTTATCTTCCCGCACCTCTCTTGACTGGTAGTATGCAATCTAAGATGATTGGGAGATGGTTATGCTGCTATGGAATCAACTAGAAGTCAAATATTGGTGGATCTGGAATCCAAGCAATAAACAACCTTCATCCTTAAGACACCCAAATAGGATCTGAAAAGTTATAGTTTCAGGAGTTTCTGAGGACACCCAGAATTTTGGAGAAAGCACCAGCTTTGTTACTGGCCTGACCTGGCTCAGATTACTGCCCAAAATTACTTTTGATTTTTCCACTAGGCAGAAATGTAGCCTCTAAGCCTCAATATACCAATTTGTAAATGTGAGATGGTAATGCCTACCTTTCAAAGTGGTTGTAAAGATCAAAAATAATATAAGGAAATCACGTGGCCCAAGTTCCACACATCCTAGATCATGCTGTGGAATTTGGGCAAACTTATCAAAGAATTTGTTCTTTGTGATTGCCACTTGGTAAGGACCTGCACACTGACGAGAAGGGATGACAGGAAGCACCTGGAAGAAGTTTCTGAGAGTTATCAATAGAAATCAATACCATGAAGTGACAATGGGTAGGTCACTACTCACCTCATTCTATATGGTGTATATTTGGTATGCCTTGCCCCTTGTTATATTAATATCTCTGAACTGTTGAGACTAGTCAAACAGTATGCTAAGCATCTGAGATCTCCTGAAGAAATGACTTCCCTTAGATTATGTCGGTGACAAGTAAACCAGATATCTGTCTCAGATGGGGAAAGTCTCCTTGCTCTCTTTTGACACATGGCTTAAGTCCTTTACTTTCAACAAACATTCGGTGAGCCTCCCTAGAGCAGTTTTGGTGATCTGTGAGCTAAGTGAGTGGGCTTGGATGCGTGAGTATCTCACACCCATTTCAGCAAAGCCTTTTCCATCACTTTCAGGGAATAGAGGAAGGGTTTCAAACATTTTGACATCATAACCGCACACAACACAGGAAATAAAGAAGATGGGTCTTTGAATAAGCTGGTTTTGCTCTGTGGAAAATTCCTGCTTATTTCTCGCCTATGGCTTGGTAAATTAGGATAGCATTTCATACTGAACATTGGGTCTTGGATATGCATGTCTTATATAGCTTTAATAGTATTCTTGGATTCCAATAGGACAAATTGGATGTATGGAAGATTGGTTGATTGACTGATTCATTCATTCATTCTTGGGGATCCTGGAATGATTGGTGATCTTGGTCCCTGCTCCAACTCTTGCTAGCATCACAGGTGACGCTGATGTCTGGTCTTTTCTGTAAACAGAAAAGTAACCTCCTTAATTCCAGTGACCTTCACCTCCACTGAACTTCAACTCCACACTCTCAAGACAATACTAAGAACCTGAAGCTTAGCCACCTCTAAAATCCTATTCCCTAGCTACAAAATTAACACTTATGCTTCCTAGCCCTCTCTACATCAGTCCTTTGACCTCATTGTTCTTACTTTCTGCCTGTCCTCCTGAGACCCCATTATACATCACTTCAGCTAGCTAATTATCTTTATCTTTAATTCCATCAAACCATCTTATAAAATTCCAAATGTAGATCCCTCCAAGCTTCTTTTCCTTCCCACCAAGTTGTTATTGAGCACCACTGGAGAAAGTTATAATTATTATCGTTCATGCCACTCAGCCAGTGCTCACCGCTATGCAATGATCCTATTACGTGTCCTGAGTCAATGTTCTTTTGCTCCAAACTTCACAAGCTCCTCTCAAGCTATCTCTCTTTCTAAAATATTTCCTCCATGGGGCACCTGGAGGCTCAGTCGGTTGTGTCCAACTTCGGCTCAGGTCATGATCTTGTGGTTTGTGAGTTTGAGCCCCATGTGGGGCTCTGTGCTGACAGCTCAGAGCCTGGAGCCTGCTTCAGATTCTGTGTCTCCCTCTCTCTCTGCCCTTCCCCCACTTGCACTCTATCTCTCTTTCTCTCTCAAAAGTAAATAAACATTAAAAAAAATGTTAATGTTTCCTCCTTGAGGGAAATAAGCATAATTATATCTACACAGATACTGCCCAATCCCCATAGCCCCAGTGCCTACCATAGTACCTAGCACATTGTAGGATAATCAGTAAACATTTGATGAATGAATAGGGAGCTACCACACTCTTGAGTCTATCAGAGGATAATTCTTCATGCTCCACAAATAAAACTAAGAGTTGAGTTCTAACTATTTCATCTGTTCTTATACCATGGCAATCATCCCAATCCACTATCACCATAATTCTTTAATTTGTGCATTTCAAATACTTTAATCTCTCATTTTTCTCTTATAAATTTTCAACTCTTTGTTCTCCAATATTTCCTTCCTCTTGGTGTATACTTACTCAACTTTCTCCATGTAAAGAAACCGTCATTCATTCCTTTATCCTCCTATTCTTCTCACAGCCATTTATTTGCACAGCAGTCACTCCATTTCCCCACTTCCCTTAGATTTTCTACCCTTTGCAATATGCTGAACATATTCAATATTCCACTTGATGTCTTCTCATTAGGATTATAAAATTCCAAACCAAAAAGATACTTGTTAGTTCTTAGGTTGCTAGACCTCTTCATCTTTGGTTCTCTAATATTTCCAGTTCTTCTTTATCAGTTTACTGTGTGGGCTGCTTCAATTAAATCTGGTGTTTTAAACTATTTAATATAAATGTAAATATAAAATGTTTATTTTATATTTAAACTTCAATTAAACTCTGGTGTTTTAAACTATTCCTCATCTAGAATGATCTCATCTACAAATGTGATTTAATTTATATCTCCTAAAGTTCATTCCCTACCACAGATTTCTATCCTTCCAGTAGGGATCTTAAACTCAACAAGTCCAAAATTGAACTAAATATCTAATCCCCCCAAAACTGACCTACCACTTTACCTCCCAAGGCATAAACATAAGGGTTACCCCAGACTCCTTCCCCATCCTCACCACTTATCATCATCTCCTTAGTTCGGCCACTTCAAACCCCTAATATCTCCCTAATCAAGTACTTCTGAAAGTGTGCTCTGGTCATATAAGCTAGAAAATGCTTCATATTTTATGTTTCTCTTGGGACATCAAAGGAACTAAAGATTCCAATAGTAAACCAGGTCTTCAATTTTGTTTAACCCAGCATTTTCAAACTTACAACCACCACTCCCATTGCCCATACCTAGAGGAAATTTACAGAATTGAAGGCTCCTAGAGACACAATTTGGAAACTATTGTTCTTTGTCCTGTCTCCACTCTCACTGTATAATAGATACTGTTAGTTGTTTGCCCAGATCCCCTATGATCTTTTTACCAGCTGCATGCCACCATTGTCCAACCTCTATGTTTTCATCAAAAGCCCATACCTTTGACCTTCAGAGGATTGTCTTTGGGGATAGGAATGGTGTTGTACTCCTGGTACAGAGCAGGAAGCAGATTCTAGACAAAGGATTTGTGTGCTTCCCATATAAAGGGAGCCAGAGCAACTCAGAGTTCCTATCTCCCTCAGGATAGCTTCCAGCCAATGACTAAACTGGTATGGAATACAGAGTGAGGTGTAATTTATGCTACAGAGCTCATGTGGGGATTAGACTGAGACTGTGACTATTCCTGAACTCACATCCTTATTTGACTTTTTTGCCTTCTCTGTTCTGTTTCCCATATTACTGCATGCATTCTGCCTATGTAAATCATTTGCAAATATATCCTGGCTCAGGGTCTGCTTCCTGCTGACCAGGAACACAATCTTTTATTTTGGCTGTCTCCATCTGTGATGTAAACTACCACCATAATCCATTAAATGATCTCTCTGCCTCTAGCCCCACCCTCTCTATTTCTTCCAGGATAAAATTTTTACCATGGCACCCTAGGGTATCCACCATGTAGTTCAGACCCAATTCTTCAGCTGTAGCTCCTCCTACTCTCCTTGGTGAACCTGCCGTATTTAGCCATACCAAAGCAACTGCTGTTTCCCAAGTATATAAAAGTCCATCAAGGCATCATAATATTGTTGAAGCTGTGTCTCCTGCCAGGAGTGGCCTCCTGCAACCTTTTTAGTTGGCAAATTCATACTCCCCCTTCAGAAGTATTTTCAATATCCCAGTGACCATTTCCTTAATGCTGCCCTTTGGCAGTAAAGCCCTCTGCCCTTCACCTCTACTAGTATTTGCACTTTGTAATTTAACTGTTTGTTGCATTGTCTGACTTCTTTTCTAATGTTGACCTTTCAGAAGGTTGAGCATTCTGAGGGAGTGATTCTTCGTCTCTTTCACCCCATAGGATCTCATTACATACAGGAGATGCTCAGTAAATATCTATTGCAACATAGAAATCACCTGTCCAGTAATTGATGATTCTTGAGCTCAGGATACCTTGTTATAGACATTGTGACCTAACTAATCTAAGAGAGCAGTTTTATTTTTAGTTATTCCTGCCTTCCACTTTGGAGATCACAAATTATGTAAATCAAAAAACACACAGGAAACACCCCCAAATGGAATATTTTATGTGTCAAATTGCTAGCAATAAGCTTCCTTGCCAAATTTATTTGAGCCCTTTAAAGAAATTAAACACAACTTAATACTTTGTGTGGAATATTTGGATTCTACATTCTTAGGCACTTAAATCTTACAAGGCTAAACAGTTAAAGCCCGTTTACAAAAGGACAGTTCTGTTACAGGAGTATGTTGGCAGTTCTCATTTTCTCTATTGAGGAGTGGATCTGGGATTTCAGCACTGATAAGTGCACAGGGCCACTAGTTCGTGACCTCAAAGTACCTTTCTTTGTGAGTTTGCCAAAGGCTTTATGAAGATAAATGCTATGTGTTCATGTTCCTGAGAGGCAGTTTCTTTAAAAAGCAAAATTAGTAGTTTCCCCAGTGCCCTTTGTCCTCAATTTTCAATACCCGCTATGACTTTGTAGATAGACCTGCAACTTGTAGATTCTTCTTAATCTTATAAGCCTAAAATGGGAAACTGCACAATTTATTGTTCCTTTAGCCTTCTCTGTGACCTAAACACTAAAAATGTCATCTGACTTTTGTCTGGAACAGCATCCACCAGAAGGTCTCTCCTACTGAAGGCTTTCTGAGTTTGTCTACAGACTGCTGGCTTAAACAACAACAAAATAAAAATAAAATAAAAGCCATTCATCAAGTAAATGACCAGAAAACCTTGATTCCAATGCCTCTGTGAAATGTAATTTATTTTTATGGAAGTAAATATTTGTTAATTTATATGTGTATGTGCATGTGTAATGTGCCTAGAAGACCAAGCCTAAACAATTTTTTTGGATGTAGCGAAATATGGCTATCATTATTTCCAGTCCCCATTATCTTCACTTTTTTTCTTGTTTTTAGTCAATCTTTGGTATCAGTTAGCTCATGCCATGTAACAAACCACCCCAAAATTTAGTAGCTTATAACAATTATTATTTCTCATAATTCTGTAGGTGGGATGGGTGGTTGTGCTGACCCAAGTTGACTATGAATGCATCTATTGTGTTCTGTGGGTTGTCCAGGGAATCTTATTGATCTTAGCTGAATTCTTTCATGTGTCTACAACCTCAGTTGGGATTCTGGGGGAGACTTGAATTTGTTCTCTCTGTCTCATGCTGTTTCATACCAGCCTGGCATGTTGTCATGATGAAGGCAGAAGAACAAAAGAGAACAGAAGTGAGCAAGAACTTCTCACTTCTTCTCACTTCGGTGGGATCCATCTGAAGAACTTGTTCCTAATCAATTCCACCTACTCTGTTGGCCAAAGCAGGTCACAAGGCAGCCCAGATGCCAGGCGTAGCAAAACGACTCCTGCTATTCATGAGAAGAACTGCACAGTCACACTGCAAAGAGTGTGGACATAGGAGAAGGTAAAGGGTTGGGGCAATTTTAAAAGCAGTCTCCCTCCTTCAGCTTTTTCAGCTGCTATAACTTCAAGATTTCTAGTCTACACCCTCCTAAATACACCTTCTTGTTCTTAAAACCTGTGGTTGAAAGCTCACCAGGAAACAAGTTCATAGAAAGATAAATGTTTCTTAAAGCTAAATGTACATACTATCTGTCTATATGGAAAATACTGCTGAGGAACTACCCCACTCCTCAACACACACATACAACATAGACTATCTAAAATAAAGAACATATTGGGGTGCCTGGATGGCTGAGTTGGCTAAGCATCCAACTTTCGCTCGGGTCATGATCTCACAGTTTGTGAGTTCAAGCCCCATATCGGGCTCAGTGCTGACAGTGTGAAGCCTGCTTGGGATTCTCTCTCTCTCCCTCTCTCTCTCTGCCCTTCCCCAGCTCCCGCTCTCTCTCTCTCTCTCTCAAAATAAATAAATTTTAAAAAGAAAAGAAAAAGAAAATATCATAGGTAAGCAAGTAGTTCCAAGAAGCATTCTGTGTGGCAAGGGGAAATTATCGGTAAAATTCTTCATATAAGAACAGTGGTAATAATAACAAATGATACAATAATAGTACCCATGTATATTTATTGAACACTTACTGTGTGTCAGGCTTTCAGCCAAAAGCTTTAATACATTATCTCATTTCTTTGAAGGAGTTACTATTGGTATAATACCCATTTGATACATGAATATATTGAGGCTTAGGTGGATAAGTGTAAACCAAGTGCCCCAGTTATTTGACAGCTGTGCCATGGTTTGCACCTGCACTTGCCTATTGCAAAGAGAATACTCTACACGATTGCATCCCACAAGTGGCTTTCTCTACAGATTAAGTGTAAGATTGATCACATATTACTCCCCACTGGTGCTTCTCAACTGTAGCTGCACATTGAAATCAACTGCTTTAAAAAAATGCTGATGCCTTGATCCTACCCCAAGAAGTGCTGGTACTTGTGCTGAGCATGGGGATTTTAAAATCTCCCCGGGAGATTCTAATATGTATTTTCTCCAGTGCTAAGTAAAATGTGATCTGTGGACCAGCAGCATCAGCATCTCTTGAGCTTATTAGAAATGCAAATTATCAGGCCACTCCCCAGACCTGATGAGTCAGAATGTTTGAGGTGGGGCTCATGAATCTGCATTTTAAAAATCCCTCCAGATGATTCTGAAGCACACAGATGTTTGAATTTTTTTTTAACTTTGTTTTTCTATTTTTTAAAATTTACATCCAAATTAGTTAGCATATAGTGCAACAATGATTTCAGGAGAAGATTCCTTAATGCCCCTTCCCCATTTAGCCCATCCCCCCTCCCACAAGCCCTCCAGTAACCCTCTGTTTGTTCTCCATATTTAAGAGTCTCTTCTGTTTTGTCCCCCTCCCTGTTTTTATATTATGTTTGTTTCCCTTCCCTTATGTTCATCTGTTTTGTCTCTTAAAGTCCTCATATGAGTGAAGTCATAGGATTTTTGTCTTTCTCTGACTGACTAATTTCACTTAGCATAATACCCTCCAGTTCCATCCACGTAGTTGCAAATGGCAAGATTTCATTCTTTTTGATTGCCGAATATGTTTGAAAATTACCACTTTACACCAGTGATGCTTAACCTTGTGCATTAAAACCCTTGGGAGAGCGTTATTAAAACTGGAGATGCCTGGGCCCCTCCCCAGAACTACTGAAACTGCATTGTCACCTAAGTCTCTTGGCAATTCTGATGCACCCAGGATTGAGAACTGCATGTTTATACTAAGTAAACTGTCTTGCTCTATACACTTGCAGTGTATAGACATTAGGATTTATTAAGCTTACATAATTTTTCTTTCGCTCCCAGAAGACATAAACATAATGAACAAAATCTTCATTCTAAAAGAAAGGTCTGGTGCTAAAACTAAAGAATCCCACTTTTTGATGAGAACAGAGCCTGATACTTCAGGATTTCAGAAAGGACTGATTGATTAGTATCTCAGCTATAATTAGTAGAACATAATGCCAGAGGGATGGCGGAGCTGTAAGCACTGGGATGAAGCCACCCGTGGCCCCAGGACCCGTGACGTACATCCCAGCAGAAGCCTGACTGCAGTCATTATCCTGTCTAGAAATAAATCAAATGCCCAAGCATAGCTGACTTTAAGATTAAACTCGGAAGCTGCTGCCCAGGATGGACATTGGATCTCCCATGGCAAATAAGAAATCACATTGTACTTCTTCCCAAAATTGCCATTTTCAACTTCTGTTGGCATATCTGAGAATTACTGCCCCATTACTAATTGGCCCCTTAGCTCTGGGTCCTAGAACAGAAGAAATTAGATTTAGGAAATATTTCTATTGCCGGTTATCTGGAAACTTGTAAAAAATGTCTCCTTTAGTAACTTTTGCTGAGAGCCCTCCATGTGGGACAGAGAATCTATAAATCTTTAGAGAGCACACTTTTTAAATAAGCCTTCTTTTCAATCAAAATGCCTTAAATTCCTACATCCTTCAATTAGCTTATAATCCAATAACAAACATTTACTGAGTGCTTATTGTTTAGAAAGCATGATACTAAATGCTGTGGGTAATTAAAAATAATGTATGCATAGTAGAACCTGCTATTCAAAGCATTATTCCCAGACCAGTAGCATTAGTATCATCTGGGAACTTGTTAGAAATGAAGATTTCAGGGGCACCTGGGGGGCTCTGTTGGTTAAGCTACTGACTTCAGCTCAAGTCATAATCTCGGAGTTGTGGGTTCAAGCCCCACATCAGGCTCTGTGCTGACAGCTCAGACCCTGGAGCCTGCTTCCAATTCTGTGTCTCCCTCTCTCTCTCCTCCTCCCCCACTCGTACTCTGTTTCTCTCTCAGGGATAAAGACACATTAAAAAAAACAATAAAAAAAAGAAATGAAAATTTCAGGTCCCATCTCAGGCCTACTGAGTCATCTCTAGGAGACATGTATGACCATTAATATTTGAGAAACATTGCAATAAAAGAATTGGTCTTGTCTTCTCAAGGCAGTTGAAAAAACCACTGCATATATATATGAAGACTTAAAGCATATTAAACATTGAGGATGGGCCAAAACATGGTCCCTACTATCAAGAATCTTAAAAACTAGAGATAAATTAATGTGACAAGTTGAATAATTATCTTAGGTCAAGTCCCATAGAAGCAGAGCCTGAGAAAGGGATTTGGAGCACATGACTTATTGGGGGAGGGTTCTCAGGAGAAGAGAAGTGAGGATCAGGATGGGCCTGGGGAAGGAGTTAAGTAAGGATATGATCCCAGCTGGATTCAGTTTTTTGTAGTCTGTTAGAGTGTATTTGGCTGTAGGCTGCACCTGAATTGGGAGTAAAGGACATAAACTCTTGACTAAAATGGTTTCCACTAAATTGAAAGCAATTCTCTAAAGAAGGGGAGCCACCATGAGGTATTGGCAGCCAACACTCACAGCAGCTAGGGCTGAGTGCACCGACCATTAAAGGGAATCTGGACAAGGTATCAGCATCCATTAGAATAATGTAAGATTTTAAAAACAGTACAAGGAATTAAAATAATGGCTGTCATGGCAAAGTACATTAATTGCAGTATCTTTTATGGGTTGAGAGGAAGAAGCAGTCACTGTGTGATCTGTGGATCTGGAAAGATGTCACAGGGAAAGTAGAATTTAAACTGCACATTGGAGAACCCAGTCATTGTTCCCTTTTCAAAAATAGTATTTG
Organism: Panthera pardus; assembly: GCF_024362965.1. Lineage (NCBI taxonomy): Eukaryota > Metazoa > Chordata > Mammalia > Carnivora > Felidae > Panthera > Panthera pardus. The sequence continues at coordinate 38,263,899 of NW_026526821.1, forward strand.
ATTTTCCCTGGGGGATTCTCACCTCCTCCACCATCTCCACATGTGGTTTTGAATGGTGACTATGCTTCAGACTTCAGGGGTGGCCATAGACTCATGTCTACTCAGACAGGACACATATTCCCCTGGCCACAGGGGTTGGTTCTGGAATGAGGACTTGACCCAATTCACATCAATGAGAAGCCCAATAACTGGTTCAGTTGTTAGGAAAGAACCCTCACTCTCTCTCATTCTAGGTTGTGGAGCCCAAGAATGAGGTCATTTAAGACAGCAAGACCGAGAGGAATTGAGGTCTGATTATATGAAGCCTGGCCAATCCCTGGGACTTTCAGGATATGTGAGCTCAGAAATTTATAAATTCATTTTTTGTTAAAGCCAGTTTGAGCCCAGTTTTCTATCTATTGCAGTTAAAAGCATTGTAAGATTTAGGCATGAATGCAGTGTTTCCTGTTTTTGATATTCCTTGAGGTCTTAACAAGATGAATTTTCCATTCCACTTCCTTCTTACAGATCTTTCCCTTTTATTTAAACCATTGCAGAAATACTATTTTGTGATGTAATTATGTCCTATTTTCAGATCACTCCTAAAACCAAATTGAGAATGCTTTCTTACCAGTTACTTCAAAACTGCATGCTCTTTTGAGCCCATAAACCTCATAATCGATGAAAATAAGGTAAAAGCTAATACATATCAGAGAAAGGTGGTATTTCCTAATCCAATCTTGATCAAAATGTATCAATTTATTTCTTGACTTTGTAAATTATAACAACATTTTAGAGAGAATATTTTCACCAGCAACCTCTCTCAAGCTCTAACTTACTTTGAAATAATAATAGAAATATTCTTACAAACAAGCTGAAAATACATTAACTTAAAAAAGAGAACTACTGAACCAAACAGTTTATGAAAGTATCTTAATACAGCATAAAAACTAGACAATTTATTGCCAGTATCAAAAAACATGAAGCAATCAGAAATGCCTGAGAGAAAAACACTAAGCATAAATCTAAATTTTCAAAGAATCCTTAAGAACTAATTTAGGGTGCACATTTCTAAAGTTTGTGTGGACTTTTGGGATTACTCATAGCAAAGTTCCAGGAGTGATGAAAAAGTAACTCATTGGCCAAGTGAATTTGCTTAGACTTTTTTGTTTTTTGTTTCCTTTTTTTTATACTTTATTTCAGATTATAGTACTCGTAATAATTATCACCACCTGCGTGTTCAGCAAATAGACGCTTCATACATGTTGTCTCTCTTAATTCTTATAACTATATCTGAGCCTTCGTTAAGGAGATGAGGAATCTGGTGCTCAGTGTTTTTTGTCGTTGCTTCGTCTTTTTCGTTTGTTCATTTGTTTCTTTCTTAACTTTTCCAAAAACACAGGTGTATAAATAGTAGAGCAGGGATACAATCCCACATCTAGTCCAGAGCCTGAAAGAGTAGCCACCCTAAACCTGCCATTTCAAATCCGATCTTCCTTTTACCCTCTTGACACAAACCTTGTCCTGTTGTGGTGCCTTTGAAATCAGGACAGGGATGGGGTTTACATTTACCTATAGTGACCTTGCCATCTGATTTGGTTGGGAACAGAATATCAATGCTGACAACAAGACGAAGGCTGAGTCTGTTCCTTCCCCCTCCAGGCCTGCAGGAGACTGCATCTAACTGGACAGTACCAGGCGGGGAGGGCTGCATACATTGTGGGCAAGGCTGAGACACTCACATAACGTAACTCATCCGTAGTGGGGTCCCATCTGATAGAAAGGTAGAGAGGTGTGACATTTGGTGCTCCAGCCAGAGCTCCCTAATTCTCCTTCCTCAAAGATGGGCTATACGACACTGCAGCTACATTCAACGGCATTTCACTGCATTATGTTCCACAGCTGCTGTCCACACTTACCAGTCCACGATTGCCTGTCCACGTATTACCGTCTCACACCAGGTATGAAAACCCAAACGACTCTTCATTAGGCACAGAAGTGTATGTATCTAGGTTTGGATTTGTCAAGCTCTGACCTGTTAAAAGACAGGGGTTAGTCACTAATGAATAAGAGTCTTCAGACTGGGAGGATGGAGCAAGGTTGTGCTTTGTAAGCCAACTACCTGTTTTTGAAAATATGCAATGAAAAAAGCCACAATGAATGTGATTTTATGAACCAGTTTTTAAACTAGTAACTTACTAAATTTATTTTCAAAGCTGAGTTCTTTGTAGGCCACTTGGTTCTAAAATTTTTAGATAATTGATTCTTATGTATTTTTCCTGAATATCCTCCTTATGAATGAGTAGAAGCTGTAGTCATATGGGTCTTTCCTCCCACCATTTAACACATTGCCACAGGACTGTGCATTATTCTTAAAGAGAACAGCAAAAGGACACTTGACACCATTGACCAATATTGGATTCGAATGACAGGGTCAAAAAGCATATTCTAAAACTCTAGGCTGTATGTATTTTCTTGGAGCCTATAATAGAAATCAACTGTTTTTGCCAGCCTAGCATCTCTTTTTGGACATTGGGGCCTTTCCTTTCCACTTGGCTGAACCCTTCTTTTTCACTTTTGTTTCTCTTGGTTGGCATTGCCTCTACCCCAGGCCAGGCCAATTCAGTATTAGCCTTACCAATGGTGACAAAATAGGTGTCTGAACCAAGGCAGGCCATTAAGAGTCTTAACCTGGGCTTTTTATGGAGCTACCAGGAAAAAAAAAAGGTCTTTCTTTTGCCTGTGTTGGTCAAGCATAAGTATTACACTGCTAGAGGCCATTCTTGTCACCATTTGAGGTGATTCTGCAGAGAATAAATTTCAAAGAGAAAAGAAACAGGACTTAGAGAAGAAAAGAAGTTGCCCTATGCCATAGTTGTCACTGTTTCTGAAGTAAAATGTCTAAAGATGTCTAAAGACATGTTAGACTTTACATAAACGAACATATAGCCCTTTTTGTTTAGGTTTATTTGAACTAAGGTTTCTGTTGTTTATAACCAAGAGCATCATAATCAGCACAGCAATCCTAACTGAAATCCATCCATGTTCATACCTTGTTGGAAATTTCCTTTAGGAGGAGTACATTCAAGGAAGATCTTTCTGAAAATGAGTTGATTTGGGGGCTTCTTCATATGTTGTAATTTTTCTGCATCTCTCTGGTGTGAATTCAGGCTTTGTTAATACATAAGATTTCCTAAGGAAGACCTGATAATGTGGTATGGCCCCAATTTTCTGCAGGAACCACAATGAGTCAAACCAAGATTTGGTCTACAAGGATTGTGGGCCTTGACACTATTTCTCAACTTCTGGAGGTCAAGTATGATGGAGGAGAATTGGTATGAGGGTAGATATAGGTTCTGATATTCACCAGAAACATCTACCAGCTTCCTGAATTCTGTACCAGAATCAAACCCACAGCAATCTTTTTAGTTTAGAAGTCCCATATCACAGGAGCCTTTTCGGTGCTTCTAAAGGTAAATAAGAAGGCAGAAGTGTGATCCCTTATAAGGCACTATTTTATTGCATTTGTTCTTAAACTTAAGCATACACAAGAATCACCTGGAGCACTTATTAAAACATGTTGTCTCTGATTCAGTAGGTCTGAAGTGAGGCCCAAAAATTTGTAGTCTGACAAGTTCTAAGTAATTCCACTGGTCTGGCAACCACACTTTGAGAATCTCTTCCCTTTGAGTATGCCATTCACAGCACAGGTAACAACTGTGTTGTGTATGCAGCTAACACTGATGGGACTAGGTGCACATCTGATGACAGTTCTCTAGTAGAATTCACTGCTGATGAAGAAGGTGAAATCCATTTCCCCAAATGTATTGATTAGATTATCTCTCCCTTTCTTTCTTTCTTTTTTTTTTTTTTTTTTGAGTGTGAAGATGCATTTATGTGCCCTGAACTTAGCAACTTTCCTTCCTCAGCAGCATAAGCCAGTGATTTAAAGTCATCCTATTCACTTCCTGTCCTTCTGTGGCTTAAGCAGAGTTTGCAATGGCCAAAAAAAAAAGTCATCAGTCATGGGACAAGAGCTTTTGTAAACTCTAGGCCAGACAGCAAGGATTAGGAAATCTCCAAACTGGATAATTAGTCAAGAAAAATAAATACTCTTTAGTAAATGCAATAATCACCACACAGGGCTTCCAGCTCATCAATTTGCTGGGCCATCTGTCTAAGGAGAGTGGGCAGGAGACAGTGCCTATTATGCAGTCCTGCAGGGGGCTAGGAGGAGACTGATGGAGATCCGAGCCTCTTGTTGACCTAAAGGAACCTGAAGAAGCGAGACTTCTCCCTACTGTTTTTCCACCCTGGAGGCTATGGGGAGCCTCAGCTTTTGGAAAATATCTCTATGGGGCTGCTGGACATCAGAAGCACATCCTCAGGCCATCAACCTGTTTGTCTCTGAGATGGCCAGGCCCTGTAATCACAGGATCCTTTACTGTGTCAACAACCTTTTTTAGTTGAATTTTTCGATTTTAAATAGCTCTTACAATTCTTAATTTTTAAATTATCTTTTAATTTAAGAGTGTATCTTTTCAGCTTTTTAACTTTGAGTCAGTTGACCTCACTGAGCCCTTATTATGTGTAATCCTCCATACACAAGGATTGTAAATGCTTTGAGATAAGCATGGCTTTAAGGAACCTGTAAGATAGTTTGGGTAAAAAGATACACAGAGGACATCATTTCACAAAGCCTCCAACCTCAGCCCAGCTAGAATTAGATGCCCTCCATCCTGGGGCTCCCATGCATGGAAATCATCTTCTCGTCTAACTGTAGCTCACTGGAGTGGCAGCTGTTAAGAGAGGTGCAAAGTCTTGTTCTTTTAAAGGTATATAGTCAGTATATATATAAAGGTATAGTCAGTATCTATTAAAGGTACTGACACATTATAGACATTGCATTGGTGCCTAATAGCTGCATGAGAATGTGTTAAAAATACAAGGTACCATGTAATGTCTGCATCAGCACATAGGGCAATTGATAAAGAATTGTCAAGGAAAGTTTCTCCAAACATAAACTGTGTGTCAGTTTTATATAAGAAAAGAGAAGATGTTCTATGTTGAGGGTACAGTATACAGGAGAGGGAAAGTGTGCCCATAGCTTTGGGATATAGATGGAACTACTCACCTGCAGTGATGATGTTATCGTGGAGAAAGTAGGAAAAGATGACAGTAAAAGTCATGCTAAGTTATTTGCATGAATTATTATACTGGGATTTATAACTATCCCATGAGGTAGTCACTATTATTGGCCCTGTTTTATAGATGGAGAAACAGAGCCTAAGAACAGATAAGCACCTGTCCTGCATCATTCAGTGGGGTGTAATAGGGTGAAGCTTGAAATGCAATGGCCTGTACTCAGGGTCTGAACTGATAACCACTGCAGTCTACAACCACCTTGTAAGAAAGACCAGATAGAGGCCTCCTGGACTTGAACCAAGAACCATTGATCTGAAATCTTTTAATTTATCTTAAAGTACTATTGGGCAATAAACCAGGGGCTGAGGTTAGATGCCATTTAGAAGCCTGGTAGTCTGTACAGGCTTGTAGTTTAGAAGTCCCATTCTCTAGATTTCCTGAATGGTGGTGGCTTGTGGATTCAGGCAGCCAGTACAGGAGATAAAAGATGGCATACTAGGACAGACATTGGCCACTTTGGTTGGAGTCAGGAACAGCGTTCTAGATCCAGGAATTGAGTCTATTGCAAAGACTTTTCCAGAACTATAAAAAGTGTGGTAGTCCCCTCTGTCCCATCATTTTTTTGCTCATTATGGGTTTGCCCTGGAAAGCATTGTTTCGGTAATAGAAACCCCAGTCAACTTAGTGGACTATGCTTAGTTGTTTTGATGGTCTCTGATTTTCCACTGGGCAGCAGGGTTTCAGACATTGCTATGGGCTTTCCAAACTTTTGAAACATTTTGTTTCCATTCTATCTATGGCTGGCAGTGCATAGGTAATTTTCTTATTATTTTCACTGGGTTGTTCCGACCAACTGATATTGCAGCCGAGGTGGGTAATTTGAAAGCTCTCCATTATAGAATCTGTAGGTGCATAATGGACTCTGATGCTTCTGACCTTATGGCTTTTGTGACAGAGAATTCCCGTCTGTTTGGGTAACTAGAAGATTAGAAACAAGAACATGATCCAATGAAGAGTCCATGGCTGAATTTATGGTTGTTCCTCAGCAAAAGTCGGACATCAGTGGCAGAAGGTAATGGATGTAGGGGTAAAAGCATCCAAAGGTAAGTAACCTTTTGCATCATCAGCACTGAAAGAATTATGTTGTATTCTAATGCTATAATCCAGGCATGTTCTGGGACAGGAAAAAAATCATGCCTTCCAAAATAAAATTGATATTTATTCATTCATTCAGCATTGAATATTGTTTTAGTAACCCAGGCACTCACTGTCCTAGCTGGTGATGAACAAGACAGAATAAGCCCAGTGCATTCATGAAACTTATGATCTAGTGCAAAAAGACTGACAGTAAACTGTGACAAATATATATATATATCTCAAATGATCACATTGTATAGCTTAAACTTACACAGTGTTATCTGTCAATTACATCTCAATAGAGGTAAGGAAAAATAAAATATAAAAAAGTACATTATTATCACCCAGAGTTCATACTTTGTTGTAGGGTTCAGTCTTAGGGTTGTAATTCTATGGGTTAGGACAAATGTATAATGACGTATATCCATCATTATACTTTCATAGACAGTAGTATCACCACCCTAAAAATCACTTGTGTGCCGCCAATTCATCATTCTCCCCTCTAACTTCTGGAAACCACCAATCTTTTTACTATCTCCATTGTTTTTTCTTTTGCAGAATGTCATGGAATTGGACCTTTTACAAATTGCCTTCTTTCACTTAGTAAAATGCATTTGTTTCTTCCATGTCATTGAATGGCTTTGATAGCTGCTTTTTTTTTTAGTGCTGAATATATTTCACTGTTCAGATGTACGAGTTTATTTATCCACTTACCTTTTAAATAAATTTTTTTAATGTTTATTTTTTTTTTTGAGAGAGAAAGAGAGACCGAGCGTGAGCCAGGGAGGGGCAGAGAGAGAGGGAGACACAGAATCTGATGCAGTCGCCAGTCACTGAGATGTCAGCACAGAGCCTGACATGGGGCTAGAACTCGTGAACTGTAAGATCATGACCTGAGCTAAATTCAGACGCTTAGTCGACGGAGCCATCCAGGCGCCCCTCCACTTACCCTTTGAAGGACATCTTAGTTTCTTCCAAATTTTGGCAATTATGAATAAGGTGTTATAACCATTAATATGCAGGTTGTGAACATAATATTTAAACTCCTTTGGGTAAATACCAAGGAGTATAACTGCTGGTTCATATGGTAAGAGTATGTTTAGTTTTTTAAGAAACCATCAAAGTGTCTTCCAAGGTTACTGTATCATTTTGCAGGCCAAATAGCAGCCATGAATGAGAGTTCTTGCTGTCCCACATCTTCAAACAGCATTTGGTGCTGTCAGTATTCTGAATTTTGGCCATTCTAATAGCTGTGTAGTGGCATCTCATTGTAGTTTTAACTTTTAATTTCTCAATGATAGAAGATGTTGATTATCTTTTCATATGCTTATTTGCCCTCTATAGATCATTGATGAAGTATCTGCGCAGATCTTTTGCACATTTGAATCAGGTTGCTTGTCTTCATGTTGAGTGTTAAGAGTTCTTTGTAAGAGTTCTTTGTTATTTTGGATACCAATCATTTATCAGATACTTGTTTTGCAAATATCTTCTCCCAATCTGTGGCCTGCCATTTCATTCTCTGAACAGTGTTTTTTATAGAATAAAAGTTTTTAGTTTTAATGAAGTTCAGTGTGTCAGTTTTTTTTCTCTCATGGGTCATGCTTTTTTTTATTGTATCTAAAACATCATCACCAAACCCAAGGTCATCTAGATTTTCTCCTATGTTAGCTTCTAGAAATTTTAGTTTTGCAGTTTACCTTATTTCCACGATCTGTTTTGAGTTAATTTTTATGTGATGTATAAGCTTTGTGTCTAGATTCTTTCTCTCTCTCTCTCTCTCTCTTTCCAGTTTGTGAATGTCCAGTTGTTCTGGAACCATTTTTGAAAAGCCTATTCTTTCTCCTTTGAATTGCCCTTTCTCTTTTTTAAGATCAGTTGACCATATTGCATGGGTCTATTTATGTTTTTTTCCTTCTGTTTCATTGACTTGTTTGTCTGTCTTGCTTACTCTAACTTTCTAGTAAGTCTTGAAGTTAGGGAATGTCAGTCTATTTGTTTTTTAAACTCTAAATTTTGCATTTTGTAAAACATGGGTCTGTGAATATTTATTGATGGACATTGTTGTTGTGAGGATATGCATAGGTAACAGAAGCTAACACTCCCTTCAGTCTATCAATATATCCAAATCTATCATCAGAGTGGGTTCCTCAACCATTAGCTGGCTAGTGACATCAACACCAAGCACCTCTACCTTATTGAATGTTATTAAATGTCCTGTAGAGTTTGCCACAACTCTGGGGCATCTCTGAGGCACAGAATGTGGTAGCTAGGGATACCCAGATGACATGGGCAAAGTAGAGGTGACTGGGGAATGCCATGGTAGGGTAACCACCTGTCTACTGCGTGTTGAGCCATGCTTAGAGCTCAGTGCTGGTTTGGGTCATCTCAGCTAGGGGCCACTATCAGGCTCTGACTGGCTGCCAATACTCCAAGACCCTTCATGATGCTAGCTGAGCCCAGACTTCTGGAATCAGCCAAAAACTCAGCATCTCCCAATACTTAACTTCCTGTATTCCCCTTGGAGGATGCCACAGCCCCCCTTTTAGATATCTCAATTTGCATCCTTGAAAAATTTCCTCCTTTGACTCACAAAGACAGGTTACACACACACACACACACACACACACACACACACACACACACACTTTTCCCTCCTGTCGTGGGGGATATAAAAAAAATAGATTTTCTTTATATACTCACCCAAAGTGACTCATCAGCTCTCCCTAGTACATGGCCAATAAAAAGAGAAATTTAATCTCTGGTAGAGAATTCTCCCTGTTGTATACATTTTTATTTGCTAGTAATCCAAATATAATCCACACTACATATTGAAATACTCATCTCTTTTATTTTCTCTGTCTCTTGAGCATACATTCCTGGCTATAGACAGCACTGCTCTTATATTGGCTTTTTCATCCAAAGCCCTCCCCCATCAAAACTCACATAGAAGGACTAGCTGGGTGCTGAAATGCGTACAAATGAATCATACCTCTGGCTATGGTAAGCAGGCCTCAAAACAGCACAGTCTGATAATGTGTTCCATCAAGGCAAGAGACTTGTGACTTTTGCCCTGTTAAACAATGATGTATGAGGAAGAAGGGCTACCCATTCTCCTGAGAGGAGAGAACCATAGTCAGCACCTGGCTATCTGTCAGCCAGGGTAACACTCCCTCTCCCAACTAATGTCATTCTGGGTAAAATGCACCATGAAAGATGCAATAGACTCAGCTTATTTAGTCCTAAGTAGAATTGGATAGAAAATGGGAGCAATTATTTTCCATGATCACTAAATACCATAAAAATCTACGTTCTCCGTAAAGAAAAGCTTTACAGCATAGGGATATATTTCCTCAGAAAGAAGATGGCATGGTTTCCAGTGGGTATTCAGTTCATAACTCTAAATTACATGCTATAAGTAAAAAGACATTTTTTCTCTTGTAATTACAATGAATAGAAACTTTTTTATGCTTTTTTTCCCTTAGAAAATAATCATGGAGAGAGATGCATTATGTTTGTTCATAACTGCTTCATGCCAGTAGATGCTGAAAAGGCATCCATCCCCAACTTGAAGCACTGACAATTTTCTAGTTTTTTAGCTGCCACTAGAGTGTAAGACAGACACAGAATAAAGGGCATATCTTTAGTTCACAGATTTTCAAGTACCAGTTAACTAGTTGGTGGATCCTATCCTTCTCTTACTGTTCTTACCCGCAATTCAGCATTTCATTTTTCATCATGTCAGAAGAGAGATACAGAGAGGTAATAAAATTCAAAGTAATCAGTTCGGTCACTTTTTAATATGTCTTGTAAAAGGCAGGATAGGGATGGATTTTGAAGTTACTGAGTAAAATTGGAAACTTAGGAATACTTGTATTTTATTTGGGCCCATGTTCTTCTGCCTTTGCTGATGCCAAACATAATTGTGTGGATATACCTTGCATACATAAACATTCAGTACATATTCAGTGAATGAGTTAATATTCAATGCTTGGGTTTGCACCTCTCTTCTCATATCTCACCTGAATTTCTCATTTCTATCTCTCCCTTTCTTTCTCTTCTCCTTTCCCTCTCTCTCTCTCTCTGTCTCTCTCTGTCTCTCTGTCTCTCTCTCTCTCTCTCTCTCACACACACACACACACACACACACACACACACACAGTGACGTTCAAAATTTAGTGCATATCTACAGACTTCACATTCATTATTGGGCCTAAGATCAGACTTTCTGGTTCAGCTGGTCTTGGACAGGACCCCAAAATTTTTTCCATTTTTTCACACACTCTCCAAGTGATATTTATGCTACTTCTCTAGAGGACCACACTTGGAAAATCACTACTCTAATGGATGGGTACTCTCATTTCTGTGGCTTCTTTTCCTCTATGCAGGACTGTTTTCTGTAGCAATTGATTTTCTTTCCCTTTATCCCATCCCTTAGGGCCTTCTTGGATTTTAGCCACAGCCATGTTGGGCAGTTCTATGCAAGACTCAAGCCACTAAAGGCCCCTTCATCTGTATTTCCCTGCTTTTCCATCTCAGAACCTCCCCATACGGTGCAGGAATCCACTGTGTGCTGACACCACCTGGAAATACAGGGGAGCTAAAGTCCCTGAAGGAGGAGGGTATGTCTGTCATGGGGACAATTCTGAAAGAGAGTCTGTAGGCTTCTCAGAAGCCCCACAGATTTGAGCCCCCATTGCCCTCAATGGCAACCTTGACATCACACATTCATATCTGCTCGGCCTTTTCTGTGCCACTCTCATTTTCCTTGTTCATGTGTCCTATAAACTACCTGTGCTAGTATTTTTGTCTCAAGTTTTGTTTTCAGGTGAATCTAAACACAAACACCTTCCCTGAATCTTAGTAGCAATGAGTTCCTGTCCTATCTCTCCTTCTCATCAGCATCAGGTATCTAGACGACGACTCACTCAGGTGCTCCATTTCTTACCTCGTGGTTGCTCCCTAACTTCTGAAAGAAAAGGTGGTCTCCATCTGACCTATGGTCCCCAAACCCATCTTAGATAAATCACTTTCCATGTTTCCGATTCCATGTGCTTTTCCAAGGCCCCCTTCTCTTCCACTCTGCTGTGTTTGATGAGTTAATGCTCCCTTGTTCTTGAAACTCAGATGAAGTATCATTTTTCCTCTGAAGCTGGACAATCCACTCCACTTTCGATATGGGCTTCTTTCAGAACTCTGTAACACTGGACTGTGCTTGCTTGGTCACATGTCTGTCTAATTCTACCAAATTCCTTGGTCAGAGGATCCCAAGTTTTCTAGACTCAAAGCAGCATCCTTAGTATCTAATTTCTTCACAACACCCTTAAGCCAAAGGAAATACTAACAGTCCCATTTACCAAGGAGCTCAGTGCAACAATTTTTAAGTATATATATATATATATATATATATGTATATATAAACAAGTGATTAGTCATTTAGAAGCATGACACACATATATATTAATTCAGCTGTGAATAAGCACAATTATTAATGGGACGTGTGTGCCTGTTGAGCACTGCAAAACTTTTCAAAATTCAGGATCAGACCAGACACCGTCATGCTCATTTTTTTCCACATTGATTTTTATACATTTTTATCTGAAAATTCAGTCTTGAAAAGATACAAAACATCACTGAAAAGGGTATAACATGATCTAATGCATGTTGAAACTGTGGACTGCTTTGATTTAATAGTAGACATACAGATCAGTGGAATGGAATTGAGAGTCCAGAAATAAACCTATACTTTTATGATGAAATTCTGTTTGAAAAGGGTGCCAATACAATTCAATAGAAGAAAAGAGTAGTCTTTTTAATAAATGGTGCCAAAGCAACTACATATTCACATGGAAAAGAATGATGTTATACCATTCCTTCACACCGGATACAAAAATGAAATCAAAATAGACCTAACTATAAGAGATAAAACTACAAAATCCTTAGAAGAAAGTAAAGGTGTAGATTTTCATAACCTTTGATTAGACAAGGATTTATTAGATATGAAACCAAAATCACAAGCATTCCAAAGAAAACAGAAATAATATGATTATGAATGTAATAAAATACATTCGTGTTTTGTATGATGCCATAGAACAGTGAAAGGACTACCCACAGAATGGGAGAAAATACTTTCATATCATATAGCTGATAAAGGACTTGTATGCAGAATATGTAAAGAACTCTTACAGTGTAATAATAAAAAGACATATAATCCAACATAAAAATGGGCAAAGCATTTGGATAAGTAGACCTTTCTCCAAATAAAATATACAAATGTTCAATAAGTGCAGGGAAAGACATTCAACATCATTAGTCATTATGGAAATGTAAAACAAAACCATAATGACCACTTCATACCCACTGGGATGCATATAATCAAAAACAAACAATATCAAGTGTTGTCAAAAATGTGGAGAAAAAAATGGAGTCACTGGGTCATGATCTTGTGACTTGTGGGTTTGAGCCTTACATTGGGTTCTCTGCTGTCAGCTCAAAGCCTGCTTTGCATCCTGTGCCTCCTTCTCTCTCTGCCCCTCCCCCACTGGCTTGCTTTCTCTCTTTTGGTCTCAAAAATAAATATTTTTTTTTTTAATGTGGAGAAAATGGAACCCACCTACTTTCCTGAGGACAAAGTAAAATGGTGCAACCCTTTGGTTGTATTGGTAAATACTTTGGTAAATATTTTGGCAGTTTCTCAGAAAGTTAAGCATTGAGTTATCTTATGACCCAGCAATTCTAATCCTAGGTATATATACCCAAGAGAATTAAAAACATGTTTCAACACAAAAACTTATATACAGATGTCATAACAGCATTGTTCATAATCCCCAAAAGTGGGAACAATCCACATGTCCCTCAACTGGTGAATGAATAAGCAAGATGTGGAATAACTTTCCAATTAAACATTATTTGGCCTTAAAAGGAATGAAGTACTGACACATGCTACAATATAGGTGAACCTGAAAAACATTATACTAAGTGAAAGAAGCAAGACATAAAAGGCCTTGCTTAAATATTGTATGGTGCCATTTATTTTTTTAAGCTTATTTATTTATTTAATGAGAAAGGCAGAGACACTGCAAGTGGAGAAGGGACAGAGAGAGAGGGAGAGAGAGTCCCAAGCAGGCTCCATGCTGCCAGCACAGAGCTCCACGTAGGGCTCGAACTCACAAAACTGTGAAATCATGACCTGAGCCTAAACCAAGAGTTGGGCGCTTCACCGACTGAACCACCCAGGCACCCCCATAGGGTCCCATTTATATAAAATGTCCAGAATAGAAAAATTAATAAAGACTGAAAGTACATCAGTGGTTTTCATGGGCCTGATATGATAAGGAGAGATAAGATTCATTCAGCAGACAGAAAAGGGAGAGGCTAGGACTTGAAGGTCCCTGGGAGCAAAACCACATATTTTAAAACAAGCCTGGGAACATCGCACCATGAGAAAAACTGCCTTAGCAAAACTCCTTCAGGTCTAACCATGAGAAAAGCTCCCTCAGGCCTGAAGTTTTTCTTGAGAGTGTTAACAGACACTCCCTACGCCCCCTCCCCCATCCATGTTTCCCACAGGAATGAACAACTCAGCACCTACAGTTTTCATGCCACCAAACAGGAAAATAAAGGGGTGTGGAACAGACCGAAACCCTATAAAATAAAGTCCTTTGCCCATAGTCGGGGATATTCCCTTTCGAATGTCCCCTATCTGCAAAGAGAGCTTTCATACTATTCTTATTTTTGCCTGCTGCTCCTTTCATTTTGTGTCCACCTCTTCATTCTTCAAAGCGGTGAGACAACAAACACTGGGTATTGAGGGAAAAAATCCTGCAACACTGAGAACCTGGGTTGACTGCTAAAACAGATGGGGTTTCTTTGGGGATTGATGAAAATTTCTATAATTAGTGGTAACTGCACAAATGTGTGAATATATCAAACACTACTAATTGTCCATTTTAGAAAAGAGAATTTTAAGGTATGTGAAGTATATCTTGATAAAATGTCAAATGGTCTCCTTCCTCATCCTGGTCCAGAAACCCAACCAACCCCTTCCTAGTTCAAAAGGGGAGCCTTGAATTTTCAGCTAAACCTCCACCAGACTCAAAATCAGAAGTGGGTCGTTCCACTGATGTTTAGTGAGTGAAATTGAAGAGAAATTGATAAGTTAGCCATGACCTTCTTGCAGAAAATGTTTTTTGAAGGACTAGAAAGGGTTTTGTTTTGCTGAATTCAACAAAATCTACTGAAACATGAGCTGACCTTTTTTGTTAACTTGTATCTTTTAGCCACCAAAGAATAGAATGAAGGATTGAAGATGGAGAGTGGTTTAGCAAAGCAATGTGGTTAAGAACACAGATTCTGAAACCAGAACTCCTAGGTTTAAATATCAGCAGAGCAATTTCTATATGTGGAATATTTAGGATATTATTTATCGTCTTTGTGCCAGTTTCTTCATTTTTAGACTGTGGCAGTCAATTCTAAATAGTAGGATTGTTATGAGGATTTAATAAATTGATACTTATAAAACATTATACAACTGTGCCCAGCATATAGTAAGCATGATATAAATGTGTCTTAATTAAATATACCATATTAAATGAAGAAAAATGAGGTGATGGGGGACACAGAATATGTAAAATGTCAAGACACAAATAATGCAGTGCTTTTTAAGATAAAATCTAGCATAACTTGCTGTTTGTTGACCATAATAGATTTAGCCTATCTTGGTCCTCAGTCTTGGGACTCCTCTGACTCCAGTGCCCTTGAATGGTTTCTGGGAATTTCTGGACCTGCATCCTCAAGGATCTGTCTGTCTCCTCCCCTCTGTCCTTGGGGGCTGCTCGGGTTTCATCTCCTGCCTACTCTACATATTACATAAACTTTGCACAAAATTTCCTTCTATTCCTTTGAGTAATGTAGTTTTATGGGGAATAGTTCTCTTTCTTCAAACTTGGATAAGCAAGGGATGTTACATTTACTTATTTTCTTATTTTCTCTATAACTTGAATCTAAATCCAAGCCCCTAATCTGTTGAGCTGGCAAGAAACTCCCAGAGAAAGAAAGAAACTCACTGTCTCCGATTCATCTGGTTTCAGATGCAGAACCCACTAATGGTGTCCACTCTGTGCTCTGTGGCCTCAAAGTCTGACACCTCTGCTACTATGATGTCAGGCTCATGTGTGAAAATCCTGGTAGAGACACAAAGTACCAAGCTGGGTTTCAGCCTGCTTAGGGATGCCACATGGTCATGGTGTTTGAGCTTGTTTGACTTCCCCAGGATGCAGTGCAGACTCTAATCCCTGGTACCATTCATGTTGAGGATCTAACCAGAAGAGACTCAGTCACTTTGGCATATTGCTTAGACCTTACAGCTGAAACCTTACTGGTCTTTTTGTCTTATTCTTTGAAGACAATGCCACAGTCCACTTTCCTTCTCTCAAATGTGCTTCACAGCAAGTGAGAGTTCCAGGACCTTCTCAGATGATATCCAAATTATCCATAATTCCTCTTATGACTAATTCTAGTTAATCCTGATTTCAAAACTATCAACTCCAGTAATATGTCATGCTTTTTATACAAGTTTCATATCTCAACACCTACATGTTTTTATTGCCTTGCTCATGAGTGGTCACCAAATAGATATATGGATCCCACCAACTCTTTCATTGGCCATACACCTAAGCAGGTGTTAGAAAACATTTCTATGAAGAAACTGAGATGTTTGAAAGTTGGAGAACATGAAGCAGGGCTATCCAGTAGAATTTTCTGTGATGATGGGCATTTTCTGTTTGTGCTATCAAATACAGTAGCCTCTAATTACATGTAGATATTGAACTCTTAAAATGTAGCTAATGAAATGTGATAACTGAAATGTTTTAAATGTTTAAAAAAATTAATCCATTTATATGTGTTTTTGAATACTCCACTTGGCTAGAGGCTGCTATATTTCACAGAGCAATCAGCACAGAGCATTTCCAACGTGAGACAATACAGATTTCCTAGCACCTTCTCCCCAATAGCCTGCCACTTTTGCAGCAATTCAGTGGCATAATCCAACCCCATTTTCCCCAAATATGAGTAATCCCTAGATATCTTTTAAAAGAAAAATAAAATTTCTGGAGCCTAGTGTTGCCTCTGAATTTGATATGCCTTTGGTTCAATTCTCCCACCACTTCCCATTATTAAACAGCCACAAAACTTTTATTTGTAACATATAATAACATCTTAGAGCCTTCAGTTGGCTCCATGAATGAAAACATAGGCACTGAAATTGCAGGACAAGGAAAAGACTTACTTATAAGAAATCATCTGGAGGTTCTGAAATAGGCTTTGAAATATTGCTCTCTTATTCACTCATCCAATGAAAATCTTAAAGGCAAATTTTCTTCTAGAGAATTCATAAGCCCCAGATTGATAGATACTGTCCTAACATTGATTTAAAAATGTTCTATTTCCTGACACTACACTTCTGGCAAATATCTCCAATTTCCGGAAACGAGTAGCCTCAACTAAAGTTGCTCATAGCCAGCCCTGGGATAGACACAGAAAATCCCCTCTCAACAAATTGGGACCCACTATGGAACTTCTTTACCTTCTAGAATAGTCTTTATTAAAAAATAAAAAAATAAAAAACAAAACAAAACTGAGTTAAACATCATCACCAACTTCTAGTCTGAAATTTCATGAGAAAGTTACTTTGGTAATATCACATAATTCTCTCAGATATCTCATGAGGCTGGATCTCTCTGCAATGTTTAGTCTTGGAAATGCTTCCCCAGAGATTCTGATGTCTTTCTTGGAGTAGACTCCATCCTCTTCCCTATAAGAACCACCATGGCATCAGTGGGTCAATGTTTACTCTGCACAATGAGTTGTACTCTTGCAGCCAGGACTTGGTGCATATCTCAGTTCCAGGGGAGTGATTTAATGACGCATCTCTACCTTGTTCCTTATGACCCATATGCTGGAAAATGTCCTATAGCATAATACCTTGTAAGTAGCTTAAAGAGTTATTGCCTGTCAGATTTAGGTGCTCTTAATGGGAACATTTAATTTCACATTGTGAATCATTCCAGTTCCTCCCCACAATTTCACAAAATCCCCAATGTCACCATCCTGTTGTTTCCTCTCTTCTCCACACCCATGACCATGTCAGTCATTGAGATTCACTGACATTCAACGCCACACCTCACTAGTTTCCTCAAGATATACAGTCACAACCTGCCTATGTTTGAGGAGGTTATGGTGAGGTCGTGTGGTGTCCCTGAAGTGTGGGGATTCTGCACCTCTCCATCACCTCATTCAATCAACCCCTCACTTTCTGCCCATCCTATACTAACTTCCAAAGACCCATATTTCTCCTCTGTAACCTTCCCAGCAGACAGCACCCTACAGGAACTCTTCTTGTCTAACACTCCTACCCCACATTTGTTTTTGTTATAAGGAGATAAAACAGTAGTCCAACAAAGAGCCAGTTTGCATGACATATAGCCCCATTCATTAAATCTGATTTCTTTAGGGGTGCCTGGGTGGCTCAGTAGGTTGAGTGTCTGACTCAGCTGTGCTGACAGCTCAGAGCCTGGAGCCTGCTTCGGATTCTTTATCTCCCTTTCTCTATGCCCCTCTCCCTGCTCATGCGCGCGCTCTCTCTCCTTCAAAAATAAATAAACATTAAATTTTTTTTTAAAAAGAACTCTCTTTCTTATGTGCATATTTGAAGTAGTATGCTTATTGCTTTAAGTTTTTAGCATGGCCAAGTGTCACATGACATGTCACCTTAACATTTAATCCTAGCTATATTAGCAGGCACAATTTCCCTGAAGGCGAATGTAACTCCAAAGAGCACCATGATTATGGTATTATCCCATTCAAATGGAAATAATATGAGCAATTTGCCTACTAGGGGATGAAGTTTAATGACTGAACTCAGATCTTCAGAGGACATAATAAAACACTGGAAAACATTCTGAAATGACCAGAATCACGGAAGATGCGAGTTTTTAAAAAATATAACAGGTTTTTTTAGTGAGAAGTCGTCTGAAGATAAAATTGTTTTAGAACTTTGAAAATCATCTGACCTTATTAAAATCATGTAGATCCAGACTACTTATAGCCCTCCTCCTTCTTAACTGTCTTCTAAATTTTCAGTATCATTTAAAGTTAAATCATTTTCTTGAAAAGAAGTATGATTTCAATATTCAAATAGGCTTGTCACTTAAATGTTACAGAGGAGCTAATCAGTATTCGTTATCCAATCTTAGAAACTTAGATTTTGTTGGATGGGAAGGAAATAAAAGAATTAGAACTCTCAATCAGTTAACTTTTGCTACATAACAAACCACCCTAAACCTTAGTGGCTTAAAACAGTAATCATTAATTTAGCTTATGAATCTATGGGTTAGTAGCTGGGGCTGAGCTTAACTATGTGGCTGTCCTGGCTCAGTGGATTAACTCGCATGTCTGTGGTGAGCTGCCAGGTGTCTGTGACTGGCTAATCTAGGCTGATCTCACCTAGGACAGTTCATTTATGTTCCACACTTTCAAAATATCTTTTAGCAGGGTATCTGGATGTGTCCTCAGGGTGGTGGCAAAGTCCCACGAGAAAGACGGAAGCATGAAAGATCTCTTGAGGTCCAGACTCAGAACAGACACAGAGTCACTTCTGCTGCATTTGTCAAAGCAAGTCACAGGCCAGATCAAATTCAATGGATGAAGAAAGAGTTTCCACCTCTCCATGAGAAAAACCACAAAGCTGTAAGGTGAAGCGTCATGGGTACAGGGTACAGTGCTGTGGCCATTTTTTCAAGCAATCTACCACAAAGATATTTCCCAACCTACAAAAGTATGTAAAAACATTACCCAGGGAGTTCTTGAGAAAAAAACAACAGGATCACTACCTGTAATTGCTGTCAATTTATAACCAGCTATTTATCCTTATATCTCTTTGAAGAGACTTTTCACTTACATGCTCAGTCATGTTTGTATTCCAACCAGACCTGTCCTCCTGTATCTTCTTCTTTGGTTTTCTTCAGTTTCCTAATAATAATAATAATAATAATAATGGTTAATTGCTTATTATTGTCCAAAACTTTCCTGTAATAGTTAATATATGTGGCAAATATTTTTGATATTCAGTCCGGATGAAGAAGTTTTACAAGTCTAAGGGCTTAATAAAAGTCCTGTATTTTCCCTTCAGGGACATTTTCTTTTTAATTTTTTAAAAAATGTTTATTTATTTTTGAGAGACAGAGAGTATGAGCAGGGGAGGGGCAGAGAGAGAGGGAGACACAGAATCTGAAGCAGGCTCCAGGCTCTGGCTGTCAGCATAGAGCCCGACGTGGGGCTCGAATTCACGGACCATGAGATCATGACCAGAGCCGAAGTCGGATGCTCAACCGACTGAGCCACCAGGCGCCCCCTTCAGGGGTATTTTTAAAGTCATTTTTAAAGTTTGGCACACACTTATCCAAGGGGAAAAAAATACAAAATGTTTTTATAAACAGTCCTGTACTTGAGATGCAGGCTTAAAGACTTGAGGGTCTTATACGTCCAGACAGAAAGGCTACATGCCACTTATCAGAGTACCGGATAATGGATTTAGGCTGTGAGTAAACAGCATTAGTATCGAAGCCCACTTCTGGACTTGGACCAGTGCAGGACTGAAGTGCAGACGGGTTGGCATGTGTGAGTAGATCCCTCTGGAGTAGTGTCATGCAATAGAAACAGAAAGCGAGCCACTTGTATAAATAAGTTTTCTAGCATTCATATTTAAAAAGTAAAAAAGAAATAATGAAATTAACTTTAAAAATATATTTAATTTAACTCTATATATCCAAAACATTAGATCTTCAACATAAAATAAAGTACAGCCTCCATTTTGCTTTAGGGGCACAAAGCATGTCATGGTTTGTAGCCTCTGTGTCTAGCTCAGTGCTTGGCACATAATACATGACCAATAAATGTAGGCTGAATGAAAAACAATATAACCATTGGGTACCTGTTATATATTATTAGGTGATTCAGTCTTTAATGACTGTATTGTCCTTACCTAAAAATATGACCATTTTTCCCATGCATTTTTGATTTCAAATTCTTGTAACTAAAAGTCCGACTAGCTTAATCATATACTCTTAACCCTTAAATTATATAAACAACTTACATTGTCCCTGAATTCCACTTGACAACTTATCTAAGAATAGAAATTTCTTAGACATGGAGTAAGTTTGGCATTTAGACTAGTGTTAGAATAACCTAGAGAGTGTGGTCAGAATAGTCCTTGGCTGCCTTGGTCCTTCATAACGAAATATTTTTTTTTTTCCAGCAAACAGATTTCATGTAGTTTACACTTACAATTCCCATTTGACTTTAGGTTCTATGACAGCTATTTTTTTTTTCTGTTATAAAAGCGCTTAGTCTCTTAACTCCACTTGATGGGCATTCCTTCAAATATTCATAAAGTTTTCTGTAAATGTCCAAGTTTCCTTCCTGCATCCATAAATATATCAGTAAAAGAAGCATCACATATCAAATCAAGACATGTTCAAACGTTAGACTGAGACTCTCTTTCAAGTTAACAATCTCTAAAATACAGATCACAGGTTTTTTTTAAGTGATTTTTCTTGACCAAAAAAAAAAAAAAAAAAAAAAAGACTGGGTCTGAAGTTAGGGGAAATATGTGCAAAAGGAAGAATTCTCAGAGGCTGGTAAACTCTAAAACTGTACTCACCAATCTGAGCAACACACATGACGTATTTCAGTGGGCATGAATCCACATGGCTAAGAATATCAATGAGGGACCTCTCAGTTTTTTATCTCCCCAATCATTTAGTTAATAAAACAAAAACTGTTGAAAATTTACTATCAAACAGTGCTGAGCAAAGCACAATGGATAGTGCTATGTGAACATAAGTGAAGATCCCTTCTTTCAAGTTGCTTAAATTTTATTTGGTAAATAAACTCAAGGTTGCCTCAAGGTTACTATTCCTCCTTACTTTCTTTCTGTACATTCTGTTCAATGGGGCAGGATTACCTCCTTAAAAATGCTTGCTTATCACCCAAATAACATTCTATGCCATACCTTATTATTTTAAATTATTGCTGTTATTAGTACCTAGAAAATACAAAAGAAGATAGATAGATAAGTAATACCATATTATTTTAAATTATTGCTGTTACTAGTACCTAGAAAATACAAAAGAAGATAGATGATAGATAGATAGATAGATAGATAAGTAGATGTTTAACTGGGGTCCCTTCTGTCTTTAATCTGCCTCGGGCTCTAAAAAGCTAAGAATGAACCAGTAAGTGGCAGGTTCTTGCACATTCTAAAATGAAGTGTTAAGCGCCATCTTGCACAGGATATTGGGGAGTGTATGAAAAGTTTAAGAAGGAACATCTCAGAGAAAAGGAATTTGGGGAGAGCTGTTGGTTTACTTTGGATTTTCCCTCCCTCAGCCATTTTGTTCCCAGCCTATTAGAAGTTTCAGAGGATCTTTTGGAAACTGTCTCCTAGGTGATGCGAAACAGGTGGAAAGACTCATGGTGAGAAAGAGACTGTGGCTGTTTCTATTAGTTGGTAAAGTGAGATTTATTTATAAATGAAAAGAAGAGTTTTGACTAGTCCATGGGGACTGGATACTTTTATTACTGAAATGAAACTGTTTTGTGCCTAAAAGTGATGGCAGAAATTTTTATGGTTGAAGTGACGATAGTTAAAGAAGAACTGGGATTGGACCAATATTTCATCCACAGAGAGTAAGAACTCATTTCACAGAGGGTTTGAATAAGTTGCAGACAGGAAAGAATGGTGTTATTTTATGATAGCTCCTTCTAGATCTTGCTCTTACAACATAGCAGTTACATATATTTATGTGCTTGCTTATTTTCTGTCTTCCCCATTGGAACATAAGCTCCCCAAGGGCAAGGACCTTATCTCTTTTTTCTTTGTTGATTCCTCTGAGCCTAGAAAAATGTCAAGCACATTGTGAGTGCTTAATAAATATTTGTTGAGTGGATACATAAGTGAGTAGCAATGCATAGGGGATTAGAGGCTCGTCTGTATGATTTTTCTTGAGGGAAATGTCTTGGCTGAAATAAAAAAAAAAAATAGAGATACACTTAAATGTTCTTTCCAAAAGAAATAGAGTAAGAATAGTGCCTTCTCAATGTAGCCATCATTTACACTGGCTTCAGTGGAGGAGGCTCAAACTTACATTATAGCTCCCCTTGTCTAAAATCTCAGCTGCCTAACGATATTCAGCTTATGTAACTAATTGCTACTGTGGCAGCTTTTATTCCTCCTTTGCATTTTCTCATGTCATATTCTATTACTAATAAAACTGTCAATTTTCTTTTACTTCAATAAAAGGTCACAGATGACAACAACCTCCTTCGCCTACTAACAACAAGAGCCTTTATTAATATTTTAAATGTACACAGTGATATTTCCAAAAGGTCAGATTTTTTAAAAGACATAAAATGTCAGTCCTAATTCTTTTCCCTCCTTTTCTCTGCCCCATATCACCACCGCTTTGCTCTTCAGCCTCAGATATTGTGCTTATTATAAATTATGTTCGACCAGGTAAACATGAGGGGGGGAGCATCAGGTAGGGGGCACAGAATAAGAGGCACATGTCTCTACCATCCATAGTTCTCCTGCAACTTAATGTACAACCATGGCCATAATAAGCTGCTTTCTGAATATAAAGACTCTAAAGGGCCATCACCTACTGGTCTTATGATTTTCATCCTTTTTTTAACAATGTATAGCAAACTATACCAAAATTTAGTGTTTTAGAATAACAGACATTGGGGCACCTGGGTGGCTTGGTCGGTTAAGCGTCTGACTTCGGCTCAGGTCATGATCTCACGGTCCATGAGTTTGAGCCCTGCGTTGGGCTCTGTGCTGACAGCTCAGAGCCTGGAGCCTGCTTCAGATTCTGTGTCTCCCTCTCTCTCTGCTCCTCCCCTGTTCATGCTCTGTCTCTCTCTGTCTCAAAAATAAATAAACGTTAAAAAAAATTTAAAAAAAAAGAGTAACAGACATTTATTTTGTGAATCAGAAGCGTAAGTGAGGCTCATGTCCACTGTACTTCAATTATATATATATATATATATATATATTTTTTTTTTTTTTTTTAATTTGGGTGAAGCTTAGTGAGTTCTCAGTCTCTAGGTTTCTCAAAAGCTTCAGTCAAGAAGTTGATGCAGGTTGTAGGCACCTCAATATTCAATTCAGGAAAGATTAATTTCCAAAATCACTCATGTGGCTGTTGATGGGATTCAGTTCCTCATAGGCTGTTGGGCTGAAGGCTGGCTTTTGGTCAGAGGCCTTGACAGTTTCCTTACCACATGGTCATGTCCATAGGGTGGCTTACAACATGGCAACTAGGCTTCCTCAGAATAAGCAAGGAAGAGGGCAAGAGAGAGTGAACAATATAAAAGTCATGCTCTTATAACAATCTTGGAAGTGACATCTCATCCTTTTTGTCATATTCTGTTTGTTAGAAGTGAATCCCCAGGTCTAGTCTGCAATCAAGGGAAAGGGATTATAGGAGGGCATAAATACAGGGGTAGGGATCATCAGAGCTCATTTTAGATGCTGCCTACCACCAATATTAAGCATGAATTTGCAACAATCGCTGAAAAAAAAGCTGTTTGATGGCTTACTATGTGGCAAGCATAGTGCTAAGGATTTTACATGAAATAATTCATTATTTTAGAAAAGCTCTATAAGGGGAGTGCTATTAATACGTACATTTTATAGGTAGAGGCTATAAACTGAAGCTCAGAGTCATAAGGCAACTTCTTCAAGATTTTGCAACTGGTCTGAGGCAGACTTTGACTTTTATTGACTATTCTTCACAACTTTATTCTGCTCCCTTTCAAACCCTTCTTTGTGAGCAGTGATAGACATTGATAAAGATAGCTGGCTTGCATTTGGGCCACATCTGTGGCTGTGAGAGAGTACACAATGAGCCAGGCTATTTAAGAAGAGAAACATAACTGACACATAACAATTTTTTTTTTCTATGCTGGGAACTAGAGATAGAAGTTAATCAGATGGAGACATTACCTTCCAGAAGCTACTATGTAGTAGGGAAGCTGAAATCTAAAGTTGCTGGTATAGGGCAGAATGACCAGTGATGGAATTCTACCTGGAGAAGGGAGCATCAGGACAGGATTTGATCACTCATTTGCCTAAGAAGGGCCAAAATGTGTTTTCTGACCATGGATAATTCTTAAGAAACCTACCACACAAAATGAGGGTGGCAACATCACTGCAGTATCAGTGAACACCACAAAGAGAACTAGAACTCCAACAAGGAATCCCCCTCAGCTTAGTAGTCGACAGAACCTGGAATTCTGTCTCCATCTGACAGTAGCGAGATGGCCCTTCCAATAGCTTGCACTGCTGGGACTGTGTAAGAAAAGGCCAACTGAAATAAGAGGTTTACATAAGATCCAAAGTCTCATGATGTAATATAAACATATGAAGGTTTCAATAAAAAATCATTCGTAATGCTAAGGACCAGGAAAATCTAAAACAGAACTGAAAATGACAGTGAATCAATGCTACCACCAAGACTGCAGAGATATTAGAATTACTTGACAAAGATTTTAAACCATCCATGATAAAAATGCATCCATGAGCAATGATGAATATGCTTGAAGAAACAAATAAAAATATTCACTAAAGAAATAAAAAAGTTTCAGCAAAGAAATATAAAGCAGGGCCAAATGGAGATTTTAGAACTGAATAATAAAATAACCAAAATATGGCTCAATGGATGAGCTGAACAGCAGAATGGAGGTGACAGAGGAAAGAATCAATGAATAGAAAAATAAAATAATATAAATTACCAATCCCAATACCACGGAGAAGTTAGAATAAAAATTAAAATGAACATGGCCTCAGGGATCTGTGGCTCTAAAACAAATATCTACTATTTATGTCACTAGAATCTTGCAAGATGTGAAAAAGGAGAGCAAAGTTGAAAAAATATTTAAAGAATTCATGGCTGAAAACTTCCCAAATTTGACAATGTACATAAACCTACAGATTCAAGAAGCTGAGTGAAACAAACAGGATAAACTTAAGTAAATCCACAAAATATATCCAAAGCAAGCAGAAGAAAATAAATAATAAAGATAAATCAATGGGATTGGAAAAAAAAAAAACAATAAAGAAACATTAAAACAAAAAGCTGGGTCTTTGAAAATATCAGTAAAATTTACAAATCTCTTGCAGTACTGACAAAGAAAAGTAGAAAATAAAAACTGCCAATATCAGAAGTGAAATGGGATATTACTAAAAAACCTGTAGAAATTTAAAAAATACAATAAAGGAATTCTGCAAAAAAACTCAACATACATAAATTTGGCAACTTAGACAAAATGGTCCATTTTTTTGGAAAATGCATTTCAACAATTTTGAAATAGATAATTTGCATAACTTTATTACTGTTAAGAAAATTGTATTCTTTTTTGCAGGATCCTGTGCATTTAACTATACAATAGCATTTTATTTTATTTTTTATTGAAGTGTAGTTGACAGGAAATTGAATTCTTTGTTTTTAGTGATTATAGATTTATTTTTTTTAATGTTTAAAAATTATTTATTTATTTATTTTTTTTTTATTTAAATCCTAGTTAACATATAGTGTACTAATGATTTCAGGAGTAGAATTTAGGGCTTTATCGCTTACATATAACACCCAGTGCTCATCTCAACAAGTGCCCTCCTTAATGCCCATCAACCATTTAGCCCATCCTGCCCCCCCCACTATCCCCCCTCCAGCAACCTTCAGTATGTTCTCTGCATTTAAGAGTCTCTTATGGTTTGCCTCCTTCTCTGTTTTTATCTTATTTTTGCTTCCCTTCCCCTATGTTCTTCTGTTGTTTCTTAAATTCCACATATGAGTGAAATCATATGATATTCGTCTTTCTCCAACTGACTTATTTTGGAAATTTTATTCTTAATTTAAAAATGACCCCCAAAATAATCTTCAAGCCCAGATGTTTCATTGGAGAATTCTATCACATATTTAAGACACACAATTTAATAATTAAGATCAATTCTATACATCCTTCCAGAAAACTTAAGAGGAAATCATACTTTCCAACTGATTTTATGAGGCTAATATTTCCCTGATAACAAAACAAATATAGTGCAAAAAAGAGAGTAATAGTTCAATATTTTTGATGATTATAAATGCAAAATCTTTAACAAAATACTAGCATTTAGATCTGCAATATATAAAAAGAATTACGGACCATGACAAAACAGGGTTTATTTTAGGGACATAAGGCTGGTTCAATGTTCAAAAAATCAATCAATTATAGTGCATAATATTAACAGGCTAAAGGATAAGCATGTGACTATACTGGTCAATGTAGAAAAAGCGTTTGAGAAAATGTAACACTAATTCATGATAAAGCTCTTAGATAAATAGGGGAAAATGGGAATACCCTCGAATTGATAAAGCACATCTATTTTAAAAACCTTCCTACTAATATTATAATTAATAGTGAAATACTGAATGCTTTCTCCCTAAGATTGAAAATAAGGCAAGAATGTCCTCCCTCACTAATTTTATTCAACATAGTACTGAAAGTTCTAGCCAGTGAAATATGGCAAGAAAAAGAAAGAAAACACACATATAAACAGTACTGTTCCTATATGTAGGTGACATAATTATCTATATGGAAAATCACAAGGTATCTACAAAAATACTCCTACAACTAGCAAGTTCAGCAAGGTTTCAGGACACAAGGTAAACATACTAAACTCAATGATATTTCTACATACTACCAATGAACATATGGGCACAAAAGTTAGATATAATGCCATTTACAATCTTTCAAAAAATGAAATACTTAGATGTAAATCTAACAAAATATTTACAGGATTTATTTGCTGAAAATTATACAACACTAATGGAAGAAAATAAGAAGATGTAAATAAATGGAGAGAAAATGCCATGTTCCTGGATTGGAAGACACAAAAATGATGTCAGTTCTCCCCAAACTGATATGCAGGTTTAATGCAATTACTATCAAAACCACAGCAAGATTTTATATAGATACAGACAGAACTATTTTAAAATCTGCATGGAAGAGAAAGAGAACTAGAATAGCTAAAACTGGGTAAAGAGCAAAGGGTATCTCTCTGTATTATTTCTTACAACTGCATGTGAATCTGCAATTATCCCAGAATAAAAGGTTTAATTTCTAGAAATTGGGAAAAACCCATAAAAGGTGGGAGTGGGGTGGGGAGGAAGGATGACATCTGTGTCTTCTGTGAACTCCCAAGATTTATGCTGTCCTGTATATCCAGAACTACCCCAGGATCCCTCTACTTCGAGGGAAGCTAAACCCTGCAGAGCAGGGGTTTTGTTTTGCATTTCTCTTTAGAAGTAATGAACTTAAGCGTCATTGAAACTACAAGGTAGCCACACAAAATGATGATGAGGATGTGGTCACCAATTTAAAGACACTTAACAGAGATTGTAACTGAAAATCAGTACTTACAGAGATTCAGTAACTGTATATGTTATAGAAATCTTCCATATTCTTTCTTTCACAGAATATTAGGAAATCCCACTTAAAGAAAAGGAGATACCATGCTTGGCAACCACAGGACAACTGAACCATTCCAAGCAACTGGGAGCTGCTAGCTAATACCATGTAATTAAGGGTCACCTTAGAAAGAATTTTGAAATATGTGGAGAATAAAGCTCAGAAAGACTAGGTGAGTAGGCTCTTGACATAGAAGGGAAATGGGTTTTGCTAAACATACTTCTTTCAAAACAGAATGTAAGGAAATCCATGTCAGAAGAAGTGTAGAAATGGCCAGCTTACCCATCTCAGTCAAAGCAGCAGGGAGTTAAGATCTGATTCATTTTCTGTCTTTTGTCCCAGGTTCTTTCCGTAATATCATACTATTCCGCCTGAAAGGCAGTAGTAGATCGTACACTGTTGTTGGGTCAACGTTATTTCACTTTCTACTGCCTCAAATTTAAGAATAATTTACTTAGGCGGAGGGAAGATGGCGGCTTAGGAGGACGCTGGGCTCACCACACATCCTGCTGATCACTTAGATTCCACCTACACCTGCCTAACTAACCCAGAAAACCACCAGAAGACTAGCAGAACGGAGTCTCCGGAGCCAAGCGCAGACGAGAGGCCCACAGAAGAGGGTAGGAAGGGCGGAGAGGCAGTGCACGCTGCACGGACTGGCGGGAGGGAGCTGGGGCAGAGGGGCAGCCTGCCGGCCAAGCAGAGCCCCCGAGACTGGCTTGCAAAAGTGGAGGGGCCAGACGGAGTGTGTTCCGACAGCAAGCGCGACTTAGCATTTGGGAGGTCATAAGTTAACAGCTCTGCTCGGAAAGCGGGAAGGCTGGAGGACAAAGGGAGGGAGAGTTGCTGAGCCCCAGGACGACAGAGCTCAGTTTGGCGGGGAACAAAGGCGCTCACCAGCGCCATCTCCCTCGCCCATCCCCTAGCCAAAATCCCAAAGGGAACCAGTTCCTGCCAGGGAACTTGCTGGCACCGCACAAACACCCAACGCTGTGCTTCTGCGGAGCCACCCCTCCGGCAGCGGGTCTGACTCCCTCCCACTGCCACAGGGCCCCTTCTGAAGTGGATCACAAGAAGAAGCGAGCTAAGCCTGCCCCTCCTGCCCCCGTGCACCTTGCCTACCCACCCCAGCTAATACGCCAGATCCCTAGCACCACAAGCCTGGCAGTGTGCAAGTAGCCCAGACAGGCCACGCCACCCCACAGTGAATCCCGCCCCTAGGAGAGGGGAAGAGAAGGCACACACCAGTCTGACTGTGGCCCCATCGGTGGGCTGGGGGCAGACGTCAGGTCTGACTGCAACTCCGCCCACCAACTCCAGTTATACACCACAGCACAGGGGAAGTGCCCTGCAGGTCCGCACCACTCCAGGGACTATCCAAAATGACCAAACGGAAGAATTCCCCTCAGAAGAATCTCCAGGAAATAACAACAGCTAATGAACTGATCAAAAAGATTTAAATAATATAACAGAAAGTGAATTTAGAATAATAGTCATAAAATTAATCGTTGGGCTTGAAAACAGTATAGAGGACAGCAGAGAATCTCTTGCTACAGAGATCAAGGGACTAAGGAATAGTCAGGAGGAGCTGAAAAACGCTTTAAACGAAATGCAAAACAAAATGGAAATGACGACAGCTCGGATTGAAGAGGCAGAGGAGAGAATAGGTGAACTAGAAGATAAAGTTATGGAAAAAGAGGAAGCTGAGAAAAGGATAAAAAAATCCAGGAGTATGAGGGGAAAATTAGAGAACTAAGTGATACACTAAAAAGAAATAATATACGCATAATTGGTATCCCAGAAGAGGAAGAGAGAGGGAAAGGTGCTGAAGGGGTACTTGAAGAAATTATAGCTGAGAACTTCCCTGAACTGGGGAAGGAAAAAGGCATTGAAATCCAAGAGGCACAGAGAACTCCCTTCAGATGTAACTTGAATCGATCTTCTGCACGACATATCATAGTCAAACTGGCAAAATACAAGGATAAAGAGAAAATTCTGAAAGCAGCAAGGGATAAACGTGCCCTAACTTATAAAGGGAGACCTATAAGACTCGTGACTGATCTCTCTTTTGAAACTTGGCAGGCCAGAAAGGATTGGCAAGAGATCTTCAATGTGTTGAACAGAAAAAAATATGCAGCCGAGAATCCTTTATCCAGCAAGTCTATCATTTAGAATAGAAGGAGAGATAAAGGTCTTCCCAAACAAAAACTGAAGGAATTTGTCACCACTAAACCAGCCCTACAAGAGATCCTAAGGGGGATCCTGTGAGACAAAGTACCAGAGACATCGCTACAAGCATAAAACATACAGACATCACAATGACTCTAAACCCGTATCTTTCTATAATAACACTGAATGTAAATGGATTAAATGCGCCAACCAAAAGACATAGGGTATCAGAATGGATAAAAAAACAAGACCCATCTATTTGCTGTCTACAAGAGACTCATTTTAGATCTGAGGACACCTTCAGATTGAGAGTGAGGGGATGGAGAACTATTTATCATGCTACTGGAAGCCAAAAGAAAGCTGGAGTAGCCATACTTATATCAGACAAACTAGACTTTAAATTAAAGGCTGTAACAAGAGATGAAGAAGGGCATTATATAATAATCACAGGGTCTATCCATCAGGAAGAGCTAACAATTATAAATGTCTATGCACCGAATACCAGACCCCCCAAATATATAAAACAATTACTCACAAACATAAGCAACCTTATTGATAAGAATGTGGTAATTGCAGGGGACTTTAACACTCCACTTACAGAAATGGATAGATCATCTAGACACACGGTCAATAAAGAAACAAGGGCCCTGAATGACACATTGGATCAGATGGACTTGACAGATATATTTAGAACTCTGTATCCCAAAGCAACAGAATATACTTTCTTCTCGAGTGCACATGAAACATTCTCCAAGATAGATCATATACTGGGTCACAAAACAGCCCTTCATAAGTATACAAGAATTGAAATTATACCATGCATACTTTCAGACCACAATGCTATGAAGCTTGAAATCAACCACAGGAAAAAGTCTGGAAAACCTCCAAAAGCATGGAGGTTAAAGAACACCCTACTAAATAATGAGTGGGTCAACCAGGCAATTAGAGAAGAAATTAAAAAATATATGGAAGCAAACAAAAATGAAAATACAACAATCCAAACGCTTTGGGATGCAGCGAAGGCAGTCCTGAGAGGAAAATACATTGCAATCCAGGCCTATCTCAAGAAACAAGAAAAATCCCAAATACAAAATCTAACAGCACACCTAAAGGAAATAGAAGCAGAACAGCAAAGGCAGCCTAAACCCAGCAGAAGAAGAGAAATAATAAAGATCAGAGCAGAAATAAACAATATAGAATCTAAAAAAACTGTAGAGCAGATCAACGAAACCAAGAGTTGGTTTTTTGAAAAAATAAACAAAATTGACAAACCTCTAGCCAGGCTTCTCAAAAAGAAAAGGGAAATGACCCAAATAGATAAAATCATGAATGAAAATGGAATTATTACAACCAATCCCTCAGAGATACAAACAATTATCAGGGAATACTATGAAAAATTATATGCCAACAAATTGGACAACCTGGAAGAAATGGACAAATTCCTAAACACCCACACTCTTCCAAAACTCAATCAGGAGGAAATAGAAAGCTTGAACAGACCCATAACCAGCGAAGAGATTGAATCGGTTATCAAAAATCTCCCAACAAATAAGAGTCCAGGACCAGATGGCTTCCCAGGGGAGTTCTACCAGACGTTTAAAGCAGAGATGATACCTATCCTTCTCAAGCTATTCCAAGAAATAGAAAGGGAAGGAAAACTTCCAGACTCATTCTATGAAGCCAGTATTACTTTGATTCCTAAACCAGACAGAGACCCAGTAAAAAAAGAGAACTACAGACCAATATCCCTGATGAATATGGATGCAAAAATCCTCAATAAGATACTAGCAAATCGAATTCAACAGCATATAAAAAGAATTATTCACCATGATCAAGTGGGATTCATTCCTGGGATGCAGGGCTGGTTCAACATTCGCAAATCAATCAACACGATACATCACATTAATAAAAGAAAAGAGAAGAACCATATGATCCTGTCAATCGATGCAGAAAAGGCCTTTGACAAAATCCAGCACCCTTTCTTAATAAAAACCCTTGAGAAAGTCGGGATAGAAGGAACATACTTAAAGATCATAAAAGCCATTTATGAAAAGCCCACAGCTAACATCATCCTCAATGGGGAAAAACTGAGAGCTTTTTCCCTGAAATCAGGAACACGACAGGGATGCCCACTCTCACCGCTGTTGTTTAACATAGTGTTGGAAGTTCTAGCATCAGCAATCAGACAACAAAAGGAAATCAAAGGCATCAAAATTGGCAAAGATGAAGTCAAGCTTTCGCTTTTTGCAGATGACATGATATTATACATGGAAAATCCGATAGACTCCACCAAAAGTCTGCTAGAACTGATACATGAATTCAGCAAAGTTGCAGGATACAAAATAAATGTACAGAAATCAGTTGCATTCTTATACACTAACAATGAAGCAACAGAAAGACAAGTAAAGAAACTGATCCCATGCACAATTGCACCAAGAAGCATAAAATACCTAGGAATAAATCTAACCAAAGATGTAAAAGATCTGTATGCTGAAAACTATAGAAAGCTTATGAAGGTAATTGAAGAAGATATAAAGAAATGGAAAGACATTCCCTGCTCATGGATTGGAAGAATAAATATTGTCAAAATGTCAATACTACCCAAAGCTATCTACACATTCAATGCAATCCCAATCAAAATTGCACCAGCATTCTTCTCGAAACTAGAACAAGGAATCCTAAAATTCATATGGAAACACAAAAGGCCCCGAATAGCCAAAGTAATTTTGAAGAAGAAGACCAAAGCACGAAGCATCACAATCCCAGACTTTAGCCTCTACTACAAAGCTGTAATCATCAAGACAGCATGGTATTGGCACAAAAAAAGACACATAGACCAATGGGATAGAGTAGAAACCCCAGAACTAGACCCACAAACGTATGGCCAACTCATCTTTGACAAAGCAGGAAAGAACATCCAATGGAAAAAAGACAGTCTCTTTAACAAATGGTGCTGGGAGAACTGGACAGCAACATGCAGAAGGTTGAAACTAGACCACTTTCTCACACCATTCACAAAAATAAACTCAAAATGGATAAAGGACCTGAATGTGAGACAGGAAACCATCAAAACCCTAGAGGAGAAAGCAGGAAAAGACCTCTCTGACCTCAGCCGTAGCAATCTCTTACTCGACACATCCCCAAAGGCAAGGGAATTAAAAGCAAAAATGAATTGCTGGGACCTTATGAAGATAAAAAGCTTCTGCACAGCAAAGGAAACAACCAACAAAACTAAAAGGCAACCAACGGAATGGGAAAAGATATTTGCAAATGACATATCGGACAAAGGGCTAGTATCCAAAATC
Source organism: Panthera pardus (assembly GCF_024362965.1). Taxonomy (NCBI): domain Eukaryota; kingdom Metazoa; phylum Chordata; class Mammalia; order Carnivora; family Felidae; genus Panthera; species Panthera pardus. Next base: position 38,297,204 of record NW_026526821.1, read on the forward strand.
TATAAAGAGCTCACCAAACTCCACACCCGTAAAACAAATAACCCAGTGAAGAAATGGGCAGAAAACATGAATAGACACTTCTCTAAAGAAGACATCCGGATGGCCAACAGGCACATGAAAAGATGCTCAACGTTGCTCTTCGTCAGGGAATTACAAATCAAAACCACACTCAGATATCACCTCACGCCAGTCAGAGTGGCCAAAATGAACAAATCAGGAGACTATAGATGCTGGAGAGGATGCGGAGAAACGGGAACCCTCTTGCACTGTTGGTGGGAATGCAAACTGGTGCAGCCACTCTGGAAAACAATGTGGAGGTTCCTCAGAAAATTAAAAATAGTCCTACCCTATGACCCAGCAATAGCACTGCTAGGAATTTACCCAAGGGATACAGGAGTATTGATGCATAGGGGCACTTGTACCCCAATGTTTATAGCAGCACTCTCAACAATAGCCAAATTATGGAAAGAGCCTAAATGTCCATCAACTGATGAATGGATAAAGAAATTGTGGTTTATATACACAATGGAGTACTACATGGCAATGAGAAAGAACGAAATATGGCCCTTTGTAGCAACGTGGATGGAACTGGAGAGTGGGATGCTAAGTGAAATAAGCCATACAGAGAAAGACAGATACCGTATGTTTTCACTCTTATGTGGATCCTGAGAAACTTAACAGAAACCCATGGGGGAAGGGAAGGAAAAAAAAAAAAGAGGTTAGAGTGGGAGAGAACCAAAGCATAAGAGACTCTTAAAAACTGGGAACAGGGGCGCCTGGGTGGCTCAGTCGGTTAAGCGTCCGACTTCAGCTCAGGTCACGATCTCTCGGTCTGCGAGTTCGAGCCCCGCGTCGGGCTCTGGGCTGATGGCTCAGAGCCTGGAGCTTGCTTCCGATTCTGTGTCTCCCTCTCTCTCTGCCCCTCCCCCGTTCATGCTGTGTCTCTCTCTGTCTCAAAAGTAAAATAAACGTTAAAAAAAATTTAAAAAAAAAAAACAAAAAAAAAACCTGGGAACAAACTGAGGGTTGATGGGGGGTGGGAGGGAAAGGAGGGTGGGTGATGGGTATTGAGGAGGGCACCTTTTGGGATGAGCACTGGGGTTTGTATAGAAACCAATTTGACAATAAATTTCATATATTGGAAAAAAAGAATAATTTACTTAAAGAAAAGATAAAATATATGTATAATCATCCATAGAAGTAAGAAACAAAGCAAACAAAGAAACAAAGAAACAAACAAGCAAACAAAAAGTGGGAAACAAAGAAAGGGGCAGCAAGAAGACCAGGAACGAAGTGTCACTACTATTATGAATATTCTTATGACTTTAGTAAATTCTACCATCTTTGAATGGGTTTCATGCCTTCATTTCCTATTGCTGGAGCTCTTGTTTTAATATCAAATGAAATAAAACAAATCGATGTAACCTGAAGAGTTAAAAGCACCATGTAAAGCACCATGTAAAGATAGATCTATTATTAAATAGTTGTTGCAAAAAGAGAAATTAAAGTAGCATACATCCAATAAAAAATACATCTCCTGCCTGAGCACACCTATTCCAGATCATGCCTGAATTTCCACCTTTCTTTACCTGTCTTCTAAAGCCTCTCAGTTGTAAATCTCAATAAAACCTTCAAAGGGCAATTTGGTAGAAAAATGTTTTAGCTAAATGCCTTTTGCAATGATATGTCAAAGAGGATTTAATTTCTCCTGCTTATGCTTCTCTCATCTTACAAGGATGTTGAATACCTAAATATCCCTTTCTGGATGGTTCCTCAAGCAGAACAGAGTTGGCTTCCAGTTGATAATCAATTTAACTCCCATGCACACTAAAATTTATTTTCAAGAACTGCATGAAAGAAAGAAGAAAGAAAAAGAAAGAAAGAAAGAAAGAAAGAAAGAAAGAAAGAAAGGAAGAAAGAAAGAAGAGGGGTGGGAAGTGGTGAAAAGCTTTTAAGAATCTGAGTTCTTGTTTTTATCCATTTCTCAAGAAGAATTCATATCTGTTTTTATGAACAAGATTTAATGGATGTGGCATTGCATGTCTTGCTGCTTTTATACCTATGTTACCCACAGTCAATATAAGCCAGATCATCAGTGATTAATCCAAAGAACCAATACCAGGGGTCTGATAAATAATGGTGAAAAAACAGAATATGGAGGGAGGATAAAATAAACCAGCATGGGATTATTAGGAGAAATGTACAGGGCAACGTTGGTTCAGCTTAAGGTGACTGGTAATAGAAATTAAGAAAATGAAATTCAAAGATAATGAAAAAGTTCTGTTTTCCTATCTCTCTCCTTTGCCTTGGATACAGCTATGGATGTGTCTGAAAGTTTTGACAATCTGTATCCTCCCTGAAAGAGTCATTAGTAAGAACGACAACCCAGAAATGTGAAAATGACTAAGTGGCTGCTCTGATTTGTTAATGGAATGCTACGATTCAAGACTTTACAAAGATGGAATGAGCCAGCTAGAGTATCAGAAAATGAGCTACATGTTCTCCAAAATGGAGTGACATCACCTTGTCCTAACACCTCTCCAATTTTTTCCTGTTGCTTGCCCTTCAAGTACCACCATTCTTCTGGGGACACAGAAAAGGAACCTTTTCCCTGTAATAAAGCAAAATTGATGTTTCTTCCTCTCACTGATTCCTTGATTTTGCATAGAACAAGTCAGTCATCTCTTCCACATGGGATCCTTTCAAGTATTGGAAATGAGCTATCACCTTTCTGTTTTTTTTTCCTCACAGCTATAATAAAATACAAAAAAAAGTGTATACATTTTAATTAGACTACATAAAAAAAAGAATTAAAGAGGCACACTAAAATGCAATGGACAGGCTATGGATTTTTTTTCTTTTCTATTTTTTCCAAATGTTTTCCAAGAGTTTGTGAACTTGCTTAGGTAGTGGGGAAAATATATGAAAATGAAAAAAACAATATTAACTTTCCCCCTGGAAAAAAAATGTAAGTAGAAAGAGAAATGAATATACATTTGCTGAATTTTGGCAAAAGAAGAGATTGTATAATGCATATTTTTCCTTGTGTATATGGTACAACTGAAGCCAGAAGAGGTAAGGAGTTGACCATGGTGACCGCTCTAGATGTGCGGCCATGGTCTTAAATATTAGCCTTTTGATTCCTAGACTAGCACTCATTTTGTTACACAGAATCACATAGATTGCCTTAAAGCCATGGTATTGTGGTTTTTCCGTTTCCTTAGCCCAACTGGTTAATATTCCTTAGATTGCTTCTCAGGGTTCATTCCTTGGTAATAGAAATTAAAGAAACAGAATTTGGAGACATTTGAAAAAGTCCCATTTTCCCCTGTGTCTCCTTTGCTTTGCCTTGGAGATATCTAACATTTTTCACATTTGCGTTCTTTCTGGAAGAGTCATTAGTAAAAACATCAACCCAGAAATGTCAAAATGGCCACTTTGAGTTTGCTAATGGAAGGATAACATTGAGGACTTTATAAAGATAGAAGATTGCATGGGGCACCTGGTGGCCTAGTCGGTTGAGCATCTGACTCTTGGTTTCAGCTCAGGTAATATTTCATGGTTCGTGAGTTTGAGTCCCACATTGGGTTCTGTGCTGACAGTGTAGAAACTGCCTGGGATTCTCTCTCTCCTGCTCTCTCTCTGCCCCTCCCCTGCTTGCTCCCTCTCTCTCTCTCCCTAAATAAAAAAAAAACTTTAAAAAATTTTTAAAAAACAGATAGAAGATGGCAGTTAGTAAAATCTCTCAAGTTTCTATGATTTGAGTTACAGACATGCCCATTTTTAATGCCACATGCCAAGAATGTCAAGTAATAGCCAAAGCATTTATCCAGCTCCCATTTGTTCCGATTCATCAACTAACCAGGTTTTTGAACTTCAGGTGCCTATCCTGAGAAGACAGATAAACACAGAACTGAAGCAGCCTAGACATAGAGTGATGTTACTAATGTCTGGGTCGGGGTAAACCCAGGTAATGTGCTCTACTCTGGTTCTACATTACCTAACTTCCCCATCAGTGTTAAGCGCCAGTGGCCCACAATGAAAACCTGCCTGATGACACTCCTTTTTCTTCTTTACTTCCCTTCCATTACTTCCTGGAATCACTTCCCAGTAAGCTTTTAACACTCACAACTTTGTTTTAGGATCTACTTCTGGGAAAACACAATCTATCACAACCCCTCTACATATCTTCACACACCTGAATACACACATCTAAGACCAGCAGGTGTGCTATCATGTCCATCAGTTAGAAGAAATCCAGGTGCCAGCTGGAAAATAAATGTCTCACCTATTCTTGAACACGATTGAACAGGACCCTGTTTTGAGTCAAGTCCCATTGGAATTTGACTAGGAGGCAAATGATTCAGGGAAAGAATTAAGTCCATTCATCTTGAAGGCACATCCTTAGTTACTCCATCACCTCCTTCATAGGTGTGTCCTCTTCTCCATTGTACTATGAAATATCTCTATGGAACAACTTGGATGGAAGACAGATTTAACTTATCAAAACAGTCATTATAGCAGCCTCAGTGGAAGTGACAGGAGTAAACATAGCAACAAGCCTTGTTTTACTAGATAGTGACATGCTACCTTCCTCTTTCTTCTCAGGGTGTGTCACTTTATAGGCTATTTCACCAAAGTTTCCCATTAAACACCTGAATTTAGAAGACAAATGAGCTGACTTGCCATTAAAAGTCACATTACTAAATCAGTCCATGGACATTACTAAAAATGTCTGGACCTTCCAGATAAGGAAGATAAATTAACCTATGAAAATGCCAAAATGTGCTGCTTTTGCTACCTTCCATGATGCTTTGGAATTTGTTCTCTTGGGGAGAGAGTTTAAGAAACAGTATGCAATTTCATTAAAGTATTGACTCACAACTTATGAAATGGTATAACAATGATCTGGCAGACTCTTGTCCATGTGTGCTATTGCAAATCTTGATCATCTGTGGTAGAACACCAAACAATCAGATCAGCAGCAGGAAGCCTGGGAAGACCTGAAGGGTCCTGAGAATGGGCTTGGGGAAACCAGAGTGGTCACGGGGTCTTAGAGAAACGGCTCTTTACCAACCAGTTACTGTACAGAAAGGTTTAAATATTTTATGACCAGTTTGATTGTCAGGGTGGGTCCCAACTAAATATCATGCCCTGAGCAAGGCTGGGGTGACGAGCTTCTAGCAGGCGCTCACCACTCTGCTTCTGTTTGCTGCCACACAATGAAAGCTGGAAAGTGTCAAAGACTAACAGGTGCCAGGTAACCACAGGCAGTTCCTTTACCTCAAAGGGAGGCTCCAGAGCTTCCATAGGCTCAGGCTGAGGCTGGGATTTCTATAATTGTATACTAATTAGCTCCACCCTCCCCTTTCCCTGCCATGCTTCCCCTCCACCCTCACTAGTTTCTCCTGGAAGCACACCAATCCTGACCTCAGGGTCTGTCTCTTGGAGACCTGACCTAAGAAACTCTGTAAGCTGCAGCAATTATTTAGCTCTGAATATAATGGATTCCATTTTTTTCCCTTCCTTGACCTTGTATGAGGCTCCACACTGGCCCTTACCGAATGGCATCTTAATGTTTATTTTCTTGTACAGAGCCTCTGTTCCAATCCCAGAAGATATTGTGTCTCCAAGTCTCAGAGCTTGGTTTTGAAAAATCACCAAGTTTGTGTCTATTGCTTTAACTATATATGCAATGAATTGGTGCTGCTGAATTCCATGCAAATGTGGAATTTCCAAAAATATGATGTTCTTTCAGAGGAAATGGTTCCCCTACAGTGCCCTTAACCAATGTCTGAACATCTTTCCTAGTTGTGGTGCTGCTACCACTAATAATAATAATAGCTATCATTCACCAAGCACTTACTTAGATGTGGGTCTCTAGAAGGAATGTTTTATGCATTACATAATTTAAGTCTCAGAAAACACTTCAAAATTAACATTATTAATTCCAATGCACTTTGGGGGAAACTGAGGCAGCAAGCGTTAAGGAATTTTCCAAATGTCACACTTCTACCATTGGGTAGAGCCAGGCTATGGGTTCCCAACTATTTAGTACCAAAAATTGGTTCTGATCCCACTGCTAATTGTGTCTCCCCATAGGGAACTAGGACTCCCTGTAGGACAGAGCTTCCTGCCATGGATGGGGCAAGGATAGAGCCCAGGTTATTTTCTTCAATAGCTGAAAGCTCTTTGGACCCAGCTGAGCCCTGCCTGTTTCTCCTCCTGTTATCAAGACCTTCATGAGAGCAGCCTGGGCACAAGCTGTCTATTTTCTGCCTTGTCGAGGTCCTGCTCAGACACCCACCATCATCCAATTACATTATTGCTTCATTTAGTCCCAATAGCCAGTTGTCTCGTTATCCTTTCCTGAGGTTCTCAAAAAGAACCCACAAAAGCATTTCTAGTCAATGTAAAATTTATGGAAGCAAGCATCTTAACAATTTGTATGGGAAGCAATTAATAAGTGTAGGGATCTGCTCCCTCTTTGAACTACCCCCACACTCTTTGTTCAGCTGGTCAACTTCCTTCTTCTCACAACATTATTAAAATTCTGTCTCTTAGGTGGATGTGGAAGCCAGTCTGAAGCTGACTTCCATACTACAGCCACATATCAAAGGCTTTTTTTCAGAAGAGCCAGCCTTCTCCCACAAATTAATTTCTTAAATCTGTTGCTAAGAAGATAAATATTTCTTTTCTATGTTACTTACACATAAGGAAAGCTATCTAAATTGGGTAACGGAGCACCATTTACAGCATCTTTCTGACCCCCAGAAAATGCAGAGGACTGAGATGCATGGCTTCTTGAAGCCCTGTCATCTCTTGTGGTACACCATATATTAAACAAAATAAAGAAAGATCAAAACAAAGTTCAAAACCTGTGGTCAATAAGATGTGTTTATATTGAAAAAAACCTCAACAATTTTAATGTATACACACAAATGTATTATAATATAATGCTATTCAAGGACAGTCATAGAAGTTAGTTTTAGTTACAAAAAAATATGTCATGTACAGCAAGTTTTTTGTAGTGGTCCAATCATGAATTCAGGTCTAAAGTTGTATGATGAATGTTTTTTATTGGCACCAGGTTATCGGGTGTATAAGTTTGAACTAATTTGATAAAATATCCAGTTCTAAATTTAAGGCCCTCCATGAATGTAAAAGCCTGACTGAATGGGCCTTTCTCTTCCTTCCCTAACTCATTGTATTATGCCTTGGATAACTATCAACCCAAACAGCAAGACCTATTCCTATTTGAATTTTTTAAATGTTTATTCATTTTTTGAGAGAGAGAGAGAGAGAGAGAGAGACAGACAGACAGACAGAGGATGGTGGGGAAGAGGCAGAGAGAGAGGGAGATGTAGAATCCAAAGCAGGCTCCAGGCTCTGCGCTGTCAGCACAGAGCCCAATGCAGGGCTCGAACCCACAAACCATGCGATCATGACCTAAGCTAAAGTCAGGACACTTAACTGACTGAGCCACCCAGGTGCCCCAAGACCTATTCCTATTTGAATAAAAGTATCCCTTACATAGACACCGACTAATACATAGGATCATATACACAAAAGATAGATCATTAAGGGGAAAATACACAACCTGAATAAGTAAATGGGGAGACACATTTAAACAGACCAATTGCTTTCAGGACTGTCCTTAAATAATGCATCAGTCTGTCCAATTATTGTTTTTTTCAGTTGCATAAATAAATCCTTCCTTATAGGAAGACTGTCTTGCTGTGTATACTACCTGTATTTGAAGAGTCACATCAACTTCAAATTAAGGAAGCATTCTACATCATACCATCCAAATTGTATGATATTCTATGATGGATGAGGTTCCACAGAACATTGAGTTACTTGATAAGAAAGTGCCACAGAAAAACAAAACAATTGAAACTCTAGGTCACCCTAAATATACCTCTTCTTTAAAGGATATTATAGAGTACACTCAAGTTTGTAGTTTTCACTGGAAACAGTGGATAGCATCAATGCCTTGTCAATGAGAAATTTAAAAGAGGAAGTGCCATCCCTTTATTCACCAAAGGCTTGGAACGGTAGAGCTTCTTAGGTGAATAGGTATCATCCAGCTGTGGACTGTGGTAAAGTGGTTCTAAAGATAATGGTACCAATTCCTTCCTGTTCATGCTGCACTTTACATCAAGAAGTGGGACCTACTTCCCCTTCCCCCAAAACTGAACTGGCCTTAGTGACTTGCTTGACCAATAGAATGCTGTAAAGTGACATTCTGAACTTCTGAGGCTAGATCTTTTGAAGATTTTACTGGGCCTCTTGGATGCTCACTCTCTGAACTCAGCTTCTATGAGAAACTGAGTGAGAAACTCAAACCACAGAGAGACCACTTGGTGTCCCAGACAACAACCCCAGATGGGCTCCCAGTTTAACAGCTGGCATCAAATGCCAACCAAGTGAGCAAGCCGTCTTGGGTGTCTGGCCAACCAAACCTTGAGATAACTGCATCTTTATATGCCTTCTGACCACAAGTGGATGAACAACCCAAAGTGAGAATCACGCAATTGAGCCAAGTCAACCCATAGAATCATAAGACATACTAATATGCAGTCATGTTACATTGTAGTTTCAAGCCACTAAATTACAATGTGGTTTGTTACATAGCAGTAAGAAGGGAAGAAGAAAGAGCAAAAAAGAGCAATAAAAGCAAAAAAGAAGTTTCTGGAAGTTCTATCAAGTTAGACACAGGAGACCTATCTTGCTCCTACAAAATCTGTATGGTAAGAGAGTGGATCTAACCAAGGGATGTGTGTTTTGAAAATATTTCCCAGTGTCAGTGACTTTTTGATATAATCTAGTCAATGTGGGACAGAGTTGCAGCTTGCAAACATTAAGCATTTAAATTTTGAAACCCAGTCCTTAAATGAAACAGTGAGGTCAATCTGCTAATTTTATAAATAAGAGACTATAAGAGATGGTAAGTGATCATACAAGGATAGAAATTATTCAATTGGTATAGCATCAAAGTGATTTTTGAGTCATTTAAAGCTAATCTTTAGTTTATCCCATGAAATATTACTTCCTGATATAAACTCAAAATTTGAGAGTTTAAGCCTTCAAGTGCTGCTTGAACCCCTTGAATATTTTCATTGCCAATGCTTTTCATTTGAATAATTCAATTTTGAATTATTTAGTGGAATAATAATTAAGAAGGAAGAGAATTATTACCTCATTCATTTATATAATTTATAATAGGTGATATATCTTTATTTACTTAAATTGTGTTAATATTTTTGGTTTAGATGAACAGGCGTTGGACAGAGAAAATATTTTAGAGTTACATAAAGCCTCTGTTATATATTTTTTCTTTTTTCTTTTTTTCTTTCTTTTTTTTTTTTTTTTTGCAAACTTTTAGAAATGTAAAAAACATTATTAGCTCTGGGGTATACAAAAAGAGGCTGTGGATGTACTTGGTTCATGTGCTCTAGATTGCTAACCCCAGATTTAGAGAAAGAGTTTACACACAGAATATACAATAGCACAAGAAATTTATAGTGTTACACGAATAAAAAGAAATATCGTTGGTTGAGTGTTATTTTGACAATGCTGGATTAAACAAAGTTAAGCAAGTTTCTTTATTGCAGGACTTCTTAGAACCTTTAGTTTGTGAATAGGGGTGCCTGGGTGGCTCAGTCAGTTAAGTGTCTGACTTCAGATCTCACTGTTCATGGGTTCGAACAGGTCATGATCTCACTGTTCATGGGTTCGAACCCCACATCAGGCTCTGTGCTGACAGCTCAGAGCCTGGAGCCTGCTTTGGATTTTGTGTCTCCCTCTCTCTCTGCCCCTCCCCCACTTACGCTCTGTCTCTCTCTCTCTCTCAAAAATAAATAAACGAAAAAAAAAACACTAAAAAAAGAAAAGCTTTAGTTTGTGAATATGTATCGCAAATCACCAAGAGATGGATGTAGTGTTTGACAGTTTCTAAACAAATGATTAACTTTAGATATCACTTGTAATATCATCTTAAGGGAATAGCATTTTCCATAAAACTCTCTGGGAAACCCACTTTTAGGCAGGTGGAATAAAATCTCAGTTCTAAGAAAATTACTGAGGGATATGTGTGAACTAATGAGAAGGCTGAAATACCAGCTTCCTTTTAGTCCAGCAAACAGTGAGCTCTGGTTACTGAGGTACTGGTTGGAGCTGTTCCCATGTTGAAATTTAGTTCCTGAAATCATTCTGGATCAAACGCCTATTGTACATCGCTGTAAAGCCTACCTTTTCACAGGAAAGCCTTCTAAAAGGTGTCTGCCAGTTTCTTATGGATGGCGGGCAGATGTGTAGGTCAGACCAAAACAGCAGCATCCACACTCAAAAACTGACTGCTCAGAAAATTACTTCTCTGACCAAGAAGTTGCTAAGAACAAAGTCATAATTTTCCTTCCTTTCTTTCCTTTCCTTTTTTTTTAATGTATCTGACAGCTTCAAAATACAAACAAATAAGAATGTTATTTTCCCCCTGATGTGATAAAAGGCTTGATAAAAGAGGAATTAAAATGATTGGCTCAGATGTGAAATTTTGGTGACCTCCAGTTTTGTTACCCATGGAATTTTTTTAACCCCTTTTCTTGGGGTCACTAATATTTTATTCTACCAACAAAACTTCCATTTCTTTGCAGCTCTTCATTTTGTCACTTGAGTTTCAGGTTAGTGTCAGAGAAAGAACACAGGTTCATGTTGCAACTCAGTTATGCATTAATTATGTGACTTTAGGAAGCTCATTTTACTTCACTGGGCCTCAGTTCTTTGTGAAACTTTTGGAAAAATTAAAATGACACATCAAAATTAAATGACATGGCTAGAGTTTTTATCAGGTCATATACATGGTAGATGATGACAAATTATTTTCTTTGCTCTCCTTTTTTCCCTTTCCTGTTGCCTAAATTACTCTCAGTTCTAGGCTTGCACAACACAACACACTTGGAATAACACAAAAACTGACACTATGGGTGTGAGCCTGTGATCCAAGATGATAAGCAGAGTCAGCTATGGCTCTGAAAGGTCAGCTTTCGACATTCACAAGGATGTACCAGAGCTTTGGAAGAAGATCCAGGGCTTAGTGACCCCCAAGGGTGAGCGGCTGAATTTCAGAATAGTGAGTAGTAGGGAGATAGGTTTTTGCCAAGCAACATTCTCACGGACATGACTATTTTTGTGAGCTGTGCAGCATCTTAAAGATTTTCCACAATCTGAAAACCTTCCCTACCTTTCTTGCCACTCAGATATGCCTGCCAATTTCCGTGATAGGAACACAGCAGAACATATACAGTTAAGGTACCTTCCTATGCTTCTCTTAGCAATTGTGTGGTGCATGTTTGGAATTTCTATTTTTTTTTTATTTCTAACTTTATAATAGCTCACCAAAGAAATGCAAAGTGTCCAAATAGCCGTCAGCGTAATTCCAAGAATATGATTTCTCTAAGAATATCATATTCTCCAAGAATATGATTATCAGTGCCTATTCTTGAGCAAAAGTTGACCAGAACCAATTCTAGAAAATACATACAACCTAAACAATTCAATTGTTATTGGGGGAAAAAATATTTCAAAGAACTGCCTTCCTAAAAAAGCCTCAAGTACAGATGGTTTCCCAGGCGATTTTGACTAAACCTTTAAAGCATAGATCTTTGTAATGTTTATTATTTTAAATTTGTTTAAAGTATAGGAAAAAAAAAACCTTCAAGCTTTTTTCTTTGAAAATACTATAGTATTGACAAAGTTAGTACAATAAAAGAAAACTCCAGATTAATCACATAATGAGAAGTGATATAAGAAGCCGAGCAAAATAGTATAAAGCAAAATGCAGCAATATATTAAAAAACTAAGACAGAATATTCAGGTGGGATTCAATATTAAAATGCAAGAAGTATCAATATCAAATCAAAAATGAATTCATCATCATATATATGTTCATATGTGCTATAAAGGTCTTTAATAAGAGTCAAAATCCATTCTTGATTTTAAAATAACACTATACAGTAGGAAAAAATAATGCTCAGAAATATAAATGATCATAACCCAAAGTCAGCACTAGGTGTATTGGGGAAACACTACTAAACATCTTCACTGATGTTAGAAATAAAATAAGGATGCTGCTGTCATCATTATCACTTAATGTTGCTGCAGAAATCCCAACCAATACAGTAAAACAAAATAAAGACAAAGATTATAGTGAAAAACCAAGATATGAAAAGACTGTGTACAGATGTTAATATGGAAAATTAGAATCTACTTAAAAACTGCCGCAAACAACTTGAGAATTCAAAAATTATCTGGGCACAGACATCAGTAGCATTCATGCACACAAATAACCAGAAGATACAGTGGAATACAAGACATCCTGAAGAGTAGCAGCCAAAAAATATAAATCAATAAATTTAACAAAAATATAAACAATCTATAAAGAAATATTTTGCAACACTAGTGAGATATAAAAAAAAGAGATTAAAAACATGGAAAGAAATCCTATGTTCTTAGCATCATATGATATTAAACACATTGGGGCTGTCTATCAATTGAAGGTGATCCAAAGGAGAAACTGAATAGTATTCTATTTGGAGCTAGATAAACTCACTCTAAACTTCATATGGAGAAATAGCCAAGCAAAAATTATCTTGGGGATTTTGGAACATTATTATATGTTGGAACATTAAGGAGAGAGGACTAGAGCCAGCAAGTGTTGAAGCATATTAAATAACCACAGTAATTTCAATAGTGTAGTGCTGACACATGAATAAGACATGAATACTTGAAGTCCAGAAATATCTATACACACATGGCAATTAAATATGCAATAAAGATAACATTTCAATTCCAGGAGTAGAGGAAGGAAGCTTATTTAACAAATATATTGGAACAGTTTAATAGCCTTCTGGGGAAAAAAAAGTATATATATCTTAAACTCCATACCTTAACTTTAAAGCAAATTTAAGATTGATTAGAAAAACACTCATTATAGAACTAAAACCAGAAAATTACTGAAAGAAGATATACAAAAAATTTTAAATATAATTTTGAAGTGGACAAGACTCCCTGGTGTGATAAAATATGTAGAGAGCCTAAAAAGAAAGGTAATTAAACTACATTAAAGTTTCTTCTTTAATTATTTCCAAAGCACTATATACAAAGTCAAAAGTCAAACAATAAATTTGTAAAAAATATTTGTGGCTCATATTACAGAAAATTAATTCCTTTAATATACAAAGAGTTTCTACAAATCAATTTAAATAATAAAACCAACAACTCAATAGAAAAAGTGAACAAAGGATGTGACTTAGGGGTGATTAAAAAGTTTGAAATATTGAAAAAAATGTTAACTTCACCTACTATGGAAAAGTTGCATATTAAACTTTGACATTAACATGAAAAGATTAGAAGGGATCATAAAGTTTGAAAACAGGTTATGCAGATCATCGTGAAGAAAGTCAATGTCTTTCATTGCCAGTAAAAGCATAAATTGGAACAACCTCTATGCATGCTAAAAGATGTATCAGAATTAAAAATGCATATACCCTTTGAAATAACAATTCACCTTCTAGGAATATATTCTACAGATATGCAAGTGCCAAAGATAGCTATCCAGCTTCATTCCTTGGAGCACTGCTTGTAGCTGCAAAATATTATAAATGACCTACAGGTCTACTAACAAGGATAGGTGAATAAATTATAGGCTAACATATAATAAAATACTACATAGTCATTAAAAAAAAACAAAACTAGCACATCTGTTTGAGCTAATATGGAATGATAACCTTTAATTTTTTTTAACATTTATTTATTATTGAGAGACAGAGAAAGACAGAGCATGAGCGGGGGGAGGGGCAGAGAGAGAGGGAGACACAGAACCCGAAGCAGGCTCCAGGCTCTGAGCTGTCAGCACAGAGCCCGACGCGGGACTCGAACTCACAAACCGTGAGATCATGACCTGAGCCAAAGTCGGACGCTTAACTGACTGAGCCACACAGGCACCCCCGGAATGATAACCTTTAAAAATATCACAACGTAGAATTGCATGTACAGTACGTACTATTTGTGTGATTACAGAAAATAATACAGATTCCTCCAGAAGGATATGCAATTGACTGGTAGTTCTTAGTGCCTTCAAGGAGGGCAACCCTGAAGCTCCAGAACAAAGAAGGAAGGTGAGTGACACAGATCCTCTTCACTGCCTTTAATCCCCTTTCACCCACTCTTATTCAACATGTCAATCGGCCCTAACTATGACTAATATGGATTTTCTTTTTTTTTTTTTCCTCTTGTTTTCCCTTCTTGTTTGGGGGTGATTTATGAAAAGAATCAACTATATTCTGTCATTTCTAAATGAGAAATTTCCATTCTTTTTTTGTTTTTCAAATTTTTAACCAATACATCTATCACCTATTAAAATAAGAGAAGTAATTTAGAAAAAACAAGATTCACACAAGTCAAATGTTTAATTTTGGTTAATGAGCCCACCTAATTTTTGGTCACTGTTATGATCTAGCAAAGTCCTAGGGTCTTAGACCCACCATACGAGGCACAGGAGGGGAAAGAGAGGATGGGCTGTAGAATTATTCTCGTTTTCACTTTAATAAGAGATTTTTTTTTCGGGTTTACCTACTAGTGCTCTGAGTGGAAGATTTCAATAAAAATGGATTCTGCTTTAAGTGTATAAACTGTTCCTGCAGTTTATTGCACCATGGAGGCACTTTTAGATAATTGGTTACCCAACATTTAAGGCTACTAAGCCTAAAGTATAATTTTGCTATTTCAAATTATTTCCATGGTTCATAATTGTTATGTGTTCATCATTTACACCTATTTTTGATGGTTTTTAGAGTTACTTAAGGCTGAGCCCTCGATTGGGAGTGCACTTATTCTGCTTGTTGTCTGTTTATTTCCTATTGTGTTTCTTTAACGCATTCTGGTGAAATTGGGAAGTCGCCTTAGAATATCTAAATTTTGTAAGAAAATCCATTATCCCTTGAGATATCCAATACAGCCATACATTATAGTTTTCTGGCTCTATACTTTCTCAGTATTTGGCTTAGTTGCCTCAGTAAGTAATTATACATTTACTTTATATTTATATAAGACAACCAGCATTTTATGGATTGCTATGTTCTGGGGAAACATGCCAAGCAGACTTCTTAAGTCAATGTGAAAATACAATTTGTAGAACTCAGCAGTTTCAACCAACGAGTGAGTATTATGAGGTAGATTGCCAGTCATAAAATAAGAGATGAATAAAAATTCACTCTGAATTTATACGTTTTCTAATTGCTACTTCGTAATCCTCTAATTAGGCATGAAGTCCAGAATCACACAGGGAGGCTGAGAGCAAAATGGGGTTTGTAGATACAGCTCTTCTGAGTTCTTATCAAATGCTGAAGGCCTTGGGTTTGGTGTTGCAGGTGAAGAGCAAAGAATGGGCAGATGAGATGTTGTTTCTTCTCCGTTCTAGACTATGCTGTTATTAGCTCTGGCATTCACAATCTATGCATTGTAGATGGGAAGCATGTCAGAAGTGGCTCTACTCTCCATTAACTGTAAAAACAAGCAAACAGTAAAACAAAACCAGAGCTGATAAATCTTGGATTTACTTCAAAATCCTTGGTGTTAGTGTTTCAAATAATGGTATTTCTTTATCCCACTTCTTTTGATGAACATCTTTTAGGTATTCACCTCACCAGGTAGGAGTTGTGTCTACCAGGCACTGGCTACCAAATGATTACATGCTTTGCAATCTTTGTCTTCTAGGCTAATGATGGAGACAGACGTGGACACAGATCATGAGGGAAGCCTACTGGTTTTTCCTGAGCATGGCAGCACAAAGCGGGGTGAGATGGAGTCTAGGGCCTGGAGGTGGTGGGAGAAAGATTGTGGTGAGGAAATGGGGTGGTGAGAGAAAGTTTCCACAATGAGAAAATAGATTAGCTGAATTTAAATGATTAGTAGAAGCATTTCCCGCTTCTAAATAACTACAGAGACTCCTTGATTATTTAATTGGGCAAAGACATAGGAAGCATGTGCAGGAGCAGCAGCGGAAAGTGAGGTCAGAGAGGGACAGGACCAGATTGAAATCTCTGGCCATGAGTGCACCACCTGTAACAGAAAGTTAAGCAAGCTTGTGGGGTTGGCTTTTCTTCCTCTTACTGAAAAGCAGTGAGAAAATGGCAGGGATTCACTGTCCCCTGAATTCGTCTGTGCTCAGCAGTCACTGCATTGCTGAAACCCTCTGACATGTCGTACTTCTCTCCAAGCTAAAGTTACATCAGTTTTAAATTCTGCAGCTAACACCAGCATGGCATAGGAGATAGAGAGGTAAGGGGGAAGATAATGAGAGAGAGCAAGAGCAAGAGTGAGCGCGAGAGAGAATGTCATCTCCTATGACCTTTTTTAGTCATCACCTGAGATACCAACCTGGGAGCTTTAGATCTGATGAGGAGTCTACAGATGCAGGAATGCTGTGTCTGCAAACTCAGTCTTGTACTCAGCTTGGCTGTGTCACTCTGGTTTCCACACATGGTGGCTCTAAAGCAACAGCTGAAAAACCTATAAGAGAGTAAATTTTATTTGCCTCTAATTTTCGGATGTTCAGTCTACATAACAATATGTACTCTGGCTGAAACTGCTGAGTTCTACAAATTATATTTTTGTAGATCATCTTTTTAAAAACTGCACATTCAGCACTGTCATCTTACAAGCCACCCAATCTTAGGTACTGCCATCTTTGCAAGCCCCAATTTTTTTTCCCTTAGAGAAAGAGAGCATGAGCATGAGTGAGACAGGGAGGGGCAGAGGGAAAAAGAGAGAGAGAATCTCAGGCAGGCTCCACACCCAGCCCACAGCCCCATGAGGGTGAGATCATGACCTGAGCTGAAATCAAGGGTCCCATGCTTAGCCAACTGAGCCACCCACATGTCCCGACAAGCCCCAATTTCAATTATGATTTCTCAAAATCTGTAAATCTAGTCCTGGATTGGCAAACATCCATGTGATGTGAGTGTGTTTACATACATGTGGACGGATTGTGCATTACACTTTATTGGCATTCTCAGCACCTAGAAAAGGGATCTTTTGCACAGAATAGGAATAATAAGTTGAATAAATGAAGCACATGGTGTGCCCAGTAAAATTAAGTAATTGTATTGAATTATATATAACCATCTGGATCCAGAATTAGCCATCTACATCCTGTAGAGTAGACACCTACATGCTATCAACCTACCACCTGCAATGAGGAGAGGGACACTTGGAGACTGTCCAAATCAGTTTCCAAATTCCTAAGCAGGAATAAAAACAGAAGAGTATTTTGTCAGACGGGAAAATGTCATTTTGAAAACCATAATTGTGGGCTGCATTTTCCCAACAAATTATAGTAGACATCCAGAGACAGCTGCTTGTGTCTTTATTAAACATAAGGACATTACAGGAAAAAGGCAAGCTAAGCATTGTCTAGTTCTTTCCAGGTACTCGAGCCACA
Source organism: Panthera pardus (assembly GCF_024362965.1). Lineage (NCBI taxonomy): Eukaryota > Metazoa > Chordata > Mammalia > Carnivora > Felidae > Panthera > Panthera pardus. The sequence continues at coordinate 38,314,704 of NW_026526821.1, forward strand.
CATCCAGCAAGTCTAGAAACCAACTGACTTGTAAACATCCAGCCAACTGACCACTTGAGAAATCATGAGAGGTGGCCAATAACTGTCTCGCAAGAGTTCTGCTGAGCTCAGCTAATGCGGTTTTGCTTGGAATTACAATCAAATTTTAGTCTCTCCATTAGGAGATAAAGAAGCTAATGTATCTTAAAGTCATCTTTTTTCCCTCCTCCCGTCGCTGTCCCTGCTATCCTGGCCACAATTCTTTTAAGGTAATGGGAAAAGAGTCAGCATTTATTGCTGCAGGTGCTGAGTTCAGACAAAACTCCTTTTCCTTTATCCATGGAGGTGCTTTCATGTGTGGAAAGAGCCCTATCTGGAAACGCAGAATTAGCCCATCTGTTCATTGTTCATTTTCCTATCTGTGAAGACTCTGTCTTCTTTTTTTTTCTTCTTAATATTTGTTTATTTTGAGCGAGAGTGAGCATGAACAGGGGAGGAACAGAGAGAGAGGGAGAGAAGGAGAGAATCCCAAGCAGGCTCCACACTGTCAGCACAGAGCCCAATACAAGGCTCGATCCCATGACCGTGAAATCATGACCTGAGCCAAAGTCAAGAGTTGGACGCTTAACCCACTAAGCCGCCCAGGCACCCCAAGACTCTGTCTTCTTATTTTGTGTCTCTCATAGATGCTGGTGCAAAACTCATGGTATAATAGAATCATTGGCATCCTTTCTCATGTCCCACCTTGTCTGGTAAAATGCTGCTGAAACCATAGGAAAAAAACCTAAAATCACAAAATGACCTCCTTCACTTTATTATTTTATAATGCAGTTGCTATGATATATGATAGTATTATATAGTTACTATAGCCAATTATAAATTTCCAAAGGGTATCTTAATTAAGAAGAAAATGTCCTTGTTTTCCACACCAATTATATTAAGAAATGCTTACAATGAATGTGAGTAAAACAACTTGTCAAGAACTAGTGCTAAAGCTTAAAAGCTTTACAAATGCTTTCAGAAAAATATAAATTCTTTACAGTAGAGTCCATCTGAAGGGTTACTCTATTCATTAAAATCATAAGAAAATTTAAAAATTTTTATCTAGAGCAAGTCATATCTCCATCCTCAGTCCTTAAAATTATTTTTCAGCTCTTTTTTAAAGTATTTATTTATTTGAGAGAGAGAGAGAGAATCAGATAAAATTGGAAGCAGGCTCCAGGCTCTGAGCTGCCAGCAGAGAGCCTGATATGGGGTTTGAACTCACAAACTGAAAGATCATGACCTGAGCTGAAGTCAAATGCTCAACCAACTGAGCTACCCAGGCACCCTGATTTTAAGCTCTTGTTTATTTAAAAAAATACTTCTCCTATTGTAACATGTATAGACCAAGTAATTTAATTAGAAAGCATCATCTCAGAAAAAAAAAACACCTTAATTTTGGAAATTTCCAGCTGAATTACCATGTTTCCATTATCACACAGTAGGACATACATATAACTGGTAATAGGTAATATTTATTGTTTCCTTATTGTGTGACAGATCTTGTCCTAGGCATTATACCTATCTTATTGTGTTTATTTTCACATCAACCTTATGAGATAGGTGTTCTGATTATTTTGCTCATTCTACAGATGTGTATATTGAGACACAGAGGTTTGAATAATCCATAATAGTTCTCAAGAACAGCATGTGGCTGTGCTATAAGACCTAGTGTCTCTGGCCCCAGCCTATGCTCTGATCCACTTGAATATACTGTCTCTATTTCAAATGCAGCCTTGCATCTGAGTGACCTACAGTCATTAGTATTGGTTAAATCTTCAGAATGATGTAAAGAATGTCTCAGAGGATGAGGGAATTGTTTCAGGACTCTGGGTTTCTCATACCAGCAAAACTAGGGACTTTTACAAAACTAAGGACATGAGGTTTCTAATTCTTTATTCTTCTTGAGAAAGTATCTTTTTAAAATACCCATCCATTATTACTATGTTGCCTAAGAGAAAAAGATTTAATATCCAAATGTTGGAAAGATATAATAATATCAGAGTAGATTTATTTACCTTTATGGAAATTTCCCTGTATTGACTTTTATTTTTTTTTCCTCCATGGACTAGGAAAAAAAAAAGTCATCTCAGTTTAGAATTGATCCATAGATGCATTTTCAAAGACTTCTGAGTTAGGTTATATAGTCTAAATTGTCTTTTGCTGTCCTTTCTTAATATTTTTCCTCTTCTCCTCCTCCCCCAACTCCCATCCCTCTGTCTCCTCTTCCTGCTCCTGCTTCTTCTCTCTCCTCCTCCCTTTCTACCTTCTTCTTCTTCTCCTCCTGCTCCTCTCCCTTCCCCCTGCCTCCTGCTTCTTCTTCCTCTTCCTCCTCTTCCTATTCTTCCTCACTTGTTTACTATGATGGTCATCAAAAATATGGTCAAATAGAATCCAACAGGAAGAAACAAAGGATCAGAGCCTAGGAAATCTACATGCTGAGTAATCATTCTGTGGATACTTTAAAAAAATGGTTATTTATTTATTTTGAGGGAGGGAGAGGGGTTGAGAGAGAGAGGGAGAGAGAGAATCTCAAGCAGGCTCTGAGCTGTCAGTGCAGAGCCTGTGGTAGGGTTCAAACTCACGAACTGTGAGATCGTGACCTGAGCCAAAATCAAGCATTGCATGCTTAACCGACTGAGCCACCCAGGTGCTCCCTCTATGGATACTTAAAGATTAATAGTAGATGGTCAGTAACTCAAGTACCCTTCCTCAACACAGAATCAATTGTACCAAATGTTTTGGCATCCCTGTGATATCTTTTT